>NC_057798.1:124385387-124987299 GCF_018294505.1 Triticum aestivum
AAAAAAAACAAATTCAGCGACAAAAATGATGCCGCCGGTTGTAGCAAAAATAATAATCGGTCTCAGCAAAAAACATCACCGGTTCCAGCAAAACATGCAGTTCCGCCGACAGTCGCAACAAAAAATATCACTGGATCCAGCAAATATTATTACGGATTGTAGCAGAAAAATAGCCGGTGCCAGCACAAACGATTCGGTGGTCGTCCGGTTCCAGCAAACTTACCACTGTCTCCACCGCCAGTCGCCTTGAACGCAACACCATGAGTCGCTGGTTCCAGCATCTTCAAAACATGGTTGTAGCATTCCTCGCGTGGCAGCGACGAACTCAATACACCGCGGCCTCAGAAAAACACATTTGCCGGTTCCAGCAAAACAAAACCCGGTTCCAGCAAAACAGATCATCGGCCGCAGCAAAACATCGCCGGGCAGGATGAATGGGTGTTTTGTTTGTACCATCTTTGCCATCTGGTTCAAGCATCTCCGCTTGCCGGTTCCAGCAATTCAGATCACGGTCGCAACAAATTCACCGGGGGATGCATTGGTGCTGCCAGCTATATGCTACAACCCACGATTGCCGGTTCCAGCAAATTTTGGTGCCCGTACCAGCACGGGGCAAGGCTGGTTCCAGCTCGCGCCCTGGAGCTTGCAGCATAAAGGCGTTTCGCTCATCCCCTACGACGCGCCGCAGTTCGACCATGACGGTGTGGATCTTGCAGCACGGGGAGGACGAGGGGGGTGGATGGCACACGACCATGGCGTTGCTATGCACGGAGAGGACGACGGACGGCTGTCTGTTGATTCCCACCGCTCACAGACACAACGTGCAACCATGGCTGGTGGGATGGTTGTAATGGAACTGGTACGGGGGTAACGGCCAGCTAGCCGGAGTGAAAGCCAGGGGTGGAGGTGGGTTCCGGCATGGGACGGGACATGGAAGAAAAAGAAGGCCGGGATGCGGTGACCAGATGGATCAGAGGATAAGGGAGAATATGAGTGGACGAGGCTTTTGCGAGTACGTGGACCCATGTGAATACTGAATGCGCGAGGAGCAAAGCGATACGGCCGGCCGAAAAGTTAGCCGGTCAACCGGATGCAATCGTTTCCCTTTTCAGATGCACAAAAATATGGCGCCCAAGCCGGCGGCCTCACCTGCAGCAGCCAGCGCGCACAATCCAGCGTCCCTAATTTGCAGCAGAGCAGCCTGCGCGCACACCTATGCGCTAAAGCTTTCTGTGTGCACTTTATTTTACAGCTTCTGCTGGAGCGCTCTTTTCTGTCTCGGCGCACAAAAACGACTGTTTTTAGCGCGTGAGGCATTTTTTGAGCGTATGTTGGAGATGCTCTAATGGAAGTATCATAACTAGTATCATGCATTACAACTAGGCAATTTTGACGAGGTGGCATAGAATTAAATTTGATACTCCCTCCATTTTTATTTACTCTGCATATTAGAATTGACTGAAGTCAAATTTCATAAAGTTTGACCAAGTTTATAAAAAAATATAAACATTTATCATAACATATCCATATTATGTGAAAGTACATTCAATAATAAATCTAATTTTATTGATTTGTTATTGCTTATGTTAATATATTTTTTATAAACTTGTTCAAAATTTATAAAGCTTGACTTTTACCAAAGCTAATACGCGGACTAAATAAAAACAGAGGGAGTACTGTATCATAATAAGTGCTATGCTAGTACTCCCTCCGTCCAGAAATACTTGTCTTCGAAATGGATAAACTTGACGTACCTATAACTAAAATAAGTCTAGATACAACCATTTCGAGGACAAGTATTTCCGGACGGAGGGAGTGTGTTATGCACAATAAATAAACTACTAGATGATATTAATGTATGATATTGTACATTTAGGCCCCTCCCAATGCTCCACCTTGTACAGGTGCTAAGCCTTCCACGTAGGCAAAAAATCTGATGTGGCAAGTTATTTAAGAGGAGAGAGATGAGTGCAGTGACCCCAGGAAGAAACAGTGCTAAGCGCGTGAACCTAGACAAAAAATTTAAAAGAAGGAATCCCACCAATACATGAAGAGTTTTAGTTGCTAAATCATTAAATGAAGCAAGCTTAGCAACCATAAGCTAAGCACCTATGCTTTGGGGGTATTTTTTTGGAAATGGAGGTATACCCCCGGCCTCTGCATCATGATGATGCATGCGGCCCTTTTATTAAAAATCTAGAAAGTATCATCACAAAGGTCTTACAGCTCGCAAACGGAGCAAAAACAAAGCACATAGAACTGAAAAATACAAGCGGACAAAGACAACCGGTACGTTGATAATAAGGACAAGCTCTCTAGACTCCTATCCTGTTATGCGAACGCCATCCGAACCGGTTGAATATAACCCGAGCCACCATCTCCCATTGGTTGCACCCAGTAACCAAAGGCTCCCTGGAGTCCGTAGGAGTGAGTAAGGACCACGTACGAATCCAAGCTGTAGCTCTGAAGATAACCTGCAAAAAAGTTAAGTTGTGTAGTCTGTTAAAAATCATATCATTTCTGCAGTTCCATATAGCCCATAATACCGCACATATTCCAATCTGAATACGAGCTGCCGTGATCTGTTCAACCCCAGCTAACCACGTCCCAAACAAAGACGCAATATCTACTGGAGGATTGATATTAAAAGCTATATGAATCGTTCTCCAAAGTAACTTGGCAAGTAGGCATTCGATAAATAAATGTTGTATTGTCTCATCCTTAGTACAAAACCAACACCGCGAGTTACCTACCCATGGCCTCTTAAGTAAGTTGTCCTTTGTGAGTATTACTTGCTTGTGGAAAAACCACATGAAAATTTTAATCCGCAAAGGAACCTTAACCTTCCATATATGAGTTGACCTTGGGATGGGGCCGGAATTAATCAGATCCGTATAAAAAGATTTCACCGTAAATATCCCATTTTTAATTAACTTCCATTGTGTGGAGTCCGGCACGTTAGAGAGTCGAACTTCAATCAATCTCCGAACCAAGTGCATCCAGGTTGTCCATCTCTCACCCACTAACGTACGTTTGAACTGAATGTTCAAGGAAATAGTTTGAAGGACGATACCTACGTAATCTTCCTTACGTTGCACAATATTGTAAAGGGTAGGATATTGTAAGGCCAGAGGTGTCTCTCCTAGCCACGTATCCTCCCAAAATCTTGTTGACATCCCGTTGCCAATCAAGAATTTGACCCTAGGAAAGAACATATCATTTGTTCTCATAAGTACCTTCCAGAACAGTGAATCAGTCGGTCTGATGATTACCTGGGCTAGCGTTTTCGAGTGCAAATACTTATTGCGCAGGATTTGAGCCCACATGCCCTCCGGCTCTGTCTCTAACATGTAAAACCATTTGCTCATAAGGCATTTATTCTTAATTTCCAAGTTCTCAATACCGAGGCCCCCTTGGTCTTTAGGTCGACAAAGGATATCCCATATGGCGAGACGGTATTTCCTCTTGGCCTCATCAGACTGCCAAAAGAAACGAGATCTAAAGAAATCAAGTCGCTTTCGGACTCCTTTCGGAATTTCGAAGAACGAAAGTAAAAACATTGGCATGCTAGTCAATACTGAGTTAATCAAAACTAGTCGACCTCCATATGACATCAACTTGCCCTTCCAGCAGCTGAGTTTTTTTTCAATTCGTTCTTCAATACACTTCCATTCCTTATTGGAAATTTTACGGTGATGAATCGGAATACCCAAGTAACTGAATGGTAAAGCACCTAATTCGCATCCAAACAATTGTCTGTAAGTATGTTCCTCATCTTTGGCTTTCCCAAAATAGAACACTTCGCTCTTATGAAAATTGATTTTTAATCCAGACAATTGTTCGAATAAACATAAGATAAGTTTCATGTTACATGCTTTAGCCATGTCATGTTCCATGAAAATAATAGTGTCATCAGCATATTGTAGAATGGACACCCCCCCCATCAACCAGATGAGGAACTAGACCCTCTACATGGCCATGATGCTTGGCCCTGCCAATAATGACGGCCAACATATCTGCCACAATATTGAACAGAAGAGGTGACATGGAATCCTCTTGTCGCAACCCCTTATGCGTCTGGAAGTAGTGACCGATATCATCGTTCACCTTTGAAAGGATCGATATGGTTGACTAGAGGGGGGGTGAATAGGCAACTAACAATTTTTAGGTTTTCTTTACCAAATTAAACTTTGCATCAAAGTAGGTTGTCTAGATATGCAACTAAGTGAACTATCTATATGATGCAACAACTATAAGCACATAAGCAAGTAAGGGAAACAACACAAGTAAGCTTGCAAAAGTAAAGGCACGAGATGACCAAGAGTGGAGCCGGTGGAGACGAGGATGTGTTACCGAAGTTCCTTCTTTTTGGAGGGAAGTACGTCTCCGTTAGAGCGGTGTGGAGGCACAATGCTCCCCATGAAGCCACTAGGGCCATCGTATTCTCCTCACGCCCTCACACAATGCGAGCTGTCGTGAATCCACTATTGGTGCCCTTGAAAGCAGCAACCGGACCTTTACAAACAAGGTTGGGGCTCTCTCCACAACTTAATTGGAGGCTCCCAAGGAAACCACGAAACTTCACCACAATGGAATATGGCTTCGAGGTGACCTCAACCGTCTAGGGTGCTCAAACACCCAAGAGTAATACAATCCACACTAGAAAGTATGGGGGAAGCAAATATCCTTTGGTGGAAGTGAAGATCTAGGTCTCCTCCTTCAATCCCTAGAAAATCAACAAGTTTGAGTGGCTAGAGAGAGAGAGATCGGGCAAGAGAGCTTGAGAGCATTAATGGTGGAGTGAGAGAGGTAAGAGGTGAGAGTGGTAGGTGGAAGAACCACCTTATATAGCAACCCTAATAAATCCAACCGTTACTGCGTTTTCAGCACTGCAGCGGTACAACCGCTCTGTGTCCCGGTACAACCGGGGCTCACGGTGTAACGGCAGAATCCTACCAGGCGGTACAATCGGGCAACCAGGCGGTAGTACCGGTTTAAGAAAATAACCGGAACAACCGCCCGGCCACCGCACAACTACCGCACTGAAACAAAACGGAGTCACCCCTGAGGGCGGTAGTTGGGCGGTGCGGGGCTGGTGCAACCGCTTGGCCTTGAGCGCTTGAGCGGCTAAGGTCAGAGCGGAAGAACCGCTCGAACCTCCGGTGGTACCGGTTCACGAGGAACAACCGGACCAACCGGGCCACCACCGCCCGAGAACCGCATCAAAACAGAAGCTTGACCGGTACTTGGGCGGTGCATGGCCGGAACCACCACCGCAGGTCTTTGCTGAGCCTGGTGGCGGTACCACCGCTCGATGAAGACAAGGAAACGCCAAGAGCCAGCGGTACAACCGCTGGGAAAACACAGCAGACAGTCAAATCAAAAGGGAGACACTCTCTCTCACACCTGAGGAAGACAAGAGAGGGGTGATGGAGTTGTACGTGAACGGATTCCCCTACTCTTTCCAATGTGGATTTCCTCTTGATAGTACGGGTTCCGTATGACCAAAGAGATAAAAAAGCATAGAGGACTCCGTCTTCAATCTTTTCCTTCGAGAGAGAACAACTATCCGATGTAGGTCTGAAACATTTAGCACAGGATTAGACCAACAGAGGGTTGTCATCATCATCGAAAACATAAGGTAAGGAAATGCCCTTTCAATCTCCCCCTTTTTGGTGGATGATGACAACAACACGATTTGTAAGATAGAAATCTATAGAATCTAGTCGAAGCTCCCCCTAGATGTGTGCCCCAAGTTGAACTAGCTGTTAGAGAGCATGGGCACACTTTAAGGGCGAGACTCCCCCTAGATTTTATAGACTCGCCACTATAAGCACATAATATGAAGGTAGACAACATAACGAATAGAGAGCAATGGTGAGCAATACTACCAATAATAACCAACAAACTAAAAAAGATAGCAGGGGAGCACAAGTCTCACACAAAGCAAGCCGAGAAACGAACAAAGTTCAACTGGAGACCACTGACAAAGTTCAACACGCACACGGAAAAAACACACACGCGAAAAACCCATGCAACTCCCGAGTCCTATAACACTCTCTCCCCCTTTGGCATCAAGACACCAAAAAGAAAAGAGTTAAACTAGTGCCCCAGAGCTCAGTCGTCCTCCTCTGACTCCTCGTTAGCATCTGGATCTTCATCATCATCAGATTCTTCATCATCGTCCCAACATGAGTCCTCCATGATATCATCATCATCATCGGCAGCAAAGGAGGTGGAGGGCTGTGGGGGGGGCTTCATCATCAGTCCAGGTGTTGTGGGAAGATATCTAACGCTCCTACGGTGTGATGCTCTTCTCAGAGCCAGTCTGAACCGACATGTTGAGGTGCTTCATCATTGCAATTTGGCGATGTCGGGCAAGCTTCTCATTGACATGCGCCTCATACATCCTCTTCTGGATGTTAGACTGAAGGCAGAAAGTCTTCTTCACCTTGGCAGCGAGCTTGTCCACCCACGAGGGCTTGGCCCCTGGCTCCAACTCAAAGTCCTCATCGTCAAAAGTGGCATAGACATCCTCAAGAGCATTGGCAGGGAAACGAGGCTCGGCGTGCTTCTTCTTCTTAAGGAGCTTGACTTCATGAACAGTGAGATTATCAGGAGAGGAGAGAGGCTCTCCAGGACGGCGAACCTCCCACACTAAGTTCAGAAAGCACATGACAAAAGGAGCATAAATGGGGACCTTCCTGTAGATGACCATCTTGTACATCTCGTGCCACAGCCAGTTGGACACATCAAACGTCTCCCCAGAGCCCACCTTGGTCTTCATTGCAACCATCAAGTCAACAAGATAGCCATGGATTTCATCTTGATTCCCCACCTTGGGCAGAAGCACATTGCAAAACACGCAATGCATGATGTCATAGACCTTCACCAAATCCTTAGATTCTCCAATAATACCACGGCCCCGAATGTACAGAGGGGCAAGTTCTCCTTAGGCATGGAGTCAGGATGGTCATGAGGGCGAATGCCACCCCTTCCTTCCAGACCGGTATCATCATACCCAATAGCATTGCAAAAGGTCCTCCAGGGAACTTGAAAGAGCTCATCACGGCAAATGAAAGTGAGGGTGCGCGCGTCATCTTCTCCAAAGTGAACTGTGGCATAGAACTGATGGATGAGTTGAACATCAAAGTCACAGTTGACAGACATGAGCTTGACAAGATCAAACTCCTCACAGAGAGCCAAAGCCTCACCAAAATACTCAAGGTTGTTCCTCCAATGGTCAAGATCGATGGTCCACTGCTTGGCATATCTGTTCTTGTTGTGCTCAAAGAGTTCATGGACAATCCGCACTTGCATCTCATTCCGAAACTGAACGGTGGTCCAACGAGGAGCTACGGGAACCTCATAAGGATTCTTTGAGCGGAAGGCTTCCCAATCCTTGGCTTTCCAACGGTGCAGCGGCATTACCACACGTTGCTTTGCAGCAGTAGACTTTTCACGGCGAGTGGGCTTGGTGGGAATCACAACCTCCTCTTCATCATCAGACACAACTGGGCGCAAGGTCCTTCGAGCCCTCTTCTTGGTCTTGCGAGGAGCAAAGCGAGAACTAGAGCCACCTGAACACACACACGAAGAGCACACACGAAAACCAGCAAGAATGAGAGGAACACACACAACAAATGCAACAGCAAAGAAGACAGAACAGTGCTGTGTGGTTTGTATATTCCAGTTGTACCGGATCTCCCACCGGTTGTACCGCCCGTATAGGCGGTAGAACCGCTGACAGTGGCAATACCAGGGGGGTAGATCTAACCAAGATATATGAATCACACAAGTAATATTCTAATTTCTAGGTACTGCAAACTAGATAGGAGAAAAACAACGATCTCTCCCAACCAAAGATCAAACACTAATCTCGGAAGGTCAAGTAATGCCCTAGACAAAGAAAGAAACCTAGAACGAGGAACGAAGAACAAGGGCATTACCACCAGCCATGGGAGGAGATCGGGAGGCCTCCACCGAGAGAATCCACGGAGAGCCCACGGATCCGAAGCGCGAGACGCACTCCGGGGCGGGGCAGTGGTGACTGGCGGCTAGGGCGAAGAAAGGGAGAGCGGGGATGAAGGGGGAAAAAGAAGAAAACCCTTCACCCCGTCAGAGATAAATAGGCCCATAGGCGCGCAGCGGTAGAACCGCTCTGAGGACCGGTTGAACCGCAAATCAGGTACTGACAGGTGGATGTGGGCGGTACTTCCGTTGCCTGAAAGGCACCAGTAGTACCGCTCGGCATCAACCGGTAGTACCGGATGAAGGAAACCACGGGGATTTGAGCGGTAAAACCGCCCAAGAACCGATTGCAAACCTTCTGGGACAGCACAACCAGGTACCAGCGGTAGAACCGCCCGTGACCCCAGTTGTACCGCCCGGCCACCAATGCCCAAACCAAGGACAAAAGAAACAAAACAAGAGAAACAACAACTTAGAGAAACCAACACCTAGAACAAGGAACAAAACGAAAAGAAAAACAACCACACGAAAGCAGAGCGAGCTCTAGCCTCTCTCAAGAGAGGGCGGTGGCCGGAGCCACCTATGTTTGAGTCAATTGGTATGGCACTGCGAAGAATTATCCTTGGGTCCATGACCAAAACTCGTCTTTGAACCACAAGTACCATCAATAATGGCGAATGTGAAAGAGAGGCTCAATTTATGCATAATGGGGGGAGGAAGAGTTCATTGAGAGAGCAACACTCCCCCTATGTCCATGCCTACACCTAAACTAGACAACAAGTTGTGTGTGGTGGGGGTGCAAGGGTTCAAGTCACATTGCTCAAATCAATGATATTTAGCTCATGCCTTAACTCGTGAAATCTTGCTTCATCCAAGGGCTTCGTGAAAATATCTGCAAGGTTATCATGAGTGTTGACATACTTGAGCTCGATCTCCCCTCGCCTAATGTGATCCCAGATGAAGTGATACCGAATCTCAATATGCTTCGTCTTGAAGTGTTGCACGGGGTTGAGAGAAATCTTGATGGCACTTTCATTATCACACCAAAGAGGCACTTTGTCACAAATGACACCGTACTCCTTTAAAGTTTGCCTCATCCATAAGAGTTGTGCACAACAACTACCGGCCACCACATATTCCGCTTCGGTGGACGAGAGAGACACACAACTTTGCTTCTTGGAAGACCAACTCACCAAAGAGCAACCAAGAAATTGGCACCCTCCGGAAGTGGACTTCCTATCCACCTTGTCTCCCACCCAATCAGAATCCGTAAATCCTTCAAGCTTGAAGTTAGCTCCTCTTGGGTACCATAGGCCAAAGTTTGGGGTATGAGCCAAATATCGAAAGATTCGCTTGACCGCCACAAAGTGGCTTTCCTTTGGTGCGGCTTGGAACCGTGCACACATTCCCACACTCAACATGATATCCGGTCTAGATGCACAAAGGTAAAGCAAGGAACCAATCATAGAGCGATATACCTTTTGATCCACCGCTTTACCATTGGGATCAATGTCAAGTCGGCACTTGGTGGGGATCAGAGTAGAGGCCGACTTGACATCACTTAGCTTGAATCTCTTAAGCATGTCTTGAGTGTATTTGGCTTGGTTGATGAAGTTACCTTCTCTTCTTTGTTTGATATCAAAACCAAGGAAGAACTTCAACTCTCCCATCGAAGACATCTTGAACTTAGAGGTCATGAGAGAGGCAAATTCTTCATTGAAAGCATTGTTAGGGGAACCAAAGATAATGTCATCAACATATAGTTGGCACACAAACAACTCCCCTTTGACCTTCTTAGTAAAAAGAGTGGGATCGATTTGCCCAACTTCAAATCCACGATCTTGTAACAACTCGATAAGGTGGTCATACCATGCACGTGGGGCTTGTTTAATGCCATAGAGTGCCTTATCGAGTTGATACACATAACCCGGGAAGTAAGGATCCTCGAACCTGGGGGGTTGCTTGACATAAACCAACTCATTAATAGGACCATTAAGAAAAGCACTTTTCACATCCATTTGTTGTAACTTAAAGTTGTGATGGGAAGCATAAGCAATCAACAAACGAATGGATTCAAGGTGAGCAACGGGAGCAAAGGTTTCACCGTAGTCGATACCCTCGACTTGGGAGTAGCCTTGTGCTACCAATCTTGCATTGTTGCGAATGATGTTCCCATGAGCATCTTGCTTGTTCTTGAAAATCCACTTGGTTTCAATGATGTTATGGTTCCGCGAAGGCCTTGGCACCAACCTCCACACCTTGTTGTACTCGAAGTTGTTGATTTCTTCATGCATGTCATTGAGCCAATCCGAGTCTTCGAGCGCCTCATAGACCTTTTGGGGTTCAACACAAGAGACAAACGCGTGATGTTCACAATAGTTTTCGAATTGTCTATGAGTGCTTACCCCCTTTCTTAGGCTTCCAACCACATTCTCCATGAGATGGCCTTTGGTGGTGAGTTTGGAAGCAATCTTCGCGGCACGACGCTCTAATTCCTCCTCGGATGTGGAAGGAGGAGGGTTAACTTGATCATCTTAAGCGCCGTCTTGAGCTTGTTCTTGATCTTGAGCTTGCTCATGATCTTAAACTTGCTCGAGGGGGAGAACTTGACCTTAGGCATCATTTGGAGGTTCACCACCATCTTGAGATTGATCTTGCCCTTTGAGGGAGTCCCAGACTAGGGGGTGTCCGGATAGCCGAACTATCATCATCGGCCGGACTCCAAGACTATGAAGATACAAGATTGAAGACTTCGTCCCGTGTCCGGATGGGACTTTCCTTGGCGTGGAAGGCAAGCTTGGCGATAAGGATATGTAGATCTCCTACCTTTGTAACCGACTCTATGTAACCCTAGCCCTCTCCGGTGTCTATATAAACCGGATGGCCTTAGTCCATAGGACGAACAACAATCATACCATAGGCTAGCTTCTAGGGTTTAGCCTCCTTGATCTCGTGGTAGATCTACTCTTGTAACCCACATCATCAATATTAATCAAGCAGGACATAGGGTTTTACCTCCATCAAGAGGGCCCGAACCTGGGTAAAAACATCGTGTCCCTCGTCTCCTGTTACCATCCGCCTAGACGCACAGTTCGGGACCCCCTACCCGAGATCCGCCGGTTTTGACACCGACATTGGTGCTTTCATTGAGAGTTCCTCTGTGTCATCACTGATAGGCTCGATGGCTTCTTTGATCATCAACGACGATGCAGTCCAGGGTGAGACCTTCCTCCCCGGACAGATCTTCGTATCCGGAGGCTTCGCACTGCGGGCCAATTCGCTTGGCCAGCTAGAGCAGATCGAAGGATACGCCCCTGGCCGTCAGGTCAGATTTGGAAGTTTGAACTTCATGGCTGACATCCGCGGGGACTTGATCCTCGACGGATTCGAGCCACAGCCGAGCGTGCCGTACTGTCACGATGGGCATGATTTAGCTCTGCAGCCGGACAGTACCCTGGAGGCCGCACTCGAACCCGCTCTGATCTTCGACTCGGAGCCGGCTGCGCAGACCAAGGATGGATGGCTAGACACCACCTCAGGGGCTGCAACCCCTACGGTGATAGAGCCGAACACCGATCTTGTCCCCCATGAAGCTCGTGACTCCGAGGTGCCGGACTCCTCGCCGGACTCTGGTCCTCCCGCGCCCCCTCCAGTCGAATCCGATTGGGCGCCGATCATGGAGTTCACTGCGGCGGACCTCTTTCAACACTCACCTTTTGGTGACATCTTGAGTTCGCTAAGGTACCTCTCGCTATCAGGAGAGGCCTGGCCGGACTACGGCCAGGACGGTTGGGATGCGGACGGTGAAGAAATTCAGAGCCCACCCACCACCCACTTAGTAGCCACTGTCGACGATCTAACCGACATGCTAGATTACGACTCTGAGGACATCAACAGTATGGACGACGATGCCGGAGACGACCAAGAACCAGCGCCCACCGTGCACTGGAAAGCCATCTCTTCATACGACATATACATGGTGGATATCCCAAAGGATGGGAACGGCGAAGGAATAGAGGAGGATGACCCCTCCAAGAAACATCCCAAGCGCCGGCGTCAGCGGCGCCGCTCTAAATCCCGCCATAGCAAGAACGAGGATTCCGGCACCGGAGACAATAATACACCGGATAGCACCGAAGACAACCCACTCCAGCAAGATCCAGCACAGGAGGAGGGGGACGCCAGCCCTCATGAGAGAGCGGCCGAAGAAGAGGTAGAGGACTATATGCCTCCCTCCGGAGACGAGGCAAGCCTCGACGACGACGAATTCGTCGTGCCTGAGGATCCCGTCGAACAGGAGCGTTTCAAACGCAGGCTTATGGCCACGGCAAACAGCCTCAAGAAAAAGCAGCAGCAGCTTAGAGCTGATCAAGATCTGCTAGCCGACAGATGGACCGAAGTCCTCGCGGCCGAAGAGCATGAACTCGAACGCCCCTCCAAAAGCTACCCCAAACGTAAGCTGCTCCCCCGATTAGAGGTGGAGGCATATGATCCCGCTTCACCAGGAGACAATACGGCTGATCGACCACCCCGTGGTCGCGACAGAGAGGCCTCAAGGCCCTTCACTAGACCCGTACCCCGGCATCGCTCGAAAAGCACAAGGCCACAGGGGAACACTCCAGACCTGCGCGACATATTGGAGGATAAGGCAAGACAATCAAGATCGATCTATGGATCACGTGGGCACCCCACGATACGTGACGATCACCGTCACCCCGGACACAGTAAGTCCGGCCGGGCCGAACACAACAGACAAAGCTCTTTTGAGCTCCGTCGCGATATCGCCCAGTACAGAGGCGCCGCACACCCACTGTGCTTCACAGATGAGGTAATGGATCATCAAATCCCAGAAGGGTTTAAACCCGTCAATATTGAATCTTATGATGGCACAACAGACCCCGCGGTCTGGATCGAGGACTATCTCCTCCACATCCACATGGCCCTCGGAGACGATCTCCACGCCATCAAATATCTCCCACTCAAACTTAAAGGACCAGCCCGGCACTGGCTTAACAGCTTGCCAGCAGAGTCAATCGGGAGTTGGGAGGACCTGGAAGCCGCATTCCTCGATAACTTCCAAGGCACGTACGTGCGACCACCAAATGCAGATGACCTAAGCCACATAATTCAGCAGCCAGACGAATCGGCCAGACAATTTTGGACACGGTTCTTAACCAAGAAAAACCAAATCATCGACTGTCCGGATGCCGAGGCCCTTGCGGCCTTCAAGCATAACATCCGCGACGAGTGGCTTGCCCGGCACCTGGGACAGGAAAAGCCGAAATCCATGGCAGCCCTTACATCACTCAGGACCCGCTTCTGTGCGGGTGAGGACAGCTGGCTAGCACGCAGCAACAACCTCAACAAAAATTCTGGCAGTCCAGATATCAAGGACCGTAGTGGCAGGTCGCGTCGCAACAAAAACAAACGCCACATTAACGGCGATAACAGTGAGGATATGGCAGTCATTGCCGGATTCAGAGTCTCTAAACCCGGTCAACGGAAAAAGCCATTCAAAAGAACAACTCAAGGTCCGTCCAATTTGGACCGAATTCTCGACCGCTTGTGCCAGATACATGGCACCCCTGAAAAGCCAGCTAACCACACCAATAAGGACTGTTGGGTGTTCAAGCAGGCAGGCAAGTTAATTGCCGAAAACAGCGACAAGGGGCTACATAACGACGACAAGGAAGAGACCCGACCGCCGAACAATAGAGGACAGAAGGGCTTTCCCCCACAGGTGTGGATGGTGAACATGATATATGCCACGCACATACCCAAAAGGGAGCGGAAGCGTGCACTCAGGGATGTATACACGATGGAGCCAGTTGCCCCGAAGTTCAATCCATGGTCCTCTTGCCCGATCACCTTTGACCGAAGGGACCACCCCACCAGCATTCGCCATGGTGGGTTCGCCGCATTGGTTCTAGACCCAATCGTCGATGGATTTCATCTCACCAGAGTCCTGATGGACGGCGGCAGCAGCCTAAACCTGCTTTATCAGGACACGGTGCACAAAATGGGCATAGACCCCTCAAGGATTAAACCTACCAAGACGACCTTTAAAGGCGTCATACCAGGTGTAGAAGCCAATTGTACAGGCTCAGTTACACTGGAAGTGGTCTTCGGATCCCCGGATAACTTCCGAAGCGAGGAGTTAATCTTCGACATAGTCCCTTTCCGCAGCGGCTATCATACCTTGCTCGGACGTACCGCGTTCGCAAAGTTCAACGCGGTGCCGCACTATGCATACCTCAAGCTCAAGATGCCAGGCCCTAGAGGAGTCATCATGGTCAACGGAAACACTGAACGCTCTCTCCGAACGGAGGAACATACAGCGGCTCTCGCGGCAGAAGTACAAAGCAGCCTTTTAAGGCAATTCTCGAGTCCGGCTGCCAAGCGGCCGGACACAGCTAAGCGTGCCCGGAGTAACCTACAACACGACCACCTGGCACGTTCCGAGCACGCGTAGCAGTGCGGCCCCAACCCCAGCCCTTGTAAAACATTAAGATAGACCCTTCGCGTACTCCATTACGCTATGAAGATACCATGGGCATGGGGCAAGGGGCTCGACCACGATAGGCCCAAACTACGGCTCAACCGCACCAGGGGCTCTTAAGTGTGTCGTTTCTTTTTCTTTTTCCTTTTATTACAGGACTCCGTTCGTCAGAGGCCCTATCCGGCAGCAGACATGCCGAACCCATGATGCAATAGCCAGGGAAGGAGAAAGGCTACAACGAAAACCCAGGTGGTCTCCATCATGAGCATTAAATCTGTTTTATGCATTATTCCGTAGCCTACCCCTGGAGGGGGACCTGTTAAACAGTCCCATCCCTTGCTTACCGCACCACTTGTATCGTCCTGCACTTACAGCAGTTTTTATTGAATAAAGCAATGCAGCACATTTTTGCTTCTAATTGCATTTCTTTCTTACACATATGTTCATCTATGACATGTTGCATCCATACGTTTTGGTACGGCTAAATACACCAGGGGCTTATGTTTCCCGCGTTATGGTGTGATAAGTCCGAACACTTTCACAAGTGCGGCACCCCGAACTTATAGCATTATATGCATCGGCTCCGAATCATGTTCTTGGGTCAATAGTTGGGTTTGCCCGGCTCCCATGTTTTGGTACCTTACATTCCGTTTTATCGGCTAAGGTAGCACTGGGAGAACCACTGCGATTGCACCCCAGTTGAGCTGGGTTAACGCCTCAGTGGAGAAAGCTAAAACTGACCGTCATGATGAGGCGAGAGCTGGTCGATGTTCGAGAGGTTCTTTGCGAGTCCCTAAAGACTTATGCCGCTTCGAGCGAGGAGCCGGATTCTGTCCGGCCAAGGCGTGGATAGCGCCCCAAATTCGGCCTTCCAAAAACTAGGGGCTTCACCGAAATTTAAAATTATAGAATTCTATGGCTAAGTGAGAGTGTTCAAGCATTATAAATCCGGTTGCCTTGTTCGTTGTGTTGAGCGCCTCCCTAGATGGACCCAAAAATGGGAACAAGAGCGCTCGAGTTTATCCCAAACACCCCAGCACTCGTGGCATGGGGGCTGAAGCCGACGACTTGCCATCTCTCAGATTTGGTAAATGGCCGCACAGAAGGTAATATTTTAAATTAACAAGCGTTGCTTAGCGCATATGAACCAAGTTTTCAGCGCACAGGATAACAAAATGCGAGTCTACTCAAATATTACATCTTTGGAGCACTCACCCGCAATAGTGCGGGCGCCCTTCAGCACACTCCTATAATACATCTCGGGCGTGCGATGCTCCTTGCCCTCTGGTGGGGGGGTCCGTCACAAGCTTCTGGGCATCTATCTTGCCCCAATGCACCTTTGCGCGGGCAAGGGCCCGACGCGCACCTTCAATACAGGCGGAGTGCTTGATGACTTCAACCCACGGGCACGCATCCACCAGCCGCCGCACCAGGCCGAAGTAGCTCCCAGGCATGGCCTCCTTAGGCCACAGCCGAACTATGAGGCCCTTCATGGCCTGTTCGGCCGCCTTGTGGAGCTCGACCAGCTGCTTCAGCTGGTCGCTAAGGGGCACCGGATGTTCGGCCTCAGCATACTGAGACCAGAAGACCTTCTCCGTCGAGCTCCCCTCCTCGGCCCGGTAGAATGCAGCAGCATCGGACACGCTATGAGGAAGATCTGCGAACGCTCCTGGAGAGCTCCAAATTCGGGTAAGCGACAGGTAATTAACACTCACATGCTTACCTTGCATGAAAAATGCCTTACCCGCTGCTATTTTATTTACCGCCTCGATCTCCTGGAGGGCCTTGTAGGCTTCGGCCTTAGCGGCTTTGGCACTCTCAAGAGCCGTTGCAAGCTCAGACTCTCGAGTCTTCGAGTCACGCTCCAGGCTCTCATGTTTCCTCACGAGATCCTGGAGCTCTTGCTGTACCTCCGCCACCCACGCCTCCTGTTTCTCTCGCTTGGTGCGCTCCGCCGCCGCATTGCGTTTGGCCGTGGCCACCGCCTCCGTCAGGGTCGCCACCTCGTTAGGGGCCCCTGCAATACCCTAGTTATCCTTGTCATTTTTCTTGCAACCAAAATCCTTTTCTGTAAGGTACAATTTTCATAAGGTATTACTCACTTTCTTTTTCCTCGAGCTGCTTCTTGGCATGGCCGAGCTCGTTCTCGGACCGCTCGAGGTTTTCCTTCAAAGTTTTGACCTCCGCAGTCAGTGCGGCAGAGGTCGGCAGCACAGCCTGCAATCCCATATTGACATATTTTCATGACTCCTGCGATTATCTTTCTAAAGATCCTCAGTCCGGCTTTTCTTTCTGAACACCGAACCGAGCATCAGGGGCTACTGTCTATGCGGTACCATTTTACATATATTGAAATTCTTACCTCAAAGCCTGTTAGAAGGCTGCTGCAGGCTTCGGTCAGCCCGCTCTTGGCGAGCTGAACCTTCTGAATCACCGCACTCATAACAGTGCGGTGTTCCTCTTTGATGGAGGCGCCGTTGAGCACCTCCAGCAAATTATCCGGCACCTCCGGTTGGACGGAGGTAGCCGGCGTCGCAGTCTTGCCCTTCTTCTGAAGGGGTCGCCTGCCGGACTCCGGAGCCACTATGGGTTCCGGGGCTGAGTCCGGTGCAAAGTCCGGGATGTTGTCCTGCGACACCTCCAAGGCCCTCTCCTCCTGGTGGGTCCCTTCCTGGGATCCCAGCTCGGCATCGTCCGCATCACGGGGGGTGGAGGCAGTCGGAAGAGAATCCATATCCGACGCCCCTAAGGACCCGCTCGACGAAGTGGGGGGATCATCCTTAGGCGGACTGCAGGGTTGTATGCGGCATTAGAAAGACATAATGTGGCGGAAAACGAAAACCTTGAAGTTATTCGGGAGTCCGGATACTTACGATCTCGCCAGAGGCTTGGCCCTTGGAGGCCAGTCCTCGTCGTCGTCACAGGCGTTGGCGGAACAGTCCGGGGGGAGAGTTTTTCCCCTCTTGGACCCTTCGGCCTCCCTTGTTGGGGAGGCCTTCCTTTTCTTCCCTCCCCCCGCTAGGGGAGAGGCTTTCTTCTTCTCCTCCTCGCCTTGGTGGGAGGAGTCGGCCTCGGATTCATCGTCCGATAGCACCTGAAAACGGGAACTCTTCCGAGTCCCCGTGGCCTTCTTCTTGGCCTTCTTCTCCGGCACCACGTGGGGTGCCGGAGCCAGCAGCCCCGTTAGGCGGGCGTCAGCTGGGTCCTCTGGCAATGGGGCCGGACAGATAGCCTGTGCGGCCTTCTTCAGCCAGTCCTGTCAAAGGAAAGGGAGTTTAGATCCCGCATAGAGTCAAACTATGAATAACAAGCGTCCCGTAAAGGACGATATCACTTACCTCGTCAGCTGGACGCTGCGAGCTGAATCCGCGATCTTCAGTAGCGGATGCGGGAGCCTCGGCGCCCTTGAACAGCACCTTCCAGACCTCTTCGTACGTAGTGTCGAAGAGCCCATTCAAAGTCTGGTGCTGCGCCGGATCGAACTCCCACATATTGAAGCCCCGTCGTTGGCACGGGAGAATCCGGCGGATGAGCATGACCTGGACTACGTTGACAAGCTTGAGCTTCTTGTCCACCAGCTTCTGGATTCAAGCTTGGAGTCCGGTCAGCTCCTCCGAATCCCCCCAGATCCGGCCACTCTCTTTCCAGGAGGTGAGCCGTGTAGGGATGCCGGATCTGAATTCGGGGGCCGCTGCCCAATCAGGGTCACGCGGCATGGTGATGTAGAACCACCCCGATTGCCACCCCTTAATGGTTTCCACGAAAGTACCCTCCAGCCACGTAACGTGGGACATCTTGCCCACCATGGCGCCTCCGCACTCCGCTTGGCTGCCCTTCACAACCGAAGGTCTTGAGCCACAAGCCGAAGTGGGGCTGGATGCAGAGGAAGGCCTCGCACACGACGATAAACGCCGAGATATTGAGGATAAAATTCGGGGCCAGATCATGGAAATCTAGGCCGTAGTCGCTCGTCGGAGATGGGGATGAGCTCTCATGGGGCCTAGGGGTGGGGATGAGCTCTCCCTCGTCGGAGAGCCGATGCGCGATGTCGCTGGACAAGTATCCGGCACTGCGCAGCTTCTGGATATGCCCCTCCGTGACGGAGGAGGCCATCCACTTGCCTCCCGCTCCGGACATGTTTGGAGAAGGTTAAGGTGAGACGTGCGGGCTTGGGCGCTAGAGCTCGAGTTCGCAGAGATGGATAAGCCAAGGAGGAAGAAGGCGCATGTAAAAAGGTTGGATCTTTATCCCCTTATATGGGCGGACAGAAACACGCGTCCCCACCAGCCTGGTAAAACTCGCTTATCCCCCAAGCGTCGTGATTGATGGCGCGGTTGGGTTACCCACGTCCGTATTGATGGGAATCCCGGAATAAGGGGAACACGATCTCTGCTTCGACAAGACGTGCCAAGGAAACCACCTCGCTAAACGCGCTGAGATGGAACAATAAAAACAATTCGAGGGCTTGGTAGTGGTGCGACGTTACGCCACAAAATACGTCAGCAGATTGAACTTGTGTAATATTATTCTCTCTACGGTTGTATGTGGAATTTATTTTGCAGAACCGGACACTATCCTGGTGTTCACAATCTTCTATAAATTATTGGGAGGAGGAACCCGCCTTGCAATGCCGAAGACAATATGCGCGCCGGACTCGTCGTCATTGAAGCCTGGTTCAGGGGCTACTGAGGGAGTCCCGGACTAGGGGGTGTCCGGATAGCCGAACTATCATCATCGGATGGACTCCAAGACTATGAAGATACAAGATTGAAGACTTCGTCCCGTGTCCGGATGGGACTTTCCTTGGCGTGGAAGGCAAGCTTGGCGATATGGATATGTAGATCTCCTACCTTTGTAACCGACTCTGTGTAACCCTAGCCCTCTCCGGTGTCTATATAAACCGGATGGCTTTAGTCCATAGGACGAACAACAATCATACCATAGGCTAGCTTCTAGGGTTTAGCCTCCTTGATCTCGTGGTAGATCTACTCTTGTAACCCACATCATCAATATTAATCAAGCAGGACGTAGGGTTTTACCTCCATCAAGAGGGCCCAAACCTGGGTAAAAACATCGTGTCCCTCGTCTCCTGTTACCATCCGCCTAGACGCACAGTTCGGGACCCCCTACCCGAGATCCACCGGTTTTGACACCGACACCCTTGGTCTTGTTCACGAGGTTGAGGGCCTACACTTTGTTCTTCGGAAGCGTGTGGGTCTTGAGTAGGTGAAGGCTCCACTTGAGTGGAGCATTATCCTTCTCCTTCGGCCACAAGGGGTTCCTCAATGGGTAGAATATGACCAATACCCATTCTTCTTATGGCTTGGGGAGGAATTTCATCACCTACATCACAAGTACCACTTTGCTCCACTTGGGAGCCATTATTTTCGTCAAACTCCACATTACACGTGTCCTCAATGAGTCCGGTGGACTTGTTGAGAACACGGTAAGCATGAGAGTCTGTATCATAACCAACAAATATGCCCTCATAAGCTCTAGCCTCAAATTTAGACAAACGAACACCTTTCTTGAGAATGAAACACTTACACCCGAACACCCGGAAGTACTTGAGATTGGGCTTGTTTCTGGTGAGTATCTCATAAGGAGTCTTGTTCAAGCCTTTGCGGAGATAGAGCCGATTGGATGCATGACATGCGGTGTTGATGGCTTCGGCCCAAAAGTTGTATGGAGACTTGAACTCCGCCATCATGGTCCTTGCCGCATCCATCAACGTCCGGTTCTTCCTCTCTGCAACACCATTTTGTTGAGGTGTATGTGATGCAGAATATTGATGCTTGATCCCCTCATCACTAAGAAACTCATCCAAGGTGTAGTTCTTGAACTCGGTGCCGTTGTCACTTCTTATTGTCAAGATCTTTGCATTATGTTGATGTTGAGCTTCATTTGCAAAGTCGATGACGGTTTGTTGAGTCTCACTCTTCCTCTTGAAGAAGTATACCCAAGTGTATCTTGAATAATCATCCACAATCACCAAGCAATATCTTCTACCCCCAAGACTATCAAAGGATGGAGGCCCAAAGAGATCCGTGTGAAGGAGCTCCAAGGGTCTCTTCGAGTAGATGATAGTCGTGGGAGGGTGAGCCGTCTCATGAAGCTTTCCTTCGATACAAGCACCGCAAGCACGATCTTTGGCAAAACTAACATTTGTTAGTCCACGGACATGGTCCCCCTTGAGAAGACTTTGCAAAAATCTCATATTGACGTGGGCTAAACGGCGATGCCAAAGCCATCCCACATCAACTTTAGCCATTAGGCATGTCGCGGTCTTAGTGGGTTTCTCCGAAAAGTTAATCACATAGAGACCATTCTTGACATGCCCAACAAAGGCTACTTTAAGAGTCTTGCTCCACAAGAGGGCCACGGTATCAATATCAAAGAAGGTGGCAAAGCCATGAGTGCAAGTTGATGAACAGAAAGTAAATTGAACTCAAGGGACTCAACAAGCATGACTTTCTCGATCGTTAGATCATGAGAAATGACAACCTTGCCAAGACCCAATACCTTAGAATGTGAGGCATCACCCCACTCGACATTGGTGGGCATATATGGGATCTTTTGCACGTCCACCACCAAGTCCTTGCTTTCGGTCATATGATTTGTTGCTCCACTATTGAGCAACCATGATCCCCCACCGGAAGCAAACACCTACAAGAGATCAATGCTTGGTTTTAGGTACCCATTTAGTAATGGGTCCTTTGATGTTAGTAACAAGGGTCTTAGGAACCCAAATAGACCATTCAATGTACTCATAAGAAGAACCAACAAATTTAGCAAAAACATGCCCATCACTAGCATGGCACAACACATAAGAGGGGTTAAAGTCGTCGGCTTTGTTGGGAGAGATGGCTTTTCCCTTTTTGGCATCACCACTCTTCGCATTGTTCTTCTTCTCCTTAGGAGCACCCTCTCCCTCCTTCAAAAAAGTTTGCTTAAGCGGGGGAGGTCGTTTGGTCTTGTTATTCTTCTTCTCGTTCTTCTTCTTGTTCTTGGACTTGGGTGAGAACCCAACTCCCTCCTTGCCCACAACTTCCTTTTGATTGCTCAAAAGGTCATTTAGGTTCTTCTCACCTTGTATGCATGACACAAGACCTTTCTTGAGTTGTTCCTTCAACTTGGCATTCTCCTCCACAAGATGCACATGCTCACAACACGGGTTAGAAGCATTTGCATTATCAATTAAGACCATGTGAGGAAATGTGGCCTTTTCCTTGGTTAGATTAACTTGGAGTTGAGCATGAGACTCCTTGAGGTTTGCATGAGCACCTTTCAAAACCTTATGGGCCTTGTCAAGTACATCAAACTCCTCCTTGAGTCTAGCATGATCAACCCCAAGTTTAGCCTTCTCGGAAGTTAGCACACGAGACACAACAAGAGCATGATCAAGATCTTTCTTTAATTTGGCATGGTCATCGTTGTGTGACTCCTTGTTGGAAATATGCCCTAGAGGCAAAGATAAATTAGTTATTATTATTATATTTCCTTGTTCATGATAATCATTTATTGTCCATGCTATAATTGTATTGAAAGGAAACTCAGATACATGTGTGGATACATAGACAACACCATGTCCCTGGTAAGCTTCTAGTTGACTAGCTCGTTAATCAATAGATGGTTACGGTTTCCTGACCATGGACATTGGATGTCGTTGATAACGGGATCACATCATTAGGAGAATGATGTGATGGACAAGACCCAATCCTAAGCCTAGCACAAAGATCGTAGTTCATATGCTAAAGCTTTTCTAATGTCAAGTATCATTTCCTTAGACCATGAGATTGTGCAACTCCCGGATACTGTAGGAATGCTTTGGGTGTACCAAACGTCACAACGTAACTGGGTGGCTATAAAGGTGCATTACCGGTATCTCCAAAAGTGTCTGTTGGGTTGGCACGAATCGAGACTGGGATTTCTCACTCCGTGTAAACGGAGAGGTATCTCTGGGCCCACTCGGTAGGACATCATCATAATGTGCACAATGTGACCAAGGGGTTGATCACGGGATGATGTGTTACGGAACGAGTAAAGAGACTTGCCGGTAACGAGATTGAACAAGGTATCGGCATACCGACGATCGAATCTCGGGCAAGTACAATACCGCTAGACAAAGGGAATTGTATACGGGATCGATTGAGTCCTTGACATCGTGGTTCATCCGATGAGATCATCGTGGAACATGTGGGAGACAACATGGGTATCCAGATCCCGCTGTTGGTTATTGACCGGAGAACGTCTCGGTCATGTCTGCATGATTCCCGAACCCGCAGGGTCTACACACTTAAGGTTCGACGACTCTAGGGTTATAAAGGAAGTTTGTATGTGGTTACCGAATGTTGTTCGGAGTCCCGGATGATATCCCGGACGTCACAAGGAGTTCCGGAATGGTCTGGAGGTAAAGATTTATATATGGGAAGTCCTGTTTTGGTCACCGGAAAAATTTCGGGTTTTATCGGTAACGTACCGGGACCACCGGGAGGGTCCCGGGGGTCCACCAAGTGGGGCCACCGGCCCCGGAGGGCTGCATGGGCCAAGTGTGGGAGGGGACCAGCCCCAGGTAGGCTGGTGCGCCCCCCCCCCCCACAAGGACCCAAGGCGCCTAGGGTTGGGGGAGGGGGCGCGCCCACCTAACTTGGGGGGCAAGTTTCCCCTCTCCCCCCTTGGCCGCCACCCTAGATGGGATTGGGGGCAGCCGCACCCCTTGGGGTGGAAACCCTAGAGGGGGCGCACCCCCCTCCCTCTCCCCTATATATAGTTGAGGTCTTGAGGGCTGCCAACACATGAGTTTTGACCTCTCCCTGGCGCAGCCCTACCTCTCTCCCTTCTCCTCTCCCGCGGTGCTTGGCGAAGCCCTGCAGGATTGCCACGCTCCTCCATCACCACCACGCCATTGTGCTGCCGCTGGACGAAGTCTTCCTCAACCTCTCCCTCTCTCCTTGCTGGATCAAGGCATGGGAGACGTCACCGGGATGTACGTGTGTTGAACGCGGAGGTGGCGTCCGTTCGGCACTAGGATCTCCGGTGATTTGGATCACGACGAGTACGACTCCTTCAACCCCGTTCTCTTGAACGCTTCCGCTTAGCAATCTAAAAGGGTATGTAGATGCACTCTCCTTCCCCTCATTGCTGGTTTCTCCATAGATAGATCTTGGTGACACGTAGGAAAATTTTGAATTTCTGCTACGTTCCCCAACAGTGGCATCATGAGCTAGGTCTATTGCGTAGATTCTTTGCACGAGTAGGACACAAAGTAGTTGTGGGCATTGATTTTGTTCAATATGCTTACCGTTACTAGTCCAATCTTGTTTCGACGGTATTGTGGGATGAAGCGGCCCGGACCGACCTTACACGTACACTTACGTGAGACATGTTCCACCGACTGACATGCACTTGGTGCATAAGGTGGCTAGCGGGTGCCAGTCTCTCCCACTTTAGTCGGAACGGATTCGATGAAAAGGGTCCTTATGAATGGTAAATAGCAATTGGCATATCACGTTGTGTTTTTGCGTAGGTAAGAAACGTTCTTGCTAGAAACCCATATCAGCCACGTAAAACAATTAGAGGACGTCTAACTTATTTTTGCAGGGTATGCTATGTGATGTGATATGGCCGAGAAGAATGTGATGAATGATATGTGATGTATGAGATTGATCATGTTCTTGTAATAGGAATCACGACTTGCATGTCGATGAGTATGACAACCGGCAGGAGCCATAGGAGTTGTCTTAATTTATTGTATGACCTACGTGTCATTAAACAACGCCATGTAATTACTTTACTTTATTGCTAACCGGTAGCCATAGTAGTAGAAGTAATAGTTGGCGAGACAACTTCATGAATACACGATGATGGAGATCATGGTGTCATGTCGGTGACGATGATGATCATGGAGCCCCGAAGATGGAGATCAAAAGGAGCAATATGATATTGGCCATATCATGTCACTATTTGATTGCATGTGATGTTTATCATGTTTTTACATCTTATTTGCTTAGAACAACGGTAGTAAATAAGATGATCCCTCATTAAAATTTCAAGAAAGTGTTCCCCCTAACTGTGCACCGTTGCGAAAGTTCGTCGTTTCGAAGCACCATGTGATGATCGGGTGTGATAGATTCTTACGTTCACATACAACGGGTGTAAGCCAGATTTACACACGCGAAACACTTAGGTTGACTTGATGAGCCTAGCATGTACAGACATGGCCTCGGAACACAAGAGACCGAAAGGTCGAGCATGAGTCGTATGGTAGATACGATCAACATGAAGATGTTCACCGATGATGACTAGTCCGTCTCACGTGATGATCGGACACGGCCTAGTTGACTCGGATCATGTAATCACTTAGATGACTAGAGGGATGTCTATCTGAGTGGGAGTTCATAAGATGAACTTAATTATCCTGAACATAGTCAAAAGATCTTTGCAAATTATGTCGTAAGCTCGCGCTTTAGTTCCACTGTTTAGATATGTTCCTAGAGAAAATATAGTTGAAAGTTGACAGTAGCGATTATGCGGACAGTAGAAAGCTTATGTCCTTAATGCACCGCTCAGTGTGCTGAACCCCAAACGTCGTCTGTGGATGTTGCGAACATCGGACATACACGTTTTGATAACTACGTGATAGTTCAGTTAAACGGTTTAGAGTTGAGGCACCAAAGACGTTTTCGAAACGTCGCGGAACATATGAGATGTTTCGAGGGCTGAAATTGGGATTTCAGGCTCGTGCCCACGTCAAGAGGTATAAGACCTCCGACGATTTTCTTAGCCTGCAAACTAAGGGAGAAAAGCTCAATCGTTGAGCTTGTGCTCAGATTGTCTGAGTGCAACAATCACTTGAATCGAGTGGGAGTTGATCTTCCAGATGAGATAGTGATGTTTCTCCAAAGTCATTGCCACCAAGCTGCTAGAGCTTCGTGATGAACTATAACATATCAGGGATAGATATGATGATCCTTGAGGTATTCGCGATGTTTGACACCGCGAAAGTAGAAATCAAGAAGGAGCATCAATTGTTGATGGTTGGTGAAACCACTAGTTTCAAGAAGGGCAAGGGCAAGAAGGGCACTTCATGAAACGGCAAATCAGTTGCTGCTCCAGTGAAGAAACCCAAGATGAACCCAAACCCGAGACTAAGTGCTTCTGTAATAAGGGGAACAGCCACTGGAGCAGAATTACCCTAGATACTTGATAGATAAGAAGGCTGGCAAGGTCGATAGAAGTATATTGGATATACATTATGTTAATGTGTACTTTACTAGTACTCCTAGTAGCACCAGGGTATTAGATACTGGTTCGGTTGCTAAGTGTTAGTAACTCGAAATAAAAACTACAGAATAAACGGAGACTAGCTAAAGGTGAGCTGACGATATGTGTTGGAAGTGTTTCCAAGTTTGATGTGATCAAACATCGCACGCTCCCTCTACCATCAAGATTAGTATTAAACCAGAATAATTGTCATTTGGTGTTTGTGTTGAGCATAGACATGATTGGATTATGTGTATCGCAATACGGTTATTCATTTAAGGAGAATCATGGTTACTCTATTTGTTTGAATAATACGTTCAATGGTCTTGCACCTAAAGGAATGGTTTATTGAATCTCGATTGTAGTGATACACATTTTCATGCCAAAAGACATAAGATAGTAATACCACTTACTTGTGGCACTGCCATGTAAGTCATATTGGTGTAAAACGCATGAAGAAGCTCCATGTTGATGGATCTTTGGACTCACTCGTTTTGAAAAGTTTGAGACAGGCGAACCATGTCTATTGGTGTATACGCATGAAGAAACTCCATGCAGATGGATCGTTTGGACTCACTTGATTTTGAATCACTTGAGATATGCAAATCATACCACATGGGCAAGATGACTGAAAAGCCTCGTTTCAGTAAGATGGAACAAGATAGCAACTTGTTGGAAGTAACACATTTTGATGTGTGCAGTCCAATGAGTGTTGAGGCATGCAGTGAATATCGTTATGTTCTGACTTCACAGATGATTCGAGTACATGTTGAATATATTTGCTTGATGAAACACAAGTCTGAATTATTGAATGGTTCAAGTAATTTCAGGGTGAAGTTGAAGATCATTGTGACAAGAGGATAAATGTCTATGATATGATCATAGAGATGAGTATCTAAGTTACGAGCTTTGGCACGCAATTAAGACATTGTGGAAATGTTTCACAATTAATATCGCCTGGAACATCATAGTGTGATGGTGTGTCCGAACATCATAGTTGCACCCTATTAGATATGGTGCGTACCATGATGTCTCTTATCGAATTACCACTATCGTTCATGGGTTAGGCATTAGAGACAACCGCACTCACTTTAATAGGGCACCACGTAATTCCGTTGAGACGACACCGTTTGAACTATGGTTTGGAGAAACCTAAGTTGTCGTTTCGTAAAGGTTTGGGGCTGCGACGCTTATATGAAAAAGTTTCAGGTTGATAAGCTCAAACCCAAAGTGGATAAAATGCATCTTCATAGGACACCCAAAACAGTTGGGTATACCTCCTAATTCAGATCCGAAAGCAATAGGGATTGTTTCTTGAATCGGGTCCTTTCTTGAGGAAAGGTTTGTCTCGAAAATTGAGTGGGAGGATGGTGGAGACTTGATGAGGTTATTGAACCGTCCCTTCAACTAGTGTGTAGCAGGACACAGGAAGTTGTTCATGTGGCGCCTACACCAATTGAAGTAGAAGCTTATGATAGTGATCATGAAGTTTCGGATCAAGTCACTACCGTACCTCGTAGGGTGACGAGGATGCGTACTACTTCAGAGTGGTACAGTAATCCTGTCTTGAAGGTCATGTTGCTAGACAACAATGAACCTACGAGCTATGGAGAAGCGATGGTTGGCCCATATTCCAACAAATGGTTAGAAGCCATGAAATCCGAGATAGGATCCATGTATCAAAACAAAGCATGGACTTTGGTGGACTTGCCCGATGATCGGCAAGCCATTGAAATAAATGGATCTTTAAGAAGAAGGCGGATGTGGACGGTAATGTCACCGTCTATGAAGCTCGACTTGTGGCGAAGAGTTTTTCACAAGTTCAAGGAGTTGACTATGATGAGATTTTCTCATCCGTAGCAATGCTTAAGTCCGTTGGAATCATGTTAGCATTAGCTGCATTTATGAAATCTGGCAGATGGATGTCAAAATGAGTTTCCTTACCAGTTTTCGTAAGGAAAGGTTGTATGTGATACAATCAGAAAGTTTTTGTCGATCCTAAGGATGCTAAAAGGTATGCTGGCTCCAGCGATCCTTCTAAGGACTGGAGTAAGCATCTCAGAGTTGGAATGTACGCTTTGATGAGATGATCAAAGATTTCAGGTTTATACAAAGTTTATGAGAAACTTGTATTTCCAAAGAAGTGAGTGGGAGCACTATAGAATTTCTAATGAGTATATGTTTTTTGACATATTGTTGATCAGAAATGATGTAGAATTTCTGGAAAGCATATAGGGTTATTTGAAAGGTGTTTTTCAATAGAAAACCTGGATTAAGCTACTTGAATATTGAGCATCAAGATCTATGAGGATAGATCAAAAACGCTTAATGGTACTTTCAAATGAGCACATACCTTGACATGATCTTGAAGGTGTTCAAAATGGATCAGTCAAAAAAAGGGAGTTCTTGCCTGAGATGTAAGGTATGAAGTTAAGACTTAAAGCTCGACCACGGCAGAAAAGAGAGAGAAAGGACGAAGGTCGTCCCCTATGCTTTAGACGTAGGCTCTATAGTATGCTATGTTGTGTACCGCACCAGAAGTGTGCCTTGCCATGAGTCAGTCAAGGGGTACAAGAATGATCCGGGAAAGGATCATTGGACAGCGGTCAAAATTATCCTTAGAGGGATAAGGAAATGTTTCTCGATTATGGAGGTGATAAAGAGTTCGGCATAAAGGGTTACGTTGATGCAAGCTTTAACACCTATCCGAATGACTCTGAGTAGCAAACCGGATACGTATAGTGGAGCAACCATTTGGAATAGCTTCAAATGGAGCGTGGAAGCAGCATTTACAATATGACATAGAGAATTGCGAAGTACATACGAATCTGAATACTGCAGACCCATTGACTAAAACTTCTCTCACAAGGAAAACATGATCAAACCCCAGAACTCATTGAGTCTTAATCACATGGTGATGTGAACTAGTTTAGTGACACTAGTAAAATCTTTGGATGTTGGTCACATGGCGATGTGACCTATCAGTGTTAATCACATAGCGATGTGAACTAGATTATTGACTCTAGTGCAAGAGGGAGACTGTTGGAAATATGCCCTAGAGGCAATGATAAATTAGTTATTATTATTATATTTCCTTGTTCATGATAATCGTTTATTGTCCATGCTATAATTGTATTGAAAGGAAACTCAGATACATGTGTGGATACATAGACAACACCATGTCCCTAGTAAGCTTCTAGTTGACTAGCTCGTTGATCAATAGATGGTTACGGTTTCCTGACCAAGGACATTGGATATCGTTGATAACGGGATAACATCATTAGGAGAATGATGTGATGGACAAGACCCAATCCTAAGCCTAGCACAAAGATCGTAGTTCATATGCTAAAGCTTTTCTAATGTCAAGTATCATTTCCTTAGACCATGAGATTGTGCAACTCCAGAATACCGTAGGAATGCTTTGGGTGTACCAAACGTCACAACGTAACTGGGTGGCTATAAAGGTGCACTACAGGTATCTCCGAAAGTGTCTGTTGGGTTGGCACGAATCGAGACTGGGATTTGTCACTCCGTGTAAACGGAGAGGTATCTCTGGGCCCACTCGGTAGGACATCATCATAATGTGCACAATGTGACCAAGGGGTTGATCACGGGATGATGTGTTACGGAACGAGTAAAGAGACTTGCCGGTAACGAGATTGAACAAGGTATCGGCATACCGACGATCGAATCTCGGGCAAGTACAATACCGCTAGACAAAGGGAATTGTATACGGGATCGATTGAGTCCTTGACATCGTGGTTCATCCGATGAGATCATCGTGGAACATGTGGGAGCCAACATGGGTATCCAGATCTCGCTGTTGGTTATTGACCGGAGAACGTCTCGGTCATGTCTGCATGATTCCCGAACCCGTAGGGTCTACACACTTAAGGTTCGACGACGCTAGGGTTATAAAGGAAGTTTGTATGTGGTTACCGAATGTTGTTCAGAGTCCCGGATGAGATCCCGAACGCCACGAGGAGTTCCGGAATGGTTCGGAGGTAAAGATTTATATATGGGAAGTCCTGTTTTGGTCACCGGAAAAGTTTCGGGTTTTATCGGTAACGTACCGGGACCACTGGGAGGGTCCCGGGGGTCCACCAAGTGGGGCCACCGGCCCCGAAGGGCTGCATGGGCCAAGTGTGGGAGGGGACCATCCCCAGGTGGGCTGGTGCGCCCCCCCACAAGGGCCCAAGGCGCCTAGGGTTGGGGGAGGGGGCGCGCCCACCTAACTTGGGGGGCAAGTTTCCCCTCTCCCCCCCCTTGGCCGCCACCCTAGATGGGATTGGGGGCAGCCGCACCCCTTGGGGTGGAAACCCTAGAGGGGGCGCACCCCCTCCCTATCCCCTATATATAGTTGAGGTCTTGAGGGCTGCCAACACATGAGTTTTGACCTCTCCCTCGCGCAGCCCTACCTCTCTCCCTTCTCCTCTCCCGTGGTGCTTGGCGAAGCCCTGCAGGATTGCCACGCTCCTCCATCACCACCACGCCGTTGTGCTGCTGCTGGACGGAGTCTTCCTCAACCTCTCCCTCTCTCCTTGCTGGATCAAGGCATGGGAGACGTCATCGGGCTGTACGTGTGTTGAACGCGGAGGTGCCGTCCGTTCGGCACTAGGATCTCCGGTGATTTGGATCACGACGAGTATGACTCCTTCAACCCCGTTCTCTTGAACGCTTCCGCTTAGCGATCTACAAGGGTATGTAGATGCACTCTCATTCCCCTCATTGCTGGTTTCTCCATAGATAGATCTTGGTGACACGTAGGAAAATTTTGAATTTCTGCTACGTTCCCCAACACTCCTCAAGAGCCAAACGATGCCCACGCTCTTCCTCAAGAGCATTAGAGAGATCCGATATCTCATCGGCATAGTCACGGCTCTGACCTTCCATCTTAGAGATGGTTTCTTCGTGAGCCTCGATCATGTCATTGGCTTCACCAAGTTGTTCCAAGAGAGCAACGAAGTGCTTCTTGGATTTGCCCTTGAGCTTACTCATGAAGGACTCAAATTCATTTACCTCCTCATTAGACCCCTTACCATCATCAAAGCCATCCGCCAAAGAAGGATTAGGAATAATGGTGGTTTTGATGTTGGGGGTTACCTTGTTGGTGGCTTTAGCCATGAGGCACTTGGCGGTGATGTTCTCGTTGGGTGAATCGAAGAGAGACACCCGGGGAGTTGTGGCAATGGCAACGGATGCCATGGCCATTGCTTCACTATCTTCATCATCATCGTCATCCTCAAGGTATTCTTCTTGAACCACCAACCCGCGAGTAGGAGTCTTCTTGGTAAAGGTGTTCTTGTTGGGGAAGGACTTGGCTTTGTCTTTTCGGATGAACTTGCCACCATTGTCTTCCCGCTTCTCGTAAGGACAATCTGCAACGAAGTGACTCACGTTGCCACAGTTGAAACAGTTCTAACTCGTTGCTTGCCCTTGAGGCCACTTGAGTTGTTCTTGTTGAAGTTGGGTCTTGCATTCTTCTTGCTCCAAAATTGTCTTGAGGCAAGAGCCATGTGCTCATGATAATCATATTTCGTGTCTTCGGGGTTGCTCTCCTCATCTTCCTCTTCTTCCTCTTCTTCCACACTAACCTTGGCCTTCAAGGCAAGGTTGGGCTTCTTTTCCCTTTGAGAACGGAGCACCGCATTGTCCGCGGTCTTGTCCAAGATGCTCATTGCAACGAACTCATCCAACACTTCACTTGAGGTCATGGAGTGGAAGTCCGGTCTTTGATGAATGACGGAGGACATGGCCTTGTTGTAGGCCATCATGGCCTTGAGGAACTTGCGCTTGATCCAATTGTAATCTGTGTCCTCTCTCCCATGATCTCGGAGTGAGACCGCGAGTTTGGTCACTCTTCGGAAGAGCTCGCGAGGTTCTTCGTCTTCTTTCATTGCAAACTCATCGGCTTCATCTTGCACCACTTCATAGTTGGAGCGCTGAATGCTAGCACTTCCTCGATAGAGAGACACAACACATTGCCATGCATCTTTAGCCACGGATGAGGTCGAAGATGAGGGAGATCTTCGGGAAGGATTGCATCTTGGATGATGAAGAGATCACTCTCATTGAATTGATTATCCACGGCTTCTCGAGGGGTGAAGTTGCTTGGGTCATGTGGATAGAAACCTTCTTCAATGATTCTCCAAAGATTAGTATTCACATGTTTTAAATGACGCTTGAAACGATAAACCCAAGAATCAAAATCCTCATTTTTCACAATCTTAGGAGGAGGACCGACATGATTTAAATGAGTAGAGGGAATCGGTCCACCATAAGTAGGAGGTTCCATATGGGCATAGATGTCGGTGCCATTTCTACCACTAGTAGAAGGACCCTTTTCACTATTAGCTTCCCCCTTGTCGGAGTTAGCATCCGTCACCTTGTTAGTGGGATCACCCACTTTCATCAGCGAGGTGGATAGTTTAAGTCCTTCTAGGAATTTAGTAAACATGCTTTCAACCTCGGTCGTCATGGAGGTTTTCAATGTGTCTAAAGCCACATTGAATTCCTCACGGGAGACCAAGGTTCCCCCATCGGCCGTAGACGAGATAGGATTCACACCGGAGTGCTCCTCCGCACCGTCATTGGTGTCAACCATACTCTTCGGATGGCAAATTCCCTAATAAAGAGACGAGGCTCTGATACCAATTGAAAGGATCGATATGGTTGACTAGAGGGGGGGGTGAATAGGCAACTAACAATTTTTAGGTTTTCTTTACCAAATTAAACTTTGCATCAAAGTAGGTTGTCTAGATATGCAACTAAGTGAACTACCTATATGATGCAACAACAATAAGCACACAAGCAAGTAAGGGAAACAACACAAGTAAGCTTGCAAAAGTAAAGGCACGAGATGACCAAGAGTGGAGCCGGTGGAGACGAGGATGTGTTACCGAAGTTCCTTCCTTATGAAGGGAAGTATGTCTCCATTAGAGCGGTGTGGAGGCACAATGCTCCCCAAGAAGCCACTAGGGCCACCGTATTCTCCTCATGCCCTCACACAAGGCGAGATGCCGTGAATCCACTATTGGTGCCCTTGAAGGAGGCAACTGGACCTTTACAAACAAGGTTGGGTCTCTCTCCACAACTTAATTGGAGGCTCCCAACGAAACCACGAAGCTTCACCATAATGGAATATGGCTTCGAGGTGAACTCAACCGTCTAGGGTGCTCAAACACCCAAGAGTAATAAAATCCACACTAGAAAGTATGGGGGAAGCAAATATCCTTTGGTGGAAGTGTAGATCTAGGTCTCCTCCTTCAATCCCTAGCAAATCAACAAGTTTGAGTGGCTAGAGAGAGAGATAGGGCAAGAGAGCTTGAGAGCATTAATGGTGGAGTGAGAGAGGTAAGAGGTGAGAGTGGTAGGTGGAAGAACCACCTTATATAGCAACCCTAATAAATCCAACCGTTACTGCATTTTCGCTCACGGTGTAACGGCAGAACCCTACCAGGCGGTACAACCAGGCAACCAGGCGGTAGTACCGGTTTAAGAAAATAACCGGAACAACCGCCTGACCACCGCACAAATACCGCACTGAAACAGAACGAAGTCACCCCTGAGGGCGGTAGTTGGGCGGTGCGGGGCCGGTGCAACCGCTTGGCCTTGAGCGCTTGAGCGGCTAAGGTCAGAGTGGAAGAACCGCTCGAACCTCCGGTGGTACCGGTTGACGAGGAACAACCGGACCAACCGGGCCACCACCGCCCGAGAACTGCATCAAAACAGAAGCTTGACCGTTACTTGGGCGGTGCATGGCCGGAACCACCGCCGCAGGTCTTTGCTGAGCCTGGTGGCGGTACCACCGCCTGGAGGCAGCGGTACCACCGCTCGATGAAGACAGGGAAACGCCAAGAGCCAGCGGTACAACCGCTCGGACGAGCGGTACAACCGCTGGGAAAACACAGCAGGCAGTCAAATCAAAAGGGAGACAGTCTCTCTCACACCTGAGGAAGACAAGAGAGGGGTGATGGAGTTGTATGTGAACGGATTCCCCTACTCTTTCCAATGTGGATTCCCTCTTGATAGTACGGGTTCCCTACGACCAAAGAGATAAAAAAGCGTAGAGGACTCCGTCTTCAATCTTTTCCTTCGAGAGAAAACAACTATCCGATGTAGGTCTAAGCATCGAGAACCTGAAACATTTAGCACAGGATTAGACCAACAGAGGGTTGTCATCATCATCCAAAACATAAGGTAGGGAAATGCCCTTTCAACCTTAATTCCGACACTACCTTTCTGGACTTGAGTATCCACCTGGTGCCTCCAGGTTTCACTAAAACCCTTCATACGCATTGCCTGCTGAAGAAAAGGCCATTTGACTTTATCATAAGCCTTCTCAAAATCCACTTTTAAGATAACCCCATCTAGTTTCTTCGAGTGAATCTCATGAAGTGTTTCATGTAGGACGACCACTCCTTCGAGTATGTGTCGTCCAGGCATGAAAGCTGTCTGACTAGGTTGAACCACTGAGTGAGCAATTTGTGTCAATCTATTGGTTCCTACCTTTGTGAAGATTTTAAAACTCACATGCCGCAGGCAAATGGGTCGGAATTGTTCTATCCGGGCCGCCTCATTCTTCTTCGGTAATAACGTTATCATACCAAAGTTGAGGTGAAACAACTCCAAATGGCCATCAAAAAAATCATGAAACATAGGCATAAGATCATCTTTAATGATATGCCAACATTTCTTATAGAATTCAGCTGGAAACCCATCTGGTCCCGGTGCTTTATTCAGCTTCATTTGAGTTATGGCCAGATGAACTTCTTTTTCAGTAAACGGTGCAGAGAGAACATCGTTCTCTGCTGCCTATAATTGAGGTATATCATCAATCACAAACTCATCAAGAGACACCGTCGAAGTATTCGGAGGTCCAAAAAGGCCTTTATAATAGTTGGCAACATATGCTTTCAGATTCTCATGCCCCACTATTGTTCCCTCGTCCTGTTCAAGCTGTATGATCTTCTTCTTCCTATGTTTACCATTTGCAACCATATGGAAGAACTGTGTGTTGTCGTCCCCTTGGACAACCTTAAGCGTTTTCGCACACAACGCCCACTTGAGTTCCTCCTCTCTCAAGAGAGCACGTAGGCCTTGCTCAACCTCGGACTTGGTTCGATGCTCATTAACAGAAAGAAGAGTGGTTTCAGCCTTTACATCTAGTGTCTCAATGAGCTGAGTTAGACGTTCTTTTTTCTGCTTATAAATCCCACTCTCATTCCTGGCCCATCCTCTCAGAAATTGTCGGAGGTGTCTAATCTTATTCTGCCATCTCTCGACATGTGTCCTTCCTATAACTGGCTTAGCCCATTCGCGTGCAATCATCTCCATAAATCCTTCTCGCTCAAACCAGCTTTGCTCGAAGGAGAAGATGTTTTTGTTTGCAACATGGGTAGCCTCACCCGAATCTAAAAAGAGTGGTGTATGATCTGAGATCCCTCTATGCATCGCATGGACCAACACCAATGGATATTTTTGTTCCCACTCCACACTAGCAAGTACCCTATCCAGCTTTTCATAAGTCGGAACAGGTAATGAGTTGGCCCATGTAAACTGTCTACCGGTGAGCTCAATTTCTCTCAAATTGAGGCTATCGATAATCATGTTAAACATCATAGACCAACGTCCATCGAAATTGTCATTATTCTTTTCTTCTCTTCTCCGAATGATATTAAAATCACCTCCAACTAGTAGTGGCAGATTTTCATCTCCACAAATCCGCACTAGATCGGCAAGAAAATCGGGTTTAAATTCAGGTTGTGCTACCCCATATACCGCAACTAGCGACCATCGGAACCCATCCAATTTTGATCTCACCCTGAATTTAACCGAAAAGTCTCCCCGCACCACATTAAGCACCTCTAACGTCTCACACCGTACTCCTAATAAAATCCCGCCGGATCTTCCTCTAGGTGGTAAAATGTGCCAATCAAAATCTATACCACTGGTGAAAGGGTTTGAAGGAATTGGGATGTGAAATTATCTCATCCAGTTTCCAAAAGTGCAACAAAATCTAAGTGGTGCTCTAATGTTGTCTCTGCTAAGAATCATTGTTTAGCCAAGTCTGCTAGACCTCTGCTGTTCCAAAAGAGTCCTTTCATAAGTCATCATGAATTTTTTTCTTAAGTTTAACTCTAGCACTTCTGTGTACTGCCGAAGTAGGATAGATTTTCCGCTTCCAGGGTCGTTTGGGCTTCTCCTCAACACCCTGCGGGACGATAGAATTAGCTATGACAGACACTGCCTCCTCCATCAAGAGAGGCTCTACCGTATCTGTGTTCTCAACATCCTCCTCGTCTTCAGCCTCGACACTAGGCAAGAGATTATTACAGATATTTGCAAGATTATTAATTCCTAAATTATTCATGTCATTGTCATTCATAGGTTGGATAGAGGCAAGATTACGAATGATCTCAGAAGCCCTCTCCGCTTCCATATCTAAAAGATCATTAGCGGATTTGACGACCTCGGTTTCATTTGATCCCAAAGAAATGCCTAAGTCGTTTGCCTTATCAACAATATCATTCTCAGAGAAGTGTAAAATTGAACAACTAATATCAAAGGACGTACCTACAGTAGTCTCGGCATGACAAAGCATGGCGGCCCTCTTGGCACGCGCTAGCTGCAGGTCGTCTGCGTCCGGCTGTCCCTGGATCCGGTTGCTGACACGCCTGCCAGCCGACACCAGATCCGCAATCCCGCCAAAAGCGATGAGGTCCTCCGTGGTCCTCTTGCAAAAGGTGCGGTCAGGACTCCCACGCCCCTCCCTTATCGTCGGTGAAGTAGGGTAGGGTGTGGTGGAGTGAATCTCCGCTGCGAGTGTCAAGGGGGAGGAGGACCATGGAGACGCCTGCTCGCTGATCTCGACCCCCTTATCACCCGCAGGGACCGTTGTCCCACGGCCACCCTGCTCGGCGCGATATTGCGTAGGGGTTATGACACGGGACTCCTCCCCGCATATCACCCCCGGCTCGCCACTGAGGATGGTGTGGTCCTGTGGGGGGGGGGGTTATAGCACGGGACTCCTTCCCGCACCTCACCCCCAACTCGATTGGAGACGTCGAAGTAGGAAGGACGCCATAGACCTCCTGTCCAAGCGCCCCTCTCATCGATGAAAAGTCGGGCTCTGGTATCTGGGTGTGATGGGCGTCCTGCCCATGGCCCCCACAATCCGCGGCCACCCCAACAGAAACCACCCTCGCACCGGGAGTAGGCTCCGCGATTGTCACATCACCGACTACACTCGGCACTGGTGGCAACTCAAGCTCTGTCGGGTCGTCTGCCTCGACCCTAGTGCTCCACAACCGGCTAGGAGCGGACCCCGATGCAAATGAACCAAAGCGAAGCATGTTCATCGGAGTAGTGGACGGGGCGCCTCTTTGGTAGAACTGTGTGCCTTATCTGGCTGTGTAGCAGGCCCTTTGTCCGACTCCGGCAGTGTACCATCAGGCCCCTTCTCCTGGTTCCCGGGTGCGCCGCCACCCTCAGTCGTATCCATGTCTTGTGTCCCATCCCCCTCCTCGGAAACTGCAGTATCCTCGATCTCAAGCTCTAAGACATAAGTGACTCCAGCATGTGTCCATCTGGCTACATCTGGTATATGCTCAACACTCGCAACACTGACCAATAGCCTCGCAGTGTTATGTGCGCGTGTGAATGGCATGTCAACCTTTCCTGTCTTACCAATCAAAACACCCAAGCTCCAGGCAATCAGAAAATGTTTTACATATTTAGGTGGCACGCCATAGAAACGAACCCACACCTTCTCCAAAGGTGTACCCTCAGGTTCCTCCTGCTTCCACTCGTCGAAAGCGATAACAATGTTTGTGCTCGTAACTCTGCATAAACCCCACTTAAGAAAATGCATCTGATCCTCTTTAGTGGGAAAATCAACCTTATAAGACTGACCTTCTAACTGCTCCAGGTGCCACTGATAATTACCTGGCACTAACTCACGTAGTTGTCTGACGATCTGAGCCTCGGTCAACTGTCCATTAGTAACTTTGATAACTGCCGGGAAGGAACTCTCAACCATTTGTGGTAGAGGCTCCATCTTCGGTGTCTCAAAAAACATCAACTCCTTACAGCAGATCCCAAAAATTTTAATGCCAGGCTTAGGACCGGAAAGAAGAGGGCATTCCCCGGTCACATGTTGGGAGCGAAGACAATAATCACACAGCTCATTCGTACACTCTGCCACGAAATGACCCGGTTCACCACATCTATAGCAAGGCAACTTTTTCTTCTTAATTGCCCACTTAGAGAGCTTTTCTCCCTCTGCTTTCTCCGGTCCTTTATCAGACGTACCATCCCTAGACTTAGCACCTCCAGTAGTCACCGGAACATGCACTGCTGCTAGAGCCTGAACCGTGTCCACTGCCGCCGCGGGTAACATGGATGTGTCTCCCACCCCATCAGCTGAATGCTCGAGCTCCTCCTCCGAGGCCATATCCACAGCAGGTGGTGGTGCGGCGGATAATGTTGAGGCGGTGGTGGTTGTCTCCCTCTCCCACCGCGACGATAGCCACCTCAGAGTCGATCCCTGGGTCCGGCGACACCTTCAACAAAATTACCGGGTGGACCTTGAAAATGTCCAGAGTCCTCAGCATTGTATCAGTTATAACCACGGCCGCCACCGGATGAAGATCCACGGTGCAGTCGCTCACCGTAAGCATCATATCCGTCATCTCCCCACTGGTCGTATCGGTTGTAATTCTGACCATCTCTGCTATAACCAGTGTATCCATCACGCCCTTGCACGCCGCGACCCCTTCCTAGGGCCAGCGCCTTGGCTGCTGGTGGCTGCGCCGCTTCCTCCGGCTAATGCGCGTTGGTTTTGGACGCGTGGGTCGTCGACAGCGCACTTGAAGCATCAGCCCCCGGTCGCCCTGACGATTGGGCGCCCCGACCAGTCCCGGCTCGGGGTTGCACCGCCGTTGCCCCCGGTCCCGCGGCCACCTGCCTTGGAGGTAGTAGGCCGCCCCGTCCGCCCCCACCGACCGATATGGCACCACGGCCAACACCACCAGCACCAGCGACTGGCGGCGCTGCACGACCAGCCGCGCCTGCCGCGGCAGCATTTGCCGGCAGAGCGCCACGACCAGCTCCGGCAGAAGCCGAGGCCCCAGCGGCGGTAGGGGGCCCTCGCTTGGAGGACGGCAAAATTCTTTAATGTGCTTAGCACCTCATCTAAGCACCCATGCATTGGCAGCAGCCTTAAGGAGGGAGTATCATGCAACCAGCCTCAAGGCATCATCAACACTGAAAATGAGGTTGCATTAATTTGTCCCGAGGACAGGCCTTACATAGAGCCAAACTGCTAACCCCTCTGTACCGGTGCATTGGGCATCTTAGGTGATGCATCGTGACCAAGACAAAACAAAAATGAGCGAATTTGATGTTTATGTGTTAATTAATCCTCTTGCATGCAGAATATCCTGCAAAACTGACTGCTGCATGTCGTGCTCGGTATACTCAAGTCATTGAAGGCTTGTACGTCCCATGTTCCTTATTGGTTGGTTTCTTTGTTCGTGGCAAGAAACAAATAGCGATGCGGAGTGTTAATGCATTGTGCCTAAGTGTATTGGACTTACCTGGTTTTCGTAATGTGCCTACTGCATTGATGCGGAGGGAGTAAGTTTATTTTCTGGGGAATAACTTAATTTCCGGTACATGTTGCTTGATGCATGAGCACATCACGATCTAATAGTATGGATTGCGACAGGCAAAGCCGCCGGCGGCTAGCTAGCCTGCAAAATTCTTTCTTTCCCCTCACGTGATTTGACGAAGTTAAGATATTGTGTTTTGATATTCCTCGAGTTCCTTGGTTAAGAGGATTCATTAGACGAAGCTCTATCATAGAAGATTCTCAAAAAAAAAAAGCTCTATCATAGATTCCTGCCAGCTTCTCGGGGCAGTGATGTTAAAGTTTCTTGTCGTGCGTATGTGATGGTAGTATTTGCTGGTTCTTCACATCGGTTCAAGGGTTCAGTGACGACGACTGCGGCTTCGGACCATTGATCCTTAAGGGCACAAGCACGAAGATTTTCCGGCTTTCATTGACAAGGTCAGGACGGCCAGCTTCTTGGGGCAGTGATGTTAGAGTTTCTTGTCGTGTGTATGTGATGGTAGTATTTACTGGTTCTTCACAACGGTTCAAGGGTTCAATGACGACGACTGCGGCTCCGGACCGTTGATCCTTAAGGGCACAAGCACGAAGATTTTCCGGCTTTCATTGACAAGGTTAGGACGGTTTGAGTATGGGAGCGGCGATAGCGACGTAACGACAGCTCGTTCTGGTGACAAGTGGTTGTTCGGTGGTATAGGGACCTTTGGTGCAATTTTTATTATGTTTGGTATGTTTTGTTACCTTGGTGAATTTTTCTACTAGATCTGAGTCCTTTTCGTGGAAAAAATGGGCAAAAGACTGATTCTTGATCGATCCGAGCTCTCTTCAACAATATTGATTGACACGAACTGTCAACCACTCGTCACGCCGGCCGGCACGACATGTGCACACCTATCACGGGAAGTTTAATTGCGGTCCTTATGTCACAAAATCTCTCCAACTCTTACCTCAGCAGAGAATTTTTCAAATATTATTTATTTATTCCTGAAAGTTTGACAATTGTACATGTGTATACAATACATAATTTGTCAAGAATATGAAGCTGTCGGATAACCAAAACCGAGAAAGAGCTTGTTGGCTAATCTTTGCCAGCAAGAAGGCTAGTCGGCGCTGTGAGTGGCCTGTAGGCTGTAGGTGATCATTTAGCCGAGTAGCACCTTGTCGGCTAACAGTTATCGGCTCTGTTAGAATCTTATGACAAAAATTGCGTGTTGTGTTAGTTTTAGCGCGTTATAGTAGACACATTAAATCTACTGTGGCTGTTTATTTACTCTTAATATTATTATTAATTAACAAAGTTTAATGAGCGGATCACCTCTGGATATGATGCCGCTGAGTCCAGTACGTCCGTTCTCCGAAAGAGAAGAAAACGGAACAAGAAACGCCTCCCTCCTTTTCAGAGCTTGCCGGATCAGGGAAAGGCAGCCCAAATCTAGCATGGGCAACGCGCTTCCACTGACAAGTTCTGCACCACAACCAATCAGTTTCATTTCAATCTCGAGGCAGAGTACAGGAGGAGGACAAGCCAAAACTACGAGGTACAGCTGCCATTTCACAGATCTACAGCACCTAGCCAAAATCTGGTAAACCCACCCATCAGAAAAAAAATCTGGTAAAGCTGCATTGGCAGTGCACCACTGTCCCGAATTGCACCAGCTACACTTTCCAACACCGGTCACACATGACACGTCAAACATTCTGCCGGAAGATCTTCGGTGCGTCAATCGGGTTATTGCTGCTGGTGGCGAGGAAATCCGGCCCGAAATCAGTGATGATATGCTGAGCATGTTTCTTAGTGAGCCGCCTCGGATCCCTCACTCCACCGGAGGATGCGCGTATAAGGACCCTTCAGGTTAAGGGGGGCAACTGTTTCAGGGATGTGGTTCTCTGCTCAAACCAGGTCGGACTCCACCGCGTCTTGCCGCCACCAAGGGACCCCAGCCTTGTAATAGTGGTGCTCACCTTCATGATCCCACGAGATCTCAGATGCTTGCAGGCCAATTACGGATTTTGGTTCCTTGCCATGGCAAGCAACCCATGCTTCAACAGCAGCAGCTTTTTCCTCTTCACTGCTGTAATTCAGGCTCGCCCTGCCATACGGGTTTATGCTTGGGTTAGCCATTGCTGCGATCGCTCCGGTCATGTATGCAGAATCCCCTAGGATCGGAGCGCCTATAGCAGCCAGCTGTGCCCTAATCTGCATATCATTGAATTTACGAATTACACACTTGTGTGGTTGTAAGCAACATTGTAGAGAAAGATTGTACCAATAAATGAAACAATTGCAACACTGACAAATTGTTCAATTTACAAGGAACGCTGTACTCCAATGTAAGGCAAGAAGATAACTGCAGATTTAGCTTAAGAGCAACCACAGAATGACATTGGTACTCTTTATTATGTGTCCACGCATCAAGGAGGGAACACAGGGAACTTCCTATACCAGTTTAGAATATAAGAAGTGTCAGGGCTATATGTACTGTCAAGATTAACCAAAGCATTCTTGATCCATGAAACTACTATCCTATATGATCCACCTAAATGTTCTGATTACATTAAATAAGACAAGCAGAAATAGGCAAATAGTGCTTTACAGTTTACATCAGAGTACCCTATCCCTAGACAAGAGCCTGTCAGTTTTAATTCTCTTAGGCTACCGAAGGAAAAAAGAAGGTCTTTAACGGCGTCCTTTTCATACGATAGAAGTTTATATTAACATCACAGATGAATGATGAACCTTAAATAAAGAAACAATTAGGTTTGAAGCAGAAAAATATGATACCTGATGAGTTTTCCCTGTCATGAGATTGATTTTACATTCATAGGCAGCTTCCTGTTTGGGCCAGCCACAGTTGTCCACTTTGTGGACTTTTGTTATCAATGGTTTTGGCCATGGAACCTTTTTACAGTCTAATATCTCCATTTGACAGAGATGCCATCTTTCAATATGATCTGGCAAAGTATAACCAAAACATTATAATCTACTAATGTAAGGATAGGAGATTATCAATACATGTCTGGTAGACTGGTACAATAACCAACGCTAAGACAATAATACACTAATTACTTGTTAGTTTATAGCTGCAGATGCTACCAGTCAGGCTAGAAGTTTATGCAACATACTACCTCCATTCCTAGATAATATATAAGACGTTGGGGCTGTTTAAACAGCCCCAACGTCTTATATTTATGAATGGAGGTAGTACTTGTTTGAGTCAGGTGTGAGGCTGCTTAATTCTTTTAACATCCAAACAGCACTAACACAACTGAGTGAGTAACAAGGCAGCTCTATAAAAAAAATCTGTCATACATGTACTACGTGAGTCCTATACATAAACAATTGTTATCTCCAATGAAATCAAGTGGACATGGTTCCACGCGCACCCGAATGAACAGTAAAGAAAGCAAAAAAAACTAATATGTAACAAACATGATCGAATGTTCTACCCACGTGTGAATTTTCGTGAAGAAATGACATCGTGCTGTTCTGAACGGAAAAGAAAAAATCGGTGCTCGCATAGAACACCATACACCATAGATGCCATTTATTCACATTGCATGTGGCTAGAACACTCGGTTATGTTTGCTACAAAATAAAATTGAAATTTTTCGCTATTTTTCCAGGTTTTACTATTCATCTGGGTGCATGTAGACCCAGTAGTCAGGAGCCAAAACTCCGTGTTGTGATGAACGATCACAATTTAATGATGGTGTATTACTACATAGTCCCTCCGTCCCAAAATAAGTGTCTGAACTTTGTACTAGCTTTAGTACAAAGTTGTACTAAAGTTGAGACACTTATTTGGGACGGAGGGAGCATATGTTAAATCGGAGATTTTACCTGAAATCTAATATGTTTGCGAACTGAAATCCAAATACATGTACACTTCAACTCAAGCGAACAACTTTAACACTAACATACTAGAGCAAGAAACTGCATTTCAGGGATTACCTTCTGAAACAAGTCTGGGAGCACGATTAAGGGGACGCATGTAATGAGTAATTATTCCTGGAGAGACAGGTTCTGTTGTAAGCGCAAGATAAACTTTTTTAACCTGTTTTTCCTGTTGCAGAAGAAAAAAATCATTGTCACTAGAGGTTCACAGAGCAACATGATACAGTGAGCAATAGAAGAACATACCCTTATCAATCCATGGAAAACTGAGCAGAATTCCTTGGTTTTAGACAATACCACACTGCAAATTCTCAAATTAAGTGAAAATGAAGGGATTAGTTATATGCGTTCCACAACATGTGGTCTATATAAGTATGTTAGCAAAAGACAAACCAGCCCTCAGAACAGTTGTCAATCTGATGAGTTGTCATTAAAGGGCTCTCCAATCCTAATGCACGTGAAGTAAAAACCACGCAGGATTCCTCAATATTATCAGTTGCTCCTCCTACCTACACATTGAAAATTATCTACGGATATTAGTTTGGACTTTGGACCCTTACACTTCTATCAATGGCCTAATGCACTAATTGCGACTGGATCTTTCCTCAACCCACTAGCTCTGAAACTAAAAATCATGTTTCATGAATAATCCTGGTCTTACACTTGTGCATCCTCTTACATCAGTGGTATGTAGTTTTTTAAATTATGTGAGGCCAGCATTTAGCTACGCTTTAATTTTATGAAGCCACCATTTGGTTACATTTTAATTTAATGGAGCCACCATTTAGTGAAGCAAATGGATTGCATAGTCAATGGAATTTTGAAATGACACAGATAATAAGTGCTTAGCTAAATTAGAGAAACCAGATAGCTACTTGCAGAAACAAAACCAGTACTTGTGGAAAGACATTGAAAATGTACAGTAGATACAAAAACCGGGGAGAAAGGAAAAAAATATGGTCATACTGATGTTGCAGCTGGCTTATTGAGGACAACAAAGTCATCAGTGGTCGCCACTACCCTGGATTTCCAGTCAATTTCATAGCACCTGATAATATTTGGTAAACCACGGACGCATTAGTACACAACCAGATGTGGTCAATCAGCATCACAGTAGTTAGCAGTACATAACTGATAGCAGTCACCAATGCAAACCATAAAACAACTGCAGAATTTTACCTGGGGAACCGTTTGGGATGCACATGAACCCTTATATAAGTGCCGGCCTCAAGGCGCTGGCTGGGGTCAGTCACCCGGAACGTCTTCTGCGCCTCCCTGACGGTCTTCCCTTTAATGGACGCCCTCCCGCGAAGGAGCGAAGGCTCTGTCACCTCTCTGAAGATCCTCACATGCTCCGGAGCGGCGTACGGAGGCGGCTGCGGCGCAACAAGAGCGTAGTACACGGCCCCGAACTTGATGAGATCTGCAACGTACCTTCACGCGCACAATGTTACCAAATCACTCGTGCTCGCTCCGGCCTAGGCATTTCACCTTCCAATAAGCTAGCGTAACAGATGCAGAGCGTGTGGATGCTTACATAGGGGGGAGGTTGAGGGACCTGGAGATGAAATCGCCGGCGACCTCGTCTTCCCGGGCGACGAGGTGCTCGATCCTCGGAGGGTCGTCCTTCGACGGGCAGGGCAGAAGCCTGTCGTACGCTGGGTACCTGCAGGTGCAGTAGATGCCAACGCCGTCAGTGTGCTGCCTGCGGAGCGGAGCAGAAGCTGTTGGCGTGGGCGGGGTTGAGGGGAGCTTACGAGGTGGCTGTTAGGGCCTCTACGGGGTCAGCGGCTCTGGTTGCCCTGGCGGCGGCGGCGGCGTCGAGGTGCGTGGTGGGGGAGACGCGGACGCGGTGGCGTGGGGTGCGGCGGTGGGTGGTGAGGAGCGGGGAAGAGGAGTAGAGGGCGCGCGGGAGGAGGGGCGGCGGCGGCAAGGACCGGTGCCATAGCTGCGGGAGGAGGGAGGCCAAGGACGCCGCGGGCTTCGTCATTCCGGCGGGTGGCGGCGGCCGGCGGGGTTCGGCTTTTCCCCCTTTGTTGGGGGTTTTGCCCTTCTTCTGCCTTTTGGGCCGTCTAAGATAAGATTGTGATATTTTTCTAGTTTTTAGAATTTCTTCTTTGGTCGAATGTGAAAGATTACCCAGAGGGGTCTCTGCTAATTTATTTTCGTGATATGATATTTGGGCGTGAGGAGGGGGTATTTTTCATCTAAACTTTGTCTATCTATAAACTAACATAATAATTTGTAGAAAAAGGGTCTCGGATTGCATATAATTTTTTTTCTCTTATTCACTATATAATCAAGTATCCCCTAACCACCCAAATCATGTGTTTTTTTATGCAACTTTCAAAGGTAATACAAATTTCAGAACAATTGAAGTAATGTGGCTTTGTCGTGTCCAAGAATGTGATTCGAATCACATCATCATCTGCCACGTTACAAAACATGCGCTTACCAGCACCTCGGATTGATTGCGGCTTGTTTGACCGGCTGCCGAGAATATCAGTCTAGGGCATGGGGTTGTTCTCGAGGGGTTTATTGGTGGCGCCGCCTGGCGTCGCAGTGCTACTATCTGCTCACCTTCGGGCTGGTCATGTGGTGCCTTGATTTTCGGCTCTCTGCCCCGCCTTCCATTCTCGACATTGTCCGGAGGTGACAGTTGTTGGCAATGTGATGAGCTTCATGCTCTCTCTCTCTCTTGATTGATCAATGCCCTTCGGCGGTGTGTGCGACCAGCCTCATCTCGCACATTGTTCAAGGTTGTCTGATGGTGGAGCACGGGGGAAAGGTTCGTGTTGTTTGGTGAAATCTCGAATGCCCTTCGATGACATTAGCATAACACTTCATAGCGATGGCGCGAGATTCATGAGTACGATGTTATCTCGGTGAAAGACTACCCACAGTGGGAGTAACATAGGTGGCAGCATCACACTTATCTAGACAAAATAGATGATGTGGCATGTAATTAATGAAGAAAGAGAGATATGTGGCAACATAGCTAGTTACTGTAACATCACACATATAAAAAAAAGATAAGTCTATAACCTAATAAATGAAGTGATGCATGACACAACACATGTGTTACTACCCACTGTGAAGGTAGTAATATAGACTAGTAACATGTGCATGTTACTACTTTAAGTTACTCCCCACTGTGACTAGTCAAATAGACGACAATGCCCAACAACACACGCTGATTTGCATGTTCGATTCATAATGTGAAGCGATTTACTCTTTTTGTAATGCCTTGGGGGATTGGGAATGTACTACCTCCGCGCTAGTGATCTAAACGCTATTATACTTTTTTTACAAGAAGAGTAATTTGTAAGGTTAGATTTTTTTTTTCAGGATAAACTTTCAATCTATTCATTTTCAATCATGGTAGTACAACGAACACTGGAAATAATAAAAATTATATCCAGATCCGTAGACCACCTAGCAACTATAAGCACTGAAGCGAGCCGAAGGCGAGCCGCTGTCATCGCCCCTCCCTCGCGGAGCCGGGCAAACGTTGTTGTAGTAGACAGTCAGAAAGTCGTCGTGCTAAGGCCCCATAGAACCAACACACCAGAACAGCAACCACCGCAGATGAAGATTGTGGATTAAAAAGAACCAACATGAAGACACACGAATGAAGACGAACGCCGAACAAATCCAAACAAATCCACTAAAGACAGATCCACTGGAGACACACCTCCACACGCCCATCGATGATGCTAGACACATCATCGGAATGGGGCTACGCGAGGAGACCTTTATTCCATCTTCAGGGAGTCGCCGCCGTCTCGCGCTTCCTGGGCAGAACACAAACCCTAACAAAGCTTGAAAAAAGATCTAAAAACGGAGCCCTCCCACCGGCAAGGGCCGAGATCCACCTCGTCTCCATGGCCCTAAGGCCACCGGAGATGGGACGGACCAACGCCGGTGGGAGGCAGACAACCTTAGATTTTTGGAGCGGAGGCGGCGGCTGGCTAGATTTGAATCAGGTACTATTTGCGACCAGATTTACCATTTTGTTTATGAAGCTGTCAGGCGAATTTACACCTGAAATCCATTTAGATTCATCTAATATAATATCAAGGACGCATCTAGAGAGCAGCCGCCTGCTCCCTAGCGTTCCCTAGCAGCCAACCAAAAAAGGTAAGTTTTGCCCCCCCTAGTACAGAAAAGGTAAAGGCATCACCAGCCCAATTCCCTCACCCCCAGCCCCCTGTTCCTTAGCCCCGACCCAACCAACCTCCTCTCACGGCGTATGAATTGGTCCCCTCCTCACGTGCTCTTCTCCCCCATCCCTTGCACCCGGCGATTGCTTCCACCTCCATTACCTACCCACCCAGCCATCTTCTTCTCCCCCAAGTAAGCCACAGATTACCTGCCCACGCTCCCACAAGATCCAGGAGACCTTCAGATCCCTTGTAATGGCGGCAACAAACCCTTTAGATGACCTGTAATGGCGGCAACAAACCCTTGATTAATTGCTTCTCCTCTTAAAGCTTCTCTGAGCTGAGAAGGGGAGAAACAAGAGAAAGGGCAGAGCTGCAATTTTAGAGGTCAGATCTCTCACCTTCTTCCATTTGATTTTGCAGTTTTCTCATTAGTATTCTAAAGCCCAAATTGTCTCCCATGCCATATAAGTCCCCTGTGCACAAAAACCTCTGTAAAAGAACCAAAGATGTTTGCCATCTGTTCTGCTGTTCTTGAGGTTCTCTTAGTCAGTAGATGCTTCTCTTTTTACTGATCCTATACATGAACAAGATGAAAAAGTTACTTCATCTACTTGCATATAAACAAAGCAACTTTCATGCTGTTTTGGGGCAAATGCACAAGTGACAGGTAAGCAAGTCTTAGAACCTTTGGACCTTAGAAGTCCAAGTTAATCGTCATGAGAAAATGATGGTGCTGACATACACAAGTTTAACCACTACATTTGAGATGCTCTTAATCACTACATGCTTCTCCTTTTAGGCTGTCTTTATACTGGTCCTACACAGGGATGTATAAATAAATGATAACTTATATGTTTTGTTTAGGCAACTTCAATACTGTAGACAAGCAAGTCGTGTGTAAAAACTTGGTCCTGCTGAATTAATAAACTGTCCAATTTTTATGAGCATGTGTGGCGAACATAAAAAGTGCAGATCATAAAAGCTAGGCATAAACAGATATTGAACAAAAATATAGACTGTGTTTTAGGCAAGTGAGTGTTGATTTCAAGAGAAAACATACATGTATGAACAAAAACTTTGGAGTAACCTAAGATGCAAAAATCTCCTAATTTGCTTATAAATGTATGATGCTTTGATGTTTTAATTATAGATCAGATTTCTCACCTCCTTGGCAAATGTGATAGATTCCATGTAACTTGCTTATTGAATGCTCTTGGAGACATGATGTCTTTGGTGTACCTGCTTGTATGAACATAGAAAAATGTGTATGAGTAAAAAAAGAAAAATTTGACTGTTGAAACCTTCTGATTTGCTAGTTGCTATGTTTTTAAAAGAAAACTTCATGTGCTTGAACAAAAACATAGCAACTTAAATGAAAATCATGGCAACTTCCATACTACTTTGGGGCAAAAGCATCATAACAGACAAGCAATTCTTAAAAAAGACATTTGGACCTTACAGGTTATTTCATCATGGAAGAAATGATGGTGCTACATACATAAGGCAACTTACCTAGAGAAGGTCTAGTCTGGAGCAAAAATGCTTCATCGCTGATTGTTTGTCGGGAGGATGGGTGAATCTGAAACCATTGTTCTCCATTGGGAAATGCTACGTGCACCCTAGGATAAAAAAAGATAGGCAAGGACAACAAATTATGTGCGATGCTCCAGCATCATGAAGTAAAAAAAGAGCAAAACAGACCAAAAATATTTAAACAGGTTCTACTAGGAGGTAAATCTTGTCACACGATACAGTAATAAAAGTGATACTAGTGAACATGACAGACCATGTTACACAACTAAAGTAGTGTTGCTGTTTCGATTCCAAAAAAAGAAAAATAGCAGTGCCCCATGATGAATACACTCTTTGAATAATCATCCACCGCCTGATATTTGCTGATATCTCCATGATGAATACACTCTTTGAATAAGCATCTTCCCCATGACTTGTGCTTCCCTTGTTTGCTTCAACCTGGTGATTTGTTGTCTGCCAATGACTAAAAAAGGATTAGCTAAACAAAATTGTTGTAGTACAAAACTTTCATAAAAAAAGTAGATGGCTGCAAATGATGTTTTTGTTACATACACTGCTTGTCCCCATTTTTAAAAATGTATTAACGGCTTGCCTCTTCTCAGATTTTATGTGTTTTTCATGGTGTAAATTGCAGGTTTGAAAATGATTGACCTCAATGAGGTACCAGAGGAATATGTGCCAGAGTTTGCCTTTGATCCTTTATATTGCACACAACATAGCACCCAACTTGGTGGAGCTGACAATGCTGAGTTTGTCGCTGAATCTCCCAACCCTGTTGCCACACAAAATTCTTTGACACACGTGGTGCAAACTAAGCCTACAGATATGGGTGCAAGGGTCGAGGCAACTACACGTCCAGCTGCAGCAACAGAGACGGATGAACACACGCTTTTTGACACTAACACTGCAGGTGGAATAGGTGGGACTGTTGGAAATAGTTTGGCAGGATTGGTTGGTGAGAACGATGATGAGGCATGGTCACAGCCCAAGGAGCCTTACGTGGGGATGAGGTTTGACACTTTGGAAGGTGCAAAGGGACACTACAATGCGTATGCTCTGCAGCTTGGGTTTTCCATCAAAATGAATACAAAAAGGAGAACTGGCGACACTCGTATGTTGGTGAAGCAACAATTTGTTTGCAACAAGTTTCAGAAACCAAACAAAGGACGATGGAGGTGCAGAAAAGCCCCTGTCCTAGAGAAAATTGTTGATCAAGCAGAACATGTTGACGAAGACAATGATATTGTCTTTCTAGATGATGAAAGTAAGTTAAAAAAGAAACCAAGAAACAAAAGCGAGATAAAATAATTCAAACCGGTTGCAAGGCCAAAATGGTGGTGAAGCTAGTAGATGGTCGTTGGGAGGTGATATACTATGTTGGTGAGCACAGCCATAAGTTGGTAGAGAAGCCATCTTTGAAGAAGTACTTGTGATCGCACCAAGGTACCTCAAGAAGAAAGGGCATTCCTAACACATCTTCACAATTGCAATTTAACTACAGGTGAAAATGATCTTATGCTTGCGTGTGTTTTTTGTCTAAGTTGCTCAACACCCATTTATTGCTTTCCTGCTTATCTTTTTAAGTGTGGTATTTGGCTCATGGACTAAAAAAGGTGTTAATTGATTCAATTCCTTTCGTTTATTGTTCTTGAGGTTGTTGAGCAATTTTCTTGACCATTAGTTGGCAGTTTTCTCGAAAACATGGTCCTAAACTTGATTAGTTTTTGCTGAGCAAAGTTGGTGCTCTACTGTTAGTACTTGCTCAAAGAGAGTGGCACAACTTGCAAGCAGTTGGAAGCACTCATTCCCCTCGACGCTCATTGATTTGTCAGTGTGCAGTAATTAGTAGTGTTGTGCTAGTTGCTTGCCCAGAAGTTAGCAGTTGCTCAAAACATGTCATCAACTTGCCTGAACTCACTTGCTGGACACTTTTCATGTATTGGTTTGTGTGAAAAAAAACAAGTACGACCTTGCCTGCACTTGTATAATTTGCAAGTGCACTGATCCCCCCTGGACAATCAATTGGTTTGTGTGTGCACATATACTAGACTTGTTGTACTAGTTGCTTGCCCGTAAGTTAGTACTTGCGCAAACCATGTCATGAGCTTGCCTGCAAATTTTCACATGTTTCTGTGTGTCTGAAGTGCTGCCTATAAATTGCTTCTGAGTGTCATGCATAAAAAATGTGTCTTTATGAAATGATTTTTTTGCCTTTATGTGTAGGGCATATGATGCATATTATGTCAGACTTCTATGGCACAGAGCTGATCGTCCCCTATGGTACTAAGCACATTACAAACCTCAAGACCATGTTAAACAAAGATGCCGCCAGAAGGAGATATGATTGAGACAATTGCCTACTTCAAAGATCAACAAAAAGATTATCCAGATTTCTTTTATAAGATAAAGTACGATGAGGAGGACAGGGTGGGGAACATTTTCTAGGTTGACGGTGCAGCTAGGAAAGCTTACGTTGAGGCTTACCACGATTGTGTCTCGTTTGACACTACATACATGACTAACATGTACAACATGCCCTTTGCACCGTTTATTGGAATTAATAGACACAGGCAGTCATTCATGTTGGGTTGCGGCTTTGTTACGCAAGAAATGGCATCGAGCTTTGATTGGCTGTTTGAGACGTTCCTTGAGGCGATGAATGGTATAGCACCAACCAACATCATAACTGACCAAGACATTGTGATGGCACAATCCATCAAGAAGATGTTTCCTACGATTGTGCACCGCTATTGCCGTTGGCATATAATGAAGAAGGCACAAAAGAAGCTTGGATCAATGTTGGCGCGAAACCCTGGTTTGTCACGTGACTTCAATGAATGTGTTGACTTCAGCTTGACACCAGAGGAGTTTAAGACAAGATGGACTGATGTGCTGTTGAAGTATGAGGGTATGGTTGACACCCACTTTGAGAACCTATATAACTACCGGTCAACGTGGGTTCCTTGTTACTTCAAGCATCAATTTTTCCCTTCCTTGCAATCAACCCAGCGTAGTGAGGGGTTCAACACTGTCCTTAAGCGATATGTGAACCCACATAAATCCATCTTGAACTTTGTGAAGTAGTACGAAAAAAATCAAACACACGCACTAGTCCGAGAAGGTGCCAAAGACTATAGAACAGAGCATTTGCAGACTGAATTATGGTCATCTTACCCAATTGAGAAGCAAGCTTATGATGCCTACAAAAGGGACTTGTATGTTAAGTTTAGAACAAAGTTTGAGTTGATTGGGAGGTAAAATGTACGGCCTCATGGTTCTAACTTGTATGAAGTTTACCCCAACCAGGAGTGGGTTGTGAAGTATGGATCTAGAATCTACTATGTGACATGTGAACCAAGTGCTGAAGACTACATATGTGAATGTTGCAGAATGGACAGGGATGGCATGCTTTGTTGCCATATTTTGAAATTTTTCACGCAACTGGGTTTCAATAAAATCCCTGAGAAGTACATCATTCGCAGATGGACTCTCCTGGCAATACCTGATGCACCACCTACTCCTAAGTATGAGCCCGATGAGTTACCAGAACAATCAAAGAAAGAGCTTCGGCTTGCAAACATGCAAATGGGTTTTGCAAATCTTGCCCGCGGAGCTAGCGCATTTGATGCTGCTATAGGCATTATAAAGAAACATATGCGTGCAGCACAACAAGAAATTAAAAATCTGAAGTTGCCAAGGAAAAAAAGACACCAACATCATCTAGTAGCAACCCAGGTGGGCCTCCGCCGCCGCCTAGTTCTTCGGTACTGTCAGGAAGTAGTAATCCTGCTACGGTAAGTAGTCGCAATGCTAATCGACCTGCGCCACAACCTAATGGCCTGTGCAAGCACCTCCTGGTCCAAGAACTCAATAGCCTACTTCAGCACCGCATCAAAAAAGTGCAGCAACAAAAGTTCCTAACCCTATGAACATTGCTCTGCATGAGCAAGTGTCTTCAGCGACTGCGCCATTTCAAAAGGGCCCCACTCCAGTACACTACAATCCTGTGCCAGCAAGTTGGCGCCCTCCACCTGAACCCAGAATGCATGCACCCAGGATGCATACACAAGCAACAAGGATGGGTGTTCCTCAACCTCAGGGCCCCATACTACAACCTTGCTCCAGAAACCATGTGTCCTGGCACACATCCTGCACAGACTGAACAGCGTCCCAGGGGTCCTAGAGGATATGCACAATAACACAGGCCGCCTGCTCCCCCAACTATTGTGTATCTTCCGCCAAACACAAGTGCTACTAGTTGTGGGCCAACAGCATCGACTGGCCCGCAAACATTGAACTCACCTAGTCATTCTGGACAGTATGCCATATGCTCAACATTTTCCCAACAAAATGTAGTCTCGTTGTTGGTTTCTTCTCCACACACTACCAGTGATGACGGGGTACAGCTAGGGGTTGCGTCAAGGGGCAAAGGACATGCTATTCCTGAAGGTGCTCATGTACTTGATCCTGATCTTGTTTATCCTACTCCCACGACAGATCCAACCATTCCTAGAGACCCTCCAAAATCGACAACAAAAGGAAGAGCCAAGCAACGGAGGATTCAATCAGCTCTAGAGTTGCACCCCAAGAGGAAGAGCAAGTGCAATTATTGTAGTTCTACAGAACACAATTCTGCACTCTGCAAAACGAGATTGGTTTGATGGACATTGGGCAAATTTGACAAGATTTTGGGTATAAGATTGTGCAAAGAAAGAATGCTCGTAGAAGACGTGTGTGGGAATTAATTTTATATTAATGAATGGGATGTTGCTACTCTTTTATGTCTATGAGTTACCTTAGCCTACCTGTTATCTATCTAATATTTTATGATTATGATGTATTTGGAAGAAAGGTTGTTTTTGAAGTTCAACCTCTGTTTTTTTGGTAATTAGGTGCTTGTCTCCTTTAACTACAAGCAACTACTCTGCGAGTTATTTTTGCAACTTGTAGAAAAGAATTAGGCAAACTTATATCATTTGATATGTGGGCAGGCAACTCCTAAAAGCTATTATTGCAATTTGCATGATAAAACTACGCAACTAACCCGTGTTGTGTAGCTTATGCAACTAATCCATGCTTTGTCTCAATAAAATACCCTAAGATACCCGAAGTGCCTTACCATAATAATAAAGAATAAATTCCAATTTTTCATTATTTTTAACTCATAAAAACCAGTTTGCAAAAGCATCCCCTCTCTGCTTTTGTTGCAAGTTGCAAAATAATACAAGGTAACTTTAATTACTTCTTAAAGCTATTAACAAAACACAAAGAAATTGAGTAGTTCATGCAAATTAAAAAAAGATTTAAATAGAAAAACATTGAGGTAAAACTAACCTATGTTAACTTGAGGACGTCTTTCCATGGAGCCTTGTTGTGAATGCTGTCAACCTAGGAAATGGTGAGTTGCTTCCTAATGTTTGGGATATCCTCAGGTGTAAAACTTGGAACATTCCTTGCCTCCCATCCATTAGCAATTGTAAGAGCATAAACCCAGCAATCAACACTATACAAAAAATATGTTTCACGATTTTGACCGTCATAAGTTAAACATTTATATTGACTAATTGGCATGTTCATACATGTGAGAAAAAAGATGTAGGAGCTTATGGGTACTTACTCATTATTTTGTCTTGGAACATCACTGTTCACAAGACCGAAGTTGTCCAAGACAACATGTGACTTGGGGTAGTGCAGTTCCCATAGACTGCGGAAGCTTGCAACTATGGCCCTTGCAGACCTATAAAGTGATGTGGATTCAAGTGTTCTCCATGAATCAAGTACCTCAAACTTTTGTCTCTTATGTTCACATTGAAAACCCAATAATGGTTCCCTGTGACTAGCTTTGAAGGGTGAATGTTCTGTAAAACAGGAAACATGATCTGCATAAATGATGATCATAAAAAATGTGTTAGATAGTTGAAGAAAATGTGTTGGTTCTGGTTACTGGAGTTACAGTTTTGGTTTGTATGTGTGCAACTACTATCATCCATGCAGGAAACTTAAGGATGTTATGCAGGAGCAACTTGCACTACAAAAAAAAGACACATCGAGACATTTTGGGCCGAACGATTTTTTTTCCTGTCATACTTATGACACTTCTATGACGATAATTGTGACAAAACCCGATATCATCATAGATGTGGTGTGCTCCTACTTCTATGAAAAAAATCATGACAGAAAATGGGCTTTTCGTCCTGGGCGGGCCAGAGACACAGTTGTATGACATTCTTTGAGCTGTCCATGACGGAAAAAACCGTGGTAGAAGCGAGGGTGAGGAAAATTTTGGGGAGTTCCCGGTTACGGTGGGTGGTCAGGGGCCGAGTGATGCACGTTTCTCTCGTACCATACGCGCGTGGGTGCGAGGCGTTGGGCTCTAACTGAACCCGAGCAAGGTGTCGCCTAACTGAAACCGAGCGATTGCACTGCAGGCTACACATTACTGAACCCGAGCAATCGATCGATGACTGTTAACTGAACCCGATCGAGCAATTCCTTCGCTACTGCTGCTAACTGAAGCCGATCGATGTTGCCTCTGGATGAACAATGAGCGTTGTTGGGGGGTTTGGATGAACAGTTCCCGGTGGGGGTGAATGAACAGGACCCCGTGGTGTGGCCTCCGGATGAACAGGACCCCGATCGATTGAGTTGGCTGGGGCTGGATGAACAGGACCCTGTGGAGGGCTGGATGAACAGGACGACCCCGTGGAGGGCTGGATGAACAGTAGTCGGTGGAGGGGTGGATGAACAGTAGCCCGTGGAGGGGTGTGATACGTCTCCAATGTATCTATAATGTTTTATTGTTCCATGCTATTATATTACCCCTTTTGGATGTTTATGGGCTTTATTCTACACATTTATATCATTTTTGGGACTAACCTACTAACCGGAGGCCCAGCCCGTATTGCTGTTTTTTTTGCCTATTTCAGTATTTCGAAGAAAAGGAATATCAAATGGAGTCCAAACGGAATGAAACCTTCGGGAGCCTGATTTTTGGAACGAACGTGATCCGGAGAGCTTGGAGTGCAAGTCAAGAAGCTCCCGAGGACCCCACGAGATAGGGGGGGTCGTGCCCTCCTGTCTCGTGGGACCCTCGGGCGTCCATCGACGTACTTCTTCCTCCTATATATACCTACGGACCCCGAAAACATTCAGGAGCACCACGAAACACAATTTCCACCGCTGTAACCTTCTGTATCCGCGAGATCCCATCTTGGAGCCTTTGGCGGCACTCTGCCGAAGGGGGAATCAAGCACAGAGGGCCTCTACATCAATATCCTTGCTCCTTCGATGAGTTGCGAGTAGTTTACCACAGACCTATAGGTCCATAGTTATTAGCTAGATGGCTTCTTCTCTCTTTTTGGATCTCAATACAGTGTTCTTCCCCTCTCTTGTGGAGATCTATTCGATGTAATCTCTTTTTGCGGTGTGTTTGTCGAGATCCGATGAATTGTGGGTTTATGATCAGATTTATCTATGGATAATAATTGAATCTTCTCTGAATTCTTTTATGTATAATTGAGTTATCTTTGCAAGTCTCTTCGAATTATCAGTTTGGTTTTGGCCTACTAGATTGGTCTTTCTTGCCATGGGAGAAGTGCTTAGCTTTGGGTTCAATCTTGCGGTGTTCTTACCCAGTGACAGAAAGTGTTGCAAGACACGTATTGTATTGTTGCCATCGAGGATAACAAGATGGGGTTTATATCATATTGCATGAGTTTATCCCTCTACATCATGTCATCTTGCTTAATGCGTTGCTCGGTTCTTATGAACTTAATACTCTAGATGCAGGCAGGAGTCGGTCGATGTGTGGAGTAATAGTAGTAGATGCAGGCAGGAGTCGGTCTACTTGTTATAGACGTGATGCCTATATACATGATCATCCCTAGATAATCTCATAACTATGCGCTTTTCTATCAATTGCTCGACAGTAATTTGTTCACCCACTGTAATATTTATGCTATCTCGAGAGAAGCCTCTAGTGAAACCTATGGCCCCCGGGTCTATCTCTTATCATATTGCTTTCAATCTACTTTTATTTGCATCTTTACTTTTTGCATCTATATTATAAAATACCAAAAATATATTTATCTTATCATACTATCTCTATCAGATCTCACTTTCGTAAGTGGCCGTGAAGGGATTGACAACCCCTTTATTGCGTTGGTTGCGAGTTCTCAGTTTGTTTGTGTAGGTGCGTGGGACTTTTGAGGAGCCTCCTACTGGATTGATACCTTGGTTCTCAAAACTGAGGGAAATACTTACGCTACACTTGCTGCATCACCCTCTCCTCTTCGGGGAAAACCAACGCTAGCTCAAGACGTAGCAGGGTGGTTGAACAGGAGCCCGTGGAGAGGGCTGGTTGAACAGTAGCCGGTGGAGTAGCGGGCGATGGAGGCTGGATGAACAGGAGCCCCGTGGATGAACAGTCGGTGGTGGAGGCTGGAGGAGGTCGACGGTGGATGAACAGTAGCCCGTGGAGGCGGGAGGAGGTCAACAGTGGAGATGAACAGTATCCCGTGGAGTCCTATTTTGCGGTACGCCACACCCCTCCTGATGAACAGGACCCCCTTTTCGACCGTAGCGCTCCAACACAAGTCTGTTTCCTCCGTTTTGTGGTACACCACGCCCCTCCCGATCAACAGGACCCCATTTTGACCGTAGGAGGTCCAACACAAGTCCGTTTCCTCTGTTTTGCGGTACACCAGACCCCTCCCAATGAACAGGATCCCGTTCCGAACGTGGCCGGTCGAACACAAGGCCGTTTCCTCCGTTCTGCAGTACACCGGGCCTCGTTTCCATTGGATGTTCTGTCCAAGCCCTCCCGATGAACACGACGACGCATTCCGTTCCGACCCAGCCGGTTGGCTCCCCATGAACACGACAATGACGTTGTTTCTCCGTTCTGACCCAGCCATGTACACGAGCCCTGGCCGTACGTATGCGCGAGTAGGCATTCGAGGCCTTGCCCGTATGTACGTACGTGGCCTTATTTTCTTTCTTGCACACTGGCCGTTGTACGTACGTGTACATGCTACATGCGTGCCTCTACTACGACACGTGCACGCCTCTACATCGACTAGTATGTACGTACATGTTCGCGACCAGAATGACAACGCTACGTACGCTTCAACCAGATGGGTCCCGACTGTCAGGCACTTCCTTGCGTGCGAAGATGTAGATGGTGGGTCCCAACAGTCAGGGGGGCGAATCGTATTTTTTTGCCCGGACGCACTTCCTTGCATGCGAAGATGTAGCTGGTGGGTCCCAGCAGTCAGGGGGAACGTTTTTTCGCGAAATATGGTTGCCCGTTCGTGGGTCCCTGCTGTCAGGTGGAGGAATCATTATTTTCCGCGTAATAAGTAGGCACTTCCTTGCTGCGGCCGTGGACCCAGCGGTCAGCCTCTCCACGTACAGTACTCTTCCGATGGAAGTCGGTTGTTGACCACATTGACCACGCCGCGCCGAGAGCACCAAGGCGGTGGACAACAGCGAGGCCTAGGAAGGGGACGACGTGGAGCCGAGGAAGATGCGGCAGTGGATGCCCACGCGGAGAGGAGTATGAGGGTTCACTGGTTCGACTGCGGTGTGAGGCTGCTGTCGCCATAGAATAATAGGGGGTGTGGGTGAGTAGAGGGATGGCCTGGCCAGCGGTGGGAGTAGTAGGGGCGATGAGGCCTCCGCGGCATTACAGCCAGCCACGGGAGGCAGGAGCATGCGGCACGACCGGCGCTGGTTTGGGCGGCTGGAGCAAGAAGAGTAGAGGTTGAAGAAGCACCACAGCCATTGGATGAACATCGTACGGTAACTGGAGCTAGAATCGTTCATATTGACTAAGTTGACAAAGCCCTCTATCCCCGTCAACTTGGTAGGCCCACAAGTCAGTCTCCCACTATGTTGGGTTCCAGCTGGCAGAGGGAGTATTCATTTTTTTGTGCGTAAGGAGGCACTTCCTTGCGTGTGAAGATAGCTGGTGGGTCCGACCTGTCAGCAGGGGGGCATGTTTTTTTCGCAAAATACAGAGGCCCTTCCCGTGGGTCCCAGATGTCAGGTGGAGGAATCATGATTTTGCGCGTAATAAGGAGGCATTTCCTTATGTGCGGCCATGGACCCAGCTGTCAACCTCTCCACGTACAGTCCACGTCCGATGGATGTCGTTCGTTGACCACGTTGACTAGGCCGCGCCGAGAGCACCATGGTAGTGGACGACAGCGAGGCCTAGGAAGGGAACGACACGGAGCCAGGGAAGACTCGGCAATGGTTGCCCACGCGGTGGGGAGTACGAGGGTTTACTGGTCCGGCTGCCATCGCCGGAAAATAACAGGAGGTGTGGATGAGTAGAGGAATGGCCTGGCGAGCAATGAAGTAGGGTGGGGCGGTGCTGCCTGTGCGGCAGCACAGCCGGCCACGGGAGGCGGGAGCAGGCAGTCCCACTGGCGCTGGTTTGGATGGCTGGAGAAAGAAGATCAGATATTGAAGAAGCAGCACGGCAGTTGGATTAACATTCAACGGTTACTACTACTAGAATCATTTGTGGACTAAGTTGACAAAGCCTTTCGTACATGTCAACCTAGTAGACCCACAAGTCAGCCTCCAAATCTGTCCCAAACAACATACAGCCCAAAATTTCTAGCTAGATTCAAATTAAATTTAAAACTAAATATACCTTAATTTAAATTCAATGAAATTTTACCCGCACAAAAACAATGAAATTTAAAATATCAAAATCCAAAAGAAAAAAGTATTTTGATTGCCTCTTTGCTATATTTTTTCATTTTACAACCCATTTATTATCACTTATAGTCCACTTCTTATTACTTATAGCCCATTTTCTGGGCAAACTACATCCCTCCTCGTCTTGAAAGATTTCCGGCCCAGCAGGGCGTAGGAAAGCAAGTAGGCCTATGTTGGTTATTCTGCAAAAAACAAAATAGCTGGCTAGCCATTTTCAGAAAGGAAAAATACAAACTGGGCTGGTCTTGTGCTAAAAATATGAAATAAAAGCATGGGCTAGACGGGCCACAGCTCCCGCACAACCCAGTTGATACCCTTCTTCGTCCGGGAAAAACAAAATTACTGCGCGCGCTGCTGGGTCCCTACTATCATCCTCACCATGTACAGTCATCTCCTTATTCCTCTTGGTTGTTGACCATGTTGACAACATCGGAGGGCGGCTCCGCGGCAAGCGAACCAAGGCGGAGGGCGATGGTGAGGCCTCGGACGGGAACGAACAAGAGCCGGGGAAAATGCGCAGAGTTTTAGGGTGCAATGTGGCCATGATGCGTGCGCGGCAGCACAGCCAGCCGTGGGAGGCAGGAGCAGGCGGTCCCGCCGGTGCTTGTTTGGCTTTGGTGGCTCATGGAAGAAGAGACTGAAGAAACACGACAGACGTTGAATGTCAATCCAATATTCAAGGTTGGCACAATCGTTTGTTGACTAAGCCGATACCAAGTAGCATACTTTTTTATATATAGGAAGAAAAAAAAAACTGGGCCCGTTCGCCTGATAACATTCCCGAAACTGCGACCGTTCGATCTTGTGTCGCAACTAAAACTGCGAGGAAAATGTGTTAGTCTGCCGTCCTCCTCCTAGGGAACGTTCGCCACATAAGTGACTAGCACCCTTAGTTTTGAACCGAGAGGTCTTGGGTTCGAGTCCCAGGAACTCTAAATTTTGCCCTCCTTCCTTGCTTGCACAAAAAAGGGAAAGAAAATCAAAGACTTGAGAAGGCGTACAGAACAAGTTAGTGTACCAGTAAAGAGACATGCTAAGTTTTAGAAAAAAGAGAGACGTGCTCTTGTATCTAGTTCGAATCCAAACCTAGACTATGACTATATATGGTGCTATGCTACTCTACAAGTAATGAAGCTGACATATCCAAGGTTCGCTTCTCCTCTTCTCTACTTACTCTGCCTAGCATCAGAAGCTCTGGCCGCAGCAACCATGTCCGCTAGCTGCTCATCCACCTGCTCTTCAGCAGGCAACAACCAGATATGCACCAAGTCGCCACCCGTACCATCGCCTGTGGGTATCATCACACCCCCGCCGGCACGTGCACCGCAGCCGGTTGCTCATCGCAACCCGCTGCCGTTGCTGTGGTGCCACTGCTGCAAATCACGCAGAGTCATCCGTCGCGTATCAACCACAATCCTCAACCCTGGACGAGTCTTCTAGAAATGCCCGAATCATGGGGTAATAATATGTTTAAGTGTTGGTCTGCTACTTTCAGTTGCTGATTTTTTTAGTAGTTTGGTTGATGATCTTCCAATTTGATTCGTGCAGAAAAGGGAAGATTCGTGTGATTTGTATTTCTGGGAAGTTGTTGATGTGGGGGAATGCAACTACACTGATTATTTGGTTAGCCGAGGAATCCCTATACCAACAGGTTGGGGTGTTGGACAAGTAACTGAAGGAACAGCAGAAGAGGAAGAAGCAGAGCAGAAGGTTAAAGATGCAGTTCCTCTGATCATGGCCAAGCAACAGCTGTTGAACGGCCTTGATAGCAATGAGGAGATGAAAGAGCTTGTGAAGATTGTCAGATTTCGGGTTCCGGCAGACCCTTGAGGTTCGAACTCTAGGGTGCGCGCGAAGATCTCTCCCCTACCGAGTCACGCCTCGAAGCCTCGCTCAGAATTTAGGCTACACAATCAGCAACACAAGGGACGCAAGGTTTATACTAGTTCGGGCCACCGTTGCGGCGTAATACCCTACTCTAGTTTGTGGTGTGGTGGATTGCCTCAGGGGCTGATGATGAACAATACAAGAGAAGAATAGCCTCGTGAGGATGTTCTTGTGGTGGTGTTGTCCCTTTGGAGGGTTCGATTCTAGATGCCCATCCGCTATGGTGGCTAGCCCTATATATAGAGTGAGAGGCCCTGGTCCTCTTCCCAAATATTGAGTGGGAAGGGCGCCAACAGGTGGCCATTTTGAAGGGGAACATCTAGTACACTTATCCTGACTAAAATTGGTCTTCGGCTGCCAAAGACTCTGACGATGACGCCGTCTTGGGCTCCACGGTGACCTGCATCCTGCCGCTCTGCTGGTCTTTGTCTTTTTGCACCAAAATGGTAGCCTTTGCCTGATGCCTTGGCCTGTGCTTGCTCCCCTTGCACCAAAGGGGAAACAAGGACACTGCACAGGCCGGCGCCCGCCTGGTGCCCGCCTGGCCTCGATCTTCATGGCTTGCGTCATGGGCACCTCGCGAGGTACCCCCTGCCTTGATCTCTCCGCCTCCTCACGAGCCTGTCTGACGAGGCTGCTCCTGAGTAAGCTTCTCGTCATCCGCCCTGCGAGGCTTGGCCCCTTGCGAGGGTCTTGAGCTTGAGTTGATGAAGGTGGGCTGCACTGGGCCTCGGCTCGAGCCACGCCGCAGGCCACATGTAGGCAAGTCTGGGGACCCCCATTCCCAGAACGCCGACAGTAGCCCCTGGGCCCAAGGCGCGCCCGGACTTGGCTTAGCAGAGAAGCAAAGGGGCAAGTGCAAAGCGCCGCGGGCCCCAACAGCCTGCGGCCTTGGGCGCCGCGTGGCGGTTGATACATCTCCAACGTATCTATAATTTATGAAGTATTCATGCTTTTATATTATCCATCTATGATGTTTTATATGCATTTATATTTCATTTTATATGATTTTTGGGACTAACCTATTAACCTAGAGCCCAGTGCCAGTTTCTGTTTTCTCCTTGTTTTTGTGCTTTACAGAAAAGGGATACCAAACGGAGTCCAATTGACGTGCCAATTTTTGAGGATTTTTTATGGACCAAAAGAAGACCACAGAGCATCAGAGTTGGGCCAGAAGAGTCCCGGGCTGCCCACGAGAGTGGGGGGCGCGCCCCCCTAGGGCACGCCCCACTATCTCGTGGACAGGCCGGAGACCCCCCCTGACGTGAAACCAACGCCAAAAATTCCTATAAATACAGAAACCTTCGGGAATTAACCTAGATAGGAAGTTCCACTGCCGCAAGCCTCTATAGCCACGAGAAATCAATCTAGGCCCTCTCCGGCACCCTGCCGGAGGGGGCCATCATCATCGGAGGCCATGGAGGAGGATCTCGGAGGGGCCATCATCGCCATGAAGGCCAAGGACCAGAGGAGGAAAGCAATGGAGAAGGAAGCACAAGGGGGAGAACATCTCCTCCTCTCTCTTGGTGGCACCGGAGTGCCATCTAGAGGGGAATCATCGTCGCGGTGATCGTCTTCATCAACATCACCATCATCATCACCATCCTCATCTCTTTTACGCGGTCCACTCTCCCGCACCCCGCTGTAATCCCTACTTGAACATGGTGCTTTATGCTACATATTATGATCCAATGATGTGTTGCCATCCTATGATGTTTTGAGTAGATATCTTTTGTCCTTGGGTTGATTGATGGTCTAGATTGGTACGAGTTGTATGTTTTATTTTGGTGCTGTCCTATGGTGCCCTCCGTGTCGCTCAAGTGTGAGGGATTCCCGCTGTAGGGTGTTGCAATACGTGCATGATTCTCTTATAGTGGGTTGCTTGAGTGACTGAAACACAAACCCGAGTAAGGGGGTTGTTGCGTATGGGATAAAGGGGACTTGATGCTTTAATGCTATGGTTGGGTTTTACCTTAATGATCTTTAGTAGTTGCGTATGCTTGCTAGAGTTCCAATCATAAGTGCATATGATCCAAGTAGGGAAAGTATGTTAGCTTATGCCTCTCCCTCATATGAAATTGCAATGACGACTATCGATCTTGTTAACAATTGCCTAGGACAATTCCGCACACCGACCCATTCATTATTCCACACTCGCTATTTATATTATTTAGTATTATATTCTAACTTTATGATAAAGCACCTACTTTTATATATTAGCTCTCCGATATCATACAAAGTTATCTTCTTCATACCCACAACGTAGTTTTATTTCTCGTTTCTAGTTGGAAGCAAACGTTCGGTGTACATAGAGTCGTATCAGTGGCAGATAGGGCTTGAGAGAATATTGATCTTACCTTTAGATCCTTGTGAGTTCGACACTCCATACTTATCACTTCCACCTTTGGAAATTGCTACGATGATTCCCTTCACTTGGGGATTATCAAGCTCTTTTCTCGCGCCGTTGCCGGGGAGCAATAGCGTGGGGTTGATATTCTCGTGTGTGCTTGTTTGCTTTCTTCACTAAGTAGATTTTGTTTTTCCTTTTTTTTCCTATTTCATTGTGGGTGAAACATACAATTTTTTTTAAAAAGAATGAAAATACCAAAAAAAAAGAATTACTTGCCTCTCATGCCTAAAAAAGTTTTTCAAAAAGAGAAGTGATTGAAAATTACTTGAGCACTTGTGTTCATGCTCACGGAAACAATGTAGAATTTTTCATGGAAGTTTCTCTGTAAATAATTATCCCCTTGTATATATCCTTTGTATTATAAAAATAATGTGCCAAGCTTTGGTTTTAGTGTGATAAGATTGCTTGCTTACTATGTGCAGAACAAAAACAGAAGCTTTGGCTGTAGTGCATGAATTTACATTTTTTACTGGAAATTCAAATGGGTCTGAAACGTTTTGCACATTACTTCTGTACAAATTGTTCAAATTGTAAAATTTATTTCATAATTTGTGGAGTTACAGAAGTTTACTAAACTTCCAGATTACTACAGACTGTCCTGTTCTTGACAGATTCTGTTTTTCGTGTGTTGTTTGCTTATTTTGATGCATCTATGGCTAGTAAAATAGTTTATAAACCATAGAGAAGTTGGAATACAGTAGGTTTAACACCAAAATAAACAAAGATGAGTTAGTTACAGTACCTTAAAGTGGTAGTTTGCTTTATTACACTAACGGATCTCACAAGTTTTTGTTTAAGTTTTTGTGCTGAAGTGTTTGAAGAACGAGGAGTTACTGATGTGAGAAGAATAAAGAGAGATAATAGTTCAAGATTGGGGATGCCTAAGGCACCCCCAGTAAATATTTCAAAGGATACTCAAGCATCTAGGCTTGGGGATGCCCCGGTTGGCATCCCATCTTTCTTCTTCAACAAATATCGGTATACCTCGGTTTTTATTTTGTTCACATGATTTGTGTACTTTTTTTAGAATCATGCTAGTACGAGATAGCTCTTCTTTGATTTATAGAATACTTCGTGTGCTTCACTTATATCTTTTAAGTATGATCTTATAGAATTGCTCTTTGTGTTTCACTTAAATCGGTTGAGTATGGTTTTATAGAATGCTTCGTACGCTTCATTTATATATTTTGAGCTTGGATATTGGCCAGTCTATATCAATTGTAGAATGCTCCAGGAACTTCACTTATATCTTTTGGAGTATGAATAATACTATAATTTAAAGTGGGTTTGGAATAGTGTCAACTTTAGGAATTAGTGATCCCACTATCTTGGAGGGTGTTGAATCTTCGTACGATATTTATGAAAGTGGACTTGGAAGAGTGTCAACTTTAGTTAGTATTCCACTATTTCGTAAGAGGTTCCAATTGAGTATGAGAACAAAGTTGCTATCCATGATGCTACTGAAAATTATTATGAGGGAGGAATATGTGCTTGTAGGAGTTGCGATAATATCAAGTTTCCTTTCTATGTGCTTAAAGTTTTGAAGTTATACTTGTTTTGCCTTCCTATGCTAGTTGACTTTTGTTCCTATAAATTGTGTGCTCACAAAATCCCTAGGCATAGGAAGTGAGTTAGATTTAAAAATGCTAGTCATATTCTTCATGATGCTCTCTTTGTGTTTCAACTCTTTTCTTTTATGCGAGCATCATTGAAATCATCATGCCTAGCTAAAAGGCATTAAAGAAAAGCGCTTGTTGGGAGACAACCCAATATTTATCCTTACTGTTTTTGTGTGTCTACATGATTAAGATACTGTAGTAATCATGTTTTATAGCTTTTGCTTCAATAAAGTGCCAAGTAAGACCTTTGGGAAGACTTGGGTGAGAGTTAATGTGACCTTGCTGTAAAAAACAGAAACTTTGCGCTCACGAGATTAGCTGTCATTTTTTACAGAAGTGTGCTTTTGAGTTGATTCTTTTTGCAGAAGATTAGTAGACAAATTCCTCACGTCCACAAATTTATTTCATAATTTGTGGAGTATCATAAGTATGATTATTGTTCAGATCATTACAGACTGTTCTGTTTCTGACAGATTCTGTTTTCCTTGCATAGTTTGCTTGTTTTCTAGTTTCTATGGCTTATATTTCTAAATATAAATTGTAGAAATGATATGGTACAGTAGGCATTATGTGAAAACAATTATGAACCTTGTCTTTTACAGTACCAAAGGGCATGGTTTACTCTTTATCATACTAACCTATCTCACGAAGTTCCATTAAGTTTTGTGTGATTGAAGTTTTCAAGTTTTGGGCGAGATATCGATATGAGGAGAATAAGGAGTGGAAAGACCCTAAGCTTGGGGATGCCCAAGGAACCCCAAGGTAATATTCAAGGAATACTCAAGCGCCTAAGCTTGGGGATGCCCCGGAAGGCATCCCCTCTTTCGTCTTCAAAATTATCGGTACATCTTACTCGGAGCTATATTTTTATTCGTCACATGATATGTGTTTTGCTTGGAGTGTGTTTTCGATTTTACTTGCTGCTTGAATAAAATCTTTGGATCTGAATATTGAATAAAAAAGGAACCCTCCCATGGCTAGTTAATTATTTGACTACTCAGTGTCTTTCACTCATATCTTTTGGAGTAGTTTGTCATTTACTCATGTGCTTCATGTTTATCCTATGAGTAAATGGGGGAATGAATTGAATGTCATGAATCTGAATTTCTATATGTTTTCATATGCTTATAACATGGATAGTAATGACTTCACATATAAAGAGTATGAGGCATAAAAGTTGTTGAGAGTTGGCAAACGTAGTTTTGCTCATCGTTGCAATTAATAGGAAGTAATAAGGAAAGAGAGGTTCACATACAAATATATTATCTTGGACATCTTTTATGATTGGGAGCACTCATTAAGTATGACATGCTAAAAGAGTTGACGTTGGACAAGGAAGACAACATAATGATTTGTGTTTTCTCACATTTCAGTTAAAGTATATTGTCATTGACCTTCCAAATATGTTGAGCTTGCCTATCCCCCTCATGCTAACCAAATTCCTTGCACCCAGTAGAGATACTACTTGTGCTTCCAAATATCCTTAAACCCAGTTTTGCCACAAGAGTCCACCATACCTACCTATGGATTGAGTAAGATCCTTCAAGTAAGTTGTCATCGGTGCAAGCAATAAAAATTGCTCTTTAAATATGCATAACTTATTAGTGTGGAGAAAATAAGCTTTGTACGATCTTGTTGTGGAAGTACTAAAAGCGACGGACTGCATAATAAAGGTCCACATACAAGGGGCAATATAAAGTGGCGTTCTTTCGCATTAAGATTTTGTGTATCCAACCCTAAAAGCGCATGAAAACCTCTGCTTCCCTCTGCGAAGGGCCTATCTTTTACTTTATGTTTTTACTTTATGCTTGAGTCAAGGTGATCCTCACCTTTCCTTTTTTCATTTTATCCTTTGGCAAGCTCCTCGTGTTTGAAATATCATGGTATATATATCCAATTGGATGTAAGTTAACATGGGCTATTATTGTTGACATCACCTAAAGGTGAATACGTTGGGAGGCAACACAATAAGCCCCTATATTTCTCAGTGTCCGGCTGAAACTCCATAACCACAAGTATTGCGTGAGTGTTAGCAATTGTAGAAGACTATATGATAGTTGAGTATGTGGACTTGCTGAAAAGCTCTATTCTTGACTCTTTCTGATGTCATGATAAATTGCAATTGCTTCAATGACTGAGATTAAAGTTTGTTAGTTCTCAATGAAGTTTCTGAACCATACTTGACATTGTGAATAGATTGTTACTTGATCATGAAAAGTTTTATGAGATAAGCTACTATTATGACACATTTTGATGCTAGAAAAGGTGATTGAAATTAACATTGATCAAACTTGTGCACCTGCTAGCATTCACACTTCATAAATTATTTCTTTTATCATTTACCTACTCGAGGACGAGCAGGAATTAAGCTTGGGGATGCTGATACGTCTCCAACGTATCTATAATTTATGAAGTATTCATGCTTTTATATTATCCATCTATGATGTTTTATATGCATTTATATTTCATTTTATATGATTTTTGGGACTAACCTATTAACCTAGAGCCCAGTGCCAGTTTCTGTTTTCTACTTGTTTTTGTGCTTTACAGAAAAGGGATACCAAATGGAGTCCAATTGACGTGCCAATTTTTGAGGATTTTTTATGGACCAAAAGAAGACCACGGAGCATCGGAGTTGGGCCAGAAGAGTCCCGGGCTGCCCACGAGAGTGGGGGGCGCGCCCCCCTAGGGCACGCCCCACTATCTCGTGGACAGGCCGGAGACCCCCCTGACGTGAAACCAACGCCAAAAATTCCTATAAATACAGAAACCTTCGGGAATTAACCTAGATAGGAAGTTCCGCCGCTGCAAGCCTCTGTAGCCACGAGAAATCAATCTAGGCCCTCTCCGGCACCCTGCCGGAGGGGGCCATCATCATCGGAGGCCATGGAGGAGGATCTCGGAGGGGCCATCATCGCCATGAAGGCCAAGGACCAGAGGGGGAAAGCAATGGAGAATGAAGCACAAGGGGGAGAAGCTCTCCTCCTCTCTCTTGGTGGCACCGGAGTGCCATCTAGAGGGGAATCATCGTCGCGGTGATCGTCTTCATCAACATCACCATCATCATCACCATCCTCATCTCTTTTACGCGGTCCACTCTCCCGCACCCCGCTGTAATCCCTACTTGAACATGGTGCTTTATGCTACATATTATGATCCAATGATGTGTTGCCATCCTATGATGTTTTGAGTAGATATCTTTTGTCCTTGGGTTGATTGATGGTCTAGATTGGTACGAGTTGTATGTTTTATTTTGGTGCTGTCCTATGGTGCCCTCCATGTCGCGCAAGCGTGAGGGATTCCCGCTGTAGGGTGTTGCAATACGTGCATGATTCTCTTATAGTGGGTTGCTTGAGTGACTGAAACACAAACCCGAGTAAGGGGGTTGTTGCATATGGGATAAAGGGGACTTGATGCTTTAATGCTATGGTTGGGTTTTACCTTAATGATCTTTAGTAGTTGCGGATGCTTGCTAGAGTTCCAATCATAAGTGCATATGATCCAAGTAGGGAAAGTATGTTAGCTTATGCCTCTCCCTCATATGAACTTGAAATGATGACTATCGATCTTGTTAACAATTGCCTAGGACAATTCCGCACACCGATCCATCATTATTCCACACTCGCTATTTATATTATTTAGTATTATATTCTAACTTTATGATAACAACACCTACTTTTATATCTTAGCTCTCCGATATCATACAAAGTTATCTTCTTCATACCCACAACGTAGTTTTATTTCTCGTTTCTAGTTGGAAGCAAACGTTCGGTGTATGTAGAGTCGTATCAGTGGCAGATAGGGCTTGAGAGAATATTAATCTTACCTTTAGCTCCTTGTGGGTTTGACACTCCATACTTATCACTTCCACCTTTGGAAATTGCTACGATGATTCCCTTCACTTGGGGATTATCAGCGGTTGACTGGGCGCGGGCGCCTCCGCTTCCCCACGACGCCTCGGCAACCATTCGACGTGACTAGTCCGTGCATGCAAAATTGGTCATGATTACCTGTGATCGTGGAGGCCGACGGTTGGCCTCCTCCAGCTATAAGTACGGAACGGCGCGAGCCCTTCCAGCCCGTCTCTCCTTGATCCGCCTCTTCTTCTTCACTTCTCCTCCAACTCGACGACAATGGCGCCAATCCGCTGGTTCTCGGCCGAAGAGAAAGGGAAGCCCCCCCCCCCCGAGATGGGCCCGTCCCGCTCCCGCTAAAGAAGCTGCCGGTTCCCTGCCGCCGAGATGAGGGTGCTCGGCAGGTGGCGTCGAGGCCTTGGTACGAGCGGCCTCCTCCCAGATTTCCTTTACCCTTGTACGCCCAGGATGAGGGCCCTGGGGAAGAGGGCGCCGAGCGGCGCCGCCCGCTCCGCCGGCGTCGCCGACGGATCACGGCGACTCGCGTCACCCCCCTGTAGTCCACGCTGCGAACTCCTCCCGTGAGCTCGTGCTTCACGCCGCCATGCCTCCGAGCTCCTGGATCTGCCTTCCCGCCTCTGTCACCTTTGAGATACTGCCAAGGGCGCCTCAGGAGCTTTGGCTGCAGCACGCCGACTCCCGCACCCCCGCGATCGAATCGGAGGTCAAAGTTGTCACCCCTGGCAAGGTCTTCATGACCCGAGGCTGGGGCGAGATCGCCGGGGTCTGCCGAACGGGGGGAGCCTTCGTGATCCATCTGGAATACGATGGCGCCTCCCTGATGTTCTTCAAGGTCTTTGACGAGGAAGGACGCCAGCTGGAGTGCTGCCCCAGAGACAGCGGCAGGAGCCCTGGAGCAGCGAGGATCGGGCCTGCCGCCCGCCTTTCCGGCAGCTCCTCTGGTAGCAGCGGGCGTGCCGGAGGGTCCATCGACTCCCCCGAACTCCTCCTGAATCCGAAGATGAGCGACGAAAGCTATAAGCCCTCGAGCTCACGTCACACTCGAAGCAGAGCCGGTGCGCCTGGTGGTCGGCGCGACTGATCTGGATGGGGTTGGCGCTGACCCCACGCGGCCCACTATTGATGATGGCGTCTGCTGCTGCGGCTCCTGTAGTTAGGTCTCTTTAGGATTTGCGCCTTTTGTTTCCTGTGGGGAATCAAGGAAGTACCCCGTGGGGGTATGTAAAGCGTCTGTAATCCCTTTTGTTAATATGATCCTTATCACAATGCAGTGTGAGATGCTTGCCCTGTCCCGGCTCGGTTCCTCCTTTCCAATCCCACGAGGGCCTGGTGCTCTGCGCCGACAGGTCCCGGTCCCCAGGCAGGCTTCAACCGTTGCTGGTATGACAGGTTGCGATGCCGTGGTCAAGGCCAGGAGGTGAGCGGCTTGAGGTCCAGTAAGAGCCCTCGAGGCGCGATGCTCAGGAGGTCCCCCTTGGTGCTCAAGCAGCCGTCATACGGTGAGAAAGGAGCGCAACGTCTCCATTAGAGGGCCGCATTAGGTGCATAGTCGGTGTTGCGTTAGCTAGCAATTCCATAGAGGGCAACTTATCTCAGGAGTTTGGAGCCATTTCTTGGAGCGGCGTCAAGCCCACGTGTCCGTAGCTGGGGGGGGGGGGGGGCTGCCCCGTGAGGTCCTCACGAGCTTCTTCCTTCTCCCCCGCACTCCCCTTCGTGCTCTACGTCCTCGGGTCCTGGCCCTCAAGTGAGCTCGGCCGTCACTGGTATGCCAGGTCACGATGCCATGGTCAAGGCCAGGAGGTGAGGGCTGGAGAGCCAGTAAGAGCCCGTGAGTCGTGATGCTCAGGTGCCCCCTTTAACGCACAAGCGGTGCATGCGGGCGAGAGAGGAAGAGAGGCCGCAAAGGCCTCTCCCGATGCTGTCCCTTAGAGAGACCCTGTAAACTCATCACGAGAAAAACGAGAATTGCCATCACAATTGCCGGCCAGCCACTGGTTGCTCTGGGGGAGTGATGAGGGCACTGAGGGCCTGGTGAGGTGGCGGCTTGCGGGGCTGCCGCGGCCAGAGCTCTGCCACTCAGATTTGTCGGCATTGCAGGGACAGACCCATGCACAAGCGCCATGCCAGGGGGAGCAGCTCCATAGGTTGGCGTCAATTGATCGAGCGATTAAGTCAAGCAGGTTAACATGGAATAGTAAACCAGCTTAGACGAATGCGAGAGGGATACATGCCACTGGGTCAGGCTCGAGCGGCTTGGGGATAACGCAGCCCGAGGGGCGCCCCAACAACGTAACCTAAAGACATGAACAAAAGAGATACACGCCACAGGGACGGACCCACGCGGCCTGGGAATGATGCAGCCCTGGGGGCGCTCCCAGCTGAAATGGAACTTGAAAGATGTCACCTGATACCATTGGAGATGAAGGAATGCTGAAGTAGCGGACGACGCACGGTGAGGAAGCTGGTCCTCACGAGCCCCTAGGACCCAGAGCCTCGGGAGGCTCCGGGGGCGCAGGCGGCTCCTCCAGGACCATCTCCATCTCTGCCAGGACTGCGTAATGCCTGACCTCTTGAGCCTCTAGAATGCTCCTCAAGAGGCGCTGATGAGCGGCGACGGCATTCGGCAGGCCGAGAGGCATGCGAATGTAGCTGTGGGGTGGACCCTTGCAACGTCCCACGCGCGAGGGCCAGAGGCGCTCCAGAGACGCGGCTCGGTTGAGCCCTGGCACGTCGATGCAGACGCGCAGCCCACCATCCTCGCCTGGATGGGGGCTACGGCGGGTAAGCGGCGGCTGCCGCGCATGGCTCTTGACTGCTGTAGCTCGTGAGTGTTTCTTGCGATGAACTCCTGAGGGTTTGGCCTTCCTAGCCTCACACCTTCCTGAGGGAAACGTGCTTTGAAGCACGCCTCCAAGTGGTGCCCAAGCGCCTCCCTCGTGACCTTGGCAAAGTCGGTGGTCCTCCAGGAGAGAGCCCCCGAGCCCTGCCCGAGGAGGACGCCGGGCGCGCCTTCCTATGCGACAGAGGGATGCGCCCCGTGAACGGGCGTGGATCCTGACGCGACGCCCTTGGAGGTGCCTGCCTCCTGATGGTTCGGACCAGGTGATGTCTTCTTCTTCTTAGGGACTGCCTCGGAAAGGCTCCCGCTCCTATGATCTGGGTCTTCGATTGCCGCGGCCTGGAAGGCATGCTCGAGGGAACACACTGCATCCTTCTCCTCACAGGGGACCGTGATGACTCCACCACTTCCTGGCATCTTGAGGACATTGTAGCCATGGTGAATCACTGCCATGAACTTGGCCAGGGTCAGATACCCGAGGATGGCATTGTATGGCAGGCGGATGTGGGCGACGTCGAAGTCGATGAGCTCAGTACGGTAGTTTTTGCGCTGTCCGAAGGTGACAGGGAGGCGGATCTGCCCTATCGGGGTGGTAGAACCATCAGTGACTCCTGAGAAAGGCTTGGTTGGCTGAAGCTGATCATACAGCACTTAGAGATTGTTGAATGTCTCGACAGAAAGAACGTTGAGCCCTGCTCCACCATCGATGAGGGTCCTAGTGACCTGCACGTTGCTGATGACTGGGGAACAGAGCATTGGGAGAACACCAGCCGTTGCTGCGCACTTGAGTTGATCCGCTGAACTAAACGTGATGGCACACGTGAACCACCTAAGAGGGCACGAGGCCTCGGTCTTTGGGAGGACTGCATTCACCTTGCGAGCAAACTGCTTGAAGATGCGCTGAGGGGCCGGGGCTTGAGCTCCGCCTAGGATGCAAGCGATTACGCGCGGCTCCTGGAAGCCCCCAGCCCCCTCGTCCTGATGCTGGTCTTCATTCCTCCTTGGTGGTGGCGGCAGAGGAGGGAGGCCTGCATTGCCTTGCGGGCGATCCTCGCGAGGCTGATCCCTCCAACCCCCCTCGCGAGGCTGGTCCTGCCAGCGGTCCTCGCGAGGTCGGTCACGCCACCCTTGGCGAGGGCCACGGTCTTCCCATCGTCCTCCTCTTCTTCCTCCTCCTCGACCATAGCCCCTATCATTGCGCTCGAGGCGTCAGCCAATACGTTCATCTCGCACAGCCCTGAGCTCCTGGCATTTGTTGGTGTTGTGGGTGTGGAGGTCGTCGTACACGCAGTATCGGCTGCCCTTGGATGACTCCGGCTGATCCCTGCCTCGCTTGGTATCTGGCTTAGCTGCGAGCACAACTGCTCCTTTGTGCTTCACGTCCTTGACCTTGGGCTTCTTCTCTTCCGAATCAGCAGCTGGAAGCTCGAGGAGGGAGAGGCGCCCTTCCTCAGCCCTGGCGCACTTGGTCGCCAAGTTGAACAGCTCCAAAGAGGTGCACAGATCCTCATGGATCGCTAGCTCTTCCTTCATCTTGATGTCATGAAAGCCATCGGAGAAGGCTGAGATGATGGCTTCCTCGGTCACCCTAGGGATCTTGAGGCGGGCGTTGTTGAAGCGCTGGATGTACTTTTGCAGGGTCTCTCCTGGCTGTTGCTTGATGCGGCGCAAGTCACTCATGGCCGGGGGCCGGTCACGAGTGCCCTGGAAGTTGGCGATGAAGTGAGTGCGCATCTCGTCCCAAGAGGAGATCATGCTGTGTGGCAGGTTGAGGAGCCAGGTTCAGGCCCCATCCTTGAGCGCCATGGGAAACCAGTTCGCCATGACTTTTTCGTCCCCGTTGGCCGCCTCGATGCCCAGCTCATAGAGTTGGAGGAACTCCGCGGGGTCAGCAGTGCTGTTATAGCGACGAGGCAGATCTGGCTTGAACTTGCCCGGCCAGGCCACGTTGCGCAGCTCATCAATGAAGGCGTGACAGCCTACAGTGGCCATAGGGGGCCTTTGGTGACGAAGGGCTTGGTCTTGGAGGCCTCCATGCGCTGCCATCAGGAGCAGTGCGGGGTCTTGGCACGCTGAAGCAGGAGCGCGGTCATGCCGTGCTAGCGCAGGGAGCACACGAGCGCCTTCTTGAGGGCGAGGGATCTCTTGGCATCTCTTTTCTTGCTGTGCGGGCGCTGGATGCGGCGGGTCTCGTCTAGGGGCCGCGCGCCTTGGGGCCAGGGCGCCTTCTTGAGTAGGAGGTGGCGGAGGCGCCTCTGGGGCCGCATTGCCCGCACAGGACTGAGGGTGATGCAGCAAGAGGGACGGCGCAGGGGAGCCCCCTACGACACTGACGAGCTCGGTGATGCAAGCAAGCCACTCGTCGTAGAGGTCGTCGATGGGGAGGTAGTGCATGGGCTCACGTGCCAGGAGCAGCGCAGCGTGCGCGTCCGCGGGAGCGCAACGAGCGTGCGACGACGAGCCTGCTGGAGTCAGCGACGGGGTAGCGGTGCGGCCTTCTTGCCACACCAAGGGATGCAACAACGAGGCCTGCTGCTCATTCCCCGCTGGGCCGGTGGCGGCATGGGCGGCAGGCGACGGGGAACAACTGGGAGGCCCGCCGACAGGGGCCGTCTGGGCAACATGGGCCGCGAGAGCAGCCCGGCGCTCGGCGAGCGTCAGACATGGATGCGACGGACGGCAAAACGCAAGACAACGAAAGACATGATTCCGGCGCACCCCTACCTGGCACGCCAAATGTTGGATTTCAGGTTCCGACAGATCCTTGAGGTTAGAACTCTGGGGTGCGCGCGAAGATCTCTCCCCTACCGACTCACGTCTCAAAGCCTCGCTCGGAATCTAGGCTACACGATCAACAACACAAGGGACGCAAGGTTTATACTAGTTCAGGCCACCGTTGTGGTGTAATACCCTACTCTAGTTTGTGGTGTGGTGGATTGCCTTAGGGGCTGATGATGAACAATACAACAGAAGAACAGCCTCGCGAGGGATGTTCTTGTGGTGGTGTTGTCCCTTTGGAGGGGTAGATTCCACATGCCCATCCGCTATGGTGGCTAGCCCTATATATAGAGTGAGAGGCCCTGGTCCTCTTCCCAAATATTGAGCGGGAAGGACGCCAACAGGTGGCCATTTTGAAGGGGAACATCTAGTACACTTATCCTGACTAAAGTTGGCCTTTGGCTGCCAAAGACTCTGACGATGACACCGTCTTGGGCTCCACAGTGACCTCCATCCTGCCGCTCTGCTGGTCTTGGTCTTGTTGCACCGAAATGGTAGCCTTTGCCTGATGCCTTGGCCTATGCTTTCTCCGCTTGCACCAAAGGGGAAACAAGGACACTGCGCAGGCCGGCGCCTGCCTGGCGCCCGCCTGGCCTCGATCGTCATGGCTCGCGTCATGGGCACCTCGCGAGGTACCCCCTGCCTTGATCTCTCCGCCTCCTCGCGAGCCTACCTGACGAGGCTGCTCCTGAGGAAGCTTCTCGTTGTCTGCCCCGCGAGGCTTGGCCCCTCGCGAGGGTCTTGAGCTTGAGTTGATGAAGGTGGGCCGCACTGGGCCTCAGCTCGAGCCACGCCGCAGGCTGCAGGCAGGCAAATCTGGGGATCCCCGTTCCCAGAACGCCGACAAAGATAAAGGGCAAAATCGATGTGCTCTGTGGGATGACTGTCTCTTTATTTGCAGTGTATGTAGCACTCGTGATGTATTCAGTGGCTATGACATGAGCACTTTGCTGAAACTAGTAATGAACGAAACCCGTGTAGCAGGCTGGGCGTAGTGTTGTGAACATCTAATGATTTCTATTAACGGAAATCAAGGGGTATCCCCTTTTGCTCATAAATAAATAAATAGCAAAGGCCCTTTTGGTTATAAATAAATAAATTAGCAGAGGCCCTGTCGGGTCAGCTTTGTTCTCATTCGAAGACATCGAGAAAATTGTAGTCCAACAGCAAACTATGTCATCAAATTCAAGTTTCACAGCCAAATATGAGTACAAGTAAACTACAATGTCATCATGTTTTAGTCGTCATACAATCACCAAACACAAATCAGCATACATAACAAGTGATGTTCTCACAGCAAAATACTAAACAACATGTTCATCAGGTTTCAGTTGTCATAGCAAACACAATTTCACATAGTAGATAAAAAAAAGTCTTCTGACAGGCAAATACGACAAAAGCAATGTAATCATCATCCGCAGCAGCAACGTCAACATCTTCGCCATGTGTATCAGTCTGAATCATAATTCCCCATGGTGTCATCTTCTTCTTCGTCCTCAACGTCCTCGAACGTTGGCTTCTTATTGATCAACTCTTGTATGTCCACAGCACGACTGACAATCTTTTCCCCAACGTCATTGACATGATGGTTGTCAAAGATATTAGGAACATCTGTGTTATCTTGTACATCAGGAGCAGTGTAAGCATCATCTTGTTGTGCAACTTCATTAAACGAATTCCTCTGCTCAAACCTTTGCAATACTCTCCAGTCATCGCTACGTGCAAATGTGTCTTCCAAGAAAAATATCTGTGTTGCTTGATTTACCAAAATAAAAGGCTCATTGGTCTGGTACGCCGCCTTGACATTGATGGATTTTAAATAATCACTAGCTTTGGGTTTTGCAATCCTGGAAAATAGGTTATACCAACGACAGCACAACAGAACCACACACCAATGATCCTCGAAACTGGAGATATAGTGCAACTAAACAATGTCTGTTATGTTAGCATACATTTCAGTTGTCTCTTTGTCATACGTATCTGTGCTCATGATGGCACTTTTTTGTGTCTTCCTGCCTTCGTCTCGTGCAAGGGTGTTGTAGCGCACATCTCCAACAATGCAAGATTCATAATGTCTTACCCGAGTATCAGGACCCATTGCTAGTGAGTAAAGGGCATCATCAATTGCCTGCCCATCCTCCCGCATCTTCTTAACCTATGGTTAGAAAATAGACAAGCTGATCATCTTATGTACTCAATATATTAAAAAATTGATAGTGCAATTCAAAAGCTTACATGGCTCTTGAACCATTTCGCAAATCCTGCCATAACCAGTTTGTCAATGTTTCTTGGATTTTGCGGCAGTAACTCCTTTTTGTAGATGCTGCACAACATAGTGATCACGTCAAACATTTGAATATATAAGAATGTGTTGCAAGTTTAGTAGATTACGATGTATAAGCTGCAGTACTTAGCACTTACTTGATATAAGGTAGTATCTCAGGACAGTTATTCAACACATACCAAACCATTTTGTCCAAATCTTTAGGTTTGTCCTCTTGTCGACTCTTCCCTGTAACTCGAACAGAATAATCGAAAACATTGAGCCCGGGATTGTCTTCACCCACCTCTTTGCTAAGCTGATCAACTGTTTCAATGTATTTTGAGCAGAATGTCAACGCTTCTATAGCAATGTAGGTCTCTGCAATGGAACCCTCGGGTCTAGCTCTGTTCCTAACATATCCCTTGAAAGTGCCTAGCTGCCTTTCAATAGGGTACATCCATCCATACTGTACTGGACCTCTAAGTAGTGCCTCATCAGGTAGATGAACACCCAAATGCGCCATCACATCAAAGAAGGATGGAGGATATATCTTCTCAAGGTCACATAGGATAGTTGGTATCTTGTCTCTAAGATGCTCCAAAGCATCTATCCTGATATTTCTATTGCAGAGTTCCCTGAAGAATTGTCCCAACTCTGCAACTGCTTTGTATAAGTCAGGGAGGCCCATTCCTCTAAGGATAACAGGTAAAACCCTTTGAAGTAGGACGTGGCAGTCATTAGTTTTCAACCCTTGTACCTTGTTTCCATCTGCACTAACTCTCCTTTCAGGGTTGGAAGCAAATCCATGTGGGAATCTCACACATGACAGGACCTTGCAGAATTCTTTTCTTTTTACCTTGTCCAAAACATACACAGCTGGTGCCATATCCCGTGGTTTACCTTCATCTTGCACCTGCAAATCCTGTCTGATACCCAGGTGTGCCAAATCAATCCTAGATTTTAAGGTATCTTTCGTCTTGCCTTCAATATTAAGAAGTGTGCCGATAATGCTGTCACATATATTTTTCTCGATGTGCATCACATCAAGATTATGCCGCAGATCCAAATCTTTCCAATACTCCATGTCCCGCAAAGTGGACCTGCAGGTAAACAATAATCTCTCTTCTGCCCTGCCATGCTTCCTTTTCCCGCTACCATTATCAGGATGGTTTCCTGGTGTAATATGACTGACCTTCTCTAATTCCACTTGCAACTCATCAGTGGTGAGCCTCTTTGGTGCATCACGGTTTCTAGGATGCGGCTTGTCCTTGGCAAGGAAACGGTGGTGTCCAATGTAACAGATCTTGCTAAGTATTGCGTATGACAGCGGATTCCTGTCACAGCGAACACATGCATTGTTACCATGTGTCGTTCGCCCTGTCATAGTGCCCAAAGCCGGATAATCATGGATGCACCAAATTATAATAGCATGCAGAAAGAAATCAGCTGGTGGGATGCTATATAGGTCTCGAGTGAGAACGCCCCTCCATAGATGTTGAAGTTCCTCCACAAGAGGCTCCATGAACAAATCGAAATCCTTTCCCGGACTTTTTGGACCTGGGATGAGCAAGGCCATCATGTAGTTTGATTCTTTGGTGCAGACATTTGGAGGCATGTTGTAAGGGATAACAAGCACTGGCCACATGCTATATGTGGCGCTCTGGTGGAAAAATGGGTTAAATCCATCAAAAGCTAAGCCAAGTCTAATGTTTCTCGGGTTAGCAGCAACCTTTTTGTGTTTATGATTGAAGCTTTTCCACTCACTACCATGAGATTGATGGCTCATTACATTCTGATCTCCGTACTCCTGGTTCCTAGAATGCCATAGTACATCCTCTCTTTTTTCAGCAGCATGAAACAACCTCTGCAATCTTGGTATAATTGGAAAATGTCTCAGAACATTATGAGGAATCCTCTTCACATCATCGCCATCTTTCCATCTTGCTGATTTGCATTTCGGGCATTCACTTAAGTTGGCATAATCCTTCCGGAATAGAACACAATTATTCTTACAAACATGGATCATGTCCTATCCAATTCCAACTGCATGAATGAAATTCTTCATTTTACTGTAGGTGTGTGGCAGCTCAGATGCATCTGGGAAAGATTTGTGGAAAGCAGCCAACATCGCATCGAATGATTTGTTGGTCATCCACTCAGATGTCTTCACCTAAAGAAAGGTGACCATACCTGACAATACTGACAGCTTATTTCCTGGGGCGACAGCCACGTTGCATTGTTCCAACATGCGGGCCCACCATTTTTCTTCTGCAGGTAAAAGTTCACAGAATGCACGAGCATTCACTAGCTCCACCACCACCACCTCCTCCTCCTCTTCCACCTGAGCATCAGGCAGATCAAGATGGTGATCTGCTGCTTCCACGTAGTCAATAACATTGACGTTCACAACTTCACCATGATGAACCCACCTAGTATATGCGACCGACATCCCATACAAGTGTAGATGATTTTGCACAGTTCACTGGGGTCTTTTAACTGAATTCATACAACTGCTACACGAGCATAACACATCTGATTTCGGACCATCTTACTCAGCTCTAATAAACTTCATGAAGTTTTCAACCCCCTCGACATATGCAGCGGAGAATCTTCGAGCAGAACTTATCCAAGTCTTGTCCATCTGTTAGACATACGAATTAGTTCTTCTACTAGATATTACAGGAAAAAATATATGCTTTTTTATGAAGTCCAGAAAAAAAACCTAGGTCGATGTCTAAAGCTATGGCAAGATATTTGGACGAGCAGATCTAAATAATGAAATATATGTAAAGCTAATTCAGCAAACAGATTTGAGTGCTAAATTATGGCAGGCTGTTTCAGCAGTCAATGAGGCTGATGATACGTCTCCAGCGTATCTACTTTTCCAAACACTTTTGCCCTTGTTTTGGACTCTAACTTGCATGATTTGAATGAAACTAACCCGGACTGACGCTGTTTTCAGCAGAATTACCATGATGTTGTTTCACGTGTAGAAAACAAAAGTTCTCGGAATGACCTGGAAATCCTTGGAGACAAGTTTCAGAAAATATAAAAAATACTAGCAAAAGATGAAGACCAGGGGCCCACACCCTGTCCACGAGGGTGGGGGGGCGCCCACACCCCCTGGGCGCGCCCCCCTGTCTCATGGCCCCCCTGCAGCTCCGCCGACCTCAACTCCAACTCCATATATTCTGTTTTGCAGAGAAAAAAATCAGGGAGAAAGTTTCATTGCGTTTTACGATAGGGAGCCGCCGCCAAGCCCTAATCTCTCTCGGGAGGGCTGATCTGGAGTCCGTTCGGGGCTCCAGAGAGGGGGATTCGTCGCCGTCGTCATCATCAACCATCCTCCATCACCAATTTCATGATGCTCACCGTCGTGCTTGAGTAATTCCATCGTAGGCTTGCTGGACGGTGATGGGTTGGATGAGATTTATCATGTAATCAAGTTAGTTTTGTTAGGGTTTGATCCCTAGTATCCACTATGTTCTGAGATTGATGTTGCTATGACTTTGCTATGCTTAATGCTTGTCACTAGGGCCCGAGTGCCATGATTTCAGATCTGAACCTATTATGTTTTCATGAATATATGTGTGTTCTTGATCCTATCTTGCAAGTCTATAGTCACCTATTATGTGTTATGATCCGACAACCCTGAATGACAATAATCGGGATACTTCTCGGTGATGACCGTAGTTTGAGGAGTTCATGTATTAATGCTTTGGTTCGGTTCTCTATTAAAAGGAGACTTAATATCCCTTAGTTTCCGCTAGGACCCAGCTGCCACGGGAGGGTAGGACAAAAGATGTCATGCAAGTTCTTTTCCATAAGCACGTATGACTATATTCGGAATACATGCCTACATTACATTGATGAATTGGAGCTAGTTCTGTGTCACCCTATGTTATAGCTATTACATGAGGAATCGCATCCGACATAATTATCCACCACTGATCCATTGCCTACGAGCTTTTCATATGCTGTCCTTTGCTTATTTACATTTCTGTTGCTTTTGTTACAATCACTACAAAACCCAAAAATATTACTTTTGCTATCGTTACCATTACTATCATACTACTTTGCTACTAAATACTTGCTGCAGATACTAAGTTATCCAGGTGTGGTTGAATTGACAACTCAACTGCTAATACTTAAGAATATTCTTTGGCTCCCCTTGTGTCGAATCAATAAATTTGGGTTGAATACTCTACCCTCGAAAGCTGTTGCGATCCCCTACACTTGTGGGTTATCAAGACTAATTTCTGGCGCCGTTGCCGGGGAGCATAGCTCTATTCTCTGAGTCACTTGGGATTTATATCTGTTGATCACTATGAAGAACTTGAAAGATCAAAGAACTAAAATTTATTCCTCAACTATGAGGGGAGGTAAGGAACTGCCATCTAGCTCTGCACTAGATTCTCCTTCTGTTATGAATAAGCTTGCGACACCTAAACCTGCTACTGCTATGAATTCTGATATGTCGCATGTTATTGATGATGCCACTTCTGCTATGCATGATACTTATGATGAAACTACTTCTATGCTTGATACTACTGTGCCATTAGGTGAATTTCTTGATGAACAACTTACTAAGGCTAGGGAGAATGAAATTATTGAAAATGAAATTATTGATGAAAGTGATGATGAAGGTTCTCCTCCTAATTATGAATTGCCTGTTGTTCCTGAGGGTTATGTTATGGATGAAGAAACTGCTAGAGATTTTCTTGCTTGCAATGATAGATCAGATCTTAAGAAATTGTTAGCTAAGCTGAAACAAAAGACTTTGAATGCTAGAATGAAACATGACCCTGCTTTTGCCACTTCACCTATCTTTGTTACTGATAAGGAATATGAATTCTCTGTTGATCCTGAGATTATTACTTTAGTTGAATCTGATCCTTTTTATGGCACTGAATCTGAAACTGTTGTGGCACATCTCACCAAGTTAAATGATATAGCCACCTTGTTTACTAACAATGAGGCGTCTCGCTATTATTATATCCTTAAGATATTTCCGTTCTCATTAAAGGGTGATGCTAAGACTTGGTTTAATTCTCTTGATCCTGGTTGTGTGCGTAGTCCCCAGGATATGATTTATTACTTCTCTGCTAAATATTTTCCTGCTCATAAGAAACAAGCTGCCTTGCGGGAAATATATAATTTTGTGCAAATCGAAGAAGAGAGTCTCCCACAAGCTTGGGGGAGGCTTCTCCGATTACTTAATGCTTTGCCTGATCATCCACTTAAGAAAAATGAAATACTTGATATCTTCTATAATGGACTAACTAATGCTTCCAAGGACCACTTGGATAGTTGTGCTGGTTGTGTTTTCAGGGAAAGAACAGTCGACGAAGCTGAATTATTATTGAACAACATGTTGACTAATGAGAATAATTGGACTCTTCCTGAGCCAATTCCTGAGGCAATTCCTGAACTATTTGAGCCAACTCCTGAGCCTATTCCTAAACCTACTCCGAAGAAGAGAGGTGTTCTATTTCTCAGTCCTGAGGATATGCAAGAGGCAAAGAAATCAATGAAAGAGAAAGGTATTAAAGTTGGAGACGTTAAGAATTTACCTCCTATTGAAGAAATACATGGTCTTAATATACCGCCTGTTGAAGAATCACATTGTCTTGATAACCCGACACAGGTAGTCAAGGTAAATTCTCTCTATAGATATGATAAAGATGAAATCCCATCTACTAAATTTCATAGTCCATGCTTAGAAGAATTTGATGATTTCATGAACAGACAAGCAAATTTCAATGATTATGTTGGTAGACATTGAAGAATAATGCTTATATGATAGGACGCTTGAATGATTATATAGCTAGAGTTAAAGGTGAACTTAAACTCACTAGTAAACATGCTTCTATGGTTGCTACTCAAGCTGAACAAGTACTTAAAGCTCAGAATGAATTGCTAGTTGAATTAAATAATAAACATGACTTTGTTGTTAGAGTGGCTACTATAACTGGTAAAATGACTCAGGAACCTTTGTATCCTGAAGGCCACCGTAAGAGAATTGAACAAGATTCCCAGAATAATAATCTAGATGATCCTAGTTCTTCTAAGAAGAAGAAAAAGAAGAATGATAGGACTTTGCATGCTTCTAGTGAACCTAATGTAGAAACACCTGAGAATCCTAATAATACTTCTATCTCTGATGCTGAAACACAATCCGGAGATGAACATGAACCTGATGATAATGTTAACAATGATGTTCATGTAGATGCTCAACCTAGTAATAACAATGATATAGAAACTGAACCTGCTGTTGGTCTTGATAACCCACAATCAAGAGACCAACGTTATGATAAGAGAGATCTTGTTGCTAGGAAGCATGGTAGAGAAAGAGAACCATGGGTTCAGAAACCCATGCCCTTCCCTCCTAAACCATCCAAGACAAAGGATGATGAGGACTTTGAGCGTTTTGCCGAAAATGATTATACCTATTTTCTTGCGCATGCGCTTAACTGATATGCTTAAAACAAACCCTTATTCTAAATATATGAAAGATATCATCACTAATAAGAGGAAAATACCTGAAGCTGAGATTTCCACCATGCTTTCCAACTATACCTTTAAGGGTGGAATACCTAAGAAACTTGGTGATCCCGGAGTACCCACTATACCTTGCTCTATTAAAAGAAATTATGTTAAAATTGCTTTATGTGATTTAGGAGACGGTGTTAGTGTTATGCCTCTTTCCTTGTACCGTAGACTTGAATTAAGTAAGCTGACACCCACTGAGATATCCTTGCAAATGGCTGATAAATCAACTGCTATACCTGTCGGCATTTGTGAGGACGTGCCTGTTGTTGTTGCGAATGTTACTATCTTAACAGACTTCGTCATTCTTGATATTCCTGAGGACGACAGTATGTCTATTATCCTTGGTAGACCTTTTTTAAATACTGCAGGTGCTGTTATTGATTGCAACAAAGGCAATGTCACCTTTCATGTTAATGGAAATGAGCATACGGTACATTTTCCGAGGAAACAACCTCAAGTTCACAGCATAAACTCTATTGAGAAAATTCCATCAATTATTATTGGAGGTTTTGAATTTCCTCTCCCTACTGTCAAGAAAAAGTATGATATTCTTATTGTTGGGGATGTTCATATCCCCGTTGAGGTAACCTAGTGTCACTTCAAAATTTCTCCGGTTCCGTGTTATTCGGAATGAGTTTGTTAACAAGACTTGATCAACCTTGTTAGTGGATTCATTTTGATGATCATGAGATGGATGAAACTAGAAGGCACAACCTTCTGTACTTTCTTTTTACCTTTTGTTATTTAAAATAAATAAAGCAAAAATAGTATTATCTGTCCGTTTTTTGAATTATCCGTGCAATAAAAATTATCCCGAAAATAAAAGTGCTCCAAATGCCCTGCAAATTTAGTATGATTTTTTATGGAATATTTGAGGATTTTAGGCACTGAAATCACTGCAGGAGGGGCAAGCACCAGGCCACGAGAGTGGAGGGCGCGCCCACACCCCCTGGGCGCCCCCCTGTCTCATGGGCCCCTGGTGGCCCCCCTTCACTTATGCCAGCACCCACACACTCCATCTTCTTCCCAAAAAAATCCCCATCGAGCTCAAGCACGAGTTCTAGCTCATTTTGCTGCGATTTTCGATCTCCTTGCTCAAAGCTCCATTCACAAAACTGCTTTGGGAGATTGTTGCTTGGTATGTGACTCCTCCATTGGTCCAAATAGTTTTTGTTCTAGTGCTTTATTCATTGCAAATCCTTGCTGCCTTGGTGACCCTGTTCTTCAGCTTGCATGTTAAATTTATGAGGTCCCAAGTAATTTTAATGCATGATATAGGCTCTAGGCACTTGTAGGAGTAGTTGCTATCAATCTTGTTTAGTTTTATTCACTTTTATTTTGAAGTTACTAAAAATTCAGAAATACTGCAGAAAAGAAATATGTTCAGGAAAATATACCAAGGTGGTTCCTCAGTAAAGAAAGGACCTAGGCTTGCTATGCGTGAGCAAGACGATGAACCACCAAGGGAGGCTGAAGTGCGGTCTTGTGAATGGCCGTCAGAAGAATTTATGGTCAATGCAGGCATTAAGGATGAATTTGATACATATGTGCGTAATGCCGATCTTGAGGACTTCATGCAAGATAAGTGTCCTCATTACTACTATCTAACTGATTCGTTCGTGAGAAGGTTTAAATTTTCATCTTTGCGTAATTCTCATAGTGTCCTGTTTGATATTTATGACAAATCATATACCATGGACTTAGAAGATTTTACTACTGCTTGCAAACTTCCGCAGTGGGGAAGTGTTAATGATCCCCACAAATCTAAATTTAGAGATTTCCTTGCTAGTATTACTGTGGGAGAATCTAGAGATATTATACAAGCTACCGCAGGGAGCATTCATTTTCCTGCTATACATTATTTTGCTCTCTTCATTGGTAGATGCATTAATGGTAAAGATGAAGCATGTCATATGTGCGTCCCTAATCTTTGCGTCCTCAAGAGTGCTGTGTTAGGATATAAAGATTATAACTTGGGGGCAATAGTTGCACGTAGGTTGCATAAAAATGGTAGAGCTGGAGATTTATTTGGAGGAATTTATGCAACCCATGTGGCCAATTATCTCGGTATAGCCCCACGAGAGGGTGATATGATATTGCCTACTGCTTACTTAGATTATGACGCTATGGTCAAACATCATTTTCTTAAGAGGAATGAACAATTCCTCCAGTATCGACTAATCTTTGACAGACATAGCTCTGTCCATGTTACTCTTCCTGCTCCTTTCCTTTTTGATTACCAGGCAAAAGGAAGATATGTTGTTACCAGGGAGGAAGCAGCTGAACACGAGGGGAGAGCGGAGGCGGCTCGCCAACATGCCGCAGCTCAGGAGGCATTTGCTGCTGCATCTCAGTACGACCCCAGTTACAACTACGGATATCAGCCAGGCTACCCTTGGCATTAGACCAACTTAGGCCAAAAGCCTAAGCTTGGGGGAGTACGTATTTCTCACCGACTTTACATTCATGTTCACACACTATTCTAGTCGTCGGTGCTCATACTCTTTCATTGTATTATCCATGCTAGTTTAATTTTCTTTTTCTAGTTTTCTTCTTGTGTGTTTGATAAACCTTAAGAAAAACCAAAAAAATTAGTTAGTTTAATTTCCATGCTTGTAGTAGAAATTAAAATGAAAACCCAAAAAGATTTCTCGTTCTTCTTTTACTTGTTGGGAGCTTTCCCGTGTAAATAGTTTTATTTTCTTTTCTTTCCTTTGGGGGCCGGGTCGAGAGTAGAAGACCATATTGGAATTGTTTAGTGGCTCTCATATGCATGATTGTTTATTTAACTTAGATCCCATATTACTTGTCTTCTCTCTTGAGTTGAATGCTTGCAGATTCCAGCTTAGTCCAATGCACGTGCACTATTATTATTATACACATCGTTCGGTCATGCGAGTGAAAGGCAATAATGACGATATATGATTGACTGATTGAGATGAGAGAAGCTGGTATGAACTCGACCTCTCTTGTTTTTGTAAATATGATGAGTTCATCGTTTCTGAGTCAGCTTATTATGAAGTAAACATATTTGCAATAACATTTAGAGATTATAGTTGCTTGTGCCATGCTTGATTAGCTATGAGCTATAATGGTTTACCTTGCGTGCCAACATGCTATTAGAATGATTATGATGTGGTATGATGGGATGGTATCCTCCTTTGAATGAATTGAGTGACTTGACTTGGCACATGTTCATGCATGTAGTTGAAACAAATCAACATAGCCTTCATGATATTTATGTTTATGGTGGATTATATCCTACTCATGTTTGTATTCGATGTGAATTAGTTTTAATGCATGTTTATGACTGTTGTCGCTCTCTCAGTTGGTCGCTTCCCAGTCTTTTGCTAGCCTTCACCTGTACTAAGCGGGAATACTGCTTGTGCATCCAAACTCCTTAAACCCCAAAGTTATTCCAATGAGTCCACCATACCTTCCTATATGCGGTATTTACCTGCCGTTCCAAGTAAATTTGTATGTGCCAAACTCCAAACCTTCAAATGAAATTCTGTTTTGTATGCTCGAGCAGCTCATGTTTCCACTAGGGCTCCCTATATCTTCCATGCTAGGTGTGTTATTCTCAAGAGGAGTGGACTCCTCTCCTCATTCACGAGAAAGGGCCGGTAACCAGGATGCCCAGTCCCATGATCCAAAAAGATCAAAGCAAATCAATATAATTAAACAAAGCTCCCCCAGGATTGTTGTTAGTTGGAGGCACTCATTGTTTCGAGCAAGCCATGGATTGATGCTTGTTGGTGGTGGGGGAGTATAAAACTTTTACCATTCTGCGTGGGAACTGCCTATAATGCATGTAATATGGAAGATACAACCATCTCATAGTTGTTGCGTTGACAGTGAAAGTATGCCGCCCAAAATGTTATTCAATCTCTATTTTAAAATCGAGCTCTGGCACCTCTACAAATCCCTGCTTCCCTCTGCGAAGGGCCTATCTATTTACTTTTATGTTGAGTCATCACCTTCTTATTAAAAGCACCCGCTGGAGAGCACACTGTCATTTGCATTCATTACTATTGGTTTATATTGGGTATGACTTGACTGGATCTCTTTTACCATGAATTACAATGTTTAGTCAGTCCTTGATCTTTAAAGGTGCTCTGCATTTATGTTTTGCGGTCTCAGAAAGGGCTAGCGAGATACCATTTTGTTGTATCATGTTATGATTGTTTTGAGAAAGTGTTGTCATATGAGTTTTATTATTATCGCTCGTTAGTTGATTATGCCATTGATATGAGTAATTGTGAGACCAAGGTGTTATTTTGAGTATGGTTAGTTCATAATATTTGTTGAAACCTGAATGCTGGCTTTGCATGTTTACAACAACAAGAGCAAACAGAGTTTGTAAAGGTTTTTCTTTATCACTTTCAGTTTATCAACTGAAATGCTTGAGGACAAGCAAAGGTTTAAGTTTGGGAGAGTTGATACGTCTCCAACGTATCTACTTTTCCAAACACTTTTGCCCTCATTTTGGACTCTAACTTGCATGATTTGAATGAAACTAACCCGGACTGACGCTGTTTTCAGCAGAATTACCATGATGTTGTTTCATGTGTAGAAAACAAAAGTTCTCGGAATGACCTAAAAATCCTCGGAGACAAGTTTCAGAAAATATAAAAAATACTAGCAAAAGATGAAGACCAGGGGGCCCACACCCTGTCCACGAGGGTGGGGGGCACACCCACACCCCTGGGCACGCCCCCTATCTCATGGGCCCCCCTGCAGCTCCGCCGACCTCAACTCCAACTCCATATATTTTGTTTCGCAGAGAAAAAAATTAGGGAGAAACTTTCATCGCGTTTTACGATACGGAGCCGCCACCAAGCCCTAATCTCTCTCAGGAGGGCTGATCTAGAGTCCGTTCGGGGCTCCGGAGAGGGAAGTCGTCGCCATCGTCATCATCAACCATCCTCCATCACCAACTTCATGATGCTCACCGCCGTGCGTGAGTAATTCCATCGTAGGCTTGCTGGACAGTGATGGGTTGGATGAGATTTATCATGCAATCAAGTTAGTTTTGTTTTGATCCCTAGTATCCACTATGTTCTGAGATTGATGTTGCTATGACTTTGCTATGATTAATGCTTGTCACTAGGGCCCGAGTGCCATGATTTCAGATCTGAACCTATTATGTTTTCATGAATATATGTGTGTTCTTGAACCTATTATGTGTTATGATCCGACAACCCCGAAGTGACAATAATCGGGATACTTCTTGGTGATGACCGTAGTTTGAGGAGTTCATGTATTCACTATGTGTTAATGCTTTGGTCCGGTTCTCTATTTAAAGGAGGCCTTAATATCCGTTAGTTTCCGCTAGGACCCCGCTGCCACGGGAGGGTAGGACAAAAGTTGTCATGCAAGTTCTTTTCCATAAGCACGTATGACTATATTCAGAATACATGCCTACATTACATTGATGAACTGGAGCTAGTTCTGTGTCACCCTATGTTATAGCTATTACATGAGGAATCGCATCCGACATAATTATCCATCACTGATCCATTGCCTACGAGCTTTTCATATACTGTCCTTTGCTTATTTACTTTTCTGTTGCTTTTGTTACAATCACAACAAAACCCAAAAAATATTAATTTTGCTATAGTTACCATTACTATCATATTACTTTGCTACTAAATACTTTGTTGTAGATACTAAGTTATCCAGGTCTGGTTGAATTGAGAACTCAACTGCTAATACTTAAGAATATGCTTTGGCTCCCCTTGTGTCGAATCAATAAATTTGGGTTGAATACTCTACCTTCGAAAGCTGTTGCGATCCCCTACACTTGTGGGTTATCAGCCGAGCACACAACCATCGAACTATCGAAGGCCATCGCAGCAACAAATATCGAGTATAAAATGGTGTAGAGCTGTTTCACCTAACAGATTGGCTACCAGACCATGGCAATCTACGTCATAATAAATATATGGCAGGATATTTTAGCAACTAATTGGCCTTGGCATGCCATCTCAGCTAAGCAGATTGAGTGCAGAACAGGGCAAAGAAGCTTTTTAAGCAGAGCATATTGACTGTAAACTACTTCGGCAAACAATGAGATTAACAGCGTCTATCAGCTAACATTCAGTGCTACACCGACATGCACGGGGCCTTAGTCTAGAATGCGCATATCATGGGAGAAGCTGACCGCCGTGCGTCTCCATACGAACGTCGCCAGTGGTGGCAGCGCTGTCTGCCGCGCGCCTCCACAAGAATGTCGCCAGCGGTGGCGGCGCGGTTTGAGGACGGCGGTCTACGAGAGCGTACTGTGGGAGCGAGAGGATCGCCGTACGTCCCCTCGATGAACCGCGTCGCCGACATAACAGCGCGGTGGGGAGGGCGGCTTTGGCGGAGCGAATGGAGTGGAGGGGGACGGGGGGAGGGGGTTTGGGGAATATTATTGGCTAGTTGGCCGAAGGGCGGTTGAATCTAGGATTTGGGGGGAATTTTTGGGTAGGTGGGGGGTGGGAGGATTTTCGTGCGGTGGGCAGGGGGAGTTTGGCGCATGGTCGATTTCTCCAAGTGCAGTCCCACGTGTCAGTGAAGAGGCAAGCCGAAGCGCGTTCCGTTTGTGTGAGCTGTGCTCAGGACCGAATGTGTGTTGGGTGCAATGCGAACGGGACATGGGTGCTGTGAGTGTACCGCCTTTTTTCCTTTTAAACTAGGTGCTTCGCCCCCTAAAAAAAATTGTTGCTTCGCGTGATCCATCGATACTACTACTAGTAATCCGGTAATCCTGACTAAAACGGCGCGTCCGGGTCTTTTCCCACGCGATATGCTGGGAGGTTGGCTTAGTTGGTTTTTTTAGGACAAGTAATGCTACAACTACGTAATCCTAGTTACGTAATTAACCTAATGTGAAACGTGTGAGCTGTTGATTGTAGATTGGGGGAGGGAGGGGCCCTCATTCATCCTTTTCTCCCACAAGATATTGATGTTCCATGCAACACATGGGCATCTTTCTAGTACTCCTACAATATACTAGTATATTATTGTTAAAGTTCACACCGGCCGAGATTAATGCAAACACGACATATTTTCATTACATTTCGAACTTCTATAGGACAGAAAAAATAAAAGAAACCCGATCCTAAACCTTTTCTATGGTGGCGACCGACGTCCTCCATCTGCGATCTCTATGTACGGGGGCGGGGTTCAAGACCCGTGAAGTGAAGGTGTGGTCTCCGGCGAGGAAGAGTAGAACACGGGATACGGACCAGCCAGTTAGCTCACCATGCCCTTCCGCCTCCCGTGCCCTACTCATCCTTGGAGGAGTCCCCGACCTCGGCGGTGCCGGATGTTGGACGGCAGCAAGTAGGATGTGTGGCTGACGGTGCTCCCGTCGTCGCCGCCAGCGTGGCCATCGCTCGTGCGGTCACGTCTGCGTCCGGCTACGCCACTATTGTGTCGCGAGAGGCGACTTGAGCGAGGGCGGCGACCTTGAGCTTCATCCCCGAAGGCAAACTCTCCCACAGAGCGATCACTCTTGCGGTCATGGCGGATGTGGTGCCAGGTAGGAGGACGATGTGCTATGGTATGGAGGTTCGCTAGGCGTTGCCACTTTAAGTAGCGCATTTCGGTGAGGCCAAGTGTCTGGGTGCGTCATTAAGTCGTCGGAGTTGGTTCCTCGGGTACCGACCCTCTTAACGACGGCATACGGACGGACAGCATGAATGCGGGCAGTGGGCACCGGCTGGGGACGCACCGCGTGACGGCGCGAGGGGACTAAGGTTTTTGGTGTGCCAGAGTAGTCAACTGTGGTCGTGGCCACGTTGGAGATGCCCTTTGCTCACATTCAATCCTCGCATGTCATTGAAAAAGCAAGACGACCCGACATGGTCTCAAAGGATGCAGTTGGCCGTGCTACACCACTCCGCGGACGCGGCGCGGCGCCCCGTGCATCCTTAATGAGCCGGGTGTTGGGGTGTGTTTGGATTGTGGCCAAAGTGCACCTTAACAAAATTTTGATCATGACCCAAAGATTGGTCTTTGTTTGGATGGTTGCCATTTTTTTGGCATGCTAATGAACTCTAGCCAACTCTAGTTCATTTTTCTTGCCAATGTCGGCCAAATCATGGGCAACCAAAACCTCAACCAAAATTTTGGCTCCCAATGCTTTGATGGGGCAACCTTGGGCACAATCCAAACATATTGTTGGTCGTGCCAAAACACTAACGCCACCCTCGGCACACTGAAACTAACCGTGTCTAGCGATGATGAGCGTGTCGCTCACCGCGGTCGCCGTGCCCAGAGGCGGTGCTAGAGCTGCGCCACGTTGTTGGCCCCCATGACCCACATGAACGGTTTCCGGTGGCGAGGAGGTCGTGGGCCAGCTCCTCCATTGGACTAGTATGCGCTACATCATCCCGACAGGTGTGCCCCACATGTCGGTTTCCCTGTTTTTCCGGCAATATTCGAGCGTCAGTGCTCCGCGTTGTGCATTAGGCCTTTCACTATGTAGGCCAAGCGATACAACTTATTGTTTATTTGAGCCGTTCAAGTATAATCATGTGGCGTTTGCTTATTTCTCATTTCTCTCCAACCCTCTTCTCCATCAATCATGTCGCCCTCCGGTCGAGTCCATCCTCCCGCATGCCTACATTCCGCCGAGTATCGTTCGCATGTGGGCCTAGACCATGCTTGTATTTCCAATGTTGTAATTTGTCCGACATGCATACAAACAAATGGTTTGTTTAAAGTTTCACTTTGCCTCACTACGTGTCGCTTCGCGTCTTAGTTTTGACATCCAATTCGGTTCATGCCCCGACACATGTTGACGAGATCGATTAATGTTCAGAGATCAATTGCGTGTCGTGCAAGGAGATGAAGGTTTGGTCTGTTTCTATGATAGAAATGACCCGTGGGGGGGGGTGAGGGAGTCCTGGATTAGGGGGTATTCGGACAGCCGGACTATATCCTTTGGCTGGACTGTTGGACAATGAAGATACAAGATTGAAGACTTCGTCCCGTGTCCGGATGGGACTCTCCTTTGCGTGGAAGGCAAGCTTGGCGATTCGGATGTTAGATCACCTTCTCTGTAACCGACTCTGTGTAACCCTAGCCCCCTCCGGTGTCTATATAAACCGGAGGGTTTAGTCTGTAGGACAAGAAGAACAATCATAATCATAGGCTAGCTTCTAGGGCATAGCCTCTACGATCTCGTGGTAGATCAAGTCTTGTAATACTCATATCATCAAGATCAATCAAGCAGGAAGTAGGGTATTACCTCCATCGACAGGGCCCGAACCTGAGTAAACATCGTGTCCCCAGCCTCCTGTTACCATTAGCCTTAGACACACAGTTCGGGACCCTCTACCCGAGATCCGCCGGTTTTGACACCGACATTGGTGCTTTCATTGAGAGTTCCTCTGTGTCGTCGCTGCAAGGCTTGATGGCTCCTTCAATCATTAGCAATAATATGGTCTAGAGTGAGACTTTTCTCCTCGTACAGATCTTCATATTCGGCGGCTTCGCACTGCGTGCCAATTCGCTTGGCCATCTGGAGTAGATTGATAGCTACGCCCCTGGCCATCGGGTCAGGTTCGGAACCTAAACTACACGGCCTACATCCGCGGAGACTTGATCTTCGACGAATTCGGGCCCGCGTCAGGAGCGCCGAACGACCACGACATGCATGACTTAGATCTGCCATCGGACAGTATTCGCGATATCGCATCTGCTGCAGCTCCGGACTTTGGTCTGGAGCAGATCGTGCCATCCGAGGATGGGAGGATGGACCCCGCCACGGCGGCCGCACACTCATCAGCGTTGGAGCCGAACACGGATTCCACCCCTAAGGAAACCCGTGTCACCGGACCCCCGGACTTGTCTCCAGCCGTAGGTTCCGAACCACGTGCATCCGTGCCCATCGAATTTGATCAGGCTCCGATCATGGAGTTCACCGCCGCGGATATCTTTTAGTACTCGCGCTTCGGTGACGTGCTAAATTCATTAAGGTCTCTCTCTTTGTCAGGAGACACTTGGCCGAACTATGTCCGGCTCGTGTGGGATACGAACGACAAAGAAATTCACTGCCCACCCACCACCCACTTAATAGACACTGTTGATGACTTAACCGACATGGTCGACTTTGACTCCGACGACATCGACGGTATGGACGTCGATGCAGGGTACGATCTGGAACCACCGCCCACGGGGCACTGGACTGCCACCTCATCATATGATATATACATGGTGGACATGCCTAAGGAGGACAATGATAACAAAAAGGATGCAACGGAGGATAAACCCCCAGGGCAAAAGCCAAAGTGACGGTGCATGCGCCGCTCTAAGTCCAGCCACAGTAAAAACAACGACAACAGCACAAGAAAAATGGACACCCCAGTCGACTCCAAGGGCAACAATGACCATACGGACCCAGCGATGGAGCAGGATGAGCCAGGTCACGACGAACATAGCCCGGAGCAGACGCCCGATCACGGCGATCCCAGGGGTAGAAACCATCAACCTGCCTCCGGAGAGGAGGACAGTCCGGACGACGATGCATTCATCATTCCGGAAAAATGTTTGGAATAAGAGAACCTCCACAGAAGGCTTATGACCACCGCGAGGAGCCTAAAGAAGAAGAAGCAAAGGCTAGACACTTAAGAAAAATATGGCGATGATCGCCACACAAAGAGCTACCCAAAACGCAAGCTGCTGCCCGAATTCGACGACGAGGCCATAGAGCCCATTCCGCCGAAGAATAATACAACCGATCAGCCGGACCGACCGCCTCGTGGCCACGATAGAGCAGCTACTGACGCCGCACACAAGCCCGCACACGATTTACGTGAGCTCCTGGACAAAAAGGCTGGTGCGACCAGGTCCATCTATGGATCCAGAGGACGAGTTCCGGTGTAAGATCATGGCCACTAAAACAATCATACTGATCGAATACCAGTTCGGAATCAACCCTGAACACAACAAACGTCAATAGTATGCCACGACATGTCCAGATACAGAGGGGCTACACACCCCCTGTGCTTCACCGACGAGGTGCTGGATCACGAATTTCCACAGGGGTTCAAACCCATGAATATAGAGGCATACGACGGAACGGCAGACCCTGGGGTCTGGATTGAGGATTTTATCCTTCACATCCACATGGCTCGTGGAGATGACCTCCATGCCATTAAATACCTGCCCCTCAAGTGGAAAGGACCAGCACAACATTGGTTGAAAAGCCTCCCCGAAAACTCAATTGGAAGTTGGGAGGAACTTGAGGATGCTTTCAGGGCCAATTTTCAAGGGACCTACGTCCGACCTCTGGATGCGGATGATTTAAGTCACATAATACAACAACCCGGAGAGTCAGCCCATAAGCTTTGGAACAGATTTCTCACTAAGAAGAATCAAATTGTTGATTGTCCGGATGCCGAAGCCCTAGCAGCCTTCAAGCACAGTATGCGGGACGAATGGCTTGCCAGACACCTTGGCCAACAAAAACCAAGGACAATGGCGGCCCTAACAAGCCTTATGACCCACTTTTGCATGGGTGAGGACAGCTGGTTGGCCCATAGAGGCACCAGCGACCCAGGCACATCCAAAATTAGGGATGGCAATGGGAAGCCACGACGTAATAAAAACAAGCGTCGAAGCAATGAAGAGAGTCTGGACAACATGGCGGTCAACACCGGATTCAGGGGCTCTCGACCCGGTCAACGGAAGAAGCCATTTAAAGGCAGCAAAGATGGACCATCCAGCCTGAACAAGGTCCTGGACAGATTATGTCAAATTCATGGCACCCCCAAAAAACCTGCGAACCACACTCACAGAGAATGCTGGGTCTTCAAGCAGGCCGGCAAGCTAAATGCCAAACACAAGGGAAGGGAGACACCAAGTGAAGACGAGGATGAGCCTAGCCAACCGAACACTCGGGAACAGAAAAAATTCCCACCAGAAGTCAAAACAGTAAACATGATCTACGCGACTCACATACCAAAGAGAAGGCGCAAACGCGCACTCAGATATGTATACGCTGTAGAGCCCATCGCCCCCAAATTCAACCCCTGGTCGGCCTGTCTGATCACCTTTGATCACAGGGATCATCCGACTAGTATCCGGCACGGAGGATCGGCTGCCTTGGTGCTTGACCCAATAATCTATGGATACCATCTCACTCGAGTCATTATGGACGGCGGCAGTAGTCTTAATCTAATATATCAAGACACTGTCCGCAAGATGGGGATAGACCCGACAAGAATAAGCCAAAGTAACACTACCTTTAAAGGAGTAATACCAGGCGTTGAGTCCCGCTGCACGGGCTCCCTCGTATTAGAGGTTACATTCGGTTCTCCCGACAACTTCAGAAGCGAAGAATTACTCTTCGACATCGCTCCCTTCCGAAGCGGCTCTCACGCACTGCTCGGAAGAACGGCCTTCACTCGCTTCAATGCAGTACTACACTACGCCTACCTCAAACTCAAGATGCCCGGCCCACGTGGCGTCATCACAGTTACTGGAAACACAGAGCATTCCTTACGTGCGGAAGAATACGTGGCGGTTCTAGCAGCCAAACACTAAGTGGCCCCTCCTCCCAGAATAGATGATCGGTCGTCAAGGCCACGGACACGGTTAGATGAGTCTGGTGCACCACCGATGGTAACAACCCAGACAAACCTGAGCTGGGGTCCATAGATATTCCCCCGTAGGTGGTGCTAGGGGCTGCAAATATGTAACAAAACCCACAGTTCGGCTTGACTTTATTAATATTACAATATATTGCATTTTCATTATTCATTGAGAACAACCAACTTCTCGCACGATTACACTGGACTCTTTTACACGAGTTCTCCTCTTTTACATACACCAATCGTGTGACACCCTTCCAGGACATGGCATAACAGAGACAAATGCGCAGACGTGCAGCAGGGCCCCGCTCAAAGGTTTCTCTTTAGATTAAGCCCCTGTGTAAACCCTCTTTAATGTCTCTTGTTGCTTGACATCCCATGGGTATTTAATACACCCACGAGGGATACTGGCGTTATTGGCATTTTTCCACGGTAGATTAATGCACGTACATGGAAATACAGGGTTCATTATCGAGGGCGTTACTCAGCCCAGTATATGTTATAAAGTCCGAATACCTTCGGGAGTGTTCGGCGTCGCGAGTTTGGCCTTATATGCATCAGCTCTGAATCATGTCTTTGGTCAAATGTTGGGTTTGCCCTGCTCCTGGGTTTGCTGCCTTACGTTCCGTTCTATCGGCTAAGGCGGCCAAAGGAGAACTACTGCGATTGTGCCCTGGTTATTCCGGATGATCACCTCAGTAGAGAAAGCCGAAAACTGACTGTCATGATACAACGAGAGACTGGTCAACCACTCGAGGACTCATCAGAATCTTCGGGATTCCTGCACATTAACGAAGGACCGTTTCCTGGTCATGTACATACGCGCCCATATCCGGATGCACGCGGAAGTACCAGGGGCTACATAGTAGCCCCACTGTCAAACTCCTATGGCTAAGTGAAAGTGTTAAAGCTATATAGTCCAGTTGCCTAGTTCGACGCACAATCACCTCCTTAATGGACCAAGACGTTGGATCAAGTGTGATTACACGCATTTTCACGAACACCCCCGCATTATATGCGTGGGGGCTAAAGCCAACGACTACTAACTTTCAGGTTATATAAATACATAAACGGCCGCATAGGAGGCAATACAATACTTTCGCGCAAAAGTATAAACACAACCTTTATAATTAAAATAGAATTGTTTTTACAATTGAAAGACTCGTCACTCAAACATGACACTCTTCGAGCACCGAGCCTCTATTAAGCGGGCGCCTTCCATGACTTGTTCAAAATAGTGCTCGGCCGGGTCCTAGCTTCCTGCCGGACTCTGGGTTGCAATGCCGGTGGTCTCCTTATCTGCCCAATATGTCTTAACACGGGCAAGAGCCATTCGTGCACCCTCTATGCACGCCGACTTCTTCAAGGCATCGATCCGCGACACAGCACCAAGGAATTGTTGCACTAAGCCAAAATAACTGTCCAGCCTTGGTCCCTTCAGCCAAAGATGATCTATGACAGATCTCATTGCAAGACCGGACAATCTATGGAGCTCGGCCCAAGAGGCCATGCTTTCATTCAATGGTAGCAGACGCGTCAGAGCACTGAACAGTGACCAGAACAGCCTCTCCACCTCCTGATCTTTCTGATCCTTGAAGAACTTGGTCGCACCAGCAGTACTTTACGCCAGGTCCGCATACGCGTCCGCAGCACTCCATAACTGATCCAGAGGAGCCTATTTTGGATCTCCGAACATCATCCGCAACAAATAGGGGCTTCCAGACGCGATGTCTCTGGCTTGTCGAAGCTCCTCCCGCACAGCTCTGACTTTAGAGCGTGTCTCCTTGGCTGCATCCAAGGCCTTCTTTAGGTCAGCCACCTTTTCTTGGCTCTCCTTCTCAAGAAGTTCATATCGGCTGTCGGCATCTTTCAGCTCCACAACCATCTCGGCTATTTTTTCCTCGCTCCGGTGATGAGCAGCCTGTTCGGCTCTCAACCCCTCGGCCGCCTTCAGAGCAGCCACATTACTTATCCTGGCTTGTTCCTGGGCTAGGGTAAGTTCCGCCCTCAGGGCCTCCACGGCAGCAGCTCCATCTGCAGCCACATCATATTATAAATATTAGCATCATGCTCCTCTTAATATTTACTAACAATGACAAAAGAGCACATACCCCGTGACTCGTCAAGCCGCTTGTTCACAAGCGCGATGTCGACATCTGCCACATCAAGCTGTCGCCTCAGTTCGGCGAATTCAGCAGTCTTGTCAACCGCTGGACCCTTAGCCATCTGCACATAATACAGTGCGATCATTACTTGGGAGTGTGATCCTCCGTTTGCCACCTATGGCTGGCAACCAGGGTCTCAGGGGCTACTATCTATGTGGAGCACACCTAGCGTGTGTGGTACGACCAAAAGATTATGTATTTCGTTGCGTACCTCAAAGCCTTTGAGCAGGCTCGTAAAAGCTTCATTCAAACCGCTTTTGGCGGATGAAATCTTCTCAAACACCGTACCCATTAAAGTACGGTGATCCTCTGAGATAGCAGCTCGCTCCAGAAGACCCGTCAGTGTGTCCGGTTGAATGCCGGACAGTTCCAGACTCTTCCTATTGCCCTCCTTGGGGGTCAAACACTCCAGGCTTTGGGTCTCCGAAGCATGGGCTTCTGGCCTTAACGGATCAGGAATCCTCCGTGACGACACCTGGGGGTCGCCCGCCCCATGGGGCGGGGAGGCAGGTGGAGTTTCACTCTCCATCATCTCCGGAAGAAGATCCCCCGAAGACGAACTCTGTTGAGAAGGGCTACTAGCCGGACTACGAGAGATAGATCCTGGTTATAGCTCCCAGAGGAAAAAGCAGTACATACTTATTAAAATGTTTTTAATTAACTTACAACTCGTTGGAGGGTTGGCCCGTTTGCGGGCGTATCACAGTGAGGACGCCCTCTGGGGCAGGGCCCCCTGGCGAAGTTTTCTTCCCTTGTTTGGGGACCTTCGTTTCCAAGTCTTCGGAGTCGACCCTTTTCTTCCCGCGGGGGGGGGGGGGGGGGGAACCTTAGATTCACCTCCCCGATCGTCCTTATTTGTGGAGACATTAATCCCCCCGGTTTGGATGTACAATGTATGAAGCTCGTTCTCAGCTTCTTTGCTCCTCCCTTCATCTTTTCCCGATGGCACTTTATTGGGTGCGTGTTTCAGCATCCGAGTTAGTACCGGGTTTGGTAAGCCTTCGGGAAGAGGGGCCGGACACCTGATCCTCTCCGCCTTCTTTAGCCAATCCTGGCCACGGACAGTTTTCAGAATAAAGTTATGATAAACATGAACAGAGTGTTCGGTTGCAAAGTTACTTACTTGGGTATCCGGATGATTGCAGTTCAAACCCACATCCTTGGTGGTGTCCGCACACCTCACGCGAGATCCGAAGAATAACCTATACATCCCTTGGAGCGTCATGCCAAAGAAGTGTTGAATAGTCCGCGATCCTTCTGGGTTGAACTCCCACATCCGGAGAGGTCGACGTTTGCACGGCAGGACCCAACGGACTAGCATTACCTGAATTTCTATGATGAGGCTGATATGCCCTCAAGAAGCTCCCGAATGCAGCTCTGCAGTGTCGTTATGTCACTAGCAGGTCCCTAGGCTAGTCCTTCATTAACCCAGGACACCAGTTGAGGCGGAGGGCCCGAGCAGAAGGCAGGGGCAGACGCCCACCTTGTGCCTCGAGGAGCTGTGATATAGAACCACCTCCGTTGCCATAAATCAGACACCTCCGGGAAAGAACCTTCTGGCCATGGGGCATCGGCGTTTTTTCTTATTATAGCGCCTCCGCACTCCGCATGTCGCCCATCGATCACCTTCAGCTTCACATTGAAGGTCTTGAGCCATAAGCCGAAGTGTGGGGTGATATGGAGGAAGGCTTCGCACACGACGATAAATGATGAGATGTGAAGGATGGAATCCGGAACTAGATCGTGAAAATCTAGTCCGTAATAGAACATGAGACCCCTCAGGAAGGGATCAAGACTAAAGCTTAAGCCTCGGAGGAAGCGGGAAATAAATACGACGCTCTCGTTGGGTTCGGGAGTGGGGATGACCTGTCCTGGGGCAGGAAGCCTGTGCTATATTTCAACGGTCAGATACCTGGCCTCTCTGAGCTTCGCAATGTCCTCCTCTGTGACAGAGGAGGCCATCCACCGACCTTGAAGGTTGGATCCGGACATGATTGAAGATCCGAAGTTCTTAAGCCTAAAGCTTTGGGTGTTGGAACTCGAGGTGAAGGAAGGAGCAAGTGTGGGAAGAAAAAGACAGGCCCCAGACCCTCTATAAAGGGGGAGGATATAACGCGTCCTCAACATGACCGTTTGGGACATGCCTAAAAACAAGGAGTCATGCCAACATGCGTAGTTGGGTTACTCGCACCCGTATTGACGAGAATCCCGAGTTAAGGGGGACACGATCTCTGCTTCAACAAGACGTGCCAATAAAACCGCCTTGCAATACGTATAGTGGCAGGCTGGGAAAAATGGTTCGTATCAAACCAGGCCAGCGGTGTGAGGACATGCTGTGAAAAATTGTCAGCAGATTGAATTTATGAAGTATTGTGCTCTCTACGGTGGTATGTGGAAATTATTTTGCAGAGCCGGACACGATTTAATTGTTCGAAATTTACCTTGGAATATTCGGAGATGGAACCCGCCTTGCAATGCCAAAGACAAACTGCACGCCGGACTCATCATCATTGAAGCCTGGTTCAGGGGCAACCGAGGGAGTCCTAGATTAGGGGGTATCCAGACAGCCGGACTATATCCTTTGGCCGGACTATTGGACTATGAAGATACAAGATTGAAAACTTCGTCCCGTGTTCGGATGGGACTCTCCTTTGCGTGGAAGGCAAGCTTGGCGATTCGGATGTTAGATCTGCTTCTCTGTAACCAACTCTGTGTAACCCTAGCCCCCTCTGGTGTCTATATAAAACGGAGGGTTTAGTCCGTAGGACAAGAAGAACAATCATAATCATAGGCTAGCTTCTAGGGCATAGCCTCTATGATCTCGTGGTAGATCAACTCTTGTAATACTCATATCATCAAGATCAATCAAGCAGGAATTAGGGTATTACCTCCATCGAGAGGGCCCGAGCCTGGGTAAACATTGTGTCCCCAGCCTCCTGTTACCATTAGCCTTAGACGCACAGTTCGGGACCCCCTACCCGAGATTAGCCAGTTTTGACACCAACAGGCGGGGTCTGTGGGGATCAGAGGGAGTATATTGTACGTTCATAAGCGAAACGAACGTATTGTACCCACCCTAGTCCTCTTTCAATCGATCTCCTAACCCCGAGATGAAATCGAGAGAGAATGAGTGGGGGCATGTGTGATACCTAAGGCAGATTCAAAATTTTGAACCGGTGATCATAGCATCCGCAAATCATATATAAAGGGTATTCAATGTTCGTTTTGTTTTTGAATGTACAATATACTCCCTCCTATCCTTTCTAGTTTACATATAAGTTTTATTTGTAGTCAAAGTATCTCTACTTTGATAAAAAAGTATCAACATTCAACAACACCCAATCAATATTGTTAGATTCGTACATACTCCTAGTTTGTACTCGAGATGGTTTCCAATTTGTTTTCAACCATGTGAATGTGCTTGTTCTCGCGCATGCTCTTCCTACTAGGATTTCGCCACGTATAGCCAGTCCAATAGTAACTTTGTTTAAGCTCCCTGTCCAATAGTATTAGTGGAGTATTGACAACATCTGTACTAGAGTATGCAGTGCTCATAGTAGTACTCCCTCCTTCCATTTATATAGGGCCTATGTGAAGGAGACAGATGTGAAAAAGTAAGGGGAGTGAGCTCTCATGCAAGAGCCTAGCTATATACGCATTCCTAGTTAAATACAATAAATATGAAGAAAGAGATAGAGAGGAGATGGAAAAAAGTACTAATACAATAGCCAACCTTATATTTTTTTTGTGGGAAATAGCCAACCTTATAGCCCACACTACTGTATGAGTGCATATAATAGAGATGGCTATAGATGACATGGCAGTTCCTTATAGCCATCGACTGGCTATATTATTAACCATGCTCTAATGCGTTTTTCAAAACCGCATTTGACTATTCACAAGATTAATAGTAGTACATGAGATGTATAATGTGAAAATTATATCATTGGAAGCTCCTTTCACATACGAATTTGAACGTATGCTTTGTGTAAGTTGCATGTCATATATTATTACTCTAACATTTGGTCAAAGTTAGCCTCGAAAAATGCATTAGGCCTTGTATAGTAAATGGAAGGAGGGAGTAGTAGTGGAAGTGGATCCTCTGATGTAGGTATCCCTACCTTACTCTCCCTTTTGGTCACTTACTGGCAGACCCCATGCTTGCTAGGCCCCGCATGTCAGTTACTCAATGGGTTCGGCCACGTCAGGGGATCCTCATCCGTAGTATACTCCCTCTGTTTTTTTACTCCACATAAAACGGAGGGAGTGGTAGTATAAATGACGCGGGCGGGGGAGGGGGAGGGACGTCGGTTTGCTCTCAACTGCGATCCCACAAGCAAGCGAAAACGCAAGACGAAGCACATTCCATTTGATGAGCGACGTGGAGGGTCTAGCGTGCCGGGCTGCAACGCGAACGCGACAAGAGCAATATACAGTCAAAACCGATTGACCGGTCGTCACCGGAACCACTATTCACACTAGAACCTTCGCTTCTCGGCATATGCCAGCCACTGCCCTAAAATCACACCTAATCTCCAGCCCATTCCCCCACCTTTCGACCCCCTAGCCCGCATCAAGCGTCCCCTAGTTCGTCGGAAAGCCATGGTGTGCCGCAAGATCACGTACTACAAGATGCTGACGCCGGAGCGCCGCACGGAAATCGCGGTGGCGATCGGCATCACGGACCTCCATTCCCAAGATCGCTTTGCGGCGGGCCAATCCCCGAGTTCTTTGGAGCCAAGCTACGAGGAAGAGGAAGCCAATCCAATGTTCATGGAGGAGGTCGCGGTGCAGAAGGCCTCCGATGGGTATGAGACGATGGACGTCGACTTCGTGCCAGCGTCCGAGTCCCCCATGGTGCAGGCGGACCAGCGGTTTCGACCTGCCGATAGTAAATGAGGACCGGGAGGCAGAGGCTCAACTTGACGCAGAGCAAGCGCATGCCGCTGTCACCGAGGCTCTCCTGGAGGCAAAACCGGATGTCGTGGGTGTGAACCTGGCGGCGGAGGCTCAACTTGAGGCGGAGCGCACGGATGCCGCTGCCATCGAGGCCCTCCTGTAGTCGGAACTGGACATCCTGGACTTGAACAGGGTGGCAGAGGCTCAACTCGATGCAGAGCACGTGGATGCCGCTCTCATCGAGGCCCTCCTGCAGGCAGAACTGGACGTCCTGGACTTGAACCGGGCGACAGAGGCTCGACTCGACGCGGAGCACGCAGATGCCGTTGCCATCGAGGCCCTCCTGCAGGCGGAACCGGACGTCCTCGACTTGAACCGTGCGGTGCTCTTGTCCGTGCAGAGCGCCCGCACGCTCCGCATGAACGAGTAGCTAGAGGCCGAGGACAACCACGGTGCGGAGACACACGTCGGCAGCTACGGCTGGTTCGCGCCGGCAGCCAAAGACGACGAGGCCTTCTCGTTCCACGAGCAGTGATAGTTTTTCTTTATGTTGTTGTTTTTATGGATCTTTTGCTGTGTAAAAACATATATTGTTATGCAAGTCACCTGACTTGGGTCAGTCTACCATTTCAGGCGGTTGGATGAATATCCTATGTATCCTAACCCTTCTTCCTCACCTCTTCTTCTTCCCCAACAAACCACCGCACAGGCTGTATGGATACTCCCCAACATGCGGTTGGATAAACATGCTCTATGAACGAAAATTATGTGTTAGCGGTAGGATGGCTGAGTTATGTTTGTTCACATGCGACAACACGTGTCAGTGAGGGTGCGTCCCCTTGGTTGGGTTTGCGGCGAGCAGGAGCGATGGTGTGAGGGTGCAGTGCGACCACGGCGTGCAGGAGCGACCGTGTGAGGGTGCGGTGCAACCGCGACAGTCGTGCGCAAGTGTACCTCCTTTTCATTTTGAAAACTTTAGGAAAACGTGGCAAAAATGTGTGGCGAAGTATGGCAATGCAAGGCCTAGACCCAAATAGGATAAGTACGTACGTACTAGGAGTACTAGTGTTAAAAAAGAAAGGCGGGGTTTTCCTTCGCGGGATTAATCGATACAAATCCTCGTTTCACGTGTCAATTAATGCGTATTTTTTTCTCCAAAGCCCAAAAGCTAACCATCTCACTCCTCATTTCTTGATTAATGCAGCGCCATGCAAACCAACCTTCTCACTTCCGCATGCATGTTGGGGATATTAATGTCTTTGGTTGCTAGTACGAGGCAAACCCCATCAATTTTGCCTCGATTAGTGTTAGTGGACTTTTGCAAATTGTAATTTTGATATACTGGCCTTGTGTACAAAAAAATGGAGGTATTAACTATATTTGACTTCCTTCCCCATTGCGGTGACGTCGACGATATCTCGAACATTGTGGTCTGGCGAAGTGCGTTCGACGGAGAACACCATTGAGGGAGACCATGATAAGTCATTTGCAAGTGCCACCTGCAAGCCGAGACAACCGCCTTATTTGCATCCAGGAAGTCCGTTGAACCAAAGGACGTGTAAATGTACTAGTACTACTAGTACACAATAGCATCGTTCGTCTAGCTTAGTGCGGTGAGATGGTTTCTCGAAGAAGACGATGGAGAAGCGGAGTCAGCGAAGAGTGAAATGATGGTTGCTTCGTCCGTGCTTTGTGATTTGACGCCTCACTGCTTTGTGATTTGTGATAGAAGGGACAGGGGAGTAGACTCTATGCTCTATACTGTACATGCATCCAAGCATGGGAGAAAGAGGAGAGACGATGCATTTTTGGCTTTGGCAACACCGTCCACAATGGTTCCCATGATGCCAAAAGCTATTTTCACATTTGGCTACACATTATGGATGCCCTTAACTGTATCACTTGGTTTTGCTCCTGTGTGCTATCTATACAAATCTCAATTATATTGATCTAAAAAATTATAGAATCAAGATTAGTAAAAAGGAGGTAATTTTGCCGCGCGGATGGCGGGGGAGGTTTCTTATTTTTAGAGGACGTTGTCCTGGCGGTTTGCTAACATGCGGTCCCACATGTCAGTGCTTTACCAAGCCGATCCGCGTCCCACATGAGGCAGAACAACGGCAGAAGCAACACATGGTTAACTTGAAAAAGATGAGGGAGAAGCGCATTCAGCAACGAGTCAAATGATGGTTGCTTCATCCCTCCAACTTATTTTTTAGCATTATTACTTTGTCCCTCCAACTTATCTGCGGGAAAGTTTCAGCTTTGTGATTTGACGCCTCATTGCTGATTACTACGCCGGCGCCATGACTAGGGTGCTTCACCCCGGCTGCTCTGCACTGTATTCCGGTATGGCACGTGGACCCGGTAGCTTGATGTCCCACATGTCGGCGAAAGGGACTAGAAGATTTATGAAAGCAAGCACTCCACTCTTACGACGGAGGAGTACACGACACGACGGCCCAGTGAACTGTCACTTGTACTGTATAGTACTATAGTTTTGCTGTTACGCATGATCCATTGATACAAACCCGATTAAACAGGAAAGGGCAGGATTTTTCCCGTGTGGTAGATGATACTAGCCATACATTTCAAAGGCAATTTTAATGTATGCAAACTGAATAATTAAATAACAATATGATATCTAGTAAAACTAAAAACACATATGATTTATTGTGTTAGAGTGTAGTAGTAGTGTTGTATTGCATAGTTGTTAGATGTAACATGCGAGAACATGTAGAGATGTAGTTTTGGAGGGCCTACAGAGAGAAAAGCGTAATACGGTCACTGAACTTCAGAATAAGCTGATTAAGGTCACTATATACGTTTTGCGGTGATTATACTGTCACTTGCTCACGGCTCAGCATCGGATTGCACTCTGTTGACCGGCCAAATAGTCTACGTGGCACCATGTTGACTAGTTAAATTGACCATGTTCCTTGTGGGTCCCACCTGCCAGTTCGCATAGGGAAAAGGTGAGATAAACACAAATTTACGTAGGCGCGACAAGACTCCAACCCGTGCGCGGGAATCACCTGGTTGTGTATGTGTCTGTCAGGGCCTGATGTGTGCGCATGCACGTGTAGGTTGAGCACTTGAGCATGAGAGTGTGTGTTGGTCATGTGGTGTACTAGTGTGTGCATGCATGCATGCATGCATGTGTGTGCGTGTGAGTGTTGTGTGCGTGCGTGGCTGCGTGTGTACATGTGAGTATTGCGTGCATGCGTGGGTGCAGGTGTTCGTGTGAGTGTTGCGTGCATGCAGTTCGTGTGCATGCATGCGTGTATAATCACCACACCAGCTCCTGTGTGTTAAAACAGATGGCTCAGCATACCAATACAAGGCCACCTTGTCCGCTGTGCCCGCGGTCATGACATCGAACCACCGTCCAATATTTTTTTGTCGTTTGTTTTCATTCTTAGTAGCAAGATGCCCGTGCGTTGCACGTAACATCAAGATGCATTTGTATGACTAGTTTATCTTGTGAGAGAAAAGGATGAACGAGGGAAGGCCTTATTTGCAAATGTGGAGAGGTGTGTGGTTACCTTTTTGCAAAATTGCCATAGTTTCTTTCCTATCCGTCAGATATAAATCGGATGGCCTATATTGCAGGATGGCAGGCACACCATCATCACAAACTCTGTTTTTTTATAAGAGTGTATTTAATAAGAGTGTAGATGTAGAGTAGATACAAGCCAACAGGTTGACCCGATGGTAGTGAGATAATGTGATGCAACACTAGAGGTGCCACGTGAAGTGTTTAACTGGTCAACTAGTCGTGTCTTGAGCAAATACAAAGTTGTATGGTGAGCCCGTGACTGTATAATAACCACAAAGCACAAATGGTGACCGTAATGAGTGGATTCTGAAGTCCAATGTATGTATCGTGCTTTCGCTTCAAATACAATGATCGTCACTATATATATTGCGAGAGGAAGATGAAACATGCGTGAATGTGCTGGGGGCTTACTTTTAGAGGACCTAGAGATAGTTTGTGTGCGTACGTGAAAGGGGCGTAGAGGGGGGGGGGTATGCGATGGAGAGAGAGATGCTCATCATTTCTCTTTATTATGACTAACTTTATGTATAGTATAAGAATATACAAATTCATAGTGCGGAATAAATATCATTGTGGGCAGCATGCAATGCAAATTAGTGTTCATACTCCTCCATATAACTTTGTAATGTTGTATATATGTAGAAATTCTAAAATAATTTTTTGGCCACACTTTATTCGAAAGGAATGTTGTATGCGAAATAAACGTGAAGAGAGGGCTTTTTAGATCAATGGGGTACGTGATGTAACATGTGTGAATGTGTAGGTGATGCATTTGGCAGGTCCTAGAGTGGTATGTGTGTGTATTACGTATTCGAGAGAGGCATGGATAGAGGGGCCGACGGGGGGGGGGGGCGTGGGAGAGATAGCACGAGAAATGAGAGTGGTCTAGAGATAGAGAGACGAATATGACGTCGCGGCGAGAGATTCCCTTGAATGTGTATATGCAAGAGGGAGGGGATAGAGGCACCATGAGAATATATTTTTGTGTGTGTGGTGTCTGTGTTGGTATGTGTGGGTGTGAGAAGATAATGAGACATGGGGGCAGAGGGTGTGTGACCGCGTGAGGTCCAGTGGGTCGAGGTGAGGCCCTTCGTTCGGTTCCGTCCTGCGCCACATTGGTCGGCCCGTGACGCATTTAGGGAGACCCATGGATGACTAGTCGTACAAGACAAAGACAACAGAATTGTGAAGAACTCTGTGTCCACTGACAAAGCCGTCTAGGATTTGTAACCCTAGGTTCTCAGACTAAGTTAACCCCTTTATCTTTGATATTACTATTCATCCAACCTAACTTTAAGGGGCATCCTACAGAATGCACTGCTAGAATCATACTCGTCGATTAGGAAGAGAGGTGTGAGACAATGCGTGAGAGACAGGCCTAAAGATAATGTGCGTACAGGAGACACGTAGGTAGGTCTATGTATATAGAAAGGGTCGATGGGGATTGTGCGTGTGTATGCTTGCGAGAGGAAGAGTGCTTGTGATAAAGGTTAGTGAAAATAGTCATAAATGGTTACGAGAGGGAGGGAGGGTTATATCGAGAGCATGTGTGTGAGAAAGACACCTCGGGAGAGGGTGTGTGAGCATGTGTGAGAGACCACCAATGGAGAGTGAAACTACATGCTGTGTCTTGAGCTTGCGTTGGTTTTCCTTGAAGAGGAAAGGGTGATGCACCAATAGTAGCGTAAGTATTTGCCTCAGTTTTTGAGAACCAAGGTATCAATCTAGTAGGAGGCTCCTCACAAGTCCCACGAACCTACACAAACAAACAAAGAACTCGCAACCAATGCGATAAAGGGGTTGTCAATCCCTTCACGGCCACTTGCGAAAGTGAGATCTGATAGAGATAATATGAGAAGATAAATATATTCTTGGTATTTTATGATATAGATTGGAAAAGTAAAGATGCAAATAAAAGTAGATTGAAAGCTTATATGATAAAATATAGACCCGGGGGGCATAGGTTTCACTAGAGGCTTCTCTCAAGATAGCATAAGTATTACGGTGGGTGAACAAATTACTGTCGAGGAACTGATAGAAAAGCGAATAATTATGAGATTATCTAGGCATGATCATGTATATAGGCATCACGTCCGTGACAAGTAGACCGACTCCTGCCTGCATGTACTACTATTACTCCACACATCGACCGCTATCCAACATGCATCTAGAGTATTAAGTTCATAAGAACAGAGTAACGCTTTAAGAAAGATGACATGATGTAGAGGGATAAACTCATGCAATATGATATAAACCCCATCTTTTTATCCTCGATGGCAACAATACATTATGTGCCTTCCTGCCCCTGCTGTCACTGGGAAAGGACACCGCAAGATTGAACCCAAAGCTAAGCACTTCTCCCATGGCAAGAAAGATCAATCTAGTAGGCCAAACCAAACCGATAATTCGAAGAGACTTGCAAAGATAACTTAATCATACATAAAAGAATTCAGAGGAGATTCAAATATTTCTCATAGATAAACTTGATCATAAACCCACAATTCATTGGATCTCGACAAACACACTGCAAAAAGAGTTACATCGAATAGATCTCCAAGAAGAGGAAGGAGAACATGGTATTGAGATCCAAAAAGAGAGAAGAAGCCATCTAGCTAACAACTATGAACCCGAAGGTCTGTGGTAAACTACTCACAACTCATCGGAAGGGCTATGGTGTTGATGTAGGAGCCCTCCATGGTCGATCCCCCCTCCGGCGGAGCGTCGGCGATGGCTCCAAGATGGGATCTCGCGGATACAGGAAGTTATGATGGCGGAAATATTCCTTCGGTGGCTCCCCTGATGGTTTCGGGGTACATGGGTATATATAGGAGGAAGAAGTACGTCGGTGGATGCCCGAGGGGCCCATGAGACAGGGGGCGCGCCCTATAGGGGGGGCGCCCTCCACCCTCGTGGCCGCCTCGGGAGCTTCTTGACTTGCACTCCAAGTCCTCTGGATCACGTTCGTTCCAAAAATCACGCTCTCGAAGGTTTCATTCCATTTGGACTCGGTTTGATATTCCTTTTCTTTGATATACTGAAATAGGCAAAAAAAAACAGCAATACGGGCTGGGCCTCCGGTTAGTAGGTTAGTCCCAAAAATGATATAGAAGTGTAAAGTAAAGCCCATAAACATCCAAAACAGGTAATATAATAGCATGGAACAATCAAAAATTATAGATACGTTGGAGACGTATCAAGCATCCCCAATCTTAATTCCTGCTCATCCTCGAGTAGGTAAATGATAAAAACAGAATTTTTGATGTGGAATGCTACCTAGCATAATTCTCAATGTATTTCTCTTTATTGTGGCATGATTTGTTCAGATTGAAATGATTCAAGATAAAAGCTTATAAAACATAAAAATAATAATAATTCGAAGCATACTAACAAATAATCATGTCTTATCAAAATAGCATAGCCAAAGAAAGCTCATCCCTACAAAATCATATAGTTAGGCCATGCTTCATCTTTATTACACAAAATACTCCCATCATGCACAGCCCCGGTTTCAGCCAAGCAATTGGTTCATACCTTTTAACGCGCTTTAGCTTTTTCAACTCTTACGCAATACATGAGCGCAAGCCATGTAGATAGCACTTTATGACGCATATGGTGGTGGTTGTGAGGACAAAAAGGGAGAAGATAGTCTCACATCAACTAGGCGTATCAACGTGCTATGGAAATGCTCATTAATAGATATCAATGTGAGTGAGTAGGGATTGCCATGCAACGGATGCACTAGAGCTATAAATATATGAAAGCTCAACCAAAGAAACTAAGTGGGTGTGCATCCAACTTGCTTGCTCACGAAGACCTAAGGCGTTTTGAGGAAGCCCATCATCGGAATATACAAGCCAAGTTCTATAATGAAAAATTACCACTAGTATATGAAAATGACAACATAAGAGACTCTCTATCATGAAGACCATGGTGCTACTTTGAAGCACAAGTCTGGAAAAAGAGATAGTAGCATTGTCCCTTCTCTCTTTTTCTCTCATCATTTTTTTATTTTCTCCTCTCCCCCCTTTTTTTTCTTTTTTGTGGGCATCTTTGGCCTCTTTTATTTTTATAAAGTCCGAAGTCTCATCCCGGCTTGTGGGGGAATCATAGTCTTCATCATCTTTTGCTCACTTGGGACAATGCTCTAATAATGAAGATCATCACACTTTTATTGATTTACAACTCAAGAATTACAACTCAATACTTAGAACAAAATATGACTCTATGTGAATGCCTCCGGTGGTGTACCGGGATATGCAATGAATCAAGAGTGACATGTATGAAAAATTATGAAGGTGGCCTTGCCACAAATACTATGTCAACTACATGATCATGCAAAGAGCAATATGACAATGATGGAGCGTGTCATAATAACGGAACAGTGGAAAGTTGCATGGCAATATATCTCGGAATGGCTATGTAAATGCCATAATAGGTAGGTATGGTGGCTGTTTTGAGGATGGTAAATAATGGGTTTATAATACTGGCGAAAGTTGCGCGGCATAATAGAGGCTAGCAAAGTGGAAGGGTAAGTGTGTGTATGTCCACGGACTCACATTAGTCATAAAGAACTCATATACTTATTGCAAAAGTCTACTTGCCCTCGAAGCAAAGTACTACTATGCATGCTCCTAGGGGAAGGGTTGGTAGGAGTTAACCATCGCGCGATCCCGACCTCCACTCATAAGGAAAGCAATTAAAAGAGCATCCCATGAAACGAATTTGTCACATAACTTTTACCATACGTGCATGCTATGGGACTTGCCAACTTCAACACATGTATTTCTCAATTTCATAATTACCCAATCAGCATGACTCTAATATTACCACCTTCATATCTCAAAACAATTATCGAGCATCAAATTGATCATAGCTTTTAATGCACTTTCTATGATAGTTTTTATTATACCTAACTTGGATGCTCATCATTCTAGGACCAAATTTATAACCATAGCAAATACCATGCTGTTCTAAAAGACTCTGAAAATAATATAAGTGAAGCATGAGAGATCAACAATTTCTTCAAAATAAAGCCACCACCATGCTCTAGAAAAATATAAGTGAAGCACATAGAGCAAAATTATCTAGCTCAAAAGATATAAGTGAAGCACATAGAGTATTCTAATAAATTCCAATTAAGTGGACTTCTCCCAAAAGGTGTGTACATCAAGAATGATTATGGTAAACTAACAAACAAATAATAATATCATACAAGACGCTCCAAGCAAAACACATATCATGTGGCGAATAAAAATATAGCTCCAAGTAAAGTTACCAATGAACGAAGACGGAAGAGGGGATGCCTTCCGGGGGCATCCCCAAGCTTAGGCTTTTGGCTATTCTTGAATATCTTGGGGTTCCATGGGAATCAGCAAGCTTAGGCTTTTGCCACTCCTTATTCCATAGTCCATCAAATCCATACCCAAAACTTGAAAACTTCACAGCACAAAACTCAACAGGAAATCTCATAAGCTCCGTTAGTGAAAGTAAGAAAAACCACCACATAAGGTACTATAATGAACTCATTCTTTATTTATATTGGTGTTAAACCTACTGCATTCGTAGTTCTCTATGGTTCATACCCTTACATACTAGCCATAGATGCATCAAAATAAGCAAACAACACACGAAAGGCAGAATCTGTCAAAAACAGAACAGTCTGTAGAAATTTGTAACTTTCGGTTACTTCTGGAACTCCAAAAATTCTACCAAAATAGGACGTCCTAAAAAATTTGTCTATTGATCTACAGAAAAAAAATCAACGCAAAATCACGTTTTTGTGATTTATTGATTTTTTACTCATGAGCGCAAAGTTTCTGTTTTTCAGCAGAATCAAATTAGCTCATATCATAGGTTATCCTATAGGTTCTACTTGGCACAAACACTAAATAAAATAAGAAAACACATCTAAACAGAAAGTAGATGTGAAATTTATTACTAAACAGGAATGTTGGGGATATAACTACTGAGTGTAAACCGCCCAGGAGGGGCCGGATTACCCTCACAAGGAGTCATCTATATAGAAGCCCATGAAGACAAATATTATGGCATATTACTATAGAAGCTTAGAGGCCTAGAGCCCGATGGCAGATTAGGGCCCATGTATGTAAACCTCCATGAGGCTTGTAACTTCTATTGTAATTTAGGTAAAGGAAGAAACCGAGCCGGGCACTTGTATGAGCTGGCCTCGGGATTCTGTAGACCGGCCGGGCGTCAACCTGTGTATATATAGGGATGACCCGGCGGCGGTTCAGGGAGAAGAAAACAACAACTCGAGAACTAGGCAAAGCATAGTTGCTCCCTGTTGATCGTGACCCCATCAAAAACACCACAACTGGATCATAGACTTTTACCTTCACCGCAAGGGGCCGAACCAGTATAAACTCCCCGTGTCCTTTGTCCGGTTTAACCCCTCTAAGATAACCTAGTCGCGATGGCTCCACGACTAAGTCCTCACACTAGGACATCTAACGTGATAATTCCACGACAGTTGGCGCCCACTGTGGGGCTATCTCATGACGGTTTCAAGTTCTTGGAGGGCAAGTTCGAAGGACTCACGGGATATGAAGTGGGCCGGATGACTAAGAGTTGTCGCGGCAAGCTCTACATGAACGACACATGCTGGGGCCCCGACGCCGGCTCAATTGAGTATGGGTACCGGGTCCCCTTCGGAGGAATTCACGTCTTCATCGGCAAGATCGGTGAACCGGGCCTTGAGCCGGACATCTGCACGGACCTCGTCGAGACGGCTCAGCGTGCGAGCCCTGCCTGAGTTCAGCCCGCCATGAAGCGTGCGTTCGTAGGATTCATCCATGGTACCAAATCTGAACCGATATCCGATGGTGAGACAGCCATCTATTCCGATGGTGAGTCATCCACCGGTGAGACCGAGTCATTGTATCAAGTGCAGGATGGCCTGTTCGGGGGTGGTTCCAATGGCGGTAGTATTCCGGACCCCTTCGAACCGCCAAACCGGGTTGCAATCTTCATGGCTAGCACACAGCTCGCGCCTCAACTTTCAACAGCGGCGGTGATGATTTCTGGATCGGCAGCCGGGGCAGGAGGCCCCGCACGCCCGCTGGTTCAAGTCTTGTCCGGTTTGTTGGACTCTTTAGCAACATTGTTGACTACCAAGGTTAATCCGGATAATCGGGATGAGCATAATGCAGAGGTCAGAAAACTACAAGATCAGATAGCTCAGGCTAAGGAGGATAAGGGAGTCCCGGATTAGGGGGTGTCCGGATGGCCGGACTATGACCTTTGGCCGGACTCTCGGACTATGAAGATACAAGATTGAAGACTCCGTCCCGTGTCCGGATGGGACTTTCCTTGGTGTGGAAGGCAAGCTTGGCGATACGATATGAAGATCTCCTCCCATTGTAACCGACTCTATGTAACCCTAGCCCTCTCCGGTGTCTATATAAACCGGAGAGTTTTAGTCCGTAGGACGAAGAACAACAATCATACCATAGGCTAGCTTCTAGGGTTTAGCCTCTCTGATCTCGTGGTAGATCAACTCTTGTACTACCCATATCATCAATAATAATCAAGCAGGAGTAGGGTTTTACCTCCACCGAGAGGGCCCGAACCTGGGTAAAAACATCGTGTCCCTTGTCTCCTGTTACCATCCGCCTAGACGCACAGTTCGGGACCCCCTACCCGAGATCCGCCGGTTTGACACCAACATTGGTGCTTTCATTGAGAGTTCCTCTGTGTCGTCATTGACAGGAAGGATTCCGCACCCCGTCTTTAAAGACGACACTGTTGCTAAAGGAGCTTTGGCTGTCAGCCAAACTCTCCGGCTAGGCAGTTTTTTGATGACCGCCTGTTCGGCCGCCGCGCCGGCGATGACCTCTCGGGTCATCGAAAGCAATCTCCAGATCAGCTCGGAACTCGCCGAGCAGTTAGATCCGATGGAGCTCTCTTCCCTAAACAAGCTCTTGGATCGCATCGCCGCCCTAGGAGTCACTACAGATTACGGCCAGATTGGGCTTAAACCCAATCAGAGAGAGATCGGCTCTCCCCAGGCCACCCACCACGTTGAAGTGGTGGAAGAACAATGCGCCGAATCCCCGCCCATCCTAAGGACTAGATGTGTCCGGATTCCCGACCCCTCCAAGCTGAAAATCCGCGGAGGGGAGGACGTCACCCAAGCCCTGAACCTAAAGTCAGGCAGCAGGCCGGATTCATTGAACAACGTCCAAGAAAACAAGCTTCCGAATTCGGAATTCTCTTGGCCCATGAGTCTTAGATCAGGCGAGGTTCCGGATTTAAATCCACCCGCCCACCCAAATATAAGGGACTTATCCCAAATACGGCAAGAGCCCGGGGAAACAGTACATCACTACTGGGCCAGATTCCTCCTGGTTATGAACATGATAAAGGACTGCCGTGAGAAGGACGCAATTTCGTTCTTCTGTAACAACTGCACGGACATCAGAATCCTCAACGCCATAAGTCGCCGCGAAATTACACACTTCGCCGACTTGACATCCATAGTACAAAAGTACTGTGCGACAGAAAGCATTCGGAAAACCGAAACGAAATTCTGGGACAATCCGACCCCGAATATAATCCTAGTCCGAAACAAAAGGGCGCATTATCGCCAGGCACCTGAGCCAAACAGCAAAAAACAAAAACCCTCTATAGGGTATGGGACCGTACTGGAGGGATGGCTCAATGGACCCTGTAAAATTCATAGTTCATGGGAAGTCGCACCAACTCACAGCCTTAGAGCATGTTGGATAGTCCCGCAGGTGTCCAGGAGTGGCGAGGAGCTTCTAACTCCAGAATCCGCAGAGCACCACCCCAGAAACGCCAGTACGGTGTCAACAGTCTTCGAGACTTTCGCATCAAACAATGCGAGGAAGCGAACGCTCCGCAGCCTTGCCGAAGTGTACCAAGTAGCAACAATAAATCCATGGAGTGACACGGCTATTACTTTTAATGCCATTGATGAACCTAAATTCTGGCCAGCCCAAGCACCAGCTGTGTTGGTCCTCAGTCCGATAGTGGACGACTTCCGGCGTACAAAGGTACTTATGGACAGTGGCAGCGGATTGAACCTCATGTATGAGGAAACACTGCGAAAAATGGAAATAGACTGGAGCCGCATTGAGAGAAGCAACACAACCTTTAGAGGAATAATCCCCAGCTGGGAAGCATGCTGTTCAGGGAAAATCACACTGGATGTGGTGTTCGGAACGCCGGATAATTACAGATCCGAGGAGGTCACATTTCAAGTGGCCCCGTTCAGCAGCGGATACCACGCTCTGTTAGGGCGAGAAGCATTCACAATTTTTCAAGCTATACCCCATTACAGGTACATGAAGCTCAAAATGCCCGGACCCAACGGAATTATCACTCTTTCTAGTCATCCGGACACAGCGCTCCGCGCCGAAAACATGACAGCCGCACTGGCCCTCGAGGCATTATCCGAAGCCCTGGCGGCTGAGGAACTAACTGTGTTGCGCTCCACGGTGGACAGAAACAACGTGATACTCGACAAGAGATCCAAGTCCACCTCCTTCAAGCCGGCAGACGAAATAGTCAAGTTCCAAGTCCATCCAACGGACACCACAAAAACGGCCTCCATCAGGGCACAACTAAAACCTGATGTAGACGCCGCACTCAGAGAATTCCTGCGAGAAAATTGGGACATTTTCGCCTGGCACCCTTCAGACATGCCAGGAATCTCACGCAGGCTGGCCGAGCACAGCCTGAACATCCTAAAAGGGTTCAAGCCCGTTAAGCAGACTCTTCGGCATTTCTCCGAACCCAAGAGACAAGCCATGGGAGAGGAGCTAGCAAAACTACTGGAAGCCGGATTCATCAGAGATATAAAACATCCGGACTGGCTAGCAAACCTGGTGATGGTACCAAAGAAGGACAAATCCTGGTGCCTATGCATCGGTTTCAAAGACCTAAATAAGGCCTGCCCAAAGGATCCCTTCCCCCTCCCTCGAATCGATCAAATCATCGACGCCACTACAGGACACGATTCATTGTGTTTCCTCGATGCATACTCTGGCTACCACCAAATAAAGATGGCAGAGTCAGACCAACCGCAACGGCATTCATCACCCCATATGGCCCATTCTGCTTCAACACGATGCCCTTCGGGCTCAAAAACGCCGGCGCGACATATCAACGCATGATTCAGACATGTCTGGCCAACCAGATCGGCAAAACAGTTGAAGCATATGTAGATGACGTGGTCATCAAATCCAAGCATGTCGAAACTCTAGTATACGACTTGAGGCTCACGTTCGACAATCTCCGAGCATATGACATTAAGCTCAACCCAGAAAAATGCGTTTTCGGTGTACCAGCCGGAAAGCTCTTAGGCTTCATTGTATTCGGTAGAGGAATTGAGGCAAACCCAGCCAAGATCCGAGCTCTGTCACAATTGGATATCCCAAAAGACCTCAAGCAAATACAAAAATTGACTGGATGCGTGGCGGCTCTAAGCCGCTTTATCTCCCGCTTAGGAGAAAAGGCATTACCCCTTTATCGCCTCCTGCGGCGAACCAAACACTTCGAGTGGACGGATGCCGCCACGGCCGGACTCGAAGAAATCAAAGCCATACTGGCAACAAATGCGGTCCTGGCCGCACCCAACACGGGCGAACCAATGCTATTATACATCATGGCAACCCATCAAGTTGTAAGCGCGGTGCTCGTTGTCGAACGAGAAATGGACGGACACAAGTTCCCTCTCCAAAAACCAGTTTACTACGTGTCCACTGTCCTAACTCCATGCAAGTCACGGTACCCGCATTATCAAAAGATAGCATACGCAGTGTTCATGGCATCCCGGAAGCTACGACACTATTTCCAAGAGTGTTCAATAACAGTGGCATCCGAAGTACCTCTTAATGATATTATAAACAACCGCGACGCAATGGGCCGGATTGCCAAATGGGCCATTGAGCTCCTCCCATTCGATATAACTTACAAGCCACGGTTAGCTATCAAATCGCAGGCTTTGGCTGACTTCATCACCGAATGGACTAAAGCCGAGCTCCCTAAAGAGTACGACGCATATTCCAACTGGATCATGCACTTCGACGGCTCCAAAATGTTGGCCAGCCTGGGGGCTGGCGTCGTTCTGATGTCCCCTACAGGAGATACAGTCCAATACATACTTCAGATAACGTACACGAACTCCAACAACGCAGCCGAATACGAGGCCCTTCTACATGGTCTCCGGATGGCAGTCTCCATGGGCATTCAGCGCCTAGAGGTCCGTGGGGATTCAAACCTTGCGGTATCCCAAATAAATGGAGACTTTGACGCCAAGGATCCGAAAATAGCAGCTTATCACAACGCCGTCTTAAATATGTCAGCTCATTTTGAGGGGCTCGAATTTCACCATATAGCCTGGGAGAACAACCAGGCAGCAGACGTGTTGGCACGCATCGGTGCAAAGCATGATGCCGTCCCTCCCAACATCTTCCTAGAGAGGCTTTTCAAGCCATCCGTATCATGGGAGGGGGAGTCCGGAAACAACAACCCGGACACAACCACACTACCCATCACCGAACATTCTGACACAGTTGGTGGCTCTGCCAACGAAACAACACTGTCAGCCCACACAATAATGGCAGTCATTGCCCCGTGGACAGAACCATTCCTAGCCTACCTAACTAGGTAGGAACTTTCCAGGACCAAAACGAGGCCTGCTGCATAGTGCGGCGATCTAAAGCCTACAAAGTCCACAAGGGAGAGCTTTATAAGAAGAGCACAACCGGAGTCCTTCAAAGGTGTATCTCCGAAGAAGAAGGGCGAAATCTTCTGGCTGAAATTCATGCCGGACTCGTCGGGCACCACGCCGCAGCCCTGGCCCTTGTAAGCAAGGCCTTCCATACCGGATTTTATTGGCCGACTGTTGGGGATATAACTATTTGTGTAAGCCGCCCAGGAGGGGCCGGGTTACTCAAAGAGGACTCACCAGAGAGAAGCCTAAGACAAAGTATGAAGATGGCGGTTCATCGAGAGCTTAAGGCCCACAGGCGACTTAAGGCCCGTTGTAGTAACCCGCTATAATAATATTACTTGTATCATAAGGTAGGCTTAACTAGTCACCGAGCCGGATAAGTTTATGAGCCGGCCAGGACTCTGTAAGTCGCAGGGCATCGACCCGTGTATATAAGGGGACGACCCGCTGGCGGCTTAGGGCAAGAAACAACTCATCGAGATCCAGGCATAGCATATCTCGCTCCCTGGTCATCGAAACATCAATACCAACCCAACTAGACATAGGCCTTACCTTCACCGTAAGGGGCCGAACTAGTATAAACCCTCTCGTGTCCTTTGTCCCGTTTAACCCCTTCAAGCTTCCTAGTTGCGATGGCTCCACAACTAAGTCCTTTCACGAGGACATCTGACGTGACAATTCCACGATAGTTGGCGCCCACCGTGGGGCCAGCGCACGGTGGATTTGAGTTCTTGAAGGGCAACTTCGAAGGGCTCAAGGGATACGTAGTGGGCCGGATGACCAAAAGTCGTCGCGGCAAGATCTACATCGATGACGAAGGTTAGGGCCCCGACGCCAGCTCAATTGAGTATGGGTACCGGGTCCCCTTTGGAGGGATCCACATCTTTATTGGCCAGATTGGTGAGCCGGGGCCTGAGCCGGACAACTGCACCGACCTCGTCGAGACGGCTCAGCGTGCGAAACCCGCTCGAGTTCAAGCCGGCAGGAAGCGTGTCTTTGTGGGCTGCGTCCACGAAGAAGAGTTTTCTGAAGGTCCTGAAGATGGTGGTGAGACGACCGTCCCCTCTGACGGTGATTCGTCCACCGGTTCAACAGATTCTTTGTATCAAGTTCAAGATGGTGCGCTCGGGGGCTGTTCCGATGGCCTTAGTATTCCGGACCTCTGTGAGTCGCCAAATTGGGCAGGAGTCTTTATGGCTGGGACTCAACCCGGACAAAATTCTACAGCAGCGGCCGCAATCACTTCCGGGTTAGGAGCAGCCGGGGCAGGAGGCCCTGTGCGCCCGCCGGCTCAAGTACTGATAGACCTCATGGATAAGCTTATGACCCTGTTAACCGCCATGGTTATCCCTGCGAACAAAGATGAGCATGACGCGGAGGTAGCACGGGTACGTGAGGAGATAGCTCAGGCCAAGGAAGCCTTAGCAGCTGAGGATACTAGGCTAGCTACAGAGCGGGCGGCTCTCGACGCTCGGGTGCAACTATTGCAGTCAGAGGCTTATCAGCTCACAATGAGTTTAAACGCGTCCAATGAAGTAATGAGGAGGAGACACCAGAAGACCCAATCCCGGTTACCTCCAAATTACGATCCTAGGGTTCTTTTTGCCACACCCGGAGCCGACCCAAGTAACCCGCCCAATGCTAATCAGTTTATGACACCAGAGCGGGGGGGCCGGCTCAGCGTCAGGAGATTCCACCTCCTCATATGAGCATGGCACCGCCGCGTTATGTGCCAATACCGAAGGGTCACTTTTCCAACCCCATGGAGAATTTAATCGCAGCATCAGCACGTTTGGCAGCTCTTCCAGTGGACGGTGATGATCCAACAGCAGTGGAGACCCGGAGGATCAGGGAACTTGTCCAGACGGCCCTGGCCCAGCAGGAGATCTATTCTTACAGCCGGGATAGGATTCATTCAACTCCTCCTCCTTGGTTAGCGCCGCCTCGTCAGAACCGGAGCCCGAGTTACAGCAGGCACATGGAGTCCGAAGCTTTATCAAGCAACGCCCAATGCCGTAACCAACATGGGGGCTATAACCCGGTGCAAGACCGAATACGTCAGGAGAACGAGCGGGCGGCTCAACAGGCGGCTCAGCTGACGGCTCATCAAGACATCCCGGAGTACCCAACGACTTCTTTTGAGTTGGGAGTAGCCACCAGAACTGGTGGGGTTCCTTGTTTGATACCGGCTTTACGCAACGTGCGCCTGCCTAAGGACTTCAAGGGACCTCGGAAGGTGCCGAATTACACGGCTGACTTACAACCCGGAGCATGGATTGAGAGCTATGAGATGGCCATGAAGCTGTTGGAGGTTAGCGACGCGGCAATGGCTAAATACTTCACCATGATGTTAGATGGAACAGCCCGGTCCTGGCTAAAAGGTTTACAACCCAATTCCATTGGTTCATGGGAGGAGTTAAAGGCCCGGTTCACTCAGAACTTCAAGGACACCTGTAAGCAGTCCATGTCAATCGTGGACTTGACAAGTTGTAAGCAGGAGGAGGGTGAGTCCACTACCCATTGGGTACGCCGGGTCAAGGAGATAATTCATTCATCTGACAAGATGGATGCCGGCTCTGCAGTCCTCATGTTGGAGAAAAATTGCAACTTTGAGCCGCTGAGGCAGAAATTGGGACGCCTAAAGCGTGACTGCACCGATATGGGAACGCTGATGGCGGCTTTAGTCAAATACGCCGATTCTGATAATACCAAGGACCCTGCGTCTGACGATGAGAAAGCAGGGAAGGGTAAAAGGAACGGTAATGGAAAAGGTCAACAGCATAACCCGGGGAATCAAGGCGGCAATAAGCGTAAGGCGGACGGTAGTCCGGAGCTTGTGGCTAACGTTAGTACACAGGATAATAATCAGAGACGCAAGGGTAAGTGGCCGCGAACCGGCGGGTCAGGACCATCTCTTGAGCAGCTACTCAACGAGCCCTGTCCGAAACACGGCACCCGGGAGCACCCCGCTACTCACCTGTGGAAAGATTGTGCGATCATGAAGGCGTTTAAAAATTCTAATATCTTCGATGGTGGTCATGGACCTGGTGGCGGTTCAGGGGCCGGCGGCTTTCATGGCCCGGGTGGCGGTTCAAATTCCGGTTTTCATGGACAATCGGGTGGAAATAATCAACAGCAAGCTGGTCAGGGAGGACAACCGCAGCAGCAGTCGGGTTACCAGAGCCAACCGAAACAGTTGAGTGGTGGGCAATATCATGTGTTCACCACTAGCTTATGCAAACGTGACCAGAAGGTTCGTAAGAGGGCTGTAAATTCGGTTGAGCCGGCGGTCCCTCGTTATTTGAGATGGTCAGAGCAACCTATCATTTGGAGCAGAGAGGATCACCCGCTACGAGTTGATAATCCGGGTCAGTTAGCCTTGGTTGTAGCACCTCAGGTTGGTGGATATAAATTCACTAAAGTACTCATGGACGGAGGCAGCAGCATCAATATCCTCTATTATGAGACCTTCCAGCGTATGGGGTTAACTGAGAAGAATCTGAGGACGTCCAACACTGTTTTTCACGGGGTGGTCCCAGGTAAGTCAGCTTACCCAGTTGGTAAGATTGAATTGGAGGTCGCTTTTGGAGATGAGTATGATTCCAGGGCTGAGAAGTTGACGTTTGAGGTGGTCAAGATCAAGAGCCCGTATCACGCTCTATTTGGGCGACCGGCTTATGCTAAGTTCATGGCCCGGCCGTGTTATGTTTACTTACAGCTCAAGATGCCGGGTTACAAGGCACCATCACCGTGCATGGGAGTCGAAAGGTGGCCTTGGAATGTGAAGAAGGCGACGCGGCTTACGCTGAGACGGCCTGTGCCGCGGAGGAGTTCAAATTCTATCAAGACAATGTTCACCCGACGGATATGACCTCCCTCAAGAAACCAACTACAGAGAACGACCCGGCGTTGAAGTTTAAATCGGCCGCTGATACAAAGCTTGTTGACTTCACCCCGGGGGACGCCTCTAAGCAGTTCAGTATCAGTGCCAATTTGGATCCTAAATAGGAAAGCGCGCTCATCGAGTTCATCCGTGAGAACCGGGACATCTTTGCATGGAAACCTTCTGACATGCCGGGTGTACCGAGGGAACTCGCTGAGCACACTCTCAATATTGATCCAAAGTATAAGCCGGTCAGGCAGTTTCTCCGACGATTCAACGAAGAGAGACGAGCAGCCATTGGAGAAGAGGTGGCCCGGCTCTTAGCGGCCGGGTTTATTGTCGAGGTCTTTCATCCAGAGTGGTTGGCTAACCCGGTCCTGGTACTCAAGAAGAACGGCACTTGGCGGATGTGTGTGGATTACACGGACTTAAACAAGGCTTGCCCGGCTGATCCCTTTGCACTCCCCCGTATTGATCAAATCATTGATGCTACGGCAGGTTGTGAACGTTTGAGCTTTTTGGATGCTTACTCTGGCTATCATCAGATCAAGATGGCAGTTAAGGACCAGGAGAAGACAACTTTCATCACTCCGTTTGGGGCCTTCTGTTATGTATCTATGCCGTTTGGGCTCAAGAGTGCCCAGGCAACTTATCAGCGATGTGTGCAGAACTGTTTGCACGATCAGATTGGGCGCAATGTTCATGCTTATGTGGATGACATCGTGGTGAAATCCAGAGAAAAGGAAACTTTAATATCCGATTTGAGAGAAACCTTTGACAATCTCCGGGTTTACAAGATGATGCTTAACCCGGCCAAGTGTGTATTTGGTGTACCTGCAGGCAAGCTCTTGGGTTTTCTGGTGTCAAATAGAGGCATTGAAGCTAATCCGGAGAAGATCACGGCGATCACCTCTCTGGCTAAGCCGGCGTGTATCAATGATGTTCAACGCCTGGCGGGACGTGTTGCTGCTTTAAGCCGGTTCATAAGCCGGTTAGGGGAGAAGGCCTTGCCGCTATATCAGATGATGAAGAAGACGGACACGTTTGTCTGGAGTGATGCTGCTAACACTGCCTTTGAGGATTTAAAGAGACAGTTGTCTGAGCCACCGGTTCTTGCAGCTCCCATTGATAAAGAGCCGCTATTGTTATATGTGGCTGCTAACTCACGGGCTGTCAGTGTTGCCATCGTGGTGGAACGAAAGGAGCCAGGCAAGGAGCATCCGGTTCAACGGCCGGTTTACTACATCAGCGAGGTGCTCATTGAGTCTAAACAAAGGTATCCACATTGGCAGAAGCTTGTTTATGGTGTGTTCATGGCAAATCGGAAACTGAAGCAGTACTTCCAAGGTCACCCTATAACGGTGGTGAGCTCAGCTCCTTTGGGAGATATCATTCAGAATAGAGAAGCTACAGGGCGAATTGCTAAGTGGGCCATTGAGCTTGGGCCTTACGGTTTAAAGTATATGCCCCGTACTGCCATCAAATCTCAGGCGTTGGTGGATTTTATCAATGATTGGACAGAGTTGCAGGCACCTGAGGAGAAGCCGGACAATACGTATTGGACTATTCATTTTGATGGGTCCAGGCAGTTAGAAGGATCAGGGGCTGGGGTTGTTTTAACTTCCCCTCGAGGTGACAAATTTCGTTATGTGCTCCGGCTCATGTTTCCTTGCACTAACAATGCAGCTGAATACGAGGCCTTGCTCCATGGTCTCCGGATGGCTAAGGAGATGAATTTAAGCCGGGTAAGGTGCTTGGGCGACTCAGACCTTGTGGCTCAGCAGGTCTCAGGCACATGGGATTCTAAGGACCCCCTTATGGCGGCTTATCATCGTGAAGTTGATGCTGTAGCTGGGTACTTCAAAGGGTATCAGGTGGAGCACATTGACAGAAGGAAGAATGAGGCGGCGGATGCTTTAAGCCGGTTGGGCTCTCAGCGTAAGCCGGTGCCGCCTAACACCTTTCTGGACATTTTACATAATCCTTCTGTCAAGGTACCTACAGAGGAAGAGCTTGCAGTGCCAGACCCGGAGGCACAGTTGGTGGCTGCACTTCATATCATCCCGGATTGGACATTGCCATATCTGGCTTATATGACCCGGGGAGAGCTGCCTGAGGATGAGACCTTGGCGAGACAAATTGTCAGACGGTCCAAATCCATGACAATTGTTAATGGCGAGTTACATCATCTCAGTGTCACAGGTGCGTTCCAGCGTTGTGTGTCGCCTACAGAGGGTCAAGAGATACTTCGAGAGATCCATGAAGGGGATTGTGGTCATCATGCCGGCTCAAAATCTCTGGTGGCCAAGGCTTTCCGTCATGGTTTTTATTGGCTGACGGCTCATGCTGATGCAGAAGATCTTGTTAGCAAATGTGACGGGTGTCAAAAGTTCTCAAGACGAGCTCATGTGCCGGCTCAGGAGTTGAGGATGATTCCAATTACTTGGCCGTTCGCAGTCTGGGGGCTTGACATGGTGGGGCCTTTCAAAAGGTCTAAGGATAAAAAAACGCACCTCCTGGTGGCAGTGGATAAATTTACAAAGTGGATTGAGGCAGAACCGGTCAGTCAGTGTGATGCGGCCACAGCGGTGCAGTTCATCAAAAAGGTGATCTTTCGTTTTGGTTTTCCACATAGCATCATAACTGATAATGGCACTAATCTCTCCAAGGGTGCCATGGAAGAGTTCTGTCAACGGGAACATATCCGGCTTGACGTTTCGGCTGTTGCTCATCCTCAGTCCAATGGTCAAGCAGAACGAGCTAATCAAGAGATTTTAAGGGGTATCAAACCACGGCTCTTGGTCCCCTTACAGCGTACTCCGGGGTGTTGGGTTGAAGAGCTTCCCTCCGTGCTGTGGAGCATCAACACTACGCCTAACAGATCAACGGGTTACACGCCTTTCTTCATGGTTTATGGAGCAGAGGCAGTTCTGCCAAATGATATCCGGCACGATTCACCCCGTGTGGCGGTTTACGTTGAGGCTGATAATGAGAAGGCTCGACAGGAGGCTCTGGACTTGTTGGATGAGGAGTGAGACTTGGCAATAGCCCGCTCGGCGATTTACCAGCGAGACCTTCGTCGCTATCACAGCCGCCGGGTCGGAAGCAGAACATTTCAGGAAGGCGATTTAGTGCTCCGGCTCATCCAGGATCAGACCGATATGCATAAGCTATCCCCTCCTTGGGAAGGACCCTTTGTGGTCAGCAAGAATCTGCACAACGGGTCATACTACCTCATTGATATTCGAGAGCACAAGGACTCAGGTAAATCGGAGGAGGAGACCCGCCAGCCGTGGAATATAGCCCATCTTCGGCCTTATTATACTTAAGCCACCGGCTCTTTAGATGTATATATTTTTTGACAATGTACATATTATATAAAGTAATAAAGCAGGACCTCTGTCCTTTTTTCACCCTCAAAAAAGTGTTTATGTCCTTTTTGTCAGGTGGTGGAAACAACCAGTAGGGACCGGATCAAATCTGAATCCGGTTTACCTTTGGTACGTCTTATGATCATATCTGAATCTAGCCATGATCACTTGGGGGCTTCCTGTTCAAACATAGGTCGTATCCGAACCAAAGAGAACATAGCTGTCGATACCCACTTGATCGGCATACTTGCCAAGGCTACTTGGGGGCTTCCTGATCATATTTGAATCACAGCTTAACCCCTTTAGGTCTGACGTGGATTGTATATGAATCAGCGTCATTAAATAAATCCTATGGTCACTTGGGGGCTTCCTGTTCAAACATAGGTCGTATTCGAACCAAAGAGAACATAGCTGTCGATACCCACTTGATTGGCATCGCCACGCCACTGGGGGCTATAGCTTAACCCCTGTGGAACGGTTTACTGATCGTATCCGAATCAGAGGCCTGTAAAAGTATTTTGATTATTCTGATACCTTGTGGAAAGCATTTTAAGGTGTTTTTTGTCTTGCCCGTTTAATATTTGGCACCCCAGGTTATTTCAGTACCGGGTGAACATTATATGAGCCGGGAAGATGATTCAAGAATTGCAGAGTAAGGCAAGCAAAATTTAACACGCCAAGGAAGTGAAAGCCAGAAATAGACAACCATGGCGGCTTACTAAAAGCGTTATGTGATAAAAGCATGCACAAAGGCATGATGAGCATTAAGAAGTTATTTCTACCCTATTACATGACTCCCCGAGTCTGAATAGGTGAAGCATTGTATTTTGGACAAACACCCGGTGATTCACTCCTTCGGTGGGCTTGAAGGCTTCGGGTTACCCTTCTCCGCTTCCCCGTCGGCTGTTGTTTCCTGGAAAGTTGATGAAGCCCAATCAATGCCGCTCAAAGCTTCAAATTCAGCTTCATCATCTATTAAACCGGCCGAGTCCACTTCAGGGGCAAAAGTATGCTTACGAATTGGAGGGATCAGGCTGATTTGATCATATGGAGCGTTTGGGATTTTCTGGTTGTTGCTGTCATAAGCCGACGCATACTTGCTGAGGTCAGTATCGTTTCCAATAAGGGTGGCCACCGGACATATGGCCTTTACATAGGCGTGGAAGTCATGATCATCAAAGGCATTGCCGTCTTCCTTTAGACTTGGATATCCAAGAGCAAGGTCTGCCGGGTCTAGTTCTGGGAGCCATGCTTTTGCCCGGCTCAATGCAGCTACGGCCCCGACTCTTGAAGATGAACGCCTTAAGTCTTGGATCCGTTGAGGTAGAAAGGCAAGGCTCTTCAAAACATCTTGCAAAAGGCGGGGGTGTGGAGTTGATAAAGCTACAACGGCCAGGGCACGTTGTGTCCCGGAGTATACCTGTTCCACTAACATATAAACTGCTTTAAGTTTGATCAGCGTGTTCTGCCTCAGATTGACACTCCTGGAGCCTGTATGTGCACAAGCATAACGGTAAGCCAGAAGTATTTATTACAATAGTCATTGTACGGTTGCCATGTTAAAACTATGTCACAATAACTTACCAAAGATGGCTGAGACCATTTGGGATATTTGCTGTGTTAAGTTTGACAGCTCAGTTGTTGCTTCTGCAAGAGATGCTTCAGCTGTTTTCGCCCGAGTCACCAAGGAAGCCTTTTCATCAACCCAAATTTTCCTTTCCGACTCAAAATTCTTCTTTAGTTTCTCATTTTCAGAGACACTAAATTCAAATTTGGAGTTATCTTTTTGTGTCTCAAGCTCTTGAGTTTCCAGACGACTCTTCAGGGCAGCGAGCTCTGATTCAAATTGACTTATGGCAGTCTGCAATTAACACCGGGTAATGGTAAGGATTCTAGTAAGGTAAACATTCAAGTCCCAAGCACTTTACAGGTAAAGATACTTGGCACTTGGGGGCTAATGTATGCTGAAAGAAATTTTAACTTTATCCCGCCGGGTCAAACATATTAAGTCTCCAGCACCTTACAAGTAGGGATACTTGACACTTGGGGACTAATGTGTATTGCAAATTTAAAAACCTTATGTTATACCGGGTTAAATAAACTTTTTTTAAGCCGGATAAGTTAACAAGTAAAAGCAGATTTCTAAGTCTATAGCGTATTTGTTCATAAGCAGTAGACTTGGGGGCTGGTACAGTATATATAAGGCTCAGATATAAGTACAAGTTTATACCTTAGATTTATGCTGTATTTGTTTCACCATGTCAATTTCCAGGTCACGACTATTATGCACTTGATTCAGATAGCCTGAGACTATATCACCAATGCTTAGGTGAGTATAATTTGCAATGTCCTGCTTGGGTTTCTGGCGTTGGGCAAACTCTTCCTTGGCAGTACATTTGGCAAGGACTGTAGGCCGTCCTGGTTCAACAAATTGGGACTTCACAATCTCAACTTCTGGGTCATTTCTCTTCACCGGGCTAGGACTCTTCGGGTCACTTGTGTGGAGAATGTATTCGGTAGGTGGATCAGAGGTTGGCACTGGAATATCAGAAGCCGGGTCAGGCAGCGGCTGATAGGTAGCCTTGTCTGGAGCAGACGCATTAATCACCGGTTCAGCAATGACCGGTTCTTCGGACGGCTTATTCTTCTTTACCCGCTTGCTGGGCTTCACTTGCGTACTGTTAACAAAAGCAGAAGGATGAATATGCAAGCATGGGTAAGGTAAAAAGTGCATAAGTTTACATTACCCGGGAGCAGTTTTGAAAGTCGGCATATGTGATTGCATGGATTCACCAGAAGAAGGAAAAGTATCCTGATAATTGGAGTCAGATGAATTGAGAGGTTGACGAATTAAGCCTACTAAAGGTAAGACAGAGCGTAAATCGGAGATAACCTCAGTCCGACGTTTCCTGGTTACATCAGGTAAGCCGGAGGAGAGTTCTGCATCCTTGTTTTTCCGGGTCTGCCTTCGGTTCTCAAGCTGTTGTTGCTTCAAAATAAATTGAGGATCTTGATAAGCAAGTGCATGTGAAAATCTTACTTTCCGGGTCACCATTTAGGTCTTTCGCTTTGGCAAAGGCTCTGAGTCGGAGGAGATGATAGTTACCTCTTCATTAGCTGCTCGACTGTTCCCCGTATCCTCCTGAAAGGATAAAATGTCAGACAGGTGATAACAAGGGATTAAGAAAGTTTAAAGATTACCTCTTCCTCATCCGAAGAGCTATCCTCCAATCTGAGTAAGTCGGAGGCGCTGGGTTTCTTTTTCTTCGAGGTTCCTACCTTGGCGGCTTTCCTTTCAGCTTTCTTGGTTGTTCTGGCTTGTTTGGCAGCTTCATGGTCATATTTGGCTTATCAAAAGTCATCACCAGCCTATGGAAAAAGTTAAAGAATCATGAGTATCAGGAAAGGTATCATATATCCGTAAACTTTCGTTATGATTGATAACTTACCGCAGGGGATGGGTTATTCTTGCAAAATGGAAGTAAACCGAAGGCGTTGCTCGTCATAGTGCTCTCCTTCAGCAGTGACTGGGTTGTAGCATCCACCACGTCATCTGGTAAGTCGTTAGGGCTATGGCATTGCGGATCAGTATTTTCTCCAGTATAAGTACACATTAAGCCGGGACGGCGGCTTAATGGAAGTATTCGCCAAGTAACCCAGACTCGGACCAGATCGATGCCGTTTAACCCATTTCCAGGAGAGCTTTAATCTTCCTGATGGTAGGATTGAGAGGCACGCATTCAAGTGTTGTGAGCTTGTTGGGTAACTGATGGTTAGATTCAAGGCGCAGGGCGCGAAAGCCAGGCAGAGGCTTTTCATCAGCCGGAGAAGTGTCCTAACAGTAGAACCACGTCTGGTTCCAAGATTTGGGGTGACTCGGCAGCTCAGCATAAGGGAAAAGACAGTCTCTCCGTCGCTGGATTGAGATGCCGCCAAGCTCAAGACTGGGCCCGTTGGAATGTTCATTTTGCCGGTTCATGTAAAAAAGTTCCCTGAACAAAAGCAGACTTGGCTCCTCTCCGAGGTACACCTCGCAGAAGACTTGAAAATTGCAGATATTTGACATGGAATTGGGTCCGATGTCTTGAGGTCTAAGGTCAAAGAAATTAAAAACCTCTCTGAAGAATTTTGAGCCGGGAGGAGCAAATCCACGGCTCATATGATCCGTAAAAATTATTACTTCCCCTGCTTTGGGGTAAGGCTTTTCTTCAGACGGGTCAGGGGCACGGTACGACATGACGTCCTTTTTTGGTAGATGCCCAGACTTTACAAACTCAGCTAGTTTGCTATTGGTCACTGTGGATGGAACCCAATTGCAAGTTACAGGGGCCTTGGTAGCCTTAGGAGCCATCACAGCAATTGGCCTATGGAAAAACAAGAAGATCTGGTTAAATTTTAACCCCGAAGGAAAATCTTGATTAAAGTGGCGGCTTAATGAGGGGCCTAACGACATAAGGATGACTGTGCAACAATATTTAAGCCGCTACAAGTATCAAAGTGCAATTCAAAATTTTTCTGGGTTATGAGAAGCAATTAAAGTTCTGTGTCATATATTTAATCCGGACGCCTCGACAGTTGTGTTTCAGGGTGTTCATTAGAAGAGGTGTTCCGGGTGATAAAAACAAGTTACGCAGATACCAGTTATTATTCTGGATCAAGATATTGCTCTAAAAGGGAAAATTTTCTAGACCAAAAATAGGGAAGGGAAGTTCATGCGTTCGAAGAGGATTTCTGAACAAGGGAAATGAGATCTATTTTCATGCAAGATCAACACAGACAAGCACCGCAGCAGTTCTACGTGGTTCTGACGATCTAAACAGAGCATTGGAAGGAACTAGCAAGGGTTTGGTGTCAGACCGTGATGAACACCGACGAACTCAGCAATGACCTAATGTAGATCTGAGAAAGGGAACGCGAAGAACTCATAGATGCGGATGCGCCGCGGAGGGTCGCCGTCGATCTCTGCTCAGAATCAGGTCGATGCAGCGGCCTGAGTCGGTGAAGACGAGAGGTTCGACGATGGCGGCAGCAGAGCTCGGGAGGAGGCGAGAAGAAGAAGATGACTGAGGGGAAAGACCTAGGTCACTCTACTTATAAGGAAAGATTGACCGAGAGGGCACGAAAAATGAGGAGATACCATTCATATCCAGCGGCTCTGGCGCCTTGATTCTCGGGATGATCAATAAAGACAAAGATCCGTTGAAGATGTGACGGCATAAAAAATAAAGCTTTAATGAAGATGACGTCACAGAGATTTAACCCGGAGTTAGATGATGACGTCACAGTGGGTTAAAATCCTTCGTGCAAGATAAAGACTGTAGGGTGGTTCGTAAGGTATTTTAAGATTGACATGAACCGGTTCAAATCAATCTGGGGCCTAATGTTGGGGATATAACTATTTGTGTAAGCCGCCCAGGAGGGGCCGGGTTACGCAAAGAGGACTCACCAGAGAGAAGCCCAAGACAAAGTATGAAGATGGCGGTTCATAGAGAGCTTAAGGCCCACAGGCGACTTAAGGCCCGTTGTAGTAACCCGCTGTAATAATATTACTTGTATCATAAGGTAGGCTTAACTAGTCACCGAGCCGGATAAGTTTATGAGCCGGCCGGGACTCTGTAACCCGCAGGGCGTCGACCCGTGTATATAAGGGGACGACCCGCTGGCGGCTTAGGGCAAGAAACAACTCATCGAGAGCCAGGCATAGCGTATCTCGCTCCCTGGTCATCGAAACATCAATACCAACCCAACTAGACATAGGCCTTACCTTCAGCGTAAGGGGCCGAACTAGTATAAACCCTCTCGTGTCCTTTGTCCCGTTTAACCCCTTCAAGCTTCCTAGTTGCGATGGCTCCACAACTAAGTCCTTTCACGAAGACATCTGACGTGACAATTCCACGACACCGACGGCCCGGGCAGACGCTCAGGACTTAGTGCAGCGATGCGTTGGTTGCCAATTATTTGCTAATCAAAGCCACATGCCGCCTACCGCCCTACAAAACATACCCATTACCTGGCCTTTTGCGGTCTGGGGGCTTGACATGGTTGGACCCCTTAAAGGAGGAACCCACAAGAAAAAATATCTACTGGTCATGGTGGACAAATTCACCAAATGGATAGAGGCCAAGCCTGTAAAGACGGCCGAATCCGGACCGGTGATAGACTTCATATCCGGGGTTGTACACCGTTACAGCGTCACCCACAACATCATAACTAACAACGGCACAAATTTACGGCCGACGAAGTTAAACTCTGGTGCAAAAACATGGGCATCAAGCTCGACTATGCTTCAGTCTATCACCCACAAACTAACGGTCAAGTCGAACAAGCCAACGGTCTTATGATGAGCGGCATCAAACCCAGACTAGTGCGATCCATCAAGGAATCCAACACGCACTAGGTAGAGGAGCTTGACTCCGTACTCTAGGGGCTGTGGACCACGCCGAATCGCACTACCGGATTCACACCATTTTTTATGGTATACGGCGCAGAGGCAGTTCTGCCCTGCGACATAATTCATAACTCACCTCGAGTGCACATGTACGAAGAAAGAGAAGCCGAGCTCGATCAGCAGGACAGCTTGGAAGCATTGGAGGAGGAGCGCGACGTGGCAAAAGCCCGTTCCGCATTCTATCAATAGCAGGCTCGAAGATATCAAAGCAGAGAAGTACGGGCCAAAACTTATAACGTTGGCGAACTAGTTCTACGCCTCCCGGACAAGAAAAAGGACAAACTAAAGCCCAAATGGGAGGGTCCCTTCATAATCGACCAAGTACTGACTGGTGGAGCGTACCGTCTGCGAAACGCATCGGACAACCGACTCGAGCCGAACCCATGGAACGCAACACGCCTACAAAGATTCTACGCCTAGAGCCGGACTCCGTGTTTGTCTTCTTACTCTCTTCCTTTTTTATTTTTTTCACATTAGCTGTCTGGCATTTCTCTCCTTCTCTCTACCTTTTTTCTCCCAAGCCCTTAGGGGCTTGCCTGTGCATTGTTCGCACATACTTGACGCGCCACCCGCGCTCATCATACCTGGGGGCTTCTTTATCAGAAGTTTATATAAACGGGCCTCATGCCCAAAACATGTGTGACACTTCCGCATGAACCTTTTATACACCATTATATGCATCGATATGACTTAAGTTTTGGCCAAGCTAGGTTGCCTGGCTCTTGTGCTTACCCCTACATCCCCGTTCGTTCGGCTAGGTGGTAAAGGGAGCACCTCTGCGATTGTTACTGCCGGGTCAGCCGAATGTGTACCTCAGACTGGGTGAAGCCGAAAGCTAGCGTTCTTAAGGGAATATTCGGTTTGTGAACTAAAAGATGATTTTTCTTGTTTATCTATCTGCCCCCAGATGCTTTTCTGCTCTTTTTAGCTGTTCGGACATGCACTTTAGGGCATGCCTCCCAGGGAAAGGAACCCCTAATGGAACTATTCTCCCTGGAAGATGTTTCTTACTAACCATGTAATATAACGTAACTAGTTGGGCACTTGTCTGCTAAAGCAATTATGACCCCTACGCCTTGTCTCCATGCATGCCCTGGTTCTTACATAATAGAGAGGGTATTCGGACACACTCCGGACTATAGGGTCCAGAGGTCGAAGCGAAAAGGTCCGCAATGACAAACGATCTAGAATCCGGCTAGAAGGCATTTTTCATGTCATTTTAAATTACAGAGTCAATCCGACTCGGTATATTCTTCTTCAATACCATCCAACAGGCGGTCTAATCTACAGTCCTGTTGAGAATACTTTGCAGAAAGCTCTACCTGGCCATATACTAAGCTGACAGGGATCTCCTTTCCGTCAGGACCCATAGGGCCGACCTCGGCCATGTGGTTCGGGTCAGCCTTCGTGTACCGAGTCTTCACCATGGCCCAGGCCTCCCTGGCACCTTCACGGCAGGCCGATATCTTCCACAACCGGAAGTGCTGCCGCACTCCCTCCAGCTTCTTTGAAAGCTCCCCAAGGCCTTCGGGCATGGAGAGGGATGGCCACATATCCTGGACGACGCCCTGAATTGCCTGCCGAACTCGTTCGTGCAGTTGCAACAGCTCGGGAAGAAGGTCCCCCGTTGAACCGGGCATTTCCTCCGCAGGACGACCTGTCAGCAGACCTACATACATAGCTCTGTCAATCAACTTCCTCGTCGAATTCTTTTTCCGAAGATTCGTTCAAGCACTTACTAAAAATGCCGCGTCGAAGTCGCCGATTCTCCTTTATGGAAGCAGACAGCTGAATACGAACATCCTTTAGTTCCTCGCCCAACTGGGTATTGGCGTCTTGAAGTTTGTTCTTCTCTTGCCTCACCCTCGTCAGCATGGTCTCGCCAGCCTTTAGTTGGCGTAGGAGTTGTTGCTTGTCCGGATTTACTCCGGCCCCATCTGCACTATTATCATCAGAGTTGCACACATGCCGCACTTCACAACGGAATTATCTTTCGAAGCATATATTACCTGAGGGGTCCCCTTGGCATTATCTGAAGCGGCTAGTGTGGCCTCGAGTTGGGCCTTGCACTCTTCAAGCTCCTGGGACAGTTGCGTGTTCTTCTTTGTAAGACCCTGCATAACATATGATCCTTAAAACATTTATCTTAACTGTTTCAAGTCTTGGGGGCTACTGACATATATAACCTTCAATTTTACTCACCCTTATGTCTTTTACATACTGCTCTGTGGCTCTGGCTAGACCATTTTGAGTGGCACAGAGGTACGCATCTCCTGTATTAAAGGCGTCCAACGCCTCTGGGGAAAACATGCGTCACGAAGAACAGTCCGGCGACGCCTGTGGTTCATGGCACTCTCCACCTCTAAATTGGTGGCAGATATCCCGTCTGCGTCCTCTGTCGGAGGAACGCCTGAGGCGCGCCCCGTGTCCGCCTCCGCTTCCGGACCCGGCCTTGAACCCTGGCCGGTGGATATAGTCCGGCGGGCTCTCTTCTTTCTAAGAAGAGCATGAGCGTTAGTATGACTTGAGGGCATAAACCCTAGGCATTAAATTTGCACGCCGTACCGTTGCACCGGAATCTCGATCTGGTCCGCACTTCTTTTTGGCCCGCCTGGCTTCAGCGGCCCTTGTTGGCTGCCCACCGCGGGCTCGGCCTTCCGCCTCAAGGATTTCCCCTGTGAAACGAAACACTATTAGTTTACGGCATTCAAGATAAAGCATGGATGGATCTCGTTGGGAGTACTGGGACTTCGGTTTCGGTTACCTTTGAGGCTGGAAGTAGTCCGGGATAGTCGGCCGCAATGGCCACTAAGGTGTTGTCCTTACTCAATTGATGAAACACCCCATCAATTAACTCCACACATAAGTCCGGGTCCTCTTGAGAGTCCGGATCGAGGGACCGTTCCAGGTCCTCGGGTTGTGCAGGATAGCTGTTTATCTCCTTCACAGTCTGGCGCAGCTCCTGCGTTAACATTGCTAGACTAAGTACTCAATTATGGGAATTTCGAAAGTGGGTAGGCAAGTGAAAATGTCCACTCACCCAGCTTGGAGGACTGTACATGGAGAATCCGCCCCGTGGGTTGACCTGGAGGAATTCCTCTTCTTCTCCCTTGTACAAAGCGGATAAGATCTTCGTTAGAGTGGCAGCCGAATCCGGCCCCTTGCGACCGCACCGGGTGGCGTCGTCCTCCCTGTTGAAATCGCACATGGGGTGGCCTCTGTACTGAAGCGGATGCACCCCCCACGTAATGCATGTGGCCATGACCTCGATCATGGTCAATCCGGAATGAGCCAACAATCTTATCCGGCTCATCAGGTAAAGGACGTCCCTATCAGTTTCCCTCTGAGGGTTTCATGGGCGCCAGCTCAAGTGTTTCTTCAACGGAGCATTATTAAACTCAGGGAGGCCGACCCAAACAGGGTCCGGCAGGGGGACGTCGTCCATATAAAACCATTCCGAAGGCCAGTCCTCGGACGCCTTCTTTGGGGTACCGGATAGATATCCGGTCCCGGCGATGTGCCATAGTTCGGGTCCGCCCACTTGATAAATTGACCCTCCTGAGAGCGGGGCACAAGGCAGAACAACCTCTTCCACAGCGCGAAATGGGCCTCGATGCCCAAAAATAGCTCGCAGAGGGCCACAAAGCCCGCAACATGCATAATGGAGGCAGGCGTGAGGTTGTGTAGCTAGAGGCCGTAGAACTCCAGCAACCCTCGGAGAAACGGATGAATTGGAAATCCGAGTCCTCTTATTAAATAAGGGACTAGGCATACCCGCTCTCCTTGAGAGGGATTGGGGACACTCTCTGCCTCCTCTCCGCCACTATAGGTGGCAATCCCGGCTCGAACTGGGACCATATATGCTGGGAGGAGGAGCCCCTTGGACTGAAGCACTACTAGCTTGCTATGCGGGATGGAACACCGCTCCCAATCTCCAGGCCGAGGGCTGGAGAGGCGAGAGGAGGAGCTGCTCCGACCGGCCATGGTGGAATGGATCTCTGTCGAAAGCGCTCGGATGGATACTCGCGGAGGAAAGGTGGTGTGAATTGGATCTAAATCACCGTCTCTTTTATGGGCGGCTCATTAACGCGATTGGGGGGGTAAATGAAAAAAACCCTGGCTTTTCACATTCGTTTGACACATGGAAGATGGTCATTATGGGGCACAGAAGCCGAGGAGAGCAACACGCACTAGAAGCCGGACACTATTCGACATGTACATGGAATTTGGAGAAGAACCCGCCTTGCAATGCCGAAGAAAAACTTGCGTGCCGGACTTATCATCATTGAAGCCTGGTTCGGGGGCTACTGAGGGAGTCCTGGATTAGGGGGTGTCCGAATGGCCGGACTATGACCTTTGGCCGGACTCCCGGATTATGAAGATACAAGATTGAAGACTCTGTCTCGTGTCCGGATGGGAGTTTCCTTGGTGTGGAAGGCAAGCTTGGCGATACGATATGAAGATCTTCTCCCATTGTAACCGACTCTGTGTAACCCTAGCCCTCTCCGGTGTCTATATAAACCGGAGAGTTTTAGTCCGTAGGACGAAGAACAACAATCATACCATAGGCTAGCTTCTAGGGTTTAGCCTCTCTGATCTCGTGGTAGATTAACTCTCGTACTACCCATATCATCAATATTAATCAAGCAGGAGTAGGTTTTACCTCCACCAAGAGGGCCCGAACCTGGGTATAAACATCATGTCCCTTGTCTCCTGTTACCATCCGCCTAGACGCACAGTTCAGGACCCCCTACCCAAGATCCGCCGGTTTTGACACCGACAGAGGACATGGCCGCTGAGGAGACCAGGATGGATGAAGAGCATATCGCTTTGGATGCTCAGGCTCAACGAGTTCATGCGGAGTCTTACCGGCTTATGCTGGAATAGAATGCTTCAAACGAGGTGATGAGAAGGAGGCACCAGTCCCGTCTACCGCCGGTTTACGAAGCAAGGAATCTTTTCAATACACCAGGGGCAGGAACCAGTAACCCGCCCATGGTAAACCGAGTTGAAGCACCCAGGATAGGAATACCAGATCAGCAACGTGCGATGGACTCGCCTCAGAAGAACCGTGATCCGCCATAGTACGTGCCAACACCACTGGGTCACTTTCCTACCCCATTGGATAATATGATCGCTGCGGCATTAAGATTGTCCGCTATTCCCATGGAGGGTGATTCCCCCGCGGCAGTTGAGACACGACGGGCTAGAGATTTACTCCAGACAGCAATGGTTCAACAGCAGGCTTATTCATATAGTCAGGATAGGATTCACTCTACCCCTCGTCCAAGCCGGAGTTACAACAGGCATGTTGAAGAGCCAGCTGTGTCAAGTAGTGGACGGAACCATAATCCGCCACGGAGGCCTAACTCAGCAGGGGGAAGGAATGAAGCATAGGACATAGTGGACCAGGGACGAGCGTGCCGAGGAGCCAGATTGACTGCGCAGGACGTGGAGCGTCAGCTCACGCCGGTTCGTGCAACTACTACAGTGGAGCCAGGGGCTGTTTTTACCAGTATGGGGGTGCCATGTCTCACACCGGCCCTACGCAATGTACGTTTACCTAAGGATTTCAAGGGTCCTTGGAAGGTGCCCAATTACACTGCTGATTTACACCCCGAGTCATGGGTAGAAAGCTATGAGATGGCCATGGAGATGCTGGACGTGGATGGAGCGGCGTGCGTTAAGTACTTCACTATGATGCTAGAAGGAACAACTCACACTTGGCTAAAGAGTTTGCCCCCTAATTCTATTAGGTCATGGGACGAATTGAAGCGTCGGTTTATCGGTAACTTCAAGGATACTTGCAAGCAACCGATGTCAATCATTGATCTGGCCACTTGTGTTCAAGGAGAGAATGAATCAACTACCCATTGGGTGCGCCGGATTTCTGAGATCTTACATTCATCAGACTGCATCAATGTAGATTCAGCAATTATAACATTGGAGGGCAATTGCAAGTTTAAACCTTTGAAGTTGAAGCTGGGACGGCTCAAGCATCACTGCAATGACATGGGCACACTCATGGGGGTCTGGTTAAGTATGCTGACTCTGATAGTACCAAGGATGCTAAGTCTGATGAGGAAAAGCCAGGGAAGGGAAAGAAGAGCGGCAACACCAAGGGGCAGCAGCCTAATCCAACGGGCCACAGTAACAATGGTAAGCGTAAAGCGGACGGTTCAGATTTTGTGGCTAACACCAATGTGCAGGGTAACGCTCAGCGTCGCAAGGGTAAACCGCCCCAGGCGGTGGAGGTATGAATCTGGAGCGCTTGTTGAACCAGCCTTGCCCGAAGCACGGGACGAAGGAGGTTCCAGCCACGCACCTCTGGAAGGATTGTTTCATTATGCGAGAGTTGAAAACTCTGATCTTTTCCGCTATGATCAGGGTCCATCTGGCGGTTCATGTCCGAGGTCTCACGGGCCGGGTTACGGGGGAGGCGGTTCAAGCTCAGGCTTCCAGAATAAATAGGGCAATCAAAACAACCAGGGTGGTTATAATCAGCAGAATAATCAAGGGAATCAGCAACAGTCGGGTTATCAGAGTCATCCAAAGCAGTTGAACAGTGGGCAGTATCATGTTTTCACCACTAGTTTGTGCAAACGCGATCAGAAGCTTCACAAAAGGGCAGTCAACGCCGTTGAACCGGCAGTGCCTCGTTACTTGCGTTGGTCTGAGCAGCCCATTGTGTGGAGCAGAGAGGATCATCCGCCCCGGGTTGATAATCTGGGTCATCTGGCTTTGGTGGTGGCACCTCAAGTTGGGGGTTATAAGTTCACCAAGGTACTCATGGATGGAGGGAGCATCATTCTATACTATGAAACCTTCCGTCGCATGGGGTTGACGGATAAGAATCTTAAACCATCAAATACTGTTTTCCACGGGGTGGTACCAGGTAAATCAGCATACCCAGTTGGTAATATAAATTTGGAGGTTGTATTTGGAGATGATCGTGATTCCAGGTCAGAAACTTTAACTTTTGAGGTGGTGAAAATCCAGTGCCCATATCATGCCCTGTTTCGTAGACCGGCTTATGCAATGTTCATGGCGAGGCCCTGTTATGTTTATCTACAACTCAAAATGCGAGGTCATAAGGGGACCATTACGGTACATGGGAGTCGTAAGATCGCTTTGGACTGTGAAGAGGGTGATGCAGCTTATGCTGAATCGGTTTGTGTGGTAGAAGAGTTGAAGTTCTACAAGGACAATGTTGATCCGACAGATATGACTCCTCTAAAGAAGCCCACCACAGAGCATGACCCGACCCTGAAGTTTAAACCGGATGATGAAACTAAACTGGTTGATTTTGTTCCTGGCGATTCAGCCAAACAGTTTACTATCAGCACTAATTTGGATCCAAAATAGGAAAGTGCGCTCATCGAGTTCATCCGTGAGAACCGGGACATCTTTGCATGGAAGCCTTCTGACATGCCAGGTGTACCGAGGGAACTCACTAAGCACAATCTCAATATTGATCCTAAATTTAAACCGATCAAGCAGTTTCTTCGCCGCTTCAATGAAGAAAGGCGTAAGGCTATTGGTGAGGAGGTAGCCCGGCTTTTGGCAGCAGAGTTTATCATTGAGGTTTTTCATCGGGAGTGGCTGGCTAATCCAGTATTGGTGCTTAAGAAGAATGGCACTTGGCGCATGTGTGTGGATTACACGGACTTAAACAAGGCTTATCCAGCCGATCCTTTTGCTCTCCCTCGTATTGATGAGATCATTGATGCTACGGCGGGTTGTGAGCGTTTGAGTTTTTTAGATGCTTATTCTGGTTATCATCAGATCAAGATGGCGGTTAAGGACCAGGAGAAAACAACTTTTATAACTCCCTTTGGAGCCTTCTGCTATGTGTCTATGCCCTTTGGGCTCAAGAGTGCCCATGCGACTTATCGACAATGTGTGCAGAATTGTCTTCATACTAAAATTGGGCGCAATGTTCATGCTTATGTGGACGATATTGTGGCCAAGTCCAGACAGAAGGAGACACTGATAGATGACTTGAAGGAGACCTTTGACAATCTTCGGGTTTATAAGATGATGCTCAATCCGGCCATGTGCATTTTTGGTGTTCCGACAGGCAAGCTTAGGTTTTTTGGTATCTAACAGGGGTATCAAAGCTAATCCGGAAAAGATCAAGGCTATTACGTCTCTTGCTAAACCGGCATGTATCAATGATGTTCAATGTCTGGCAGGTCGTATTGCGGCCCTGAGCCGGTTTATCAGCCGTTTGGGAGAGAAGGCAATCCCTCTATATCAGATGTTGAAGAAGACATACACTTTTGTCTAGAGTAAGGCTGCTGATGCGGCGTTTGAGGACATGAAGAAGCAGTTGGCTGAACCGCCGGTTCTTGCTGCTCCGATCGATAAGGAGCCGCTGTTGCTGTATGTGGCCGCTAATGCCCGGGCCGTCAGCGTGGCTATTTTGGTCGAGCGCAAGGAAGCTAGGAAGGAATATCCGGTTCAAAGGCCGGTTTACTATATCAGCGAGGTGCTCATCGAGTCAAAGTAAAGATATCCGCATTGGTAGAAGCTGGTGTATGGAGTTTTCATGGCGAGTCGGAAGCTTAAGCAGTACTTTCAGGGCCATCCCATCACGGTGGTCAGCTCTGCTCCTTTGGGATATATAATTCAGAACAGGGAGGCAACTGGCCGGATTGAACTTGGACCGCACGGGTTGAAATACATGCCTCAGACAGCTATGAAATCCCAGGCTCTTGTGGACTTCATCAATGACTAGACAGAGTTGCAGGCACCAGAAGACAAATCGGATAACACATACTGGACTATCCACTTCGATGGATCCAGGAAATTGGAGGGCTCGGGGGCTGGAGTTGCCCTTACTTCCCCTCGAGGTGATAAAATTTGTTATGTTCTCCGCTTAGTGTTTCCCTGTACTAACAATGCAGATGAGTACGAGGCTTTGCTCCATGGTATTCGAGTGGCTAAGGAAATGAACTTAAGCTGGGTATGATGCTTTGGGGACTCTGATCTGGTGGCTCAGCAAGTTTCAGGTACTTGGGATTCTAAGGATCCACTCATGGCGGCTTACCGATGAGAGGTGGATATCGTGGCTGGTCACTTCAAGGGTTATCAGGTTGAACATATTGATCGTCGCAAAAATGAAGCGGTAGACGCTTTAAGTCGGCTGGGGTCTCAGCGTAAACCAGTGCTGCCCAATACCTTTCTGGATGTTTTGCATAATCTGTCAGTTAAGTTGCCTACAGAGGAGGACCTCGCTATTCCTGATCCGGAGGCTCAATTGGTGGCCGCTCTATTATTCCGGATTAGACGGTTCCATATTTTGTGTATATGAACCGGGGTGAGTTACCAGAAGATGAAGTTTTGTCCAGACAGATAATCCGACGGTCCAAGTCCATGGTTATTCACAATGGCGAGTTACACCATTGCAGTGTCTCGGGTGTGTTCCAGCACTGTGTTTCCCCTGAAGAAGGCCGTGAGATTCTGCGTGAGATCCACGAAGGAGATTGTGGTCATCACGCCGGTTCAAAATCCTTGGTTGCTAAAGCTTTTCGTCATGGCTTCTATTGGCTGACGACTCATGCTGATGCTGAGGACTTGGTGAAACGGTGCGACGCTTGTCAGAAATTTTCACGCCGTGCTCATGTTCCGACTCAAGAGCTAAGGATGATTCCAATCACTTGGCCATTTGCTACTTGGTGGCTTCATATGGTAGGACCTTTTAAGCGGTCCAAAGATAAGAAGACCTACCTATTGGTGGCGGTTGATAAGTTCACTAAATGGGTTGAGGCGGAGCCAGTAAGCAAGTGTGATGCGGCCATGGCGGTTCAATTCATAAAGAAGGTGATCTTCCACTTCGGTTTTCCACACAACATCATCACAGATAATGGCATGAACCTCTCCAAAGGTGAGATGGAGGACTTCTGTCAAAGAGAGCACATCCGGCTTGATGTGTCATCAGTGGCCCACCCGAGTCTAATGGTCAAGCTGAGAGAACTAATCAGGAAATCTTAAAGGGTATCAAGCCCCGTCTTATGGTTCCTTTGAAAAGGACGCCGGGTTGTTGGGTGGAGGAATTACATTCTGTGTTATGGAGCATAAACACCACCCTCGATTGATCTATGGGTTATACACCTTTCTTCATGGTTTATGGGGCAGAGGCGGTACTCCCAAGTGATATTCATCATGACTCGCCCCGGGTTGCCAATTATGTTGAAGCAGACAATGAGCAAGCACGTCAAGAAGCACTGGACCTATTAGATGAAAAATGGGACATGGCGTTGGCTCGTTCGACGGTTTATCAGCAAGACCTGTAGCGTTATCACAGCCGCCGGGTTAAAACACGAACCTTTCAAGAAGGCGACTTAGTGCTCCGGCTCATCCAGGATCAGACCGACATGCACAAGTTATCCCCACCTTGGGAAGGTCCCTTTGTGGTCAACAAGAATCTGCACAACGGATCATACTACCTCATCGACGTTCGAGAGCACAAAGACTCACGCAAATCGGAGGAGGAGACCCATCGGCCATGGAACATCGCTCATCTTCTGCCTTACTACACTTGAACCATAGGCTCCTCTTATGTACATATTTTGACAATATATATATTATGATCAATATAATAAACTGGCATCCTTGCTATAAGCAGGGCCTCTGCTGTTTTTTCCAATATTTCATGGTTACATGGGGGCTTCATCTGACAAAGCAAAGTTCTGTCCATTAATCCGGCTATCACGCCACAACAAAGCTTGGGAGCTTCACACCCAAGGGGCCAAAGAGAGTCTTGTTGCTAAGCACAGCTCAAACATAGGCACCCATTGATCACAACTCACAAAGTTACTTGGGGGCTCTTTGTGCAAAGCAACAAAGAGTTTGAAAGGACCCTTGTAATAGGCTATCGAGCCAGGCTTGGAAGCCAGGTGTATTCACCTAAAACCCCAGGTTAACCTGCCTTCATCAAGTAAGCCACTCCTTCCAGGTAATGCTTGTATGACCAGCCGAACATTTGACAAGTCAATCTTATATAGACCCTGAACTTGTCAAAGTTAAAACGACGACTGGTTAATTGGAGGCCCATCTTGAAAGGCTTTGCAAAATGGTTTAACTCAGCGGCCTGGCAGCCCATGAAAAGCCTCGAATTTGGGCCTGGCAGCCCTTGAAACGCCTCGACTACACGATTTCATTTGCCTTTGTCAAGATTTTTCTCTTTTGATAAGGTTTTATGTTGAACCGGTGTCTATTGACCCGGCAGGACTCCAAGTCATCAAATTAACCCGGTGTTTGTTAATCCGGCTTGGCTTTCAGCTACAAGTTGTTAGACCACATCCAATTATAAACCGGTGATTGTTAACCCGGTCTTGCATTGACTATACATCGCTAGGGTGATCATCCGGTGTTTATCATAACCCGGCATGGCTTCTTATACACCAGCATAGCATGGTGAGAGTTATCAACACTCAAGATTTGGGTTATCACCTTTACTACAATCAAGTTGGTAAACCAACGATATGATTCAAATATCATAGGTATGATCTATTTCATATTTTGATATTCTTGCAGCCCTGGTTATTAACCAGACTTTCTATTGGGCATTATGACCCGTCCGGTGATAAACCGTCAGGACAAGTTTATGTGCAGAAACAAGGATTGCATGAAATTACTCAGGCACATAAGCAGGCATAGCAACAATCATGGCGGATTAAACAGTGTCATGTAGCAGTGCACGATGGCAGCAGAACAAAGTATTTCAACTAGCCTATTACAAGGCGCTTTGATGCCCATAAGAATAACTGTTTGTTGCACAGGACGCAATTTGCGGAAATAAAGCCGGCTGCCGGATTATGATTCGTCACCAGGTTGACGTGAAGTTGATGGATCGTCTTGCGCCGGTTCACCCTCCTCCTCCCCATCCACTAGATGGAATTCAAGGGTTGCCCAGTCAATTCCAGACAAAGCTTGGAAGACAGCCGCATCGCTTATAAGATCTGACGGTTCAACATCAGGGGCATAAGTGTGCTTACGGATTGGTGGGATTAGACTTTGGGCCTCATAAACCGATGCATCGATCCATCTGTTGTCTGCATCATAGATGGACCGGTGGAATGACAGATCAGTCTCTTCGGCCAATCTACTGGCAAGTGGGTGCATCTCTTTTGTCAAAGATTTAAGGGCGTCGTTGTAAAATTCCGACCCGTCTTGTTTTTGGCTAGGATATCCATTTGCCATGTCTTCCGGATCAAGATCAGCTATCCAAACCTTAGCCTGAGTCAATGCGGATAAAGCGCCAGCCCTTGCAGCAGATCTCTTCACCTCTTCCAGCTGGGCATGTGTCATGGATAATCTGGCCAATGTGTCCTTGATTAATGTTGGCGGCGGTTTGTTGTACGAGGCTGTGCGGATGACCCGTTGAGCACCGGTATAAAGCTTCTCTGTCAGGGTATAGGCAGCCTTCAATTTCTTCCACATATCCGAGCCAAGATGAGCAACACGACTACCTGCAACGGTTTAAGAAATTGTTGTTAAACTGGCAGTGTCCAAGATGTTTACTAAAAAGCTGAAGAAGACTACTTACCAAAGACAGCAGAAGTCATAGCATTGATTTGCCGCTTTAAGCCACCCAGCTCTTCTGCCACCGATTTAAGTGCAGCTTCATGATCCTCCGCCCATTTCAGCAAAGTGGCTTTTTCAGTCTCCCAGCATGCCCGCTCGTTATTGAAGCTATCCTTCAGTTGTTCCATGGATGTTAAAGCGCCCTTCAATTCATCTTTGGCTTTGGAGGTTTCGGCTTGCTGGGACTTGATGTTTTCCTGGAGGTCGGCGATTTGAGAATCCTTGTTGGTTAAGTCAGCCTGCAAAAGACATATAGTAAATTGGTAATACTTTTTCAAAGTCCCAAGCACATATCAATTTATACACTTGGCACTTGGGGGCTAATGCGGATTGCTTCTTCCTAACTACTATTTAAGTCCCAAGGCTCAATACAAGTATTAATCTTGGCACTTGGGGGCTAATGCTTAATTGATCAGATAAACCGGATGTGAAGGAGGTCAACAAGGATAAGCTTTACAGCAGGAAGTACCGGTTCATCTTGAAGAGATAAACCGGTCCTTGGGGGCTACACAGTTGAAGTCTTTCTTATCAAAAGTCCCGGTTCATCTTGAAGAGATAAACCGGCCCTTGGGGGCTACACAGTTGAAGTCTTTCTTATCAAAAGTCCCGGTTCATCTTGAAGAGATAAACTGGCCCTTGGGGGCTACAACTGGAGTTAACATAAAGCAAAAGGACAAATTTATGAAATGTTCAAACATGAGTTACCTCATAGCGTTCTTTCATCAAGTTAACTAAACCGGCCTCGTAATCACGACTTGTATACAGGAAGTTTAGATATCCAGAGTGGAGTTCCTGAGCATTGAGGTGAGCACAGCTGGATAAGTCTGTTTTCCACTTGCCCTTGTACACAACAGAGAATTCTTCCTTGGCACTGTGATTTGATAAAGCGACAGGATTGCCAGGAGCAGTATGACCAACACCGGTGATTACTACATCATTCGTCGTGCTATCAACAATCTTGTCTTGGCTTGGTGGATTGGCAGTTGGGCTTGGCGGATTGGTAGCTGGGCTTGGAGGATCAGCATGATGACTAGTGGGATTAGCTTTTGGCGGATCAACAAAAGTATCCTGACCCTGCGGTACCAGATCATCCAGAGTAATGTCAGCATTTTGGTCAAGAGCCTCTGAGGTCCTCTCCGGTTCAATAGACGGATTATCATCAGTTGGAATAGTCAGCTTGGCTTTCTTGCTAAGTCTGGCTTTGGCACTGAAAAGAATGAGATATAGAGATCAGTACAATAAACCAGAGCAAGGAATAAAAATAAAGTTTATCATACTTACCCAAGAACGGTCTTGAGTTGCGGCATCTGTGTGGTTGATGAATCGCAAGAGGATGAATTGGAAGTTCCCTGATAATTCAAATCAGATGGATTAAGCGGTTGTCATAAGTAACCCGCCTTGGGATAACAAATATTAGAAGTACAAGAGACCTCTAGTTGGCGTTTTCGAACGGGGGTATCTAGTAAACCGGAGGAGGTAACTTGTTGGCCACTATGACGGGTTGTGCGACGAGCTTCATGTTGCTGTATCTTTAAAGAAAAGTGTGGATCCAAATAAGCGAGAGGATGTGAACATTTTACTTTCCGGATTGTGCGACGGAGTTTTTGTACTGGCACATGATCTGAATCAGAAGAAAGGGAAATTACCTCTACATGGTCAGCGCGGCTGGCTTCCGCTTCATCCTGATAATGATCATTGTCAATAAGGTGCATGAAAAATGAGCCAAGGGAATCAAGTTCTACCTCTGATTCTGAGTCATCAACATCTTCGGCCGGATCAGGGGATTCGGCAGTTCTCTTCTTTGCTAGCCTCTTTGTGACCTTGGTCTTAATACGAGGCGCTCTCACCGGTTTGTCTTGTGGCTTTGCTGGTTTGTCTTGAGGTTTCCTCTTCCAGAATGGATCATTGCCCTGCAAAGATAAATAGAAGGTCCTCAGAAAGTGTCAAAAGGGGGAGGATTAAAGAAGAAAAATACAATACTTACAGCTGGTGGGTTGTTGGAGGTATAAAAGGGATGCAACCCAGTCTTGCTGCACTCAGATATCGGTTCATCCAACATCTTCTTGACAACTTCAGTAATCTCTTCATCAGTTAACTGAATATCAGTATGACATTGAGGGTCTTTCAAGTCTCCTGTGTACTCGCACATTAAACCGGGACGCCGGCTCAAGGGCAAGATCCTTCACAAAACCCAGCAACGGACAAGGTCAATACCGGTTAAACCGTTTGCCATGAAAGCCCGGATCTTAGAAATCTGTGGTGCATATTTTGATCGTTGGCTGGTGGTAAGCCGTTGAGGTAATGGATGTTCATTACTGAGCCAGTGAGCACGATAACCCGATAGAGGATTTTCATCATCAGGAGTAGTATTTCGGCAGTAAAACCAAGTCTGATTCCAATCCTTGGGGTGGCTGTGATGTCTCGCATGAGGAAAATTGACTTCTTTCCTTTTTGGAATTGACACACCGCCAAGTTCAGTATTGGGGCCATCGGTAAACTCAGTACGGCAGTTCAACTGAAGGAAGTCTCTAAAAAACTCAACGGTTGGTTCTTCTTGCAGGTAAGCCTCACAAAACACTTGGAAATTGCAAAGGTTGGACACAGAGTTCGGTCCAATGTCTTGAGGGTGGAGTTGGAAACTGGCAAGTACATCACGGAAATGTTTTGATCCGGGAGGGCTAAACCCTCGGTCCAAATGATGTACAAACACAACTACTTCTCCATCTTGAGGTTCAGGAGGATTTTCAGTACCCGGGACTCTCCAATGGATGGTTTCTTGGCTTGCTAAAGCGCCAGTCAGAACATACCCAGTCAGTTGCTCTTCGGTAACCCGAGAGGGAACCCAATTGCAAGAGGAGAACTGTTTGGCCATTTTTTGATGACAAGATGTAAAAGAAGTTCAAACACCGGTTCATGGTTCAAGATTGATAGGCATAAACCAGCGTTAGGCCGGGGGAAGGAGGCAATCAGAGCATATGTGCACGTTAAACTGGATACTGATGCTCAGGTAAATTTGGCAGTTTGAGAGAGGGCTAATGGTACCTGGCGGATTATCATTTAGTAAAAGTTAAACCGCCTACAGTGGTATGGAAGAAACATATCTGAAAATTGCTAAGTGCTGCAGAAACAGGTTTCACATGCTAAAGTTATAATTATGGATCTAGTGCAATTTAGGAAAAGGAAAAAATATCAAAGCCCTAAAATGGCGACAGCAGCACAACAAAGGTCCAGATGGGATCTGTTCATGAACGAAGGGATATTATGGTGAGGAAAAGTAAAAGTATAGTTTCGGCCGCGCGGGGAAGATGTCAAGTTCGTCAAGATACGTTGGGACAGTAAGGGAAAGCAATGAACACCGACGAACACTAATGAATGCATGAAACCCTAATGCAGATCTAGGGTTGAAGAAGGAAGGCTCACTGGCTTCACAGGAGCGGCGGAGAAGTGCTGTGGTTCTCTGGTATGTCCAGGTCGATGCAGCGGCCAGTGGTGATGCAGAGCTTGAAGGTCGAGGGCGGCGGCGAAGCTTTAGGGCTCGGGCGTCGCGAGGAGGAAGAAGAGACCAAGAGGCACGGAAGGGGAAAGAAAAAGACCGGCTGGTCCTATTTATTAGGCAAATGGATAAGTAGGCAGGCGCGGGAATCGAGGAGCCCAAAACGGAGAACGGGGCACAACTGTCGCCTCGGTCTTCAGAGATCAATTAATAAAGGGAAGTATTTATAGGTTTCACGCAGATGACGTCACAGTGGTTCATGATGATTCCAGAAGATGATGTCACGGCAGTTTACAAAGTCAACACAAAGATGTTCAGATCAGAATTTTTCTAAGTTGAAGATTGACATGAACAAGTTCAAACCAATCTGGGGCCTAATGTTGGGGATATAACTACTGAGTGTAAACCGCCCAGGAGGGGCCGGATTACCCTCACAAGGAGTCATCTATATAGAAGCCCATGAAGACAAAGATTATGGCATATTACTATAGAAGCTTAGAGGCCCAGAGCCCGATGGCGGATTAGGGCCCATGTATGTAAACCACCATGAGGCGTGTAACTTGTGTTGTAAGTTAGGGAAAGGAAGAAACCGAGCCGAACACTTGTATGATCTGGCCTCGGGATTCTGTAGACTGGCCGGGCGTCAACCTGTGTATATATAGGGACGACCCGGCGGTGGTTCAGGGACAAGAAAACAACAACTCAAGAACTAGGCAAAGTGTATTTGCTCCCTGGTGATCGAGACCCCATCAAAAACACCACAACTGGATCGTAGGCTTTTACCTTCAACGCAAGGGGCCGAACCAGTATAAACTCCTCGTGTACTTTGTCCGGTTTAACCCCTCTAAGCTAACCTAGTCGCGATGGCTCCACCACTAAGTCCTCACACTAGGACATCTGACGTGATAATTCCACGACAAGGAACAAAAACAAAGAACACAAATAAAATTGGGTTGCCTCCCAACTAGCGCTATTGTTTAACGCCCCAAGCTAGGCATAAAAGCAAGGATAGATCTAACTAGTGCCATCTTTGGCACTTGATTCATAAGTAGCTCGCATGATAGATTCATAAGGTAATTTGATTTTCTTTCTTGGAAAGTGCTCCATGCCTTTCCTTAGTGGAAATTGGAATCTAATATTCCCTTCCTTCATATCAATAATCGCGCCAATCGTTCTAAGGAAAGGTCTACCAAGAATAATAGGACAAGAAAGATTGCAATCTATATCAATAACGATAAAATCTATGGGCACCAAATTTCTATTTGCAACAATCAAAACATCATTGATCCCTCCCATTGGCTTTTTACTGGTGGAATCCGCAAGGTGCAAATTTAAAGAGCAATCATCATGATCATGGAAGCCTAGAATATCACATAAAGTTTTCAGAATCGTGAAACACTAGCACCCAAATCACATAAAGCAAAACACTCATAATCTTTAATTTTAATCTTTATAGTAGGTTCCCACTCATCATTAAGTTTTCTAGCTATAGAAACTTCCAAATTAAGTTTTTCATCAAAAGATTGCATCAAGGCATCAACAATGTGTTTGGTAAAGGCTTTATTTTGACTATAAGCATGAGGAGAATTCACAACGGATTGCAACAATGAAATACAACTTTCTAAAGAACATTTATCATAATTAAATTCCTTGAAATCCAATATAGTGGGTTCAATGCTATTTAAAGTCTTGACCTCTCCAATCCCACTTTTACCAAATTTAGCATCAAGATCTAAAAACTCCGAATTATTGGGACGCCTTTTAATTAAAGTTGACTCATCTCCAGTCCCATTATTATCAAGATTAATATTGCAAAACAAAGATATAATAGGGGACACATCAATAACTTTAAGACCTTCATCATTATTTTCATGGAAACTAGAAGAACACGCTTTAACAAAGCAATCTTTCTTAGCACGCAATCTAGCGGTTCTTTCTTCGCACTCGTCAATGCAACTTCTCATAGCTTTGAGAGACTCATTGATATCATGATTAGGAGGAGTAGATCTAAGTTTCAAAGAATCAATTTCAAGAGAAAGTCTATCAACGTTCGTAGCCAAATCATCAACTTTAAGCAATTTTTCTTCAAGCAAGGCATTAAAATTCTTTTGAGGGATCATAAATTCTTTCATACTATTTTCAAAATCAGAGGGCATCTTATTAAAATTACAATAAGAATTATTGTAGGAATTACCATAATTATTAGAGGAATTACTAGGGAACGGTCTAGAATTAAAGTTTCCTCTATAACATTGTTACCAAAATTATTCCTACCAACAAAATTCACATCCATAGATTCATTATTATTCTCAATCAAAGTAGACAAAGGCATATCATTGGGATCAATAGGAGCACTTTTAGTAGCAAACAATTTCATAAGCTCATCCATCTTTCCACTCAAAACGTTAATTTCTTCTATAGCATGCACTTTTTTACTAGTAGATCGTTCGTTGTGCCATTGAGAATAATTAGCCATGATATTATCAAGGAGTTTTGTAGCTTCTACTAAGGTGATTTCCATAAATGTGCCTCCCGCGGCCGAATCTAAAAGATTTCAAGAAGCAAAATTCAATCCGGCATAAAATTTTTGTATGATCATCCATAAATTCAAACCATGAGTAGGGCAATTGAGAATCATCAATTTCATTCTTTCCCAATATTGGGCAACATGCTCATGATCAAGTTGTTTAAAATTCATAATATCGTTCCTAAGAGTGATGATCTTAGCGGGAGGAAAATACTTAGAGATAAAAGCATGTTTGCACTTGTTCCAAGAATCAATACTATTTTTGGGCAAAGGCGAAAACCAAACTTTAGCACGATCTCTAAGTGAAAATGGAAATAACTTCAATTTAACAATATCATTATCCGTATCTTTTTTCTTTTGCATCTCACACAAATCAACAAAGTTGTTTAGATGGGTAGCGACATCTTCACTAGGAAGGCCGGAGAATTGATCTGTCATAACAAGATTCAGCAAAGCAACATTAATTTCACAAGACTCAACATCATTAAGAGGAGCAATCAGAGTACTAAGGAAATCATTATTATTGGTATTGGAGAAATCACACAATTTGGTATTATCTTGTGCCATGGCGACAAGTAATCCAACACACACAAGCAAACGGAAAAAGGCAAGCGAAAGAGAGGGAGAAGAAGGCAAGCGGAAAAGAGAGGAGATTGGGAAAGAGAGGGCGAATAAAACGACAAGGGTGAAGTGGGGGAGAGGAAAACGAGAGGCAAATGGAAAATAATGTAAATGCGAGGGAGATGAGTTTGTGATGGTACTTGGTATGTCTTGACTTGAGCAAAGAGCTCCCCGGCAACGGCGCCAGAAATCCTTCTTGCTACGTCTTGAGCTTGCGTTGGTTTTCCTTGAAGAGGAAAGGGTGATGCAACAATAGTAGCGTAAGTATTTCCCTCAGTTTTTGAGAACCAAGGTTTCAATCCAGTAGGAGGCTCCTCACAAGTCCCACGAGCCTACACAAACAAACAAAGAACTCACAACCAACGCGATAAAGGGGTTGTCAATCCCTTCACGGCACTTGCAAAAGTGATATCTGATAGAGATAATATTATAAGATAAATATATTTTTGGTATTTTATCATATAGATTGGAAAAGTAAAGATGCAAATAAAAGTAGATTGAAAGCTTATATGATAAAAGATAGACCCGGGGGCCATAGGTTTCACTAGAGGCTTCTCTCAAGATAGCATAAGTATTACGGTGGGTGAACAAATTACTATCAAGCAATTGATAGAAAAGCGAATAATTATGAGATTATCTAGGCATGATCATGTATATAGGCATCACATCCGTGACAAGTAGACCGACTCCTGCCTGCATCTAGTACTATTACTGCACACATCAACCGCTATCCAGCATGCATCTAGAGTATTAAGTTCATAAGAACAGAGTAATCCTTTAAGAAAGATGACATGATTTAGAGGGATAAACTCATGCAATATGATATAAACCCCATCTTTTTATCCTCGATGGCAACAAGACAATACATGCCTTGCTGCCCCTGCTGTCACTGGGAAAGGACACCGCAAGATTGAACCCAAAGCTAAGGACTTCTCCCATGGCAAGAAAGATCAATCTAGTAGGCCAAACCAAACCGATAATTCGAAGAGACTTGCAAAGATAACTTAATCATACATAAAAGAATTAAGAGGATATTCAAATATTTCTCATAGATAAACTTGATCATAAACCCACAATTCATCGGATCTCGACAAACACACCACAAAAAGAGTTACATCGAATAGATCTCCAGAAGAGGAAGGAGAACATGCTATTGAGATCCAAAAAGAAAGAAGAAGCCATCTAGCTAATAACTATGAACCCGAAGGTCTGTGGTAAACTACTCACAACTCATCGGAAGGGCTATGGTGTTGATGTAGAAGCCCTCCATGGTTGATCACCGCTCCGGTGGAGCGCTGGTGACGGCTCCAAGATGGGATCTCGCGGATACAGAAAGTTACGATGGTGGAAATATTTCTTCGGTGGCTCCCCTGATGGTTTCGAGGTACATGGGTATATATAGGAGGAAGAAGTACGTCGGTGGATGCCCGAGGGGCCCACGAGACAGGGGGGCACGCCCTATAGGGGGGCGCCCTCCACCCTCGTGGCTGCCTCGGGAGCTTCTTGACTTGCACTCCAAGTCCTCTAGATCACGTTCGTTCCAAAAATCACGCTCTCGAAGGTTTCATTCCGTTTGGACTCCGTTTGATATTCCTTTTCTTCGATATACTGAAATAGGCAAAAAATGGCAATACGGGCTGGGCCTCCAGTTAGTAGGTTAGTCCCAAAAATGATATAAAAGTGTAAAGTAAAGCCCATAAACATCCAAAACAGGTAATATAATAGCATGGAACAATAAAAAATTATAGATACATTGGAGACGTATCACTACACACAAAAGACTATTGTACACATTGATTAAAGATATAAATTGTATCCAAATATTAGGATGGGATCATGATATTTGTAATTCGTGTAAGGAACAGTCATTGATCCATCAGACATCTAGATTCTATTGAATTTGAGCATGTCTATGTTATTATTCAACACAATTGATCCACATAGTTAGTATTTTGAACTCCAACAATGCATCGCTTTAGCAATCGAACAAAAACGTGAGTATAGTTCATGTTGTGTGTGTAAAGCACATTATACATACAAAAGTTACACAATGAACATTATAAATAGCTACCTATGAACTAGCATACATTTGAATTCAACTTAAGGTGGTTTTAAAAAAATCGAATTCAACATGAAGTCCATTCAATTATTTGAATTTGATACCATGACATTTGTAAATCATACCTGAATTATGGGGGCACCAATCTTTGCTCTGATTTTGTACATAATAGCATATGTAGTCGTGTACAAAATAGATTCAAATTTAGCTGCTCCATTCCAAAATAATCGTAGTTATAGGATTTTCAAGTGTCAAAAATTAAAAAAGAAGCGGATAATTTAATGAGGTTTTCAAACATACAAGGTCAAATTTAACATTGTCTATTTAGGTAAATCCTCAAAGTTCAAGAGTACTCTAAACATGAATGCTTGTGTTTCAAAATTTCGAATGAAGCGCCAAAAGAGCCTCTACTCGCCCGAAAGGCCGAAACTGCGTGAGACCAATGCTTGATAGTACAAGGAAAGTAATATTCTATAATAACTCTGACCAGTGAAACCTACCGGGCCGATGTCCAAAGGTCTAAACCGGGGTAGGTTTGTAGTTTCATCTAGAGGCCACGCAACCGCCTACGAAAAACATTCATACACAGTGGCCACTTAAGCACACATGCACGCGGCCGAAATCGCTCCCGCCCACTATTTGGGACACCTGGGATTACCATCCTACCCCCGACCCATAGTAGGTACAAAATTTAAGAGGGGGGCAAAGTTTGTACTTTCCCCAAATTTCAAACAAGCGCGTCCCATCTTCTGTTCAAAAAAGCCAAAAACAAGCGCGACCTAGACCGAAACATGGTCCCCCCCCCCGCCCACCCGTCCGATTCCCCATTCTTACTCCATGGGCGCAAAAACTACCTCTCCACCATCCGCGAAACCCCGGCGTCCTCCGTCCGCCTCCCCATCCCACCCATCAACCGCCGCCCTCCTCCATCATGCCGGAGCAGATACCCCGACGTCGTCGTCCACCGCAACCTCAACCGCAACGCCCTCCACGGCTAGTAGTTTAAGCCGAGGCCGAGCTGTCCGTACCTGAGCCTGTTCAACCACGTCGTCCTGCGCCTCACCGCTGCCGCTCCAACTTCGCCACTGTCCACCGCACCGGAGTCGTTCCTGCTACGCCGTCCTTCGCCGCCTCGGATCTTCTTCCCCTCCGTCGATATACGGCCACGACAACACAGTCAACAATTTGGCCATGGGTTCGAAAACATCGGTTCCCCTGGGAGAAAAAAGGAGATCGCCGCGACATTTGGAGGAGACCACACTGGCAACCAAAAATGGTACTCCTCTTCCCTTATTCGTGCAAATATTACGTGTGTGCTTGCACGGTATTCATCCCATAGAAGACACTAGTTAACCGCTTCTTCTTGATACTAGATGTTCCTAGTAACTCGCGATGCACAAGGTTTCTCCTCATATACTATTTCATCTTAGCTTGAGGTCCGTCGCCCCCTGGATTTCAATTCCTGGTCAGTTGATTCCACTTTAACAGAAGCACTCCCCGGCGTAACAGGCGCTAGTCCGCCTATTACACCGGGGAAGCAGCGCCTACGTGTTTATCTTAGGGGCATGTGGGGCCTAGAGCTACTGGCGCCCTATCTAGAGGTCGACCAGGATTAAAGGGATGGCCTAGGGGCGCTTCCAAGCACGGCGGTGGTGTGAGGTCCAGGGGAGGGCAGGGCGGCGGAGGCAGGGGTCTGGGCCGGTGGTCGCTGGCGGTTCGAGAAAGATCATCAACAGTGACTGATAGGAGGTAGACGAAGGCCATCTGCCCGTTCCTTATAGATCGGACGGTTCATAAAAAAATTGACTGACCTATTTATTTTTAGTCGACTGTTATCTTGATATGACCATATGTGGTGGTGTGCTGGAGGAGTACCTGCATTTCCTATGCTCATATATTACAAAATCATACGGAGTAGAATCTCATGTTGTTTGCCATGCAATGTTGTAGAGCTATCATATGTCTCCTGTCATTTATTTTTTAGCCACCTGCTATCTGCTACTTTTATAGTGCACTAGTTCTATACACACTTCACCCTTACTCTCACTATTGTGTTTTTATGCAAGGGGATTTCAGACTCTGCTGCCAAGAGAAAATCAAAAAATAAAAGAGAGAAGTCACTCCAGCATGGTACGCGGATAGGCTAGACACGTTTATCCCTTCTAAAGGGTGCAGTGTCAGCAGATGGAGATGGTAAACGTAGCTCTGGAGTTGATGACCTCGCTCACAATGAACCACCATCCCAGGTGCTTGCTTTAAATTCACAGTGTCATATGTGGTTTCATGTTCCATATGGTGTCTAGCTTGTATTCGAAAGGCCGAAGTCGGTCTTTATTAAGATAAGGAAAGATATTTCTTTACATGAACCACCATCTTGTGAGCACTAGAAGACAAATAGCTAGTCAGGAAACTGGCTGAGCCAGTGACAAGCCCGGCAAAGATGGGCATCACCTAGAAGCCAACTAAAAAGCCACGATGGTGGCGAAGCATCCCGCCTCCCACTAGGCTATCAGGTCCTAGATGATCATGCTCACCACTCCAACCGGATGTCTAGCTTGTATTGCTTCCAATTTGGCTAAATTGCATCTTCTTAGCTTACACATTATACCTTTGAATATGACTATGCCTTTATGTTTTTGGTACATACTAGTACATCTGTGTATTAACCATGTTCTTACATCAAACTAATGTTCTTGTGTATCCCTCATCAGTCACTTATGATGAGGCAGTCAGGCAAGTGGACTACTCCTCATTTAAAGAATGTAGCGTGAGCCTCCCGACATGATTCTCAAGAAACAGCAAGGCTAGATGAAGATAGTGAACGTAGCTCTGTAGTTGATTACCGCATTTCCCCTACAATAGCATCGCAGGTGCTTGCTCTAACTTGGTAGCATGATATGTGGTTACGTGTTGCATATGGTGTATAGATTGTAATTCTTCCAATCTGGTTAAACTGCATGTGCTATTCTGCTTAGCTTATACATTATACCTGTTAATGTGACATGCCTTCATGTATTTAGTACATGGTACATCTGTCTATTAAGCATGTCCTTACATAAAACTATTGTTTTTTTGTATCCCACATCAATCAATATGACAAGACACCTTTAGTATATGTAGTGCAATATTAGTTGCATCTTTCATATGATTTATAGCATGCGTTACTTCTAATTTGTTGAAATTCCATTTATGATGGGACGCTTTTAACTTGGCAGAGTCATATTGGTTGCATCTTTCATGTGGTGTCTAGCTTGCGTTGCTTCTCATTTGTTGGAATGGTTTCTTCTTAGTTTACACAAACAGTTGTGAACATGCCATGCCGTCCTGTTTTTCGTACATATTCCATCCTGGTATCATGCGTTTGCCTTACATCAGTAGTGATTGTCAGTATCATGCATGAATGAGTTCTGAGGAGAGAATTTTATTGCTTTTTCTTGTCGGTTTTACTTGACAATTCAAAATCAATAAAGTGTAAGGAAGTTAGCAAGGCAGCGGATAAAGGTGATCCTTCCAAACGGAGGGCTGTCGGTGTCAAAACCGGCGGATCTCGGGTAGGGGGTCCCAAGCTGTGCGTCTTAGGATCAATGGTAACATGAACACGGGATTTTACCCAGCTTCGGGCTCTCTTGATGAGATAATACCCTACATGCTGCTTGATTGACTATAATGAATATAGGGGTTACAAGAGTTGATCTACCTCGAGATCATATGTTGTGGTCTAAACCCTAGAGGTATGATGAGTAATGTCATAATCTATCGACTAGCCTGGCCTCAGTTTATATAATGTACCATAGGCCTAGGGTAACAAGAGTCCTAGCCGAATACGCCGGTGGGGGAGGAGTCCTTGTCTTGATCACCAAGTCTTGTGGAATCTTCCTTGTATGCGGCAACTGTCTGAACTGGCCCATGAGTATACGGCCATGGGTGTCCTCGGCCCAATCTAACTGATCGGGGGACGACGTGGTGAGTACCCCCTAGTCCAGGACACCGTCAGTAGCCCCCTGAACCGGTCTTCAAGTTGGGGACGCTCCTCGATTCTTCTGAATTGTTCTTCATCTTCAGTTGTCGGTCTTGAAAACTGGTTCAACAAATCTTCTCATCTCCGATCTTGAGGATCACAAAGTAAATCCGAAGAGTTTATATGTCGGGTATCCAAGGAGCCCCTTTAAGTTTCCAGCCTTTATCAATGCCTTGTTATCATTATGCCACACCTCAGGTTTAAAGTTGTTCCCGGGCGGCAGTGTCCTCTTGCATCCGAGCTCTAACGCCGGATTGCATCCGAGGTATCTTTTGCAGCCAAGCACCAACGCCGGACTACTTCCGAGCTCCAACGCCGGAATGTATCCAAGCTCTAATGTTGGACTGTTTCCAAGCTCCAATGCCGGACTGTATCCGAGCTCCAACGCCAGACTATACCCGAGATGTCATAGGTCATCTGGGTTCAAAAAGTTGAAGCAGTTTAGCCGAGCTTAATGCCGTAAATGCCCTCTATGGAGCCAGCTACTAGCGCCCGAGTTTAATGTCGGACTGCTTCCGAGGTGGTGCACAACCCCTGACTGTGGGCTGATTTTTTGATTGGTGCAATTTATTCTCTACCGAGATATTTAGCCAGTAGCCCTCAAGGTGTGTGCGTCGGTCTAAAACCCGAGATGCACCCGAAGGAAAACATGCAACCGCTGATCCTAGTTGCCCCTGAGACTCAAGTCGATGCGTGAAATCGGCCTGAGGATCAACTCCTAGCTCGACAACCTACATAGGAATTGAAACACGGTGTGCAAAGTCCTCGAGACTCAGGTTGGGTGCGGCCGACCAACCTGAGGATAATAATCTCCTCGAAAACTATATTGCACATTAAATTTTCTGCATTGGACAGGCAATGCAGTAGCCCCCGAGACACTGGTCGGGTGGCAACACCAGATCAGGGGATCGATGTACCCTTTTAATATTTGTAAATAATAAGCACGAAGCCCAGTAGCCCCCGAGCCTTAATGTGGGCACGGGTGGCCGAATTAAGGATCGATGTCCAAAGTAAAATCACAAATTATGTGTAATGATTCTATGTATCCAAGTACTTTACATCATCAATGCTCGGATCCGCATTGTACAAAACTTTGTTTTTTTGAGGAATTAGTGACAGTGGGAGAGGCTCCCACTGACTTTGTATTACTCACAACAGAACAGTTACATTTGTGTTACATAGGGTTCTTAGGCCCCCCGGCCATGATTGATACAAAAGCTAGCTGCCCAAACTAACAATGAAATCAGAGAGGAAAGGATGAACCTTCTCAGGACAGTTGTGAGTCACCAAACCCAGCAGATGTTTGAATCTAGCTAACCATGCCCCGAACGAATGCGGGATCCCCCTGAAATGTTGGTTGTTCCTTTCCATCCACAGGCTCCAAGCAGCAAGCAAGAAGATGTCCATGAATAGCGGTCGACGCCAGTCATCTCTACCACCATGCAAGATGGCAAGCCTGTTGGTCCCCCCTGGCCACGTCAGACCAATCCTACTCCAGCATTGTTGGGCAAAAGGGCACGTGAAGAAGAGATGTTCCACGGTTTCCTCGGGTGGGTTTTGGCAGAGCATGCAAGTATAGTTGCCCCCATCCACATTATAGTGCCACCGCTTCAGCATATTCCTGGTGTTCAACCGATCTACCATAAGCAGCCACCCAAACATCTTGAACTTGATCGGGCATTTGGATTTCCATAGCCATCCAAAGGCCTCATCAGCCATTACCTGCCTGAAGCAGTGGATATAGTATTTCTTAGACGAGTATCGTCCCAGGTCACAGACCCAAGTATCAACCAATCCACTGTCCAGACCGACGTGTGCGGACCCTTGCTGTATCTCTCTGATCTCTTCCCTGGCCTGGATCGTAAGAGGAAGACTGAAGATCGCGGCAGGATCAGTGGATCTGAGGATCTTGGCAACAGAATCATCCTCATTCAGAGCATATGAGAATGCCCGCGGATGCGTGTCCATCAATGCGGAGTCTGGGTCCCCAAACCAGACATCCTTCCAGAATAGTGAGGTGCGACCCTGGTGAACCCACTGAAGATTCCACTGAGCTGCATTACATCTTTCCACCAGAAGGAACCCACTGGCTCGGTGGTGTGCGGCACCTTGTTCGGGTAGTACGTCTCCCAGATCAGCTGAACCCAGGGTACATCCTCACGATTGTAGAATTTGAACAAGTATTTTAGGAGAAGCGCGGTATTTTGTATTCTGACATCAATAACACCAAGGCCACCACACCGTTTCGGTCGACAGACAAGCTCCCATGCAACAAGGGAGTTGGATTTGATCCCATCATCAGAATTTTTTGCCCATAGACAATAGCGGCGGAGTTTGTCCAGGTGTTCAACTATTTTTGGGTGTAGCTTGATCGTACACATTGCATATATCAACATGGAGGTGACCACCGAATTGACCAACGTTAGTTTGGCCCCCGACGACATCAGTGATAGGGCAGTGGAAGTTTTCCTCTCAACCGAATGAACTAATGGCATGAGATCAAGAACAGTCGGCCTCGTCGTCCCCATGGGAAGACCAAGGTATGTAAACGGCAGGGAACCAACCGAGCAACCAAACACTTCCGCCAACCCCCCGGCACGCTGGTGGTCAACGTTGATGGGTATGAGGGTCGATTTATGGAAGTTAATTTTGAGCCCTACCGAAGCCGCATAATCCTCCAAGATAAGTTTCATGCGGATTGCCTGTGTAGGACAAGCTTGCATAATCAAGATCGTGTCGTCAGCATACTGCACCACCGGGAAGTCACCTGCATTTTCACGTGGAATGGGAAGCTCTAGCAATCCCTGAGCATAAGCATCATTGATCGCAGCTTGTAGCAGATCAGCTGCAAGAACAAAGATTAGTGGCGAGAGAGGGTCACCCTGGCGTACTCCACATTTGCATTTGAATTTCCGGCCAGGAACGCCATTCAAGAGGACTGACGAAACTCCCGAGCCAAAAATCAGTTCCATCCAGCCCAGCCACCTATCATCAAAACCCATATGTTTCATGATTTCCAACATGGGGGCATGCTCGATCGTGTCAAAGGCCTTAGCAAAGTCTAGTTTGAGCAATATGATCTCTCTCCCAGACGAGTGGCACTGATGAATGTACTCGTACGACCACGCGAGACAATCCTGGATGGTCCTACCTTTGATAAACCCATACTGATTCCTGTGAATAATTTTTAGAATCACTTTCTGCAGTCGGTTCGCCAGGATCTTTGTAATGACTTTCAGACAACAGTTCAGTAAGGTGATTGGTCTGAAGTCATTAGCCGTCTCCGGAGAGAAATTTTTTGGAATCAAGGTGATATAACCCTCACTTATGCTAGTGATATCCAGACCACCTGCATGAAATGCGTGACAGAGATCATAGAAATCTGTCTTGATAATTTGCCAGCACTTCTTAAGGAAACAGCCATTAAACCCATCCGGGCCAGGTGCTCTGTCATTCGGCATTTCCTTAACAACAGCATCTATTTCATCATTAGAGAAGGGCGCGCTCAGCTGATCCAACCCATCAATCCTGCGGATGATCCTAGAAAGATCAAATTTCATGTTGGTAGGTTTAGAAGAACCCAAACGGTCCCTGTATGTATTGAACAGTACCCCCTCCTTGCCAACATGGTCATGTATTTCGACCTCCCCAACTCTGAGCATGGCAATAGTGTTGTGTCTGTACCTCTCTGTGGCCAAAGACTGAAAGAGCTTTGTGTTTTCATCGGCAAAACGAAAGTACCTGATCGTACACCTCTTTCGCCAGTACTCATTCTGGTATTTGAGCAAGGCCTGTAGATGGTTTTTCAGTATCTTCCTGAAGTTTGACTCCTGAACATATAGGGGTCGTCTGTCCTCAAGTGCATCCATGTTTGCCAGAACCTCATTACTGATTTGAATCAGAACTTTAAGTTTGGAGACACCCTTACTCCAACGCTTGAGATCATATCTCAGAATTTTAAGCTTTTTGCAAATTCGCGCCGCCGCATTGGGTGCGTGACATGATTTAGACCATGATCCAGCAACAACCTCCATGAACCCCTCATGATCTGTCCAAAAATTCTCAAACCTAAAAAGCCTGGACCGTGGGATGCTTGATTCAATCGTGACCACGCACGGAATGTGATCAGACACTGGCTTCCCCAGGGGCAAGACCATTGTGTTAGGGTATTTGGTGGTCCAATCAGACGACGTGAAGAACCAATCTAACTGTTCGAGCAGAGGATCATCTTGCATGTTACTCCATGTGTATGCACGGCCTTTAACTGGTAGTTCCATTAGTGATTGTGCGCGGATGATCTCATTAAATAGTAGCATGTCCGCAGCGTTGCCACCTGACTTGTTTCTGTTATTCGTGGAACGAATAAAGTTAAAGTCACCCAGAATTAACCAATTGTCGTCATCAGGGATATTAAGCTCAAAAAGCCAGTTTGTAAAGTCCAGTCTACGCTGACCAGAGCAGGGGCCATAAACATTGACTAGATTCCACGAATCATGTGACTGCGTGGCCACGAAAGAAATCCCAATGGCAAAAGAATCCACAAACCAAGATGTACCAGTAAAAACAGCACTATTCCAGATAACGATGAGGCCCCCAGAAGCCCCCACTGACGGTGCAAAAACAAATTTATCGAAGCGCTTAGGGCAGAAAGTCTTAATAAAAGCAGGATCGAAGGATTCACGTTTAGTTTCCTGGATACATAGCACAGAACAACCGCTAGTATCAATCGCATTCCTAATAGCCAAAAGTTTTTCATCAGAGTTTATGCCTCTGATGTTCCACGAGAGCACATTCCACGATTTATTCATCAGTCGGGAAGACTTCAGTGCTCAGCTTCCCCGGACGAGCTCTGATCATCCAGCAGCTTGTCACGGGAGATGGCTTCCGGAGGAATTCCACAGTTGCGCCCCATCTGTTGAAGATCCTCGATCGGCGTTGGTGGGGGGCAATCGGCAATGGGCACCTGCACAGGAGCAGCAGCCAAAGAAACAGCATTGACAAAAGGAATGTCTCGAGGTTTCACCCTTGATTTTGAACGCCTTGCATCCGGAGCATGGTTGATTTTGAAGCCATCGTACTTGTTGGATCTATTGCTTCGTCTGACAGTGGTTGTGTCCAAGGGCACTAGCATGTTACTGGTGTTGATTAGCATTGAACACAGAGGAAGACGCAAGCACCTGGAGCGCAGTAGTCTGGTCTGATGAAAGCACCATCTGAGTCTCCTCGTCCGCTGAGACGAGCTGTGGAAGCACCTTGAGGCCAGGAGATTGTTCCGGCAGCTCCCAATTCACAGCATTGAATCGAGCCCTGGGTTTAGGCGAAAGCATACCAGATGGGACAGTGACTCTCCCCCACTGAAGTGCAGAAGCAAAGATCCTTGAGAAGATGTCAGGTTCAGGCACCATACACTCAATCCAAACTGCCGCCGCTGCATTAAGATGATTCTGAATAATCTGAAAGGGGTTGAGGGGTATCATCACAGGAGAATTGTGTTGCAGGGTGATAGTGGGCGTATAAATGCGTTTGAGCATGCCCCCAATCCAGAGCAAGAACTCATAATCAACTGCAACCTGAAGAAAAATAGAGTTTCCTCCAGCCCTGACGAACTCCCTCCTGGCTGCAGGACTGCCATTCACAAATCCATCAGCCAAAGCATCTACTGCTTGAAACTCCGAGTCAGATGACCAAATGTCAGATAAATTATCCTGCACATTATGCTCCGGGTCCACACCATCCATGAGGGACGGACCATCATACTGAAAGAAAGTCCTAAAGCTGAATCCATTGTAGGGTGGAGGTACCACAGGCCACACTCCCCACCCATTGTTCTGAACATCATTAACTGGTTCAGGAGCATTCCAGGCCGCCGCATTCAAAGCATCCTGAGCAGCCATCTCATCAGTTCTTGCTTGTTGCATGAGGGTATAGTAGGGAAGCTGGTATGGGTGTGGAGATGCATTCAAAAGTGGTGGAGTGTCCTCATTACCAACCAAGTTTGGTATAGTATTCCTGCCATTCAGAACATAAACTGGTACAGACCACGAACGAGCAAGACCCGGTAGTAAACCAACCCTAGTAATGACCAGACTATGCGGCACCTCCGCAACATCGTTGATATGGCATTTAACAAGGACTCTGGCCTTGTTCTGACCCGGGCGGGGCCAGGCAAGCATTTTCCCAAAGTGTGAGACTGCCTTATGAACATAATGCTCTGTTTGGTAGTCCATTGGAAAAGCAAGAAACATGACCCAAGCTTCATATTCAAAAGCAGACATATGCATATTGATGCTCTCATCATGCGGAACTAGTGAAAAAGTGGAATCCTCAGTCAAAGCATGCAGACCTTCTCTAATAGCAGCATCTCTACTTTCCATATCCGCAAACACAACACATCCGATCCCCAGCGGGTAAACAAAGTCATCTAGCAGTTCATACTCTAAATCTCCAACAATAATGCGGCAGACCTCAGCTAGCCATAACTCCTTCTGATGATCAGGGACCAGAGGGTTGACGGAGACAATGGCGTACCTATCATGATTCAGAGGCGGATCATCCACCACCATGACATGCCTCTGGACCCGGTGAGCCGGCCCGCAATCAAAGGTGGATCCATCTGGAGCGAAGGCGAAGGGGCTCATGGGGAAGTTCGCCATGGATGACGAAGCCGGAGACTGCTTGAGAGATCTCGCCGGAGCAGGGGATGGAGATTTCTTGCTGAGAGCCGATGGGGAGAAGAGTCGAGATGGCGGAGGCGTGGGTGTAGAACTCGAGGAGAGCGTCGTAACACTCGATTGGGGTTTTTGGCAGGCAGAATTGACTACACCCTGACCGGGTAGGCGTATCGTCAAGCAATGGGGGTTAGCCACGTCCGCGTGGAATGGGATTATCTGTTGCCGTTTCGAAAGGCAACCACCATGCGGATCCCCAATAGCACGGGCCATACCAACATCCACAGAGATACCTACCTCAGATTCACCCGCGGCAGCCCGAGGCAAGATCCTCTCCGATTGTGGTAGATTTTTCTTTTTCCAAGCCCATCGGGGTAGAGAGGCACAAGCCGGAAGCTTACGTGACTTGTGGCCCAAACGATGACATAGAGGGCAGCGACGAAGCCCAGGACAAAGCCTGGTTATGTGGTTAACTGCAGAACATGCATTACACTGAAGGCCCAAAGGGTCCGGGCCTACTCTGCATGGCACATGCTTGTGAGCATCAGTACGTGTAGTCGTGCAGGCACATGTCCCAGAAATATCCCCACAACCTTGACAAAATATTCCAGTGCACGAATCATCAACATGGCCGAGACAATCACAGAGAGAACAATGCAAAAGTCTTTTGTAAATGTATTCCTTGGTGGGGACTGAAGTGATTTGCACCAGAAGCTTAACACTATCATTATCATAACCGGCCTGCCAGCCATCGAGAATAGCAAATAATTTCTCATCCGGAATTGAATCCCATAATCCCATAATATATCCTTCCCCATGAAAAGATGGCAACCTTCCAGGAATATCGTGAGAAATAGGTATAGATATGGAACCAATCCGAAAAGAATCCTTAGAATCCGGAGATGAAAAACTACCAAAGAAGATCCGATCTGAAGGCTCGCCGGAATGCAAGTCCGTCGGCGGCGGAATGAAACCCAAATTCTGTAGAACTGGTAATGAGGCGGGATCCAGTGGTAATTTACTCTGATTAGAGAGCCATTTAGATCTGATCGCTGGGCCAGGTGATGAAGCCAGACCAGTTAGCTCAGAATCAGCGTGCCAAGAATGAAGTAGTGGACGAGAAACCCCAGATCGATGAAGGTGAAAATGGCAGATAAAGTCCGGCCAAATTCGGTCTCTCAATCCAAAAATGAAATGTCCCACACGATTTGAGGCCACTGAGAATCGAAAATGCCGATCACCCAAACGCAAGACATTAAAACTGGCAGCAAGACCTCCAATACATGACTGAAGGGCCATACCCACCGAATCCACCGAGAGGGGAAAAGAGGCCGAAGAGAAGGAAACTTCAAGGAAGAATTCCTTGGAGCCGGGGTTGGGGATGAAGTGGACCGTAGATCCAAATCTAGCACGCACCTATGCTTCAACCTTGAGGCCGGGGGAGAAATCCCAGTGGAGAAGGCCGTCCATTGGGGTTGTCGAGAGGCGATCGTAGGGTTAGACCCTAGAATCGCCATGGGAGTTGCCTGAGGTGGGTGGAGGAGGGAGTCGCCATATGGGTCTTAGTCTAACTTTGTTGACCAGCCATCGGCTTCAACCTCCTCGGCCAGTAGCCGGGGAGTGTTTGTCCCACTTTACAAAGCCTTTATGAGGGAAAAGATTTGCGGCAAACAAGGCAATCCGGCCATACAGTTTTATAAACAAAGGTACACAGAGAGACATGTTATATTATTGTTTAACATAAGAAACATCGGCCAAAGAAAATAGTCCCGCTATCGGTTCCTTTCTTTGGGTTGTCATGCTAAGCATGATCATGAAACCTCAGCTCCAATCAATGTGGGAGGAAAATACTGAGGATTAGTTCAGGAAAAGCTTCCAAACTCTGTGGTCTAGATGAACCCAAATTTTCACTTCCGTTGCGATCGTTTATAATTTGAAAGTGGCCCATCGTCGGCTTATACCCCCTTGTAGATGCTATGCAGGGTGTTTCCGAAATAACAAAACAACCCTTTGTAGATGCTATGCAGGGTGTACAAAACTTTGTTGACCAGCCATCGGCTTCAACCTCCTCGGCCAGTAGCCGGGGAATGTTTGTCCCACTTTATAAAGCCTTTATGAGGGCAAAGATTTGCGGCAAACAAGGCAATCCGGCCATACAGTTTTATAAACAAAGGTACACAGAGAGACATGTTATATTATTGTTTAACATAAGAAACATCGGCCAAAGAAAATAGTCCCGCTATCGGTTCCTTTCTTTGGGTTGTCATGCTAAGAATGATCATGAAACCTCAGCTCCAATCAATGTGGGAGGAAAATACTGAGGATTAGTTCAGGAAAAGCTTCCAAACTCTATGGTCTAGATGAACCCAAATTTTCACTTCCGTTGCGATCGTTTATAATCTGAAAGTGGCCCATCGTCGGCTTATACCCCCTTGTAGATGCTATGCAGGGTGTTTCCGAAATAACAAAACAACCCTTAGCCGACGTCTCGGTGCCCGAAGGCGGTTGTGTTGGCGAAAACGAGACAATCAGATATGTGGGCTTTATGACTTTCACTTAGACATAGGAGTTTAAAGTTGGGAGGCCAGCAAGTAGCCCCCCGCTTAGTGTTCGGCGATAGCCTAGGTCAAGCCGTAAACACTTCGGCCAATGTTAGGAACGGCCCATCATTTAATATAGTCATCGGATCACTGACCGGTTTAGGCTTTATTGTGACAGTCAGTTTTCAGCTTTCTCCACCGAGGTGCTTAACCATGCGAGCTGGAAGCACAATCGCAGTGGTTCTCCTTTTGCACACCTAACCGAACAAAGCGGAATGTAGGAGGCAAGCACAGGAGCCGGGAAACCCAACTATCGACCGACGACACAATTTGAAACCGATGCATATATAGCAATATCCGAGAATTTTTGCCGAATCTCTAAAGGTGTCCGGCGTTGCACTGTGAGACTTATGCGGAAAACACACAAATAGTTGAAAAGTGCCATAGGATTGGAAAACTAAAAAACGTCAGTAAAAGCTCGACGTCCGAACTAGGTTAATTGTTTGGTGCCAATCAGAAAATTGGTCTTAGAGAAAAAATTGTGCTTCTGTCGTGCTTTAACATGACATATCCTATCTCAAGACTACAAGCGGGTCAGCCTACGGCTTCAACCTCCTATCCCGAAGGTGGATGAGAGGGAAATCGGGCTATTGAACACACACTTGCGTCGAAAAAAGGAGTGATAGAAAAAAAACTTGGCAACGACTAGGAAGAAGAACACTTATTATAAAACAGCTCATATAAATTTAAGAGCCCCCAAGTGACTTGAGTAAAAAGAATTTAATGTATAATGATTGTATGTACCGAAGTACTTATATCATATATGTGTTCACCCGAACTTTGAATGCGTCTTAACCGACCGTCGGCTTCTCCCTCTTCGGCCAAGGGCTGAAAAGTGTTATGTACTCCATCTGTCGAGAATATCGATGGTGTTTCCGATAACCAGGCAATCAGGCCATAAGGCTGTAATAGACAAAGCGCGCTCAGGGAACTTATGCTATATTACTAACGAAGTGTAAGAAGCATCTTCGAAGAAAATAGTACCCCCACCGATACCTTTCTTCGGTTGCTCATTGTTATTATGAGACTTGTGAAATAGATTTTTTGTACTCATGAGTTCCGTTGTGTGCCGATCATGATTGAAAACAATAAGAGCGCTAGATTTCGGCTTCACCCAGTCTGAGGTCAGAGCTCAGAAGAACCGGTCGTGCCAATCGCAGAGGTGCTCCCTTTACTCCCTAGCCGAACAATCGGGAACGTAGGGGTAAGCACAGGAGCCAGGCAACCCAGCTTGCAAATCACTTAGGTCAATATGGTGCATATTGTGGCGTAATACACGAACAAGGAACGAAGCCGTACAAGTATAATCATATGCAAGAGGAAAAGCTCCAGCAAGGGAGCCCCCAAATAAATGGGGTATTTGAATATGGGTGTCACAGACAAAGTTATGACAAGGAACTTTGTCACAAACAACTTCGTGCTAAAAAGTATAATGCTTGTTCGAACCGAACAAAATTTAAAACTGAATGTTTTTTAGCATGAAAGCGACTTAGCTGGTTAATGTGTTCGGCGTTGATGACGCGGTCCGAGCTTGATGCGGGACAAGGTTCCAGCCCCCAGGCTGGTCCCAAGGTGGCCGAGCAGAGAGTTCGGCACTCCGAGAAGATGAAGCCCCCAGTCCAGCCGCGGTAATGAAGCAGGTCGGCGCACCAAGGCGACAACACAATTCGGTCGACGGAGGCGACAGAACGGCTTAGTCTGAGTCGATTGGCTGCACATATAAAATAGTGCAAACCAAAAAGTAATGACAAATAAATATAATAATGTATATATATAAAAAATTCTTCTACTTATTTAACACAAGTGAAGGAAATAATGAAAGAGATGTGGCCTGAGTGTCGAGCTCAATGTCGATGCAGGGCGTCAGCGTGACACAGTGAAGCCGTGACAAAGCCCGAATTTGCGGGTCAGTCCGAGTTCCAAATACGGCGTTCGCCGAACTATGCACGAAAACTAACCAAACCACCACGCAATCATCGCTAATGCGGCCACCAATTGATAGACCTGTGTACAGATGATGGAACAAAGCAGTGTAATAATTCCTTGGAAAAAATGAACCCAAACGAGCGAAAATTGCTAGGATTAATAGCACCTGGTTTATCTGTTGTAGTGGTTCGAAGAAAGGTTACTCCCAAAATTGGGACTCGATCCACACACCCATTGCCTGATGGGTGATGAAGCGATGGCACGACAATCCTGGCAAAGGTTGGCTCGCCACGGTGAAGCCCGTGGTCCAGCTAATGTGATGAAGCTGGTCGGCTAGTGATGCCGAAGTCTCTGGAGTAAGTTGATGAAGGGATGACGAAGCCCCCAGTCCAGACAAGGAGATGGATAAGGTCGGTGACGAGATGTGTCAGCCGAGGTGTTGAAGTAGTTCGGCGTGATGGACATCGGCTCGATGAAGCAACAGTTCGGCCATGCCGATGTAGGTCGTAGCTTGTGACGTGATCAATGCTGGCTTGATGAAGTGACCGTGCGGCGATGCCGGTGTGCCCGCTCCGTGTAATCCGTGGGGCGGCGATGTTGGTGACGATTTACCCTTCACGATGCCGAACTATTGTTCGGCTGGCCGAGATGATGATCCGAAGAAGTTGAGCTCGGCTCAACAAAGCGACGACGTGTCTAGCACAGGTCGGCCGCCGTGGTGTGATGTTGTCGGGCCGGTTTGACACCGACGCGATGGTGAAAATCGTATTGTAAAAATACTTTTAATATTAATGAGATGTGTTTGAGAATAAAACACAGTACCCCATACGAAAAACGTCCTTCAAAAAGGATGTCCGAAATCTTGTTCGTAAAGAAGATGAACTTGGATCGGATTCGTTCTCGCGCAGAAAACAGATTCGAAAAGTTCCTGGAGTTCGGACGGTCGGATCGAGCTGAATTTTTGGCAAGTGATAGATATGGGAATTCCGCAGCCGATCAACGGTTGGATCTTCTAAAGGACGTCCGAGCTAGATGCTAGACACCCCGCTCCAAATTCATCCGAATTGTCGTCCAGATTCAACAGGGCTCCGGTATATCGAAGATTGCCGGAGATTCCTCCATCGGAACTCGACAAAATTTTCACAGGGTTGTTGTGGACTTAATTCCGCATAATTACACCGAAGCAATCGTTTAGGCGACACTCAAGGAGGCGGTGGCGGCGGATACAAGTTTGCTGTCCAGAAAAAAAGCACGGTCGCCTGAGGGCAATGTTGATGTTGAGCCCCCGAGCTCCATGGATGACTGCTCCATGATCTTGATAGAGATCGGAGTTGATGTTGATGAAGGCCCTCATCCGAACATGACGATAGGAGGTAGGGCGCAGTCCTCGGTCAAGCCAAGGTGACCAGTCGAGCTGGTGACAAAGAAGCCGACGTCGCAGTTGACCTGAAGTTGAGCCATTGATCCTTTTGCCGATCACACAGCGGAACTCTCAATGAAAGCACCAATGTCGATGTCAAAACCGATGGATCTCGGGTAGGGGTCCCAAGCTGTGCGTCTTAGGATCAATGGTAACATGAACACGGGATTTTACCCAGCTTCGGGCTCTCTTGATGAGATAATACCCTACATGCTGCTTGATTGACTATAATGAATATAGGGGTTACAAGAGTTGATCTACCTCAAGATCATATGTTGTGGTCTAAACCCTAGAGGTATGATGAGTAATGTCATAATCTATTGACTAGCCTGACCTTGGTTTATATAATGTACCATAGGCCTAGAGTAACAAGAGTCCTAGCCGAATACGCCGGTGGGGGAGGAGTTCTTGTCTTGATCACCAAGTCTTGTGGAATCTTCGTTGTATGCGGCAACTGTCCGAATTGGCCCATGAGTATATGGCCATGGGTGTCCTCGACCCAATCTAACTGATCGGGGACGACGTGGTGAGTACCCCCTAGTCCAGGACACCATCGAGGGCCTCTACAGTTTCTACTCCTCCATCCCCCAAGATGATTTCCAAGACAACACATGCATAGACACTCAACGTAGCCCTGTCTATGATGAGCACGTCTCTCCTAGTGCACCATCACCGGTGCTCCCTCTAACTTGACACTGTTATATGTGGTTGGTTGTTATGTGTGATGTCTAGCTTGTATTGATTCTAACTTTGTTGAATTCCATCTGCTTACTTTACACATTATACTTGAATAAGATGCATGTTTCTGTTTCTAGAACATACAATATCTGTCTATCACACCATGTTCTTACATCAAATTACTACTATTGTGTAACCTGCAACAATCACTTATCATAAGACACGTTTGACTTCGGAGTGTGATATAGGTTACATCTCGCATTCTTTTCTAGCTTGTACTACTAATTTGTTGAAATGTCACTTATGACGAGACAATTTTAACTTGGTAGAGTGATATTCGTTGCGTATTTCATATGGTGTCTAGCTTTCATTGCTTCTAATTTGTTGAAATGCCTTCTCCTTAGTTTACACATCATAAGCTGTGAATATGCAATGTTGTGAATATGCAATGGCACTAATGATGAGAGACCTCTAACTTGGTAGTGTGATGTTGTTTGCATCTTGCATATGATTTATTTCTTGTACTGCTACACATTTGTTTAAAAGCCATTTATGATGAGACACTGTTAACTTGGCAGAGTGATATTTGTAGCATCTTTCATATGGTGTCTACCTTCCATTGCATTGCTTCTAATTTAGTGAAATGTCTTCTACTTAGTTTACACATCATAGTTCTGGTTACCTCTTCCATCCTGTATTTCGTACATATTACATCCTCCTATCATGTGGTTGTCTAACATCAAAGTTCAGTTCGTCTGTATCACGCATCAATTTGTTCTGAATAACTAAATTGTTATTCATTTTCTTGTTGGCTTGAATTAACATGGCATAGAGAAAGAGGAAGAAACACAGAATGGGAGGGAATGGGAAGCGGAAGAATCCTGCAGATTCTGCTGGTACTGATGGTGCAATATAAGGCCAAAGTCCAGCGGAAAATTCTACAAATAGGGTATCACATGCTACACGAGCTATAGAAAAAGCCAAACAGAAACAAATAGCTGCCACCAAACAAGCAGAGACAACCCTAGTTCTTGTAACACCTTCCATAGTACTACCAGCTGCATGAGTTACTCGTGCGTCAACTGAACTAGCAACATGTTCCCAAGCTCCCTTGCCACCTGACACTACTTCCAAAGCACTCTTGACACAACACGAGTTGGCAAGATCAGATGAACCTTGTGAGCTTCAACAGCAAGAAGGTAGTTGCTGGAGTCAAGTTATAGTTGCATGCTTCTTTATATGTAGTCTCACAGTTTGATGTACACTAACACTTCCTATGTTCATTGTTGGACTAGCACCTAGGCGCAAGTGGAAACAAACATCAGGGATAATGCTCGATAGGTTAACTAAATCTAGAGGAGGAAGAATGGATATCGGTTTTGAGGCAGGTTTAAAAAGGCCACGTGATGCTACAGAGTCAGCCAAGTTAGTATTAGAGGCAGCGGTTGCTGTTAGGTGTCATGTACGTATCCTCCCAACATGGATTCAGTACAGGAATGACAAAGATGAAACCCAGTTCAACACCTTCCTTGACCATGTATCTGTAAGTATGGTTATGTATGGAAACTAGTAATATCGTCTTGCTCTGTCCCATACTTTCTAGGTTGCTGATAATAAGACTCCCATAATTTTCAACAGATGAGGTTCAAGTTGGATAGCCAAGATGATGCAACCATACAAGCTTGCACTCATGTTTTCAAGCCTGCTCTGACAGTATCGATATAACTTGAGGAAAACTCACTTTGAAGGCAAGGCTAACAGTGAACTTTCCCAAACATCTCCAGTGGAAAATATATCGGATGAAGACTGGAGGGGCCTCGTTAAACACTGGTCTGATCCAAAGTATCAGGTACATTATATATATGTGATCAGATCACATGTTGAAGTCCTATTTACGCATGTGCCACACAAATCTATCTTCTTGTAGGTGAACTGTTCAAAGAACAAGGTCAACCGTATGAAAGTGAAATTCCAACAGACGACAGGATCTCGTAGCTATATTGCACACTGCGAGACTCTTGTAATTAGCTGTTGTTTCACTCTTTTCACTGTACCATATTATCAGATCTATATTGACTTGTTCCAAATGCAGAGGAAAGCCCGCAAGGACCAAAAAGTACATGAACCAAATGATGTGGAAATCTTCAAGGACTGTCACACCGGCAAGAAGAAGGGCATGACTACACCAGTCAAAGCCGCAGTTGTAAGTCCTTAATCCTCATGCCTTTTAACTACTACTTACTCTAACTTGTGCCTTGAACTGCATGGTTTGCAGCCAATGTCTATTATTCTTTTCAATTTTATATACAATTGTCTTAGCGTATCTTTTAACCTTACAAGGTTTAAAAGAGAGGAGTGATGTTCCTTTGATCTTGACCTGTAATCTAGTTCCATGCTGGACTTTCCCACACAATGTTACAATTGCCTATTTGTCTGTTCTCAGTTGTTTTGTGATATGAATGATGTCATACTGTCAGAGTAATTGACCACGGGTACCCCGAAGACGGCAAGACGATATTTCAAGACATCGGGGCTAGCAAAGCCCCTCAGTCCGACTGCCCGGCCGCTCCTGCCGGCTCCCCGTCCGACTGCTCTGTCCGGCCGGCTGCCGGCTGCCGACTGCTCCAACCAGCCGGCTGCCGACTGTGCCAACCAGCCGGCTGCCGACTATAGCCCGACCCGACACCGACGAGACGATCGTACCCGAGCACTATTCATGTGTCATCTCAAGCCATCATGTATAGTGTCACTTGTCCCCTGGCACTATTTATGAAGTGACCCAGGGGACAAGCATGACATGCACCATGCCTTACCCATGCCCACCACATAGCTTACTCTCTAAGCTAGCCATGCCTATATTTATGGGCACACATCCATCCATCCAGGGGGATGGAGACTCACGCATACACACAAGCAAGCTAGCTAGCCAACCACACACTCACACATGCATGCTCAGGCACATGCGGCCATACACACATATACGAGGCCAGATGCCTATGGCACTGACCTCAGATACAGCTCCAGGAGCACTCTGTACCAGATATACATACCAGATACACTCAGACATGCAGCAGTAGGATTATTATCTCTCCGGAGAGCTCCGAAGCTGGGTAAACCACCGCGTGCTACTCGCATACCCACTCCCGGTCCTATCAGCAGCAGTCTTACCCTCACACTAAGCCCTTGTGGCATCTATCGACTCACCCCCCCTCCCCCGTGAGAATACCACGACAGTTGGCGCCCACCATGGTGTGGTACTACTATTATGCTACCACGCTGCTGCTGGTTTCGCTGTCCGGGCGGGACCATCTTCGTCTTCCCCGCCGTGCCGTTGTGCCGTCTCTCCGGTAGAGCTCGGGGGCTTAACTTTGACCCGGCCCCGGAGAGGTCGTGCGGGACAGCGCGCCCTCGTCGGCGGCCTCGCCACCTTTGTCATCACCACCGTTGCGACGCCGGCTATCCGTCTGCGCGCGCGCCGCGTGCGGGGCCTCGCTTTGGTCGGCCGTGTCCGTCCACGCGCCGCTCGTGTTGCTTTCCTCCGTGTTGCGTCTTGCTCTGGCCGACACGGGCGTTCGCTCCTCCAAATATCATCGAGACAAGCTAGGTAGATACAAGTCACACAATGGTCAAACCATTAGCCATACACTACACAGATATACTACCCAAACAATGCCCATACACCACTTGTACGATAATCAGATGCAAGTCGGACAAGCCCCAGATAATCCTTGTATAATCCCTATACATCGCCCATACACTTGTCAGATACAGGACGGACACGACCTGTACACAAGCACAATGGCCATACAATGGCTCGATCTGCAGCTAGCACACTCGGCCTCGATGCGCAGCTCCCTCCGCCGGGCGTTGGCTGCAGTCCCGTGCCTACCGCAACAATCAGCGTCCACGACCTCCTTCTCCTCCGACTAGTCCTCCGCTGCGTCGACCTCTGTCCCCCGCGCCCTGCGTGCCTCGCCTCTCCGTCGTGGCTCCACTCTGCTCCGGCCTACTACGCCTCCCGCACGGGTGCGACTTCTCCCCTGTGTTGGGCTTTCCTCCCCGCGCACGCGTGCGGGATTGGGCCCCCTGCAGCTCTGCTCCAACCGGATGCGCGACCGCGCACCTCTACCGCGTCAGCCGGCCGCCCGGCTCCAGCCTCGTCCAGCTCTGCCCAGCTTCCAGCTACGCCAGGCTTCCAGCTCTGCCCGGCTCCGGTTGTTGCTCCGCGGCCCCAGCCACTGCACCGTCTCGGTCGCCACCGACTCCACGCCGTCCGTCCACATCCTCGCCTCTTCATCCGTGCGAGCCCCGCATGCTGCGCCTGCAGCCGCTTCGAGCCACCGCTCGGAAGCCACGCTGCCGGCAAGTCCTCCTTCACCGCTCCCTTCATAGAAGCCGCCACATGCCCGGCCCCGGCGCCGGCTTCTCCGCGTCCCGCGCCGGCTTCGGGTGGCCTCCCCGCGCACAGCCGCGTCCCGCCTCAGGTCGGCTCCTTCCGCGCTTGTCGGTTTCCGCTCACCCGGCCGACTCCTACAGCACCCGGCCGCCGGGTCACCGGCGCCCCCGCCTCCGGCATTGTCCCACTCCGGCCCCGTTCGCTCCCCCACGCCGGTTCCTCCATCCCGGCTGGTCGTCAGCCGTCTCCGAACGCCCGCGCCGGCTGCGTCTCACGGATGCCCTCCGCCGGCTGCCTCTAGCCCGCGTGTGCGCCGGCTCCCCGCCGCTTCCGCTGCCCTCGCCAGCCGGCTGGCCGACTGCTCGGGTGCTGGGCCGGCTGCCCACCCGACAGAGAAAGAAATAGGAAAAAGGGGGGTCGGGTGAGAGAAAAGTCAGGGGCCGGCTGCCCAAGCCGGCTGAGAAAGAAGTGGCCGAGTGCTGAAAAAAGAGAGAGAGAGAAAAAAAGAGAGAGAAAAAAAGGAAAAAGAAAAGGAGGATCCGACTTTGCAGACTGTAGTCCAGTCGACTGCTCCGGTCAACAGCCCGCGTTGTTGCTAGGCCGGCGGGTTCGTCTACCCGCTTCGTTGCAAAGAGCCCGACTGCTGTGTCGGGGTCCGCCCGCCCAGCCGGCTGAAGAAGAAAAAGTAGTCGCGGGAGATCCGGCCGGACAGCTCAGTAGTCGGCCCAGATCTCGGGGGCTACACCCAGCAGGTGCGCTGACGCGCCCCCGCGAAGAAGAAGACAAAGTAGTCACCGGGAGATCCGGCCCGACTGCTCAGCAGTCGGCCCGAATCTCGGGGGCTACACCCAGTGGGTGCGCTGGCGCGCCCCCACAAAAGATTGCAAGAAGCGAAAACAAGAAGAGTTTTGTCCGGCTGCCAGTAGCCAGCAGAAGAGAAGAAAGAAGAAACGGGCGCTGCAAGTTACCTCGCCGCCTGGCCAGTCGAACCTGACCGGTCGGGACCCCCCTTCGAACATATAGCACTCATCTGAATACAGCTCCAGGAGCACTCTGTACCACATATACATACCAGATACACTCAGACATGCAGCAATAGGAGTATTATCTCTCCGAAGAGCTCCGAAGCTGGGTAGACCACCGCGTGCTACTCGCATACCCGCTCTCGGTCCTATCAGCAGCAGTCTTACCCTCACACTAAGCCCTTGTGGCATCTATCGACTCACACCCCCCGTGAGAATACAACGACACATACTATGCTTACCGTATCATAAACTTCGTCTCTTTATCCTTAGTCATCAATACAATGTGAAGAAATGGACAATACTTTAGCGATGGTACATGGTCATATGTTTGGAACCTGGTTTTATTATGTACTTTGCAATAAAATACAACTAATATTTTACATGGGTTCACCAGAATAAGTTCTATATATAGACCAAAGCTATTTTGTTTGGTTTTGCTGCCTCCTTAATATCTTCTGATCTGGTACTACTAATGTAAAAACTCAACTTTTCAGCGATCTATGGAAAAAATGGTGGAACCGCCACTTTCTAAAGTTGGCGAGGCAACTATAACTACAATGTCAGCTCTTGCTGCAGTGGGTCAGTACCTATCCACTAACAGTGCCAAAAGCATGTTCCTAGGTAATACTGGGTTGGTTGTTAAGGCAATCTCGTCCAAACTGCCTCATGATCAAGATATGCAAGCTCAAAACAATGTTGTGTCTGCTCTCCAGACACAAGTCCATTCCCTAACAGATACCCTTTGTGAAACAAGGAGAGACATTGTTCGATGTCGCCAAGATATGCATGGTTTTGAAACCAGACTATCAGACATTTGCTATGTTGTTTAGGAGCCTAGGAGAAATGAAGGAAAAGGTTATGGTGCTCCATCGGACAATACAGCATGAAAACATAACAGTCAGGTCAAATGAACTGAGCTTCTGAACTTCGGGTGGTGCATTTATCTGCTAGACTGTTAACTTTTATGCCAACCTTCCTTTTGTTTTATAGTTGTAATTTGTTTTGGTGCGATACAAAATTTGTTCTTAACGTGCAGGCACCGGCTGAAGAAAATAGCAAGCCATTTTTGTATAGTGTGGGGTGTTCCCTATATTTGCACTAGTGGCGATCTTTGATGCCGAGTGGATGTAATCTGTGCAATTGCCTTAATAGCCTAGCATTAGTTTCGGCCTTATTTATTTCCTAGTCTTCTTTTCCCCTGGTTTGCTAGTGGCCGTTGTCGGTGTCAAATACGGCGGATCTCAGGTAGGGGGTCCCGAACTATGCGTCTAAGGTTAATGGTAACAGGAGGCTGGGGACACGATGTTTACCCAGGTTGAGGCCCTCTCGATGGAGGTAATACCCTACTTCCTGCTTGATTGATCTTGATGATATGAGTATTACAAGAGTTGATCTACCACGAGATCGAGGCTAAACCCTAGAAGCTAGCCTATGATTATGATTGTTCTTGTCCTACGGACTAAACCCTCCGGTTTATATAGACACCGGAGGGGGCTAGGGTGACATGGAGTCGGTTACAGAGAAGGAGATCTACATATCCGAATCACCAAGCTTGCCTTCCACGCAAAGGAGCGTCCCATCCGGACATGGGACGAAGTCTTCAATCTTGTATCTTCATAGTCCAACAGTCTGGCCAAAGTATATAGTCCGGCTGTACGAATACCCCCTAATCCAGGACTCCCTTAGTAGCCCCTGAACCAGGCTTCAATGACGATGAGTCTGGCGCGCAGATTGTTTTCGGCATTGCAAGGCGGGTTCCATATCCGAATACTCCAAGATAAATTTTGCACACATGAATCGTGTCTGGCTCTGCAAAATAAATTCCACATACCACCGTAGAGAGCATAATATGCCACAAATCTAATCCGCTGACAACTTTTCACGACATGGTATCATACCACAGCCTGGTCATTATTCAGACCGTTTTTCTCAACCAACTGCTGCGCATATTGCGAGGCGGTTTTGTTTGGCACGTCTTGTCGAAGCAGAGATCTTGTCCCCTTATCACGGGATTCTCATCAATACAGGTACGGGTAACCTAACCACGCCATCAATCGTGGCGCTTGGGAAACAAGAGAGTTTTCCCAGGCAAGTGGGGAGGCACACAGTTTCTACCGCCTCTATAAAGAGATAAGAACTCTTCTCTTTTACCCAAGCCTTCTTCTCCCTCTGCTCATCCTTTCCCTTTCGCTCGAGCTCTAGCACCCAAGCGTTCGTCTTCTCCACCCAAAGAGGTCCTCCGGAAATGTCCAGATCTAGAGCAGGAGGCAAATGGATGGCCTCTACCGTCGAGGAGAAGGATATCATAAAGCTTCGGGAGGCCGGGTACCTGGCCAAGAAAATCGGCCACCGTCTTCTGACGGCGGGACAAATTGTCCCCACTCCGGAACCCCACGAGAGGGTTGTATTCCTCCCTCATTTTTTCCGCGGGCTAGGGTTTCCCCTTCACCCGTTTTCTCGCGGCATCATGTATTATTATGGGATCGATTTTCACGATCTGTCCCCCAATTCCTTCCTCAATATCTCGACGTTTATCGTCGTGTGTGAGGCCTTTCTCCGCATCTCTCCACACTTCGGCTTATGGCTGAAGATTTTCAATGTGAAGCCCAAGGTAGTGAATGGCGAGCACGCCGAGTGCGGAGGCTCCATGGTGAGCAAGATGCCCAAGGTCACATGGACAACATGCACTTTCAATGATTCCGTCAAGGAGTGGCAGCAGCAGTGGTTTTACATCACTGAGCTGCACGGTAAAAAGTGGGCCGCTTCTCCCGAATTCCGATCCAGAGCCCCCCTGCGGCTTACGTCCTGGCCCAAGAAGGGCCTGAACTGGTCTTTGTCCGACGAACTGTCGGTACTCCAGACACGCGTCAAAGGTATGGAGGACAAGAACATGAAGCTCGTCAATGTGGTTCAGGTGATGTTAGTTTGCCGGATTCTTCCTTGTCAGCACCGGGCTTGCAATTTATGGGAATAGAACCCGACCGAGCACCAGACCCTGCGGGCGCTCTATGGTTCCTCGCATGAGGACATCTGGAAGGTGCTCTTTAAGTCCGGCAAATCGTGGCAGGACTCTGCTGAGGACCGTGGGTACAAACTGTCCTGCCCTGCAAGTCCAGTAAGTCATCGCCATGTTTGGTAATTCATATGCCTCATTCGCATATCTTGAGGAAGATGCAAAATGTGCTTTCCATAATTCTCCTAGGGCTGGATGAAGAAGGCGGGACGAATCCACTGTCCGGCCCCACTGTCGGAAGAACCGTCCGGCCCACTTCTGACGAAGATGCTGGTCCCGGCGCCTTACAAGGCGCTGGAGAAGAAGGCCGAGAAGAAGGCCAAGGAGACCAGGGGCAGCCTTCGTCGCCGTGGCGTTTCGGACACAAAATCCGAAGACTCCAATGCCCATCCTTCCTCCAAAGAGGAGGAGGAGGAATAAGATGAATCCCCCGTGAAGGGAAGAAAGAAAAGGACGGCCTCATCCTTGGAGGTCGAATCGTCTAAGAGGGGAAAACCCCATTTCCAGAGGCATCCACCACCGCTGCCAATAGCATCCCGGAGTGGGATCCTAGGGCCCATCCCCTGGTGAACTCATGAGTATACAAAGCCCCAACACGCCTATCCATCTAGGCTCATTATGGCATAATATTTTAATCTAAGCCATACTTTTTGCAGCCCGGCGAGGTCCCACACTGAACAATCCTCGCCGGAGGATTCGCTATGCTCGGATGCCATAGAGGGCGAGACACCCCCGAGGAGGACCCAGACCAGGGAGGGGGTAGGCCGTAAAGGCAACGCCAAGAGGCCAAACTTCAGGGGCCGGATATGTGGGAGCGAAGGCTCCCATGAACATCGACGGTGGGGTGATCTCGAATTCAGCCCTTCACCGGACACTGTCCCGGAGACCTTTAAGGCTCCAGAATCGGGCAGGCAGCCCCCCTCGGCTGTAGGGGGCATGCCTGCTCCACCGACAACCTCTGTCCATCCAGAGGTGCAGGACAGTTTATCGACAGTGCTAAAAAGTGCTTCCATCATCAATGAACACCGCGCCCTTATGGGTGCGGTGATTGAGAAGATGCAGGCCGCTGAGAGTGGATTGAATGAATCCTGCATCAGCCTTACAAAAGGCTTTGAGGTATGTTGTGTGAGGTTTTGAAGAGCGTCATAGTATAGATAGTAGCCCCTGATACACTGTCCGGTGAAAGAGAGAACCAGATAGAGGATCAAATTTATGTACACAGGAGACTCTGTTGATGACATCTACATCTCCCTCTTTTATTTTATAAGCAGGCGTCAGTGACGAATGCCGCCTCTCATATTGCTGAAGTATCTGGACCGAGGCAGAGTCTGGAGCGGGCCGAAGAAGAACTTGGCCGAATAAAGAAGCAGTTGGAGGTTATCCAAGGTATGCAAAAACCTTTGTTTCCTGCAGCACAAATGAAAAAGTGTGCTTAATTAAAATATTTTTTATTGTATGCTTCAGGGGCGATGGCCGAAGTTTTGGCTCTTAAGAAGGCTGTGGCCGAAGCCGAGAAGAAGGCTGTCGGTGTCAAAACCGGCGGATCTCGGGTAGGGGTCCCGAACTATGCGTCTAAGTCTAATGGTAACAGGAGACTGGGGACACGATGTTTACCCAGGTTCGGGCCCTCTCGATGGAGGTAATACCCTACTTCCTGCTTGATTGATCTTGATGATATGAGTATTCCAAGAGTTGATCTACCACGAGATCAGAGAGGCTAAACCCTAGAAGCTAGCCTATGGTATGATTGTTGTTGTGTCCTATGGACTAAACCCTCCGGTTTACATAGACACCGGAGGGGCCTAGGGTTACACAGAGTCGGTTATAGAGAAGGAGATCTACAATCCGGATCGCCAAGCTTGCCTTCCACGCCAAGGAGAGTCCCATCCGGACACGGGACGAAGTCTTCAATCTTGTATCTTCATAGTCCAACAGTCCAGCCAAAGTACATAGTCCGGCTGTCCGGATACCCCCTTATCCAGGACTCCCTCAGTAGCCCCCGAACCAGGCTTCAATGACGATGAGTCCGGCGCGCAGATTGTCTTTGGCATTGCAAGCCAAGTTCTTCTCCGAATCCGGCGTACTCGTCATAGCGAACAGTGTCTGGCCTCCTAGTAATGTCTGTACTCCTCGGCTTCTGTGCTTCAATAATGGCCATCTCCACGTGTCGAGCAAAGACGAGGGGCCGGGGCATTTTTACATTTACCACCCTAATCCCGTAGGCGAGCCGTCTATTTGAAGAGACGGGGATCCTCAGATCCAAATGACACCACCTTCTCCCGAGCAAGCATTCCTTAGAGTGCATCCGAAAGAGGCCATCCCATCATGACCGGTCGCCGCAGCTCTGCCTGTCGCTACCCTAGCTTGAAACCAGGGGATTGGGAAAAGTGTTCCATCCCTCACAGCCACCTAATAAAGCTGCAGACCCAAGGGTTCCTTCCGCCCGCATACATGGTCCTGTCCGATCCGGACTAGCCACTTATAATGGTGGGGAGCAAGCGGAGAGATTCCCTAACCCGTCTCTGGGGGAGCGGGTATGCCTTGTCCCATATCTGCTAAGAGGAGTCGGGTTTCCAATCCACCCATTCCTCCGCGGGTCCTGGAGTTCTACGGTCTCTAGTTGCATAATCTTACCCCCGCCTCCATACTGCACATCGCGGGTTACGTTGCCCTCTGCGAGCTATTCCTGGGCTGTGAAGCTCATTTCGAGCTATGGAAGTGGTTATTTTGCCTCGTCCCCCGCAACCAGGAGGGATCTATATATCAAGTGGGTGGAGCTGAAATATGGCGTGTCGCCCAGACTGGATACCTGTCCGGTACTCCAAAGAAGGCGCTCGAAGACTGGCCTTCAGAGTGGTTTTATGTTGATGACGTTCCCCTTCCGGACCCAGTCCGGACTGGCCTTCCCGATTTTACAACTACTCCGCTGAAGAAACGCCAAAGCTAGCGCCCTCGGAGCCCCCAGGAGGAAGACAATAGAGAAGTCCTTTATCTGATGAGCAGGATAAAAACCCTGGCCAAATCAGGACTGACTATAATCGAAGTTATGTCAATATGCGTAATACGGGAAGTGCGGCCACTTCAATATAGGGGGAAACCCATGTGGCACTTCAATGGAGAAGATGATGCCTCCCGTTGCGGTCGCAAAGGTCCGGACTCCACCACATCTCTGGCGAGGATACTGTCCGATTTGTATAAAGGAGAAGAAGAGGAGTTCCTCCGCATTAAACTGCGGGACGGATTTTCCATGTACAACCCCCGGAGTTGGGTAAGCTGTCATCCTTTACTCGACTCTGTCCATTCTTACCTCCTTTGTCACAATCATTTACCTTGTTGTTTCAAAGCAGGAACTGAGGAAGGCCGTGAAAGATTTCAACAGCCCCTCTCCGCAGCCAGAGGATCCCCGCCGGGCTCTCGACCCCGGACTTGAAGAAGATCCGGATATATTCGTGGAATTTTTCAACGAGACTTTCTATCAGGCAAGCAGCAGCGGCTCTTTAGTTGCCATCATCGCGGATTATCCCAGACTGCTTCTTGTATCGCATGTAAGTAATGTCGGGGTCCCAACTTTCCGAAAGGATTCCTTCGTTATGCCATACCTTATGCTCACACGCCGTATTTTTATAGAAACGGCCATCAGGACGCCGCACGGAACTCATGGGGGCGTCCTAGCAAGAGGCGCCAATGCAAGGTAGGCTTAAAAGGAAGGCAATTAGGACTGAGACGCAGGCGTAGAGGTATTCACTAAACTTGCCCCGTGGTTATTCGGTCTTTCGTCGAGACATGATGGCTTTAATTATGTCCTGGCAGAAAACGCCGGACTATATTTGGGGACCCTACCGGACACGCCTCCAGCAGCCAGATTCCTGAACTGGATTCACGGGTGGAGGTTGATGTGGGGACATCATCGAACTGTCCTCCTTCAGAGGATACAGATAGGCTTTCCGCCATAAATTCTAAAGTGGAGAGCGCAATGAATCATCGGCGCCATCGGGCCATGCTTCGCGGTAATGTTTTTTACGAAGAGGCGTTTAATGACTTCAATTCCGGACAAGCATATGTCCGCGTTGCTCAAGATGGACTTGCCAGAGCAACGGACCAATATGTGATGGATATACGTGTAAGAAAATTTAATATGTGTAGTAGTAGCCCCTGAGACTTGAAATAGTTGGCACACCTAATTTAAGGATCATTAAATGCATAGGTTCTTGTAGTTTTAAGGCTATATGTTAAAAAGGAAAGGAGGGCGAGAAAGGAAGAACGAGAACATAATTGAAGGAGTGGAGTTGACAAGACGAACACTGAGTTTGGCACTAGGCGTAGAATCTTCGGAGTCTGGCTGTGTTCCATGGGTTCGGCTCGAGTCTGTTATCAGATGCACTGCGCAGACGGTACGCTCCACCGGTGAGAACTTTATCAATGATGAAGGGACCCTCCCACTTGGGTTTGAGCTTGTCCTTCTTCTTCTCGGGGAGGCGTAGAACTAGTTCGCCAATGTTATAAGTTTTGGCCCGTACTTCTCTGCTTTGATACCTTCGAGCCTGTTGCTGATAGAATGCGGAATGGGCTTTTGTAACATCACACTCCTCTTCCAAAGCATCTAAGTTGTCCTGCCGATATAGCTCGGCTTCCTTCTCTTTGTACATGTGCACGCAACGTGAGTCATAAATTATGTCGCAGGGTAGCACTGCTTCTGCACCGTACATCATAAAAAATGGTGTGTATCCGGTGGTACGATTCGGCATGGTACGCAGCCCCCAGAGTATGGAGTCGAGTTCCTCGACCCAATGTGTGTATGATTCCTTCAAGGATCGCACTAGTCTAGGTTTTATGCCGCTCATGATAAGACCATTTGCACGTTCGACTTGACTATTTGTTTGGGGGTGATAGATAGAGGCGTAGTCGAGCTTGATGCCCTTTTTGCCGCACCAGGTTTTCACCTCATCGGCTGTAAAATTCGAGCCATTGTCAGTGATGATGCTGTGGGGGACACCATAACGGTGTACAACCCCTGATATGAAGTCTATCACTGGTCCGGATTCGGCCATTTTAACTGGCTTGGCTTCTATCCATTTGGTGAACTTGTCCACCATGACCAATAAGTATGTTTTCTTATGGCTTCCTCCTTTAAGGGGTCGCACCATATCCAGCCCCCAGACCGCGAAGGGCCAAGTTATGCAGATTGTTTGGAGAGCGGTAGGGGGCATATGGCTCTGATTGGCAAATAGTTGGCAACCGACGCAAGGTTGGACAAGGTCCTGTGCATCTACCCGGGCTGTCGGCCAGTAAAAACCTGTCCGAAAGGCCTTGCTTATGAGCGCTCGGGATGCTGCGTGGTGCCTGCCTAGTCCGAAATGGATTTCGGCTAAGAGCTGCCGCCCTTCCTCTTCGGAGATGCATCGTTGGAGCACTCCAGTGGTGCTCTTCTTGTAGAGCTCTCCTTCATGGACTTTGTAGGCCTTGCAGCGTCGCACAATACAACGTGCCTCATTTTGGTCTTCGGGGAGATCTTGCCTATTTAGGTAGGCCAAGAAGGGCTTGGTCCACGGGGCGATGACAACCATTATTTCGTGGGCCGAAGGTGTTATTTCGGTGGCAGAGCCTCCGATTACGTCAAATGGTTCGGAATCTGGGGTTGTGTCCGGAGCCGGACTAATATTTCTGGACTCCCCCTCCCATACCACGGATGGCTTGAACAGCCTTTCCAAGAAGATATTAGGTGGGACGGGGTCGTGTTTAGCGCTGATGTGGGTGAGGATATCGGCCGCTTGATTATTTTCTCTGACCACATGGTGGAATTCCAGCCCCCCCCCCCCCCCCCGAGCTAACATTTTAAGCACGGCATTGTGATAAGCCGCCATTTTCGGGTCCTTGGCATCAAAGTCTCCATTTATCTGAGATATTGCAAGGTTCGAGCCCCCGCGGCTTCCGAGGCATTGGATGCCCATGGAGAATGCCATCCGAAGACCGTGCAACAGAGCCACGTATTCGGCTGCATTGTTGGAGTCTGTGTATAATATTTGGAGTATGTATTGAACCGTGTCTCCGGTGGGGGATGTCAGGACAACACCCGCTCCCAATCCGGCCAGCATTTTAGAGTCGTCGAAATGCATGATCCAATATGAGTACGCGCCCTACTCTTTAGGGAGTTCGGCTTCTGTCCATTCGACGACGAAGTCGTCCAGTACTTGCGACTTAATGGCCTGCCGTGGTTTGTATGTTATGTCGAACGGGAGGAGCTCAATAACCCATTTAGCAATTCGGCATGTTGCGTTGCGGTTATTTATTATGTCATTGAGTGGTACTTCGGAGGCCACCGTCATCGAGCACTCTTGAAAGTAGTGTCGTAGTTTCCCGCATGCCATGAAGAACGCGTACGCTATCCTTTGATAGTGTGGGTACCGGGATTTGCATGGAGTGAGGACAGTGGACACGTAATATATCGGCTTTTGGAGCGGGAACATGTGTACGTTTGCTTCTCGTTCGACGACGAGCACTGCGCTTACAACTTGGTGTGTTGCAGCTATGTATAATAGCATGGGTTCACCGGGATTTGGTGCGGTCAGGACTGGATTGGTGTTCAAGAGGGCCTTTGTCGGTGTCAAAACCGGCGGATCTCGGGTAGGGGGTCCCGAACTGTGCGTCTAGGCGGATGGTAACAGGAGACAAGGGACACGATGTTTTTACCCAGGTTCGGGCCCTCTCGATGGAGGTAAAACCCTACTCCTGCTTGATTAATATTGATGATATGGCTAGTACAAGAGTAGATCTACCACGAGATCGGAGTGGCTAAACCCTAGAAGTTAGCCTATGGTATGATTGTTGTTCGTCCTACGGACCAAAACTCTCCGGTTTATATAGACACCAGAGAGGGCTAGGGTTACATAGAGTCGGTTACAATGGGAGGAGATCTTCATATCGTATCGCCAAGCTTGCCTTCCACGCCAAGGAAAGTCCCATCCGGACACGGGACGGAGTCTTCAATCTTGTATCTTCATAGTCCGGGAGTCCGGCCAAAGGTCTTAGTCCGGCCATCCGGACACCCCCTAATCCAGGACTCCCTCAGTAGCCCCTAAGCCAGGCTTCAATGACGACGAGTCCAGCGCGCAAGTTATCTTCGGCATTGCAAGGCGGGTTCCTCCTCCGAATATTTCATAGAAGATGTTGAACACCAGGGTAGTGTCCGGCTCTGCAAAATAAGTTCCACATTCCACCGTAGAGAGAATAATATTTGCGTTAATCGGATCTGCTGACGTATTCCGCGGCGTGACATCATGCCACGGCCAGGCTTTTATTCATTTTATTGTTCCACCTCAGCGCGTTTAGCGAGGCGGTTTCCTTGGCACGTCTTGTCAAAGCAGAGATCGTGTCCCCTTATTCCGGGATTCTCATCAATACGGGTGTGGGTAACCCAACCGCGCCATTAACCGCGGCGCTTGGGAGATAAGCGAGTTTTATTAGGCCGGTGGGGGGCTCGTAGTTTTGGCCGCCCATATAAGGGGATAAGAATCCGCCCTTTCCATTCACGCCTTCTTCCTCCTCTGCTTATCCGTCCCTGCGCGCTCGAGCTCCAGCGCCCAAGCCCGCACTTCCCACCTCAACCTTCTCCAACCATGTCCGGAGCGGGAGGTAGATGGATGGCCTCCTCCGTCACGGAGGGGCAAATCAAAAAACTGAGGAAGGCCGGATACTTGTCTAACGACATCGCGCACCGGCTTCCAGATGTGGGGCAACTCATCCCCACCCCCAGGCCCCATGAGAGGGTTGTTTTTCTTCCCCATTTCCTCCGCGGACTGGGTTTTCCTCTTCACCCGTTCGTCCGGGGGCTCATGTTCTACTACGGCCTGGACTTCCACGATCTGGCCCCGAACTTCATCCTCAATATCTCGGCGTTTATCGTCGTGTGTGAGGCCTTCTTCCGCATCCAGCCCCACTTTGGCCTATGGCTGAAGATCTTCAGCGTCAAGCCGAAGGTTGTGAAAGGCCGACAAGCGGAATGCGGAGGTGCCATGGTGGGCAAGATAGCCAACGTCACCTGGCTCGAGGGTGCCTTCGTGGAAACCATCAAAGGGTGGCAATCGGGGTGGTTTTATATCACCGAGCCGCGTGACCCTAAGTGGGCAGCGGCCCCCGAATTTCGATCCGGCATCCCCACCCGGCTCACATCTTGGAAAGAGACGGGCCTGTCGTGGGGCAATCCGGAAGAGGTGACCGGACTCCAAACCTGCGTCCGAGACCTGGTGACCAAGAAGGTCAAGCTTGTCAATGTGGTCCAGGTCATGCTCTTCCGCCGGATCCTCCCGTGTCAACGACGGGACTTCAATTTGTGGGAGTTCGACCCGGCCCAGCACCAGACTCTATCCCGGCTCTTCGAAACGAAGCACGAGGATGCCTGGAAGGTGCTTTTCAAGAGTTCCGAGGTCTCCCCTCCCGTCACCGAGGATCGCGGATTCTGCGCCAAACGTCAAGCCTCCGAAGTAAGCTCACATTTAGTCCCTTACGGGATACCCGAATTTCATAGTGTGACTTTATGTGGGATCTAAACTCCCATTCCTTTGACAGGACTGGAAGAGGACATCCGGACAGTTTGACTGTCCGGCTCCTTTGCCCGAAGGCCCAGCAGACGCGCAATTAGCAAAGCTACTGGTTCCGGCACCTCACGTGGTGCCGGAGAAGAAGGCCAAGGAGAAGGCCGCGGGGACCCGAAAGAGTTCCCGGTGCCCGGTGGCGTCGGATTTGCCCGACAACCCCAACGCACCCTCCGCCTCCGAAGACGAGGAGGAGGAAGAAGAAGAAGATGCCTCTCCCCCTCCAACGGGGGGAGGAAAGAAAAGAAAGGCCGCCCCAACTGGGGAAGCCGGAGGGTCCAAGAAGGGGAAGACCCTTCTGCCGGACTACGCCCCCGACGCCGAAGACGGCGGGGGGGGGGGGGGAATGGCCATCCAGGGTCAAGCCCCTGGCAAAATCGTAAGTGTCCGGCTACCCGAATGACTTATTGCACTCCTTTATTATTCGATAGCTTCTAATGCCGAATCTAATCATGCAGTCCGCCCAGAGCTCAGCTTGGCGATTCGTCGAGCGGCTCTCTGAATTCGTCGGACGTGAATAGCGCTTCACTTCCGACGGCCTCCTCCCCTCTCCCTACAGACGACGCTGAGGTGGAGTCCCGTAGGGGACAAAACCAGGAGGAGGTGGTCCTGGAGGCGCCACAAGGCGACCTTCCGGACTCCAGGCCCAAAGGGAGTAAAGCTGTGGAGGGATCTAAGTCCGGCCCCGGGCCGGACACTGCTCCGGAACCATCAGCGGTTCCAGAGTCCGACAGGCGGCGCCATCACAAGAAGGGCAAGCCTGCGACGCCGGCGACTTCCGTCCACCCGAAGGCGCCGAAAAATTTGCTGGAGGGGCTTAACGGCGCCTCCATCGACGAGGAACACCGCACTGTTATGAGTGCGGTGATTCAGAAGGTTCAGTCCGCCAAGAGCGGGCTGACGGAAGCCTGTACAAGCCTGTTAACGGGCTTTGAGGTATGTGTTCAAAAACATATATAAAAAATATTACCGCATAGACAGTAGCTCCTGATGCTCAGTTCGGTGTTCGGAAATAAAAGCCGAGCTGAGGATCTAAAAAGATATACGCAGGAGTCTAATAGAAATATGTCAATATGGGAATGCAGGCTGCGCTGCTGACCTCTGCCGCACTGACTGCGGAGGTCAATGCATTGAAGGAAAGCCTCGAGCGGTCCGAGAGCGAGCTCGGCCGTGCCAAGAAGCAGCTCGAGGATAAAGAGGGTACATAGTACCTCCTGTAAATGTATATAGAAATACTTGGTTGCAAAATAATAACAGGACCAACGTTAATGTTGCAGGAGCCACGACCGAGGTGGCGACCCTGAAAGAGGCGGTCTCCAAGGCCGAAAAGAGTGCGGCCTTGGAGCGCACCGAGCGAGAGAAGCAGGAGGCGCGGGTGGCGGAGGTGCGGCAAGAGCTCCAGGCTCTCGTGGAAAAACACGAGAGTTTGGAGCGTGACTCGAAGACTCGAGAGTCCGAGCTTGCCTTGGCTCTTGAGAGTGCCAAGACCGCTAAGGCCGAAGCCCAGAAGGCCCTTCAGGAGATCGAGGCGATGAAGAAGATAGCGGCGGGTAAGGCATTCTTTATGCAAAGCAAAAATATAAAAGTTAATTATCTGCTACTTACCCGAATCCGGAGCTCTCCAGGAGCGTTCGCCGATCTGCCCCGTAGTGTGTCTGATGCCGCCGCATACTACCGAGCCGAAGAGGGGAGCTCGACGGAAAAGTGTTCTGGTCTCAGTATGCTGAGGCCGAACATCCGGTGCCCCTGAGCGACCAGCTGAAGCAGCTGGTCGAGCTCCACAAGGTGGCCGAACAGGCCATGAAGGGCCTCATAGCTCGGCTGTGGCCTGGAGAAGTCATGCCTGGGAGCTACTTCGGTCTGGTGCGGCGGCTGGTGGACGCGTGTCCGTGGATTGAGGTCGTCAAGCGCTCCGTTTGTATTGAAGGTGCCCGTCGGGCCCTTGCCCGTGCTAAGGTGCACTGGGGCAAGCTAGATGCGGAGAAGCTGTTGACGGACGCGCCACCGCCGGGCAAGGAGTATCGTACGCCCGAGATGTATTATAATGGCGTTCTGAAGGGTGCCCGCCGTATAGCGGATGAGTGCTCCAAAGATGTAATTTTTGAGTAGACTCGCATTTGTTATCCTGTACGCTGAAGCTTTGTTCATATGCGTTAAGCAACGCTTGTTAATTTAAAATATTACCTTCTGTGCGGCCGTTTATCAAATCTGAGAGATGCAAGTCGTCGGCTTCGACCCCCATGCCACGAGTGCTGGGGTGTTCGGGATAAACCTGAGCGCTCTTGTTCCCATTCTTGGGTCCATCTAGGGAGGCGTTCAGCACAACGAACCAGGCCGTCGGACTTATAATGCTTTATCACTCTCACTTAGCCATAGAATTCTATAATTTTAAATTTCGGCGAAGCCCCTAGTATTCGGAAGACCGAGTTCGGGGCGCTATCCACGCCTAGGCCGGATAAGTCCGGTTCCTCGCTCGAAGCGGCATAAGTCTTTAAGGACTCGAAGAAACCTCGCGAACAGCGACCGGTCTCTCGCACTATCATGACAGTCAGTTTTAGCTTTCTCTACTGAGGTGTTAACCCAGCTCAACTGGGGCACAATCGCAGTAGTTCTCCCAGCGCTACCTTAGCCAACAATGCGGAACGTAAGGTACCAAAACATGGGAGCCGGGCAAACCCAACTATTGACCAAAGACATGATTCGGAGCCGATGCATATAGTGCTATAAGTTCGGGGTGCCGCACTCGTGAGAGTGTTCGGTCTTCTCACACCATGTTATGGGGTGTTGTAAGCCCCTGGTGTATTGTCCGCACCAAAGTGTACGGTTGCAGAATGTCATGACTGAACATATTTGTATATAAAAATAGATAAGTACAATAATAGGTAAGAGCTATATATTGTTTATTAAAAAAGGGCTGCTGCGAAAGCAGAACGATACAAGAAGTGCGGTAAGCAAGAGATGGGAGTATTTGACATATTCCCCTCCAGGGGCAAGCTGCGGGATTGTAAGTAAAACAGGTATTAAACTCGTTATAGAGACCACCTGGACTTTTGACGTGGCTTGCTCCCTCCCTGGCTGTTGCATCGTGGGTTCGGCGAGTGTATTGCCGGACAGGCCTTCCGAATAGTTGGGTCCTGAAAGTGTGTAAAAAGGAAAACGGCGAAATAGGGAGCCCCTTAGTGCGGTTGAGCCGCATTCTGGGCGTGCCGTTGTTGTGCCCCTCCCCTTATGCCCATGGTATCTCTAAGGCGTAATTATGTACGCGTGGTACCAGTATCACCGTTTGGCGGGGGCTGGGGTTGGGGCCGCACTGCTATGCTTGCTCGGAACGTGCCAGCCGGATTTGTTGTAGGTTACTTCGGGCTCGCTTGACGTTGTCCGGACGTTTGACGCCTGGATTGGAGAACTGCCTTGAGAGGCTACTCTGTACTTCCGCCGCCAGGGCCGCCGTGTGCTCCTCCGTTCGGAGAGAGCGTTCGGTGTTTCCGTTTACCGTGATGACTCCGCGAGGTCCTGGCATCTTGAGCTTGAGATATGCGTAGTGCGGCACCGCATTGAATTTTGCAAATGCGGTTCGTCCAAGCAGGGCGTGATAGCCGCTGCGGAATGGGACTATGTCGAAGATTAACTCCTCGCTCCGGAAGTTATCCGGGGATCCGAAGACCACTTCGAGTGTAACCGAGCCTGTACAGCTGGCTTCTATCCCTGGTATGACACCTTTGAAGGTTGTCTTTGTGGGTTTAATCCTTGAAGGATCGATGCCCATTTTTCGCACTGTGTCCTGGTAAAGCAGGTTCAGGCTACTGCCGCCGTCCATTAGGACTCTGGTAAGGTGAAATCCGTCGATAATTGGGTCTAGGACCAGTGCGGCGAATCCGCCGTGACGGATGCTGGTGGGATGGTCCCTTCGATCGAAGGTGATCGGGCAGGAGGACCATGGGTTGAACTTTGGGGCGACTGGCTCCAGCGCATAGACGTCCTTGAGAGCACGCTTCCGCTCCCTTTTGGGGATGTGGGTTGCGTATATCATGTTCACCGTCCGAACTTGCGGGGGAAATCCCTTCTGTCCTTTGTTGTTCGGCGGCCGGGGCCCCTCCTCGTCATCGCTATGTAGCCCCTTGTCTCTGGTTTCGGCACTTAACTTGCCTGCCTGCTTGAACACCCAACAATCCCTGTTGGTGTGATTGGCTGGCTGTTCGGGGGTGCCATGTATCTGGCACGAGCGATCGAGTATCCGGTCTAAGCTGGATGGGCCCTGAGGGTTTCTTTTGAATGGCTTCTTCCGCTGACCCGGTTTAGAGCCTCTGAATCCGGCATTGACTGCCGTATCTTCAGTATTGTCACCGTTAATGCGGCGCTTATGCTTGTTGCGACGTGACCTGCCGTTGTTATCCTTGGTATCCGAATTGCCGGGGCTCTTGGTTATGTTATTGCTATGAGCTAGCCAGCTGTCTTCTCCCGCACAGAAGCGGGTCATGAGTGTCGTGAGGGCTGCCATAGATTTCGGCTTTTCCTGTCCTAGGTGCCGGGCAAGCCATTCGTCTCGGATGTTGTGCCTGAAGGCTGCAAGGGCCTCGGCGTCCGGACAATCGACTATTTGGTTTTTCTTGGTTAGGAACCGTGTCCAGAATTGTCTGGCCGATTCCTCTGGCTGCTGGATTATGTGGCTTAGGTCATCGGCGTCTGGTGGTCGCACATACGTGCCCTGGAAGTTGTCAAGGAATGCGGATTCCAGGTCCTCCCAACAACTAATTGACTCTGCTGGCAGGCTGTTAAGCCAATGTCGAGCTGGTCCTTTAAGCTTGAGCGGGAGGTATTTGATGGCGTGTAGATCATCACCACGGGCCATGTGGATATGAAGGAGATAATCCTCGATCCATACCGCAGGATCTGTTGTGCCATCGTATGATTCGATGTTTACGGGTTTGAAGCCCTCGGGGATTTGATGATCCATTACTTCGTCTGTGAAGCATAGTGGGTGTGCGGCGCCCCTGTACTGGGCTATATCACGACGCAGCTCGGACGAGCTTGGTCTGTTGTATTCGGCCGGGCCATACTTATTATGTCCGGCGTGACGGCTAGCGTCACGTGAAGCGGGGCGCCCATGCGATCCGTAGATCGATCTTGTTTGCCTTGCCTTATTCTCCAAGATGTCTCGCAGGTCTGTTGCGTCTCCCCGTACTCTGGTATGTTTTGAGCGGTGTCGGGGTGCGGCTTGGGTTGAGGGCCTGAAGGCCTCTCTATCGCGGCCACGGGGTGGCCGATCGGGCGCATCGTACGCTGGTGATGTAGGTTTAGTTGCTTCCTCCTCAAGTTGGGGTAGCAGCCTGCGCTTTGGGTAGCTCTTGGATGGGCGTTCTAGTTTATACTCTTCGGCCGCCAGGACTTCGGTCCATCTGTCGGCTAGCAAGTCTTGGTCAGCTCTAAGCTGCTGCTGTTTCTTCTTGAGGCTGCTTGCCGTGGCTACGAGCCTGCGTTTGAAACGCTCTTGTTCGACGGGATCCTCTGGCACGACGAATTCGTCGTCGTCGAGGCTTGCCTCGTCTTCGGAGGGAGGCATGTAATTGTCGTCCTCATCCTCTTTGTCGGCCGCTCTCTCATGAGGGCTGGCTCCTTCGTCCTCCTGCACTGAATCCTGCTGGAGGGGGTTGTCTTCGGCACTGTCCGGCGTGTTGTTATCTCCGGTGCCGGAATCGCCGTTTTTGCTTTGGCGGGACTTAGAGCGGCGCCGCTGACGTCGCCGCTTGGGTTGCTTCTTGGAGGGGTCATCCTCCGTTTTCTCCTCGCGATCCCCCGCTTTAGGGGTGTCCACCATGTATATGTCATATGACGAGGTGGCTTTCCAGTTCCCTATAGGTGCTGGTTCTTGATCGTCTCCTTCATCGGCGTCCATGCCGTCGATGTCTTCGGAGTCAAAGTCGAGCATGTCGGTTAAATCGTCGACAGTGGCTACAAAGTGGGTGGTGGGTGGGCTTCGAATTTTTTCGTCATCCGCATCCCAACCGTGTTGGCCGTAGTTTGGCCAGGGCTCTCCTGACAAAGAGAGAGACTTTAATGAATTCAGGATATTGCCGAAAGGCGAGTGCTGAAAGACATCCGTGGCGGTGAACTCCATGACCGGAGCCCAATCGGGTTTAATCGGAAGAGGTGCGGGATTTACGGAGTCTGGATCGGAGTCCGACACCTTGGAGTCACGGGCCTTGCGAGGGACTAGGCTGGTATCCGACTCTATCACTGTAGAGGTTGCAGCTTCCGGGGCGGCGTCCAATCGTCCGTCCCCGACTGGCGCAGTGGGCTCTGAGCTAATGGTCGGAGCGGACACCTGAGCAACGCTCTGGGTGTTGTCCGATGACAGAGCTAAATCATGCCCATCGTGACAGTGCGGCGCGCCCGGTCGTGGCTCGAATCCATCGAAGATCAAGTCCCCGCGGATGTCGGCCGTGTAGTTTAAGCTTCCAAACCTGACCTTATGGCCAGGGGCGTAGCTTTCGATTTGCTCCAGATGGCCGAACGAGTCGGCCCGCAGTGCGAAGCCGCTGAATACAAAGATCTGTCCGGGGAGAAAAGTCTCATCCCGGACTGCATCGCGATTGACGAGCGAAGAAGCCATCGGGCCTAAAACCGACGACACAAAGGAACTCTCAATGAAAGCACCAATGTCGGTGTCAAAACCGGCGGATCTCGGGTAGGGGGTCCCGAACTGTGCGTCTAGGCGGATGGTAACAGGAGACAAGGGACACGATGTTTTTACCCAGGTTCGGGCCCTCTTGATGGAGGTAAAACCCTACTCCTGCTTGACTAATATTGATGATATGGGTAGTACAAGAGTAGATCTACCACGAGATCGGAGTGGCTAAACCCTAGAAGTTAGCCTATGGTATGATTGTTGTTCGTCCTACGGACTAAAACTCTCCGGTTTATATAGACACCGAAGAGGGCTAGGGTTACATAGAGTCGGTTACAATGGGAGGAGATCTTCATATCGTATCGCCAAGCTTGCCTTCCACGCCAAGGAAAGTCCCATCCGGACACGGGACAGAGTCTTCAATCTTGTATCTTCATAGTCCGGGAGTCTGGCCAAAGGTCTTAGTCCGGCCATCCGAACACCCCCTAATCCAGGACTCCCTCAGCCTTTATTTCTTCCAGTCCTGCTGTGGCCGCATCCGTCCACTCGAAGTGTTCGGTGCGTCGAAGAAGACGATAAAGAGGTAGTGCCTTTTCTCCCAGTCGGGAGATAAAGCGGCTTAAGGCAGGTACGCACCCAGTTAATTTCTGGATCTGCTTGAGGTCTGTTGGGATAGCCAATTGTGGTAGAGCTCAAATTTTTGCCAGATTTGCTTCAATTCCTCTATTGGAAACGATGAAGCTGAGCAATTTCCCGGAGGGTACACCGAAGACACATTTCTCCGGGTTGAGCTTGATGTCATATGTTCGGAGGTTGTCGAACATAAGCCTCAAGTCATCTATGAGAGTTTCAACGTGTCTTGTTTTAATGACCACGTCGTCTATGTAGGCCTCTACTGTTTTGCCGATTTGTTTCTCCAGGCATGTCTGAATCATGCGTTGATAGGTTGCGTCGGCGTTTTTGAGCCTGAAAGGCATGGTGTTGAAACAGAAGGGGCCGTACGGAGTAATGAAGGCCGTTGCGGCCTGGTCAGACTCCGCCATCTTGATTTGATGGTATCCGGAGTATGCGTCGAGGAAACACAATGAGTCGTGTCCTGCGGTGGTGTCGATGATTTGATCAATGCGAGGGAGGGGGAAGGGATCCTTAGGGCAAGATTTATTGAGGTCCTTGAAATCGACATATAAGCACCAGGATTTGTCCTTCTTTGGTACCATTACCAAGTTTGCTAGCAATCCGGATGTTTGATGTCTCTGATGAATCCGGCCTCGAGTAGCTTGGCTAGCCTTCTCCCATGGCTTGCCGCTTAGGCTTTGAGAAGCGCATAAGAGTCTGCTTGACTGGCTTGTATCCTTTCAGTATATTGAGGCTGTGTTCAGCCAGCCTGTGTGGGATGCCTAGCATGTCTGAAGGGTGCCAGGCGAAGATATCCCAATTTTCATGCAAGAAATCTTGTAGTGCGGCATCTATTGTGGGGTTCAACTATGTCCCGATGGAAGCTGTTTTTGTAGGGTCCATTGGGTGGACCTGGAATTTGACTATCTCGTCTGCGGGTTTGAAGGAGGTGGATTTAGGTCGCTTGTCGAGTATCACGTCATCTTTGTCCACTGTTGCTCGCAGCATTGTCAGTTCTTCGACCACGAGGGCTTCTGATAATGCCTCCAGGGCGAGGGCGGCAGTTTTATTTTTGACGCGGAGTGCGATGTCCGGATCACTAGCTAGAGTTATTATTCCGTTGGGCCCGGGCATTTTGAGCTTCATGTACCCGTAATGGGGTATAGCTTGGAAACTCGTGAATGCGTCCCGCCCTAAGAGGGCGTGGTATCCGCTGCTGAACGGTGCCACTTGGAATGTAATTTCTTCGGACCTGTAATTCTCCAGCGTGCCTAATACCACATCCAGTGTGATTTTTCCCACGCATCGCGCCTCCCGACTAGGGAGGATTCCCCTGAAGGTCGTGCTACTTTGCTCAATGTGGCTCTTGTCAATTTCCATCTTGTTAAGGGTTTCCTCGTAGATGAGGTTTAGTCCGCTTTCACCGTCCATGAGCACTTTAGTGAGCCTGAAGCCGTCCATGATTGGACTAAGGACCAAAGCGGCTGGTGCTCGGACTGTTCGGAATTGAGGTTTGTCACTGGCATTGTAAGTTATAGCTGTGTCGTTCCATGGCTTTATTATTGCCATGTGGCAAACTTCGGCGAGGCTGCACTGAGCTCGCTTTTGCGCCTATTATTTGAGGGGAAAGTCTTGAAGACTGTAAATACCATACTGTTGTTGCCGGCGGGATGTTGCTCTGCTGTATGGTTTAAGAGGAGATCCTCGCCGCTCCTTGCCACCTGCCGGAGTATCCAACATGCTCTAAGGCTATGGGTTGGGGTGGTATCTGGTGTGCTGTGAATTTTGCACGGCCCACTGAGCCATTCCTCCAATACGTTTCCGCGCCTTGTACCAGGCTTTTGTTTTTTTGGTGACCGACTCGGGTAACTTATGAGAGTTTGCCCTTTTGGTTCGGACGAAGGGTTTAGTGAGAGCCGGATTGTCCCAGAAGTTTGTTTGGGTTTTCCAAGCGCTTTCCATCGCACAGTATTTCTGCAATATGGCCGCTAAGTCAGCAAAGCGTACTATGTCGCGGCGACTTATAGCGTTGATGATCCCTTTGTCCATGCAATTTTTGCAAAAGAGGGAGATGGCATCTTCCTCACGACGCTCCTTGACCCTGTTTACCACAAGGAGGAATCTGGCCCAATAACGATGTACTATCTCCTGGGGCTCTTGTCTAATATGCGGAAGATTGAATAAAATTGGGTGGGTGGGTGTTTTCAAATCCAAATCCTAACCCGATCTGAGACCCAGGGGGAAAGAAGCTTCCAAGCTTAAAGGCTCAGGCTCTGGGATGTTGCCCAATTTGTTTTACCCGTTGCCCGATCCTAAGTTTGGTGTTTGGGTCATGTCCTCCCGCGAGCGGGTGTCCGGCTCAGAGAGCTCGGAAATCTGGACACAGTTCATCCTAAAAATAGAGGGAGAGTTCGTATGATGCTCCTCCACCACCGCGATCTTGTGGGTGACCGGCGGAGAATAAATCTCCCTTTAGTCGGGTTTAAGCCCAATCTGATCATAGTCCGTACCGACGCCCAGGGCGGCGATGCGATCCAAGAGCTCATTAAGGGATGAGAGTTCCATTGGATCCATCTATTCGGCGATTTCCGAATGAACGCGAAGGCTGTTTTTGATGACCTGAGAAGCCATCGTCGGCGCGATAGCCGATCGGGCGGTCATGACGAAGCCGCCCAGCCGGAGAGTTTGGCCTTGGGCCAGTGCTCCCCCAGAGGTGATGTTGTCCCTGACAACGAGGCGTGCCATCGATCCTTACTGCGACGACACAGAGGAACTCTCAATGAATGCACCAATGTCGGTGTCAAAACCGGCGGATCTTGGGTAGGGGGTCCTGAACTATGCGTCTAAGGCTAATGGTAACATGAGACTGGGGACACAATGTTTACCCAGGTTCGGGCCCTCTCGATGGGGGCAATACCCTACTTCCTGCTTGATTGATCTTGATGATATGAGTATTACAAGAGTTGATCTACCACGAGATCAGAGAGGCTACACCTAGAAGCTAGCCTATGGTATGATTTTTGTTGTGTCCTACGGACTAAACCCTCCGGTTTATATAGACACCAGAGGGGGCTAGTGTTACACAGAGTCGGTTACAAAGAAGGAGATCTACAATCCGGATCGCCAAGCTTGCCTTCCATGCTAAGGAGAGTCCCATCCGAACACGGGACGACATCTTCAATCTTGTATCTTCATAGTCCAACAGTCCGGCCAAAGTACATAGTCCGACTGTCCGGATACCCCCTTATCGAGGACTCCCTTAAAGGCTGCCACGAAGCAGGCTCTTCGCAAAAAGCACGAGGCCAGGGTCATTGAAGCTGAACAAGAGCCTCAGGATGCCGTGAAGAAAAGCGAGACTTTGGAGCAGAGGTTATTAGGGAAAGAATCCAAACTCGCCCAAGCTCTCCAAGCCGCAAATGATGCTTGGGAAGAAGCCCAAGGTGCTCTGAAGGAAATTTAGGAGGCAAGGAAGATTGCGGCTGGTAAGGCTTTTGCTTATACAAAGCGATCTTTATTTTGTGAAAGGAGAGAATCAAGTTGATAAATTGAATTCTGATTTCTCCAGGGGTGTTTGCGGAGCTGCCATGCAGCATATCTGATGCCACCCAATTCTACCGAGCCGAGGAAAAGAAGACTGTGGAGAAGCTCTTCTGGCTGTAGTATTTGGCGCCGAATTATCCGGTGCCATTTACCGATCAGCTGAAGCAGCTGATCGAACTGCACAAGGCGGCCAAACTAGCCATGAAGGATTTGATTGTCCGGCTATGGCCTGCCGAGCCAATTCCAAGCAGTTATTTCGGGCTCATGAAGCGGCTGGTGAGTGCCTGCCCTCGACTCGAAGTCATCAAGTGTTCAGTCTGTATGGAGGGTGCGCAGATGGCCTTCGCCGCGCAAAAGTGCATTGGGGAAAGCAAGATGCGGAAAAGCTAATTACCGAGGGACCGCCGGAGGGGAAGGAGCACCGCAAGCCCGAATTATATTATGATAGTGTCCTGAAAGGAGCCCGCCTTGTGGCGGAGAAATGCACCAGGGACATTGTATTTCCATGAGTACGGTCATGCTGTCCTTTGTAATGCTAAACAAGGTCATTTCAATTATTTATTGTCTATTTATGTGAAAGTTTTTTATCCCGTGTGGCCGTTTGAAATATATTAAACCTGAGAGTTGGCCAGTCTCGGCTTCTGCCCCCACGTAGGGAGTACGGGGGTGTTTGGGATAAACCTGAGCACTCTTTCTCCAATTTTTGGGTCCTTGAAGGAGGTGTTCAGCACAATGAACCAGGCAATCAGACTATAGGGCTTTATCACTCTCACTTAGCCATAGGAGTTTGTCAAAAGTATGGTAGGCGCAGCCCCTGGTGTTTGGAAGACCGCACGAGGGGCTCTATAAGCACCTGATCGGGAGAAAAACCGATCCATCACACGCTGCATTGGTTATGGCATTATGCGGAATAAATCTTTAAAGACTTTACAACCTCTCGAACAGCTGACCAGCTCTCGCCGTATCATGACAGTCGGTTTTCGGCTTTCTATACCGAGTTGCTCGTCCAGAAGAACTGGGACACAATCGCAGTAGTTCTCCCAGCGCTACCTTAGCCGATATAGCAGAACGTAAGGTACCAAAACATGGGAGCCGGGCAAACCCAACTATTGACCCAAGACATGATTCGGTGCTGATGCATATAATGCTATAAGTTCGGGGTGCCGAACGACCGAGAAGGTGGTCGGACTTTAGTGCCATGTTATGGGTACAATGAAGCCCCTGGCGTATTAAGGCATGCCACGATATACGGATGTCGTTATGACGAAAGGTGCCAATAAGAAATGATAGCAGAGGAACGTCATATAAATCTACATGTTGTATAATATGTCTATGCATATGAGTACAAGTGAGTTTATAAAAATAAGTATGACGGCGAAACCTGCTGAGACCAGGCGGGAAGGAGCTGTGTGCGGATCCGGAGTGTATCCAGATTACCTTCGAGGGGAATATCTAGGGATTCCCTTGCGCGTCCGAGCTGATTCCCGGTCGCCAGTCCTGTCCTACGCGAAAGCAACCCTGCGAAGGAAATGCGAGAAATATTTGTGTGCCACGGAGCGGTTGAGCCGCGTAATGTGGCCCTTCCCAGCTTTTGCTGGAGTTTTTAATTGAGCTCTGGTCGAGCCGAGCTATCATGCCGTGCAGTAATTAGGACTCCTTTATCGGTGTCTGGGATCTTGGCCGTCGACTCAAGGTTCGATTGGCAAGTGCCCCTCACTACTTCTGCTGTTAAAGCGGCGGTATACTCTTCGGCACCGAGGTGGAGTTCGGCTTTGCCTTTAATTGTGATGACGCCACGCGGGCCGGGCATCTTAAGTTTGTCGTAGGCATAGTGTGGTACCGTGTTGAATCATGCAAACGCGGTTCGCCCCAGTAGTGCATGATAATTACTGCGGAAAGGGGCGATGTCGAAGACTAACTCTTCGGTACGATAATTGTTTGGTGATCCAAAGACTACCTCCAGAGTGATGGATCATGTACAACTGGCCGGCGCACCTGGTATAACACCGTTAAACAATGTTTTGGTGGGTTTGATCATTGAATGATCGATGCCCATCTGGCACATTGTGTCCTGGTACAGGAGGTTTAGACTGCTACTATTGGTGTTTAAATTGGCGGATCTCTGGTCTGGGGTCCCGAACTGTGCATCTAAGGCTAATGGTAACAGGAGACTAGGGACACGATGTTTACCCAGGTTCAGGCCCTCTCGATGGAGGTAATACCCTACTTCCTGCTTGATTGATATTGACGATATGAGTATTACAAGAGTTGATCTACCACGAGATCAGAGACGCTAAACCCTAGAAGCTAGCCTATGGTATGATTGTTGTTGTCCTACGTACTAAACCCTCTAGTTTATATAGACACCGGAGGGAGCTAAGGTTACACAGAGTCGGTTACGGAGAAGGAGATCTACAATGTGGATCTCCAAGCTTGCCTTCCACGCCAATGAGAGTCCCATCCGGACACGGGACGAAGTCTTCAATCTTGTATCTTCATAGTGCAACAGTCCGGCCAAAGCACATAATCCGGCTGTCCGGATACCCCCTTATCCAGGACTCCCTCAGCAGCCCCTGAATCAGGCTTCAATGATGATGAGTCCGGTGCATAGATTGTCTTCGGCATTGCGAGGCGGTTTCCATCTCCGAATACTCCAAGATAAATTCCGAACACAACGACCGTGTCCTGCTCTTTACATACCGTCGTAGAGAGAACAACAATCCACGAATCTAATCTGCTGACAGCTCTTCGTAGCGTGACAGCACGCTGTGGTCCGGTCATTATTTGAACCGCTTTTCACATCCAGCTCCCGCACACATCGCGAGGCGGTTTCTTTGGTATATCTTGTCAAAGCAGAGATCGTGTCCCCTTATCGCGAGATCTCCATCAATACGGGTATGGGTAACCCAACCGTGCCGTCAAACGCAGTGAGTGGGGAACGAGCAGGTTTTATTAGGCAAGAGGGGAGGCGCAGAGTTTCATCGCCTTTATAAAGAGAAAAAGGCCCCTTCTTTCCATCCACGCCTTTCTCCTTCTGCTAGTCCCTTTCCTTTCGCTCGAGCCCTAGCGCCCAAGCATTCATCCTCCCACCAAAAGAGGTTCTCCGAAAATGTCCGGATTCGGAGCAGGAGGCAAGTGGATGGCCTCCTCCGTCCAGGAGAAGGATATTAAAAAACTGCGGGCGACAGGGTATCTGGCCAAGAAAATCGGCCACCGTCTTCCGACGGCGGGACAGATTGTCCCTACTCCAGAGCCCCATGAGAGGGTTGTTTTCCTCCCCCATTTCGTCTGCGGGCTTGGGTTTCCCCTTCACCCTTTTGTTCGCGGCATCATATATTATTACGGGATTGATTTTCATGATATAACCCCCAATTCCTTCCTCAACATCTCGACGTTTATCGTCGTGTGCGAGGCCTTTCTCCGCATCTCGCCGCACTTTGGACTGTGGCTGAAGATCTTCAATGTGAAGCCCATGGTGATGAATGGCGAACACGCCGAGTACGGAGGCGCCATGGTGAGCAGGATGCCCAAGGTCACATGGCTGACGGGTACTTTCAATGATTCCGTCAAGGAGTGGCAGCAGCAGTGGTTCTACATCACTGAGCCACGCGGCAAAAAATGGGCCGCTGCTCCTGAGTTTCGATCTAAAGCCCCTTTGCGGCTTACGTCCTGGCCCAAGAAGGGCGTGAACTAGTCGTCGTCCGACGAACTGTTAGTGATCCAGGCGCGTGTCAAAGGCATGGAAGACAGAGCCATCAGGTTTGATGATGTAGTCCAGGTGATGCTAGTCCGCCTGATCCTTCCTTGTCATCACAGAGGCTGCGATTTGTGGGAGTATGACCCGGTCGAGCACCAGACTCTTCGGGAGCTTTTGGGCTCCTCGCACAAGGACATCTGGAAGGTGCTCTTCAAGTCCGGCAAACCGTGGCCGGACTCCGCCGTGGACCGTGGATACCAACTGTCCCACCCTGCAAGTTCGGTAAGTCATGATATTATATCGACCATCCATATGTCTTGAGGGAGATGTTTTTTAACGTGCTTTTTCACGATCACCTCAGGGATGGATGAAGAAGGCGGGGCGGATTCATTGTCCAGCCCCGTTGCCGGAAGAACTGGCTGGACCACTTCTGACGAAGATGCTGGTCCTAGCGCCTTATGAGGCACCGAAGAAAGAGGCCAACAAAAAGGCCAAGGAGACCCGGAGCGGCCTCCGTCGTCGTGGTGCCTCGGACACGAGGTCCGAAGACTCCAGTGACCATCCCTCCTCTGAAGAGGGCAAGGAGGAGTAAGAGGTCGAGGAGGAGGAAGAGGACTAGGAGGAGGAAGAGTACGAGTCCCCTACGAGGGGGAGGAAGAAAAGGACAACCTCCTCATCCTTAGAGGCAGATTCGCCTAAGAGGGGAAGAACACACATCCCCAAGGCATCCACCACAGCTACCGACAGCAGCCCAGAGTGGGATCCCAGGGCCCAGCCACTGGTAAAATCGTAAGTGCATGAAATCCAAACATGTCCATGCATCCAGAATTACTAGAGTGTAATATTTCGATTTGCACCGTGCTTTTTACAGTCCAGCGAAGTCTCATGCCAAACATTCCTCATTGGAGGATTGGTTGAGTTCCGACGCCTTGGAGAGCGAGACTCCTTCAAGGGCCCCTTCCCCAAAGCCTGGTTGTGACACCAAGGTGTCGTCCCAAAAGGACCTGAGCCAGGGGGGCGTACCTCTGGGGTCGGACACGTGGGAGCGGCGGTTCCCGTGAATGTCGACGGTGGGGGTGATCTTGGATTCGGCCCACGACCGGACACAGTCACGGAGACCGTTGAGGCTCCGGGATCAGGCAGACAGCCCATCTTAACTGGAGGGGGCGATACTGCTCCACCTGCGACCTCTGTCCAACCAAAGGTGCCGGGCGGCCTATTGACAGCGCTGAAGAGCGCTTCCATCATTGATGAACATCACGCCCTTATGGGCGTGGTGACAGAAAAGATTCAGGCCGCTGAGGGAGGACTGAATGAATCTTGTGTCAGCCTTATAAAAGGCTTGGAGGTATGTTTAGAAGACTGTCATAGTATAGATAGTAGCCCCTGATTCACTGTTCGGAGAGGACATGAACCAGACAGGGGATCAAATTTTTGTCCGCAGGAGACTCAGCTAATGACTCAGGCGTCTGCAGCGATTGCCTCCTCTCATACTACGGAGGTGTCCGGACTCAAACGGAGTCTGGATCAGGCCGAAGAGGAACTCGGCCCAGTGAAGAAGCAGCTGGAGGATAAACAGGGTATGTTGAAACTTTTAGTAAATTTTAGCACAAGTAGGTTGTTGTGTCTAACTTTAAAGCATTTATAACATCCACTCTAGGGGCAAATGCCGAAATTGATGCGCTCAGAAGGCTGTTGCCTTGGCTGAAAAGAAGGCAGCCGTGGAGCAGGCTCTCCACGAGAAGCACGAGGCCAGGGTCGTGGAAGCTGAACAAGAGCTTCAGGAGGCCGTGAAGAAGAGCGAGACTTTGGAGCAGAGTCTATTATTGAAAGAATCTGAACTCGTCCAACTCTCCAGACCGCAAATGATGCTTGGGATGAAGCCCAGGCTGCTCTGAAGGATATTCAGGAGGCACGGAAGATTGCGGCTGGTAAGGGTTTTTCTTATTCAAAGTGATTTGTATGCGATCACAGGGAAGATTCATGGTGACCCATTGAATCCTGATTTTTCTAGGGGCATTTGCAGATTTGCCGCACAGCATATCTGATGTTGCCCAATTTTACCGAGCTGAGGAGAAGGAAACTACGGAGAAGCTCTTCTGGTCGCAGTATTTGGCGCCGAATTATCCGGTGCCCTTTGTCGACTAGCTGAAGCAGCTGATCGAACTGCATCAGGTGACCGAACTAGCCATGAAGGATTTGGTTATCCGGCTATGGCCCGCCGAGCCCATTCCGAGTAGCTTCTTTGGGCTCGTGAAGCGAATTGTGAGTGCCTGCCCTCGGCTGGACGTGATTAAGCGGTCGGTTTGCATAGAAGGTGCACGAATGGCATTTGCCCGTGCGAAAGTGCACTAGGGGAAGCTTGATGCTGAGAAGCTGATGACCGAGGGGCCGTCGGAGGGGAAGGAGCACCGCAAGCCTGAACTATATTATGATGGTGTCCTGAAGGGGGTCCGCCTTGTGGCAGAGCAATGTGTGAAAGACATTATTTTTCCCTAAAGGCCGTTGTGCTGTCCTTTGTAAGGCGGAACAAAGTCACTTTTATGTATGTGCCTGTTATGTTTAAATTTTATTCCTGCGCGGCCGTTTTATATGTTAATTTTGAGAGTTGGCCAGTCGTCAGCTTCTGCCCCCATGTAGGAACTACGGAGGTGTTCGGGTATACCTGAACACTCTTTATCCCATTCTTGGGTCCATGAAGGAGGTGTTCAGCACAGCGAACCAGGCAATCAGATATAGGGCTTTATTACTCTCACTTAGCCATAGGAATTTGAGTATGGGAGGCGCAGCCCCTGGTGTTCGGAAGACCGCACGAGGGGATCCAATAGCGCCTGATCGATAGATCGATCCTTCGCACTCTGCATTGTATTATGGCATTATGTGGAATAAATCCTTAAAGATTTTATAACCTCGCGAACAGCTGACCAGCTCTCACCTTATCATGACACTCAGTTTTCGGCTTTCTCTGCTGAGGTGTTCGTCCGGAAGAACTGGGACACAATCGCAGCAGTTCTCCCAGCGCTACCTTAGCCGATATTGCGGAACGTAAGGTACCAAAACATGGGAGCCGGGCAAACGCAACTAATGACCCAAGACATGATTCGGAGCTAATGCATATAATGCTATAAGTTCGGGGTGCCGAGCGACCGAGAAGGTGGTCGGACTTTGTTGCCATAGTGCGGGCGCCATGAAGCCCCTGGCGTTTTAAGGCATGACACGATGTTTCAGATGTCGTGATGACAAAATGTCGTTGAGAAATGAGAGCAGGTAAGCGTCAAATGACTCTACATGTTGTATTCAAGTAATACGGCTATGCATATGAGTACAGTGCATGTTATAAAAGAGAGGCATGACGGCAGAACCTGTTGGGACTGGGCGGTAGGGAGTTGTGGACAGATCCGAAGTAGTATCCGGATTGTATTTGGGTGGGATGAAGATACCCCCTTTGTGCGTCCAAGCTGATTCCATAGATGTGTGTGCGTGCGTGAAGGCAAACCTGCAAACCTGCAAACCTACAAAAAAATGCTAAAAGTGTGTGCGTGCCGCACAGTGGCTGAGCCGTGGGATGTGGACCGTCCAGTTTATGCCGGAGGGTCTGTTTGAGCCCTGATCAGGCTGAGGTATGGTGAAGTAGTTCGGACTCCCTTATCGGTGTCCGAGTGTTTGGTTGTCGAATCAAGGTTCGATTGAAAAAGCCGCGACTCGCTACTTCTGTTACTAAGATGGCCGAATACTTTTTGGCGCCGAGGTGAAGTTCGGTCTTGCCCGTAATTGTGACTACATTACGTGGGTCTGGTGTTTTAAGGTTGCCGTAGGCATTGTGTTATAATGCATTGAGTCACAGTTTACCTTGGCAGTGCTGAATAGCCACTGCCTAGAGGTGTAATGTCGAAGATTTGTTCTTCGGTATGGCAATATTTCGATGATCCAAAGACCGTCTCCAGAGTGGCGGGGCCGAAATGACCCTCGCGCCTTGTGCTATTTGATGATCTGGGCTTCTTGCCCTGGGACCCCTTCTTACTATTTCTGGCGTTTACCTGCCGACCTGTTTAAAGAACCAGCATTCTCAATTGGTGTGATTGGCTGCCGTCCCTGGGGTACCATGAATTTGACATGAGCGGCCAAGTATGCGGTTCAGGCTGGAGGGGCCCATGTTTTGAAATGTCTTCTCCCGCTGAACGGGCTAAGGGCTGCGGGCTCCTTTATTGACTGTCGTGTCCTGGGTGTCGTCCCTTGTCTTCGGACGCTTATATTTGTTGTGCTAGGGTTTGCGGACGCTATTCCTGGGTGCTGATGTGCCCAGGGTGCTTGTTATGTCTTGCGCGTAGCCCCTAGCCGTAGTGTGTTGGCGGCGGGGTTTAGGCTGTCGTCCAGGCATTAATGCCTCTTCCTCGAATTGAGGTAGTAGCCTGTGCTTTGGGTAATATTGTATTCGGTGGCCGAGTCTGTATTCCTCGGCTGCTCAGTCCTTAGTCTGTTTGTCCATTAGCATATCCTGATCTGCGTGTAGCCGCTGTTGATTCTTCCTTAGGCTTCTTGCAGTGGTTATGAGGCGGCGCTCGGAGTGCTCCCGCTCCATGCGATCCGTAGGCACGATGAATTCGTCATTGCCGAGGCCCACCTCGTATTTGGAGGGAGGCATATAGTTATCGTCCTCCAAGTATCCGTCCGTCGCCTGTTCATCTGGGCTGACCTGCCCAGGTTCTTGTTTGGCTTGCTCGAAGGTAGGTTGATCAGGATTGTATTCCTCTTTGGCGCCATCTTGATTTTCTTCTCCAGTGTCGGTATTGCTGTGGCGGGGCTTGGAGCGGCGCCGATGACGCCCATGCTTTGATTTCTTCCCTGAGGGGTTATCTCCTGTTGCCTCATCGCCATTGTTTTCTTTGGGAGTATCCACCATATATATATCATATGAAGAGGTGGCAGTCCAGCGCCCTGTGGGCGATGGTTCCTGTTCTTCTCCCGCATCATTGTCTATACCGTTGATGTCTTCGGAGTCGAAGTTAAGCACGTTGGTCAAGTCATCGACTGTGGCTATGAAGTGGGTGGTGGGTGGGTGACGAATTTCTTCCTCGCCCGCTTCCCACTCGAGCCGAACATAGTTCGGCCAGGAATCTCCTGATAGAGAGAGAGAGACCTTAATGAACTTAGCACATCACCGAAGGGGGACTGCTGGAAGATATCCGCGGCGGTGAATTTCATGACCGGAGCCCAATCAGATTCGATGGGCATGGACGCACGCGGTACGGGACCTACAACCGGAGATAAGTCCAGGGGTCCAGAGACACAGATCTCCTTAGGAGCGGAGTCTGTGTTTGGCTCCAACGCTGATGAGTGTTCGGCCTCCGGGGTGGGGTCCATCCACCCGTCCTCAGAAGGCACGGCCTGCTCCGGAACGAAGTCCGGATCCATAGCAGGCGCGATGTTCCGAATATTGTCCGACGGCAGATCTAGGTCATGCACGTCGTGATCGTTCGGTGCTCCTGACATGGGCCCGAATCTGTCGAAGATCAAGCCTCCACGGATGTCGGCAGTGTAGTTTAGGTTTCCAAGCCTGACCTGATGGCCCGGGGCGTAGCTATCGACCTGCTCCAAATGGCCAAACGAGTTGGCCGGTAGTGCGAAGCCGCCGAACACGAAGATCTGTCCGGGGAGAAAAGTCTCACCCAGAACGGCATTGTTGAATGTTGGAGAAGCCATCGAGCCTTACGGCGACAACACAGAGGAACTCTCAATGAAAGCACCAATGTCGGTGTCAAAACCGGCGGATCTCGGGTAGGAGGTCCCGAACTGTGCGCCTAAGGCTATTAGTAACAGGAGACTGGGGACACGGTGTTTACCCAGGTCCGGGCCCTCTTGATGGAGGTAATACCCTACTTCCTTCTTGATTGATCTTGATGATATGAGTATTACAAGAGTTGATCTACCACGAGATCAGAGAGGCTAAACCCTAGAAGCTAGCCTATGGTATGATTGTTATTGTCCTACGGACTAAACCCTCCGGTTTATATAGACATAGGAGGAGGCTAGAGTTACACAGAGTCGGTTACAGAGAAGGAGATCTACAATCCAGATTGCCAAGCTTGCCTTCCACGCCAAGGAGAGTCCCATCCGGACACAGGACGAAGTCTTCAATCTTGTATCTTCATAGTCCAACAGTCCGGCCAAAGCACATAATCCGGCTGTCCGTATACCCCCTTATCCAGGACTCCATTGGCTGCCTCCGTCCATAAGGACTCGAGTGAGGTTGAACCCGCAAATTATTGGGTCGAGGATAAGTGCGTCTGAATTGCCCTGGTTGGTATTGGCCAGACGATCTGTATGATCGTATGTGATTGGCCATGGTTTGTATTGTGGGGCGACTTGCTTCGTTGAGTTGACATCCCGAAGAGTGCACGGCCATTCCTGTTTGGGGATGTGGATGGCGTTTATCATGTTCACCGTCTTGATTTACGGAGGAAATTGCTTTTGCCCTCTTTTGTTCGGTGATCTGTGCTCCTCGTCGTCTTCATCGCTTTGAGACCCCTTCTCCTTGTTTTCGGCGCCTAACCTGCTGGCTTTCTTGAAGACCCAACATTCTCTATTGGTATGATTGGCTGCCGTTCCTGGGGTACCATGAATTTGGCATGGGCGGTCGAGTATGCGGTCCAGGCCAGATGGGCCCGAATTATTCTTTTGAAGTGCCTTTTTCCGCTGACCGGACTTAGAGCCACGGAATCCAGCATTGACTGACCTGTCTTTGACATCATTATTGTTTTTGTGACGCTTATGTTTGTTGCGTCGAGGTTTGCCGTTGCTATCTCTGGCCTCTGATGTGACAGGATTGCTTGCTGTGTTGTTGCTACGAGCCAACCAACTATCTTCGCAAACACAAAATCGGGTCATGAGTGTCGTGAGGGTTGCCATGGATTTCGGCTTCTCTTGGCCGAGGTGTCGGGTGAGCCACTCATCACGGATGTTATGCTTAAAGGCCGCTAGGGCCTCGGTACCCGGGCAGTCGATGATTTGGTTCTTTTTAGTTAGGAACCGAGTCCAGAATTTCCTGGCTGACTCTCCGGGCTGTTGGGTTATGTGACTTAAGTCATCAACATCCGGTGGTTGCATGTAAGTGCCCTAGAAGTTGTCAAGGAATGCATTTTCCAGGTTCTCCCAACTGCCAATGGAGTTTGCCGGCAGGCTATTCAGCAAATGTCGCGCCGGTCCCCTGAGCTTAAGTGGGAGATACTTGATGGCATATAGATCGTCGCCGCGAGCCATGGGAATGTGGAGAAGGAAATCTTTGATCCATAAAGCGAGGTCTGTTGTGCCATCATATGATTCAATGTTTACGGGTTTAAACCCTTCTGGGAATTCATGATCCATTACTTTGTTGGTGAAGCATAGTGCGGCGCCTCTGTGCCGGGCTATGTCTCGACGAAGTTCGAATGAGTCTAGTCTGTTGTGTTCGGCCCGGCCAGACTTTTTTTTAGTGTATCCGGCATGATGGTCATCATCACACACTGTGGCGCGTCCCCGTGTTCTGTAGATCGATCTTGACTGTCCTACTTTGTTTTCCAATACGTCTCGCAGGTCCTGCCTATTGCCCCGAGCGTTAGTGTTTTTGTTTGATTGGCGGCGGGGTGCAGGTGGTTGTTCGGGCTGATACGCCGCTTTGTCTCGGCCATGAGGTGACCGGTCCGCCTTGTCCTGCACCAGTATTGTAGGCTCTAGCGCCTCCTCTTCAAGTGAGGTAGCAACCTGCGCTTCTGATAACTTTTAGTTGGGCGCTCGAGTCCGTATTCCTCGGCTGCCAGGACCTCAGTCCATCTGTCTGTTAGCAGATCTTGATCAGCTTGGAGCTACTATTGCTTCTTCTTCAGGCTTTGTGCAGTGGCTATAAGCCGACGCTTGAAGCGCTCCTGCTCGACGGGATCCTCAGGCACGACAAATTCATCATCGCCGAGGCTCACCTCGTCTTCGGAGAGAGGCATAAAATTGTTGTCCTCCAAGTCTCCGTCCATTGCATGTTCATCTGGGCTAGCTTGCCCGTCCTCCTGCTCAGCCTACTCAAAGTTAGGCTGGTCAGGATTGTATTCGTCTTCGTCACCATCCGGATTGCTATCGTCTCCTGTGCCGGTATTGATATGGCGGGGCTTAGAGCGGCGCCGATGACGCCCATGCTTTGATTGCCTCCCTAGGGGATTATCCTCTGTTGCCTCATCGCCATTGTTTTCTTTGGGGTTGTCCACCATATATATATCGTATGACGAGGTGGATGTCCAGCGTCCGATGGGCGGCGGTTCCTATTCTTCTCCTGCATCGTTGTCCATACCGTTGATGTCTTCGGAGTCAAAGTCGAGTACGTCGGTTAAGTCATCGATAGTGGCTATTAGTGGATGGTGGGTGGGTAATGAATTTCTTCGTCGTCCGCTTCCCACTCGAGCCGGACATAGTTCGGCCAAGAGTCTCCTGATAAAGAGAGAGACCTCAATGAATTAAGCACGTCACCCTAGGTGAGTGTTGAAAGATATCCACGGAGGTAAACTCCATGATCGGTGCCCAATCAAATTCGATAGCCACGGACGCACGCGGTCCGGAACCTAAGACCGGAGACAAGTCCGGGGGTTTGGTGACACAGGTTTCCTTAGAGGTGGAGCCTGTGTTCGGCTCCAACGCCGATGAGTGTGCGGCCTCCATGGCTGGGTCCATCCACCAGTCCTCGGATGGCGCAATCTTCTCCAGATTAAAGGCCGGGGTAGCTACAGGTGTGATAGTCCGAACATCGTCCGAGGGTAGATCTAAGTCATGCCCGTTGTGGCTGTTCGGCGCTCCTGAGGTAGGCCCGAATCCGACGAAGATCAAGTCCCCGCGGATGTCATCCGTGTAGTTCAAGTTTCCGAACCTGACCTGATGGTCAGGGGTGTAGCTGTCGATCTGCTCCAGATGGCCAAGCGAGTTGGCCCGCAGTGTGAAGCCCCCGAATGCGAAGATCTGTCCGGGGAGAAAAGTCTCACCCTTGATCGCATCATTGCTGATGATCGAAGGAGCCATCAAGCCTTGTTGCGACGACAGAGTGGAATTCTAATTGAAAGCACCAATGTCGGTGTCAAAACCGGAGGATCTCGGGTAGGGGGTCCCAAACTGTGTGTCTAAGGCTAATGGTAACATGAGGCTGGGGACACGATGTTTACCCAGGTTCGGGCCCTCTAGATGGAGGTAATACCCTACTTCCTGCTTGATTGATCTTGATGATATGAGTATTACATGAGTTGATCTACCACGAGATCGTAGAGGCTAAACCCTAGAAGCTAGATTATGATTATGATTGTTCTTGTCCTACGAACTAAATCCTCCGGTTTATATAGACATAGGAGGGGGCCAGAATTACATGGAGTCGGTTAGAGAGAAGGAGATCTACATATCCAAATCGCCAAGCTTGCCTTCCACGCAAAGGAGAGTCCCATACGGACACGGGACGAAGTCTTCAATATTTTATCTTCATAGTCCAACAGTCCAGCCAAAGTATATAGTCCAGCTTTCTGAATACCCCCTAATCCTGGACTCCCTCAGCCGCAACAACCATGGGTCATATATGGACCGTGGTAACCTTGACCCTGCTACAGGCCGTAGGATCCATGGGTCTCCTACGGGCCGTCGATAAATGGGCCTCCTTGACCCTGGTACGGGCCATAGGATCCATGGGTCTCCTATGGGCCGTCGATAAATGGGCCTCCAACAAGGCCGTAGAATCGGTGGGCCTCAGGTCGTCGGATAAATGGGTCTACTTGGGCCGTAAACGGGTGTAATTGGTATTGGCCCAGCACGGTAACGAGCCGTTAACAGGCCGGAGGACAACAAAGGCTTAATTCTATCATAGGCATAACGAGTCGTTAATGGGCCAGAATATAGGACGGGCTGGAAACGGTGCAACGGGTTAACAGGACAGAAACGGGCCGACTTTTGCCACAGGCCGAATTTGGCCCATTAGGGGAACATGCAGTAACGGGCCGGAAGTAATCGAGGGCCGGAAAGGAGCCCAAGAACATATGGGCCGTTGTTGGTGTCAAAACCGGCGGATCTCGGGTAGGGGGTCCCGAACTGTGCGTCTAAGGCTAATGGTAACAGGAGGCTGGGGACACGACGTTTACCTAGGTTCGGGTCCTCTCGATGGAGGTAATACCCTACTTCCTGCTTGATTGATCTTGATGATATGAGTATTACAAGAGTTGATCTACCACGAGATCAGAGAGGCTAAACCCTAGAAGCTAGCCTATGGTATGATTGTTGTTGTCCTACGGACTAAACCCTCTAGCTTATATAGACACCGGAGGGGGCTAGGGTTACACAAAGTCGGTTTACAGAGAAGGAGATCTACATCTGAATCGCCAAGCTTGCCTTCCACGCCAAGGAGAGTCCCATCCGGACACGGGACAAAGTCTTCTATCTTGTATCTTCATAGTCCAACAGTCTGGCCAAAGTATATAGTCCGGCTGTCCGGATACCCCCTTATCCAGGACTCCCTCAGTAGCCCCCGAACCAGGCTTCAATGACGATGAGTCCGGCGCGCATATTGTCTTCGGCATTGCAAGGCGGGTTCTTCTCCAAATCCGGTGCACGTCGTAGCAAATAGTGTCCGGCCTCCCAGTAAGTTTGTACACCTCGGCTTCTGTGCTTCAATAATGGCCACCGACGTGTCGAGCGAAGACGAGGGGATAGGGCATTTTTACATTTGCCACCCTAATCCCGCGGGCAAGCCGTCTATTTGAGGAGATGGGGATCATCAGATCCAAAGCACACCACCTTCTTCCAAGCAAGCATTTCGTAGAGCGTGTCCAAAAGAGGCCATCCCATCATGACCGGTCGCCGCAGCCCTGCTCGTCACTCCCCTAGCTTGAAACCAGGGGATTGGGAAAAGTGTTCCATCCCTCATAGCCACCTAATAGAGCTGCGGACCAAAGGGTTCCTTCCGCCCGCATACATGGTCCCCATCCGATCTGGACTAGCCACCTATAATGGCGGGGTGCAAGCGGAGAGATTCCCTAACCCATCTCAGGGGGAGCGGGTATGCCTCGTCCCATATCTACTAAGAGGCGTCGGGTTTCCAATCCACCCATTCCTCCCTGGGCTCCTAGAGTTCTACGGTCTCAAGTTGCACAATCTTACCCCCGCCTCCATACTGCACATCGCGGGTTATGTTGCCCTCTGTGAGCTGTTCCTGGGCTGTGAAGCTCATTTCGAGTTATGGAAGAGGTTATTTTGCCTCGTCCACCGCAACCAGGAGGGATCCATATACCAAGTGGGCGGAGCCGAAATATGGCGCATCGCCCAGACCGGTTAGGATCTTAAACCACGGAGCCGTAGGCTTAAAAGGAAGGCGGTTAGGATCTATACGCAGGCGCAGAGTGTCGGTGTACTAGAGTAGGGGTACCCTAGTATCCCGAACTTGTGCACGGGCAGTTGCAACACCCCGCGGCAAGGCTTGCCAGGTGACCGCCAAGGTCCTCCGTGGTTCCCTTGGAGCCATTCAAGAACAAAGTATTCAAGCCAAGGAGACAAGGCCCCGGCAAGAGGAGCTTGCCGGGAAGTCCAACCAAGGCATCCCAAGGAACTTGCCGCGACGCGCTACACGTCCCGGCAAGGCAACAAGGCCCCGGCAAGAGGAGCTTGCCGGGAAGACCAACCAAGGCATCTCGAGGCCTGGTGAGCGACAAGCTTCCGGGCGCGACAAGAAGACGACCGCGGCAAGGCGCTTGCGGCGGCAAGTAACCACCCTGTATCCACGCTCCAGCGCATCCACCAATGTGTCACCCTGGAGCTTTTCCAGGCACGCGTGGCAGGAGGCTGTGCAGCTAGCGGTACGCGGTGGCATGTGACGCTGACAAGATTGCCATCGTGGCGAACGGTGGCGTCCCTGACGGTCCCTTTCTGCACTGTTTGAGCGACACATACTGGCATTTAATGCCTTTGTCCCCTGCCGTCAGGGTTAGGTAGGATACACTGTGCAAGTAGGTGTACCAACCGCAACACTTTTTACGCTTTTACCCTTCTCTGCGTTGCCACCTGTCGGTGACCCCTTGAGCATATAAAAGGAGGCCCATGCGCAACGTAGAGGGGGTTCGACTCATTCGGAAGCCAGAAAAACACTTAGCTCTCTCGAGCAAGAACACAATACAATTAGACAAGCAGCAGTAGGAGTATTATCTCTCCGGAGAGCTCCCAAGCTGGGTAAACTGCTCGTGTGCTTCGCCTCGATCTGCTCGTCGTGCGACCTCCGCCCCCCGCCGAACCGAAAGGGGCTCGGTCCGCCGGCCCCATAGGTGTTCATGGATCAATTTCCCCGACATCTTTGGCACGCCAGGTAGGGGGCGTCGAGGTTGCGTGAACCTGATCTGGCGTTCACACGAGCTAGATCTTCATTTTCCTTCATCAACATGCCACCGAAGAAGAAGGCTTCGGAGGCAGCTGCTCCGTCCACGTCACTTCCACCACCACTGGAGCAAGCGGGTGGTGGGGTAGACGCCGGCGGAAGGACGGGCGTCGACGAGGAAGCTCACAACGCTGCCAGGTCCAAGGGCCAGGCGGCGCAGACCTCGACATCCGTGCTTGTTCCGCGCCCATCTCAGGAGGTGCAGGACCGACAACGTCATGGTACTCGCAATACCATACGTTTGTTGGGCCAAGATCAAGCTGGTGGATCCTGGGGCGCTCAAGACCAGCATGCGCGCCAACGTGCCAGCACGAGCGAGACACAGTCGCCCGGACGGGATAATGCTCCTTCTAACATAGTTAGAAGTCTGAGCATATCCCGCTCCTCGCCCGTCCGCCACTGCCACCCACCACTCCAGCAGAAGCTTTGGCGCGAGCTCAACTGCTCCTGGGTTACCCTCTAACGTCGGACAAGATCGACGAATGGAGGGCCACCATTCAGAGTCTCATCGGCTATGCCAACGGCGACACTCCGCGGCAGCCGAGAACGTCGCAGCCGCGGCAGGGTTGCCAGGCGCGAGCCGGTGGCGACGAAAATGGTGGGGGTGCAACCACCATGCAATTACCACCCCGAAGGCCAAGATCGCCGACTCGCCGGATCCACCTCGACAGTGACTCCACCGCATCGTCGGATCCACGAGCTCGTCGCGATCAGCGCCAAGTTCTTCACGATCGACAGCAAGAAGATGCTCGTACTCGCATCCAGCGCCGAAGAGAAGCGCGACGTCAATCCGACAAGCGCGCTGGGCCCTCTGTTGACATGCATGCGCCAGGGAAACCAGGCGACTTGCCGTACGCGGTAGGTTGCCCTGCGTTCACTCGTGAGCTACGGCATGTCGAGTGGCCTAGCACGAAGAACTTCAAGCCAGACGTACCGGAGAAGTACGACGGCAAGACGCATCCGTCGGAGTTCCTCAGCATCTACACCATTGCGGTGCAGGCCGTCGGGGGACGCGATGACAAGATCCTTGCCAACTACTTCCCGCTGGTGCTCAAGCCCAACGTCAGATCCTGGCTCATGCACTTGCCGGACAACTCCATATCCTCTTGGGCCGATCTATGCCATCAGTTTGTCGGCGCCTTCACAGGCGGCCACAAGCCTCATGGCCAAGAGAGTGACCTTCATCTGCTCGCCCAGAAGGAAGGAGAGCCCCTGCGCAAGTACATTCAGAGATTCAGCAGTGTACAACACAACATCCCAGATGTCCACCCTGCCACGGTAATCAGCGCGTTCCATCAGAACATGCGGAACCGCAGGATGCGGGAGGAGATGGCGATGTGCAAGATCAGAGACGTCAGTGAGCTATATGCCCTGGCCGACAAGTGTGCACGTGCTGAGGAAGGGAGGAGACTCCCCGGAGAGAATATAGGAGCGGGAGGATCTGACAGTGAGGATGCTGCCCTGGCAAGGAAAAACCGGCGGCGAAATAACAGGAAGAAGAAAGGCAAAGAGGTGCTAGTTGTTGAGCAGTCCGGCAATGGTGGTGGCGCCAAGAAAGCCAAAGCTGGTGACTCCGGCAAGGAGATTACCGCAGAGGCTGTGGCGGTCGCCGACAAGCAGGACAGCACCAACAAGAAGTACTGCAAGATCCACCGTACCAAGGGCCATGACCTCCAGAGCTGCAAGAAGGTCGAGCAGCTTGTTGAGCAACAGAAAGCTGAATACGAGCGGCGCGACAAGGAGAAAGCCCAGGAAGGTGCTGGAGGATCCGGCAAGAAACATCCCGGCCAAGGAGGACGCCGCGGCAAGGCCAAGCAGCGGCAAGGAGACAGACCTCCCCGCGGCCACGACTAGGATGAAGACGACGACGACGATGAAGATATGGATGAAGATGAGACCGATGAGCAGGAGTTCCAGAAAGCCACAGAGGTCCTGTGCGTTGACGGTGGTGCTTCTCTGCATACTTCACACCGCCAGCTCAAGCAGTGGGTGCGGGAAGTCAATGCGGCAGAACCACCCGTCGAGTCACGCAAGCCTCTGAAATGGTCCAGCACGCCTATCATCTTTGATATTGAGGACCACCCAGATCGCATAACTGCGGTCAGGTGCTTGCCGATGTTGGTTTCGCCAACTATCCGCAACCTCAAGGTCACTAAGATGCTAGTTGATGGCGGGGCCGGCTTGAACCTGATCTCCTCCGCGGTACTCCAGAAGCTTCAGATCCCTGATGGCGAGCTCGAAGAGACCGGCACGTTCCAAGGAATCAATCCGGGAAGGAGCAAGCCGAAGGGAAAGATCACGTTGCCGGTGACATTTGGCAGCGAGTTGAACTTCAGGACTGAGAGGGTCACCTTTGACGTTGCTGACTTTCCATTGCCTTACAATGGTATACTTGGCCGTCCAGCACTCGCCAAGTTCATGGCAGCCTCTCATTATGCATACAACGTACTGAAGATGCCAGGCCCGATAAGTGTCATCTCTGTCCCTGGCGACAAGAAGGATGCTCTTATCTGCGCCGACAAGATCTACCGGGATGCAGCAGCCGCAACAGATCGCAACTCACTTACCGCTGAAGCTCCCGGGGAGAAGAAGAAGACCAAGTCAGGCAAGAGCTCTGATGCCCACTCCGGCAAGCGCACCTCTTCGGAGTGCTGCGCTACCGTCGAGGATGCACCATCGAGCTCCACCGGCAAGTGTAGTAAGACAATGGCAGCTCCACCAGAGACCAAGAAGGTGTCCGCCAAGGAAGACGGCACTGGTGGTACCTTCACCATCAGTGCCACTCTCGACCCTAAATAGGAAAGCGCGCTCGTTGCTTTCCTGCGGGCGAACGTCGACGTGTTTTCATGGCAACCGTCTGACATCCCTAGTGTTCCCAGGAAAGTAATCGAGCACCATCTTGCCGTCTGTCCTCATGCGCGGCCCGTCAAGCAGAAAGTCAGGAAACAGGCATTGTAGCGCCAAGAATTCATTGCAGAAGAGATCAAGAAATTGGAAGCAGCAGGCCTTGTCAGAGGAGTGCTCCATCCTACGTGGTTGGCCAAACCTGTAGTCGTGTGCAAGGCAAACGGGAAATGGAGGCTGTGTATTGACTTTACTGATGTTAATAAAGCTTGCCCCAAAGACCCATTTCCCTTGCCACGCATCGACCAGATTGTTGACTCCACGGCCGGATGTGACTTGCTTTTATTTCTTGATGCATACTCAGGATATCATCAGATCTTCATGGCAGAAGAGGATGAGGAGAAAATCGCATTCATTACCCCATGTGGCACATACTGTTTCGTACGGATGCCTTTCGGTTTGAAGAATGCTGGTTCAACATTTGCAAGGGTAGTCCACCACGCTTTTGCGCCGCAGATGCACAGAAATGTGGAAGCCTACATGGATGACATAGTGGTCAAGAGCAAGGACAAACGACCCTAATTCAAGATTTAGACGAAACCTTTGCAAATCTGCGCAAGATCAACCTCAAGCTTAACCCCGAGAAGTGCGTATTTGGAGTCCCCTCCGGCAAGCTTCTTGGGTTCTTTGTGTCTCAACGCGGAATTGAGGCCAATCCCGACAAGATCAAGGCCATCGAGCAGATTGAAGCACCAAAGCACGTCAAGGATGTACGAAGACTTGCCGGTTGTGTAGCTGCTCTCAGCAGGTTTATCTCTAGGTCTGCTGAGCGCGCCCTGCCATTTTTCAAAATTTTGAAAAAGGCAGGTCCAATGAAATGGACTCCGGAAGCGGAGGCTGCGCTGCAGGACTTAAAGAGATACATGTCCTCCACTCCAACACTTGTCGCACCTAAGCCACAAGAGAAGTTGCTGTTTTATATAGCGGCAACCAATCAAGTGGTTAGTGCTGCGTTAGTGGCGGAGAGGGAGGCGAACAATGAGCCGGCAACCACGGCAAGTGCATCCAGCGACAAGCAAGGGACTTCACCGGCAAGCTCTGGTCCCGATAAGGATGGGTCTGCGCAGGAGCATGAGAAGATGCAGAAGAGAATGGTGCAGCGCCCAGTTTACTTTGTCAGTTCCCTTCTGCAGGGGGCTAGGTCAAGGTACTCTGGTGTGCAGAAATTGCTTTTCGGCCTCCTCATGGCCTCGAGAAAGCTGCGCCATTACTTCCAAGCACATGAGATCACAGTTGTCACTCGCTTTCCATTGAAGAGGATACTTCAAAATCCAGAAGCAACAGACAGGATTGTCGAGTGGGCACTAGAATTGTCAAGATTTGGCCTCAAGTTTGAGAGCACTTCAACTATCCAAAGCAGAGCATTGGCAGAGTTCATAGCAGAGTGGACGCCAACACAAGATGAAGAAATTCCAGAGACGAGCATCCCCGTCAAGGAAGCAAGCAAAGAGTGGCTAATGTACTTTGATGGTGCCTTCTCGCTGGAAGGCGCCGGTGCGGGCGTGCTACTTATTGCACCCACCGGAGAGCACCTCAAGTACGTAGCCCAGATGCACTTTCCCAAGGAGCAAGCGACGAACAATACTGCACAGTATGAAGGACTGCTTGCCGGTCTCAGGATCGCAGCAGACCTTGGGATCAAGAAGCTCATTGTCAGGGGTGACTCACAACTTGTCGTCTACCAAGTGAACAAGAATTATCAGAGTCCGTTGATGGAAGCATATGTTGATGAGGTGAGAAAGCTAGAAGAGCACTTTGACGGCCTGCAGATGGAACATGTTCCCAGAGCTCAGAACGACATTGCCGATGGCCTGTCAAAGTGCGCCGCACTAAAGTTACCTGTGGAACCAGGGATCTTTGTGCTCAAGCTGACTCAACCGTCCATAACGCCATCAACTGGACAGAGCAAGAAGAGGAAGTTGGTTTCTGGTGACTACTTTCCGGCAGGGCTCCCCGAAGCCGCCGCCAAGAAGGTCCCCAAAATCAGCGCGAAGGATGCTGAGGGGCAGTCTGCTCCGACAAGCCTTAGGGTTTGTTCCGTTGAAGCAGACACTCCCGACAAGTTTTGCTCCGGCAAGCTTGCCGGGGAACATCAAGCTCCGGCAGAGCCGCAAGTTCTCGCCACAGAAGCGAATGTTCCCGCAGCAGCAGATGTGCCTTTAGTCCTTGTTGTCGAGCCGCAGGCTCCAGCATGGGCACAGCAGATTGTCCATTTCCTTCAGACAGGAGAACTTCCCGAAGAACAAGAAGAAGCGAAAAGAGTAGCCCGGCAGTCAAGTATGTACCAGTTTGTCGACAACACACTGTACAGAAGAAGACTCAACGGTGTGAAATTGAAGTGTATTCACCGGGAAGACGGACAAAAGCTGTTGGCAGAGATACATGGAGGCATATGTGGTCACCACATTGGCGCAAGAGCACTTGCCGGCAAAGCGTTCTGGCAAGGTTTCTTTTGACCGATAGCCCTCCAGGATGCAACTGCACAAGTAACCAAGTGTGAAGCGTGCCAGTTCCATTCCAAGCAGATACACGAGCCAGCTCAAGCTCTCCAGACGATCCCTTTATCCTGGCCATTTTTGGTCTGGGGGCTCGATATCCTCGGCCCCTTCCCCCGAGCTATCGGGGGCTTTGAGTACTTGTACGTTGCAATCGACAAGTTCACAAAGTGGCCAGAAGTGGAACCTTGAGGAAAGTGACAGCACAGTCAGCAGTCAAGTTCTTCAGGTCGATTGTTTGCCGTTTCGGGATCCCTAACAGGATCATCACCGACAACGGCAAGCAATTTACGAGCCGCACCTTCATGCAGTACAACCAAGATCTTGGCGCCAAGGTCTGCTTCGCTTCTGTTGCTCATCCGAGAAGAAACGGTCAAGCGGAGAGGGCAAATGCTGAAGTGCTGCACGGGCTCAAGACCAGAACTTTCGACAGGCTGCGCAAGTGCGGAAGAAACTGGATCAAGGAGCTGCCGGTGGTTCTTTGGTCGATCAGGACGACGCCAAATCGAGCCACTGGCCAGACACCTTTCGCTCTAGTCTATGGAGCAGAGGCAGTTCTCCCCATGGAACTCGTATACGGGTCGCCTCGAGTGCTCGCTTATGATGAGCTTGAGCAAGAGCAGCTGCGACAAGATGACGCGCTGCTCCTTGAGGAGGATCGTCTTCAGGCTGCTGTACGAGCTGCTCGATACCAGCAAGCTTTGCGCCGCTACCATAGCCGCAAAGTTAAAGCCAGAAGCTTCGAGGAAGGAGACCTTGTTCTTCGGCGCGTTCAGTCCGCCAAGAATTCCAACAAGTTGACGCTGAAGTGGGAAGGCCCTTATCGGGTGAAACGAGTCACTAGGCCTGGCGCTGTCTGCCTTGAGACCGAAGATGGCGTACCGGTGAGCAACTCCTGGAACATTGAGCATCTTCGTAAGTTTTACCCGTAGGGCGTGGTTGCCGGAACCCGTTCCGGCAACCACCTTTTGTACAAGTCTTGCCGATGTTGCATGTAATCCTTTGTACAAAGCCGGGCGCAGGTCCCGTGCATAAGTAAAGCTCATGTGCTCCGCACATCTTGTCAATTTCATGCTTTTTTACTTTATATTTGCATGCGTTATCTGACACTTTGTACAACACCTACCCTCGGTAAGCAATAACGAGCTATAAGGCTCCATGCCTTTATTTTCTCTTCTTTCTTTTTCTCAAAAAGGAAAGGAAGGTTCCCTCGCCCACAAGTTTCCCGGGGGGGGAAGGAGAAGATAATGGTGTGGATCAGGCGTCGTTCAAGCAAGTTTTCGCCTTACCAGAAAGCAAACGAAAGAAAAGCTAAGTTGCCAAAGTTTGAGCAATCAATTTTAAATTTTTAAGTTATATTCCTTGAACGACCGTTCTTTGTATGGAAAACCTGTGCGCGGAGGAACCAACTCGTAGCTAGTTGCGCCCTTACTTTGTTTCGAGTCCGCTCAACAACTTAAGTGAGCTGCGACTAGTTGCGACAAGGTTTCTTGTCGGAAGCGGCATCGCCAGCAGGCTGCTGATGTCCCGCACTCAGCGCTTGCGGCAAAGGTGCCTGCGCCGACAAGTTCCCTAAAAGCGTAGGGTAAAAACATACAAAGCAGAGAATCAAGTAAAGGAAATAACATAGCAAATCTCTACCCAAAACAGAGTTGTATTACAAGATAACTTGTCGCAACTCTAACAGAATGTTCTCATGACATGACCAGCAGCGACAAAGAAAAAGAAAAGAAGGGCGGCCTAATCTACGTGATCGCCCTCAACCCTCTTGATCTCGCTCACCTTGTCCACAATGGGTGCGACAAGGGCCTTGAGCGCATCCCGATCAGCATCCGGCGGCAAGGATTTGAGGACGTTGGTGAAGTTGAGGTCTGGATTGCGGAAGGCCACCTTCATCAGCACCTTCTGGAGAGCCCCCGCGCAAATCCTGCGCGACTCATCGGCCAGCTACTTTGGGATCCTCTCCCGAAGTCGCTGGAGGGCCATCGCCACACCTTTGAAGAACAGGCTGAGCTTGCCGCTGGGTTGGAGATGCTCGTCGGAGGGATACCCAAAATCCTCCATCCCCAGCTGCGCCAACTCCCCGTCGATGGCAGCGGCAGCATCCACAAGACCTTCAGTCCAATGCTCCACTGTCTCCCTGAAGGCGTCGCGGGCGGCAGCAGCATTCGCCAGCAGCGCCTCGTCGGCCTTGATCTTCTCCGACAAGACCACCTCCCGCTCCCTCGCGCCGTCTAGCGTCTAAGTCAACGTGGCCAGCTTCAGCTCGAGATCTGCGTTGGAGTCCTTGGCGGCGCTGAGCTCCTTGCTCCTCTCAGCGAGAAGACCCTGCAGCTCACCATGAGCGGCAGCATCCTTCTCGCGCTCACGCTTGAGCACAGCGAGCTCCTCGCCGCTCGCCCTGAGATCGGCTTCCAGCTGCGCCACCTTCACCTCCAGCTCCTTCTTGGCAGCCTCAGCAGTTGCGGCAGCATCCCTTGCCTCCTTGAGAGCCCCGCCAATCGCTTGCTCGCGCGCGGCAAGCTCCTCCTCGTGGCTTTCAAGATTGACCTTGCGCTGCGCCAACTCTCCTTCCTGCGCAAATAAGTTTTCGGTGACAAGCCGTTGCTTCTCTTCAGCTTCATCCTTCTCAAGGAGGAAAGCTTTCCACTCCTCGAGAATTTGCTCCCGCTCCTCTGCCAAGGACCGGAGAGTTTCCTGCCTGAGGCCCCGGAGCTCCTCCGCGCGCTTCTCAATATCAACTCCCGCCTTCGCGACAAGCGCTTCTCAGGAGGCTAGCTTGGCTTGTCGGGCACGGTAGAGCGACAGCAGCTTCCGCAGCAGCCGCTCCTCCTCTGACTCGTCGTTGCTGCTGCTTGGCACGTCGACCAGCGCTAGCCCAGCGGAGGCGAGCACCTCCTCGTCAAAAGTTTCTCCTTCGACCGGCGCCCTGGAGCTTGACGCCCAGGGGAGCTTGATGAAGATGCCATCGCCGGCTTTCAAATAGGCGCCGGGATGGGGCTCTTCGGAGCCTGGCGCTGCAGCATCGGCGGAGGGATCGGCGGTCGGTGTAGCGCCTGGCGCTCCTGCGGCCTTGGGGCCGTCAGTGCGATCGCCGGATCCCTCGCCCGCTTCTGCGGCGGCAGCCTTGGCGGCCTCTTCGCCGGCGGGATCATCAGCACCGGCCTCTTCTTCGGTGGCGGCGGCGTCGTCATTGTTGCCGCACGCATTCTCCTCGCCGGCGTCCTCGGTTTCCATTGGCTCCACCGCAGATGGATCTGAGGAACAAAAAAAGGGAGAAAAGTCAAGAAAAAATCCAAGAAAGGAAATTCAGAAGAAGAAGAACCCAAGGGAAGTTTTCAGGCAAGAAGATTACCTGTGCTGGGATCTGCGGTCGCGGTCTCAACCACCGGAGGATCACTGGTGCCGTCCCTTGCCGTAGAACTGTCCCTTGCCGGAGAGTTCTCCCTTTCCGGAGATCGCTCCCTTGACGGGGACTCCTCTCTTGGCGGCGTAGTCGAAGCAGATGGCACTTCGGGAGCAGCTTCCGGGCGTTCCTGATGAGGCTATTCTGCTCCTACACAAATCCAACAGACACGATATCAGTAGGGAAAAGAGCACGCATGCGCACCTGACAGCAGGAAGTAAACTATAAACTTACGCTGGGGGCTGCGCTAGGGGCTGCTTTGGGGAGTAGTTGTCGGGTCCGTCAAGGTGGTCTCAGACACACCCCCTGCTGACACGGTGAGATCCTCTTTGATGACAATCACCGGGGCCTTGGCTCTCTTTGCCGCTCTCTGGGCCAGCGTCCTGAAAAGGAATGGATCCAGATCGAAGCAAGTCAGATACAAGACGAAAGCAACAAGATAGCAAGAATTGAAGAACTATGAGGAAAGCAAGGGTATCTTACTCTTCTTCTTCGTTGTCGGAGCTGAGCACGGAGAGATCGAAGTCCGGCTCGCCTCCGGTGCGGCGAGGCGGAGGAGTAGGCTCCCTCGACCGCTTGGCAGGAGCAGTGGTGGCGGACCGGGAAGACCCCGCTCCAGTTGCCGCGGCGGCGTGAGGTGCTCCCGCGGCAACGGTGCTTTTCGCGGTAGAGCGTGTCGCGCGGCTCGGCGGCTGTTGACCCGTCTACCGCCCCGCTACGTCCGCGGCCTTGCGGAGACGCCTTCTTGGCGGGGCCGGGGGCTCCGCCTGCGGCAAGCTGTCTAAAGGTTCGGGCTCTTCCTCGCCGGGCTCGCTCGGCTCAGCCTCAGGACCGGCAAGATCTTCCTCGCCGGCAAACTCCTCGCGCTCAGCAAGGCTTGCCGCCTCTGCTGCCTCTGCCTCCTCCACGGTGAACCCGAACACGCCCGCGGCAGCAGCTGCTACCGCCTCTTCCAGCCTGGTGGCGATGCGCTGCATCTCCGCATCAGTGGTGTCGCGGGTGAGGCTCTTCTGCTCATCAGCGCGGACCGGCACTTCTACCAAGTCATCAAAGAACGCCCGCACGACGTCATCCGCAGGTTCTTGCCAAGTTGGGGCGATTCCGTGAGAGTCACACAACGGTATCATCGCGCGGATGCGGTCAAGTGAAGAATTATTACACAGCAGAACGACATTCCGCGGCAACATAAATGGGTGCTGAGGGTCGCGCTTGAACAGCTCCAGAAGCATCGCGTCCAATTCCAAGACCGTCAAGTTGAAATTGAGGCCCGGGCGCAGCCTCATGATATCCGCCGAGTTCTTGAACTCCCAGGCGGGTCTCCCCCTCTCCTGCAGGGGGGCGATATGGCGGCGAAGGAAATCTGCGCCTACAGCGCCTACAGTGAGCCCGGCAAGCCTGAGGCGAAGGATGCCGGTGACGGCAATCTTCAGCCTGTCATCTTCCGGGGCCACGTTGCTCCAATCATTGCCACGTACTATTGGGGCTTGGCGCACGGCCGTGAATGGTTGTGGGTCCTCCTCGATGATCCAGCACCACTCCGCTCTCCACTCCTCCCACTTGCCGCGGAGCTCACCCTCCAGATATGCTTCCTTCTTGCCGACTCTCGAGATCCAAGCGATCCCGCCGGCAAGAGGCTCTCCTCTCTCGACCCGAGGCATGAAGAAGTGGCGGAAAAGGGCTACGTTTGGGTGGACTCCAAGAAAGTTTTCGCACAAATGTGCGAAAACTGCCATGGTCAGAACGGCGTTGGTGGTGAAGTCAAGGAGGCGGAACCCGTAGGTGTTCATGATGTCGCAAAAGAATTCAGAGAAAGGCGGGCAGAGCCCGCAGTAGAAGAATAACGCGAAAAAGGGGTACCCGTTCGGAGCCAGTCTCGAAGCAGTGGCCGGGAGTACCCTCGTGCGCGGATGCGCTCGCGTCTCCGTCGACCAGAAGAGGTAGTAGTACTCCCTCAGCTCCTTCACACCGAGCTGAGGGGAGAAGAGGGCCCGCTCCTTCCGCAGCGCCACGAGCTGCTGCGCCTCGGCCGACTTCACGCCCTTCCCCTTGTCGGCTTTCGGAGCCATGGCGGAGGTGGCGGGGGAGATCGGCAGCGTCGGTGGAGCTGGTGGCAATGGGGGGGCGGAGCGCTGCTCTCCTTCGGCTTCGGGAAGAAGGGGGAGCGGCGGAGATTTGTGAGAATGGAACAACAACCGGCGAGGTGGGCGAACTGCCCCTGTTTCCCCTGCTTATAAAGGGGGAGGGGGCAGACGTTTCGCCCTTCCAAATAAAGAAACCTCCCACGATCTCTCCCACGATGCCGCATTCAACGCGTGCCGTTCGGGAAGGGCGCGGTGGATACGGAGCAGGATACGGCGTGACCCGGGCCGCGGGTTATGTTGCCCTCTGTGAGCTGTTCCTGGGCTGTGAAGCTCATTTCGAGTTATGGAAGAGGTTATTTTGCCTCGTCCCCCGCAACCAGGAGGGATCCATATACCAAGTGGGCGGAGCCGAAATATGGCGCATCGCCCAGACCGGTTAGGATCTTAAACCACGGAGCCGTAGGCTTAACAGGAAGGCGGTTAGGATCTATACGCAGGCGCAGAGTGTCGGTGTACTAGAGTAGGGGTACCCTAGTATCCCGAACTTGTGCCCGGGCAGTTGCAACACCCCGCGGCAAGGCTTGCCAGGCGACCGCCAAGGTCCTCCGTGGTTCCCTTGGAGCCATTCAAGAACAAAGTATTCAAGCCAAGGAGACAAGGCCCCGGCAAGAGGAGCTTGCCGGGAAGTCCAACCAAGGCATCCCAAGGAACTTGCAGCGACGCGCTACGCGTCCCGGCAAGGCAACAAGGCCCCGGCAAGAGGAGCTTGCCGGGAAGACCAACCAAGGCATCTCGAGGCCTGGTGAGCGACAAGCTTCCGGGCGCGACAAGACGATGACCGCGGCAAGGCGCTTGCCGCGGCAAGTAACCACCCTGTATCCACGCTCCAGCGCATCCACCAACGTGTCACCCTGGGGCTTTTCCAGGCGCGCGTGGCAGGAGGCTGTGCAGCCAGCGGTACGCGGTGGCATGCGACACTGACAAGATCACCATCGTGGTGAACGGTGGCGTCCCTGACGGTCCCTTTCTGCACTGTTTGGGCGACACAGACGGGCATTTAATGCCTTTGTCCCCTGCCGTCAGGGTTAGGTAGGATACACTGTGCAAGTAGGTGTACCAACCGCAACACTTTTTACACTTTTACCCTTCTCTGCGTTGCCACCTATCGGTGACCCCTTGAGCATATAAAAGGAGGCCCATGCGCAACGTAGAGGGGGTTCGACTCATTCGGAAGCCAGAAAAACACTTAGCTCTCTCGAGCAAGAACACAATACAATCAGACAAGCAACAGTAGGAGTATTATCTTTCCGGAGAGCTCCGAAGCTGGATAAACTGCTCGTGTGCTTCGCCTCGATCTGCTCTTCGTGCGACCTCCGCCCCCCGCCGAACCGAAAGGGGCTCGGTCCGCCGGCCCCATAGGTGCTCGTGGATCAGTTTCCCCGACACAGAGGTATTCATTAAACTTGCCCCGTGGTTTATTATGTCTTTTTGTCGAGCGTGACGGCTTTAATTATGTCCTGACAGGAAACACCGGACTATGTCCGGGGACCCTATCGGCCACGCCTCGAGCAGCCGAATTCCTGGAGCAGATTCACAGGCGGAGGCTGATGCGGGGATAGTGCCAAACTGTGCTCCCGCGGAGGATACAGATATGCTTTCCGTCACAAATTCTGAAGTGGAGAGCTCCATGAATCACCGGCACCGACGGGCCGTACTTCATGGTGGTATTTTTTCCGAAGAGGCGTTCAATGCCTTCAATTCCGGACATGCATATATCTGTGCTGCTCAAGATGGACTTGCCAGAGCAACGGACCAGTATGTGAAGGATATACGGGTAAGAGAATTTAATAAGTATGTGTAGTAGTAGCCCCTGAGACTTGAAACAGTTGGCACAACTGATTTAAGGATCATTAAATGTATAGGTTCTTGTAGAGAAGAATGGCCAGTTGTCTCAAGAGCTGGAGGAATGTAAGGCCCAAATGAAGGCCAATGTAGCCGAACCAGAGGAATCCAAAAAGGCTTCTTCTGGTAATAATTTCCTTCTACCAGTTTGTTTGTTTGGCATGGTTTATAAATCTGACAAAAGATTCGGCAGACAATCCCGGAGGAAATCCGAAGATTGAGGGAGATAATGAGCTACATCTGCGAAGTCAGCTGAAGGCGGGCGAACGCGTGCTGACGCAGTCTATTCAGGAGAAGAATAAGCTGCAAGATGCTAATATCCGACTGAGCGTCGAATTGAAAGATGTTCGGGCTCAGCTCGCGGAATCCGTGAAGGAGAACCGGGGGCTTCGACGCGGCATTTATAGTAAGTGCTTGAACAAACTGTAGTATAGTTCGGCGAGGAGGCGTATTGACAGAGTTATGTCTGCAGGTATGTTGATTGGCCGCCTGAAGAGGAGATGCCCGGTTCCGCGGGCGATATTCTGCAAGAGCTTTCACAACTGCATGAACGAGCTCGGCAGGTGATGTAGGGTATTTCCCAGGCTTTGTGGCCGTCCGCTTCCCTGCCAAGAGGCATGAGCGAACTTGTAGAGATTCTCAAAGGAGCACGGCGGCGCTTCCGATTATGGAAGATATCATCTTGCCGGCAAGGTGCGAGAGAAGCTTGGGCCATGGTGAAGAGGCGATACGCCAAGGCTGACCCGAACCATATGGTCGAAGTCGGACCGGCTGGGTCAGATGGACAAGAGATACCCATTAGTCTGGTATATAACCAAGTAGCGTTAGCTGCAAAGTATTCCCAACAGGATTGTAAGCTAGACAGCCTGTTGGATGGTATAGAGGAAGAGTACAGCCAGTCTATATGACTATGTAATTTGAATGGGCTCATGTACTCCCTAGCCGGATTGAAAATCGTTTGTCATGGCGGGCCTTTTCGCTTCAGCCCCCAGATCCGACAGTCCGGGGTGTATCCGAATACGCACACAGTTATGAAAAATCGGGGTATGCGTGGAAACCAGGCGTAGGGGTCATAAGTGCTTGAACAGACAAGTACCCAACTAGTTATGTTATATTACATGGATAGTAAGAAACATCTTCCAGAGAGAATAGTTCCATTAGGGGTTCCTTTCTCGGGGTGCGCGTGCATCGATGTGCATGTCCGAACTGCGAACAGAAGCGCAGGAAACAAAACATCTGGGTATTTTTGTTGTAATGAACGAGAACATCTTTTGTTCACCGACCAAATATTACCTTAAGAACGCTAGCTTTCGGCTTCACCCAGTCTGAGGTACACATCCGGCTCAACCGGCAGTAACAATCGTAGATGTGCTCCCCTTATGCCCTAGCCGAATTAACGGGAACGTAGGGCATAAATACAAGAGCCAGGCAACCCAGCATGGCCAAAACTTAAGTCATATCGATGCATATAATGGTGAAGAAAAGGCACATATGGAAAGAAAAAGGCATATGTGGCTGGCAAAAAGCCATTAAAGTAGTTATATTTAGCTTTCGAATAGGAAGCCCCCACGTATAGTGTGCACGCATAATGCGGCCGGAGTGCTCAGGGCATCTGTACAGTTTTAAGGCTGTATATTTAAAAAGGAAAAAGGGGCGAGAAAGGAGGAAAGACAACATAATTGAAGAGGCGGAGTTAAGGAGACAAACACTGAGTTCGGCGCTAGGCGTAGAATCTCCGAAGTCTGGCTGCGTTCCATGGGTTTGGCTCGAGTCTGTTATCAGATGCACTGCGCAGACGGTACGCTCCTCCGGTGAGAACTTTATCAATGATGAAGGGACCCTCCCACTTGGGTTTGAGCTTGTCCTTCTTCTTCTCGGGGAGGCGTAGAACGAGTTCGCCAATGTTATAAGTTTTGGCCCGTACTTCTCTGCTTTGATACCTTCGAGCCTGTTGCTCATAGAATATGGAATGGCCCTTAGCGACATCACGCTCCTCCTCCAAAGCATCTAAGTTCTCCTGCCGATCTAGCTCGGCTTCCTTCTCTTCGTACATGCGCACGCGAGGTGAGTCATGGATTATATCGCAGGGCAGCACTGCTTCTGCGTCGTACACCATAAAAAATGGTGTGTATCCAGTGGTACGATTCGGCGTGGTCCGCAGCCCCCAGAGTACGGAGTCGAGTTCCTCGACCCAATGCGTGTCTGATTCCTTCAAGGATCACACTAGTCTGGGTTTAATGCCGCTCATGATAAAACCATTTGCATGTTCAACTTGACCGTTTGTTTGGGGGTGATAGACAGAGGCATAGTCGAGGTTAATGCCAATTTTGCCGCACCAGGTTTTCACCTCCTCGGCTGTAAAATTCGAGCCATTGTCAGTGATGATACCGTGGGGGACACCATAACAGTGTACAACCTCCGATATGAAGTCTATCACTGGTCCGGATTCGGCCGTTTTAACTGGCTTGGCTTCTATCCATTTGGTGAACTTGTCCACCATGACCAATAAGTATTTTTTCTTATCGCTTCCCCCTTTAAGGTGTCCCACCATATCCAGCACCCATACCGCGAAGGGCCAAGTTATGGGGATTGTTTGGAGAGCGGTATGGGGCATATGGCTTTGATTGGCAAATAGTTGACAACCGACGCAATGTTGGACAAGGTCCTGTGCATCCGTCCGGGCTGTCGGCCAGTAAAATCCTATCCGAAAGGCCTTGCTTACAAGAGCTCGGGCTGCCGCGTGGTGCCCGCCTAGTCCGGAATGGATTTCGGCTAAGAGCCGCCGCCCTTCCTCTTTGCAGATGCATCGTTGGAGCACTCTGGTGGCGCTCTTCTTGTAGAGCTCTCCTTCATGGACTTTGTAGGCCTTAGAGCGTCGCACAATACAATGTGCCTCATTTTGATCCTCTGGGAGCTCTTGCCTATTTAGGTAGGCCAAGAAGGGCTCGGTCCACGGGGCGATGACAGTCATTATTTCGTGGGCCGAAGGTTATATTTCGGTGGCAGAGCCTCCGATTATTTTAGAAGGTTCAGAATCTGGGGTTGTGTTCGGAGCCGGACTAATAGTGCCGGACTCCCGTTCCCATGCCACGGGCGGCTTGAACAGCCTTTCTAAGAAGATATTAGGTGGGACGGCGTCGCATTTAGCACCGATGCGGGCGAGGATATCAGCTGCTTGGTTATTTTCTCTGACCACATGGTGGAACTCGAGCCCTTCGAACTGAGCTGACATTTTGAGGACGGCATTGCGGTAGGCCGCCATTTTTGGGTCCTTGGTGTCAAAGTCTCCATTTACCTGAGATATTGCAAGGTTGGAGTCCCTGCACACTTCGAGGCGTTGGATGCCCATGGAGACTGCCATCCAAAGACCATGCAACAGAGCCTCGTATTCGTCTGCATTGTTGGAGTCTGTGTATAATATTTGGAGGATGTACTGCACCGTGTCTCTGGTGGGGGATGTCAGGACGACACCCGCTCCCAATCCGGCCAGCATTTTAGAGCCGTCGAAATGCATGATCCAATTTGAGTACGCGCCGTACTCTTTAGGGAGTTCGGCTTCTGTCCATTTGGCGACGAAGTTAGCCAGTACTTGCGACTTAATGGCCCGCCATGGTTTGTATGTTATGTCGAACGGAAGGAGCTCAATAGCCCATTTAGCAATTCGGCCCGTTGCGTCACGGTTATTTATTATGTCATTGAGTGGTACTTCGAAGGCCACCATGATCGAACACTCTTGAAAGTAGTGTCGTAGTTTCCGGGATGCCATGAAGACCGCGTACGCTATCTTTTGACAGTGTGGGTACCGAGATTTGCATGGAGTGAGGACAGTGGACACGTAATATACCGGCTTTTGGAGCGGGAACTTGTGTCCGTCTGCCTCTTGTTCGACGACGAGCACTGCGCTCACAACTTGGTTTGTTGCGGCTATGTATAATAGCATGGGTTCGCCAATGTTTGGCGCGGTCAGGACTGGGTTGGTGGCCAATAGTTCCTTTATTTCTTCCAGTCCGGCCGTGGCCGCATCCGTCCACTCGAAGTGTTCGGTGCGTCAGAGAAGGCGATACAGAGGTAGTGCCTTTTCTCCTAAGTGGGAGATAAAGCGGCTTAAGGCAGCCACGCATCCAGTTAGTTTCTGGATCTGCTTGAGGTCTGTTGGGATAGCCAACTGTGATAGAGCTCAGATTTTTGTCGGATTGGCTTCAATTTCTCTATTGGAAATGATGAAGCCGAGCAATTTTCCGGAGGGTACTCCGAAGACACACTTCTCCGGGTTGAGCTTGATGTCGTATGTTCGGAGATTATCGAACGTAAGCCTAAAGTCATCTATTAAAGTTTCGACGTGTCTTGTTTTGATGACCACGTCATCTATGTAGGCCTCTACTGTCTTGGAAATTTGTTTTTCCAGGCATGTCTGAATCATGCGTTTATAGGTTGCGCCGGCGTTTTTGAGCCCGAAGGGCATGGTGTTGAAACAGAAGGGGCCGTATAGAGTGATGACGGCCGCTGCGTCCTGGTCGGACTCGCCATCTTTATTTGATGGTATCTGGAGTATGCGTCGAGGAAACACAATGCGTCGTGTCCTGCGGTGGCATCGATTATTTGATCAATGCGGGGGAGGGGGAAGGGATCCTTAGGGCAAGCTTTATTGAGGTCCTTTTTTGGTACCATTACCAAGTTTGCTTTTTTGGTACCATTACCAAGTTTGCTAGCCAATCCGGATGTTTGATGTCTCTGATGAATCCGGCCTCGAGTAGCTTGGCTAGCTCTTCTCCCATGGCTTGCCGGTTAGGCTCTGAGAAGCGTCTAAGAGTCTGCTTGACTGGCTTGTATCCTGTCAGTATATTGAGGCTGTGTTCGGCCAGCCTGCGTGGGATGCCCGGTATGTCTGAAGGATGCCAGGCAAAGATATCCCAATTCTCACGCAGGAAGTCTTGCAGTGCGGCATCTATTGTGGGGTTCAGCTGTGTCCCAATGGAAGCTGTCTTTGAAGGGTCCGTTGGGTGGACCTGGAATTTGACTATCTCGTCCGCTGGTTTGAAGGAGGTGGACTTAGGTCGCTTGTCGAGTATCACGTTGTCTTTGTCCACTATTGCTCGCAGTGTTGTCAGTTCTTCGGCCACGAGGGCTTCTGATAATGCCCCCAGGGCGAGGGCGGCGGTTTTATTTTCGGTGCGGAGTGCGACGTCCGGATCACTAGCTAGAGTGATGATTCCATTGGGCCCGGGCATTTTGAGCTTCATGTACTCGTAATGGGGTATAGCCTAAAAACTCGTGAATGCATCCCGCCCCAAGAGGGCGTGGTATCCGCTGCTGAACGGGGCCACTTGGAATGTAATTTATTCGGACCTGTAATTCTCGGCGTGCCGAATACCACATCCAGTGTGATTTTGCTACCTGCCGTAGTATCCAAGATGCTCTAAGGCTATGCATTGGCATAGTATCCGGTGTGCTGTGAATCTTGCACGGCCTGTTTAGCCATTCTTCCAATATGATTCCGCGCCTTACGGCGGGCTTTTTTTTGGGTACTTGAATCGGGTGACCTACGACAGTTTACCCTTTTAGTTCAGACAGAGGATTTGGTTAGAGCCGGATTGTCCTAGAAGCTTGTTTGGGTTTTCCAGGCGCTTTCCATCGCGCAGTATTTTTGCACTATGGCTACTAAGTCAGCAAAGTGTACTATGTCACGGTGACTTATAGCATTGAGAATCCCTTTGTCCGTGCAATTTTTGCAAAAGAGGGAGATTGCGTCTGCCTCGCGACAGTCCTTGACCCTGTTTATCACAAGGAAGAATCTGGCCCAGTAATGATGTACTGTTTCTTGGGGCTCTTGTCTGATATTTGAAAGATTGGATAAATCTGGGTGGGTGGGTGGATTTGAATCCGAATCCTGACCCGATCTAGGACCCAGGGGCAAAGAGGCTTCCGAGCTTAACGGCTCTGGTTCTGGAGCGTTGCCCGATCTCTTCGGCCCGCCACCCGATTCTGAGTCCGGGGCCTGGGTCATGTCCTCCCGCGAGCGGGTGTCCGGCTCGGAGAGCTTAGAAATCCGGACATAGTTCATCCTCAAAGTAGAGGGAGAATTAGGATGATGCTCTTCCACTACCGCTATCTCATGGGTGGCCGGTGGAGAGTGAATCTCCCTTTGGTCGGGTTTAAGCCCGATCCGGTCATAGTCCATAGTGACGCCCAGGGCGGCAATGCGATCCAAGAGCTCATTGAGGGTGAAGAGGTCCATTGGGTCCATCTGTTCGGCAAATTCCGAATCAACGTGGAGGCTTTTTTTAATGACCTGAGAAGTCATTGTCGGCGCGACAGACGATCGGGCGGTCATAACGAAGCCGCCCAGCCGGAGAGTTTGGCCTAGAGCCAGGGCTCCCCCGGAGGTGATGTTGTCTTTGACAACGAGATGAGCCATCAAGCCTTATCGCGACAAGACGGTGGAACTCTCAATGAAAGCACCAATGTCGGTGTCAAAACTGGCGGATCTCCGGTAGGGGGTCCCGAACTGTGCGTGTAAGGCTAATGGTAACTGGAGGCTGGGGACACGATGTTTACCCAGGTTCGGGCCTTCTCGATGGAGGTAATACCCTACTTCTTGCTTGATTGATCTTGATGATATGAGTATTACAAGAGTTGATCTACCACAAGATCAGAGAGGCTAAACCCTAGAGGCTAGCCTATGGTATGATTGATGTTGTCCTACAAACTAAACCCTCCGGTTTATATAGACACCGGAGGGGGCTAGGGTTACACAAAGTCGGTTTACAGAGAAGGAGATCTACATTTGAATCACCAAGCTTGCCTTCCACGCCAAAGAGAGTCCCATCCGGACACGGGACGACGTCTTCTATCTTGTATCTTCATAGTCCAACAGTCCGACCAAAGTATATAGTCCGGCTGTCCGGATACCCCCTTATCCAGGACTCCCTCAGCCGTCAATAGGCCGAAAGCTAACACGGGCTGGAAATGGCCCATGTGAATCACGGGCCATTAACGATACAAAGAAATTTACTGTTATGGGCTAGAGTCACTGTGGGCCTCTAAAGGCCTAAAGATATGAAGTCCTCATATGGGCTGAAAGACGTCTGATACGTCTCCAACGTATCTATAATTTTTGATTGCTCCATGCTATATTATCTACTGTTTTAGGCAATATTGGGCTTTATTATCCACTTTTATATTATTTTTGGGACTAACCTATTAACCAGAGGCCCAGCCCAGATTTGCTGTTTTATGCCTATTTTAGTGTTTCGAGGAAAAGGAATATCAGACGGAGTTAAAACGGAACGAAATCAACTGGAGAAGTTATTTCTGGAAGGAAAGCCACCCGATGGACTTGGAGTGCACGTCAGGGAAGAAGGGAGGTGCCCACGAGGGTGGGGGATGCGCCCACCCCCTGGGGCACGCCCCCTGCCTCGTGGCCCCCCCTTCGATCCACCGACGTACTCCTTTCACCCATATATACCTACGTACCCTAAAACTTCCAGAACAGAAGATAGATCCGGAGTTCCGCCGCCGCAAGCCTCTGTAGCCACCAAAAACCTCTCGGGAGCCCGTTCCGGCACCCTGCCGGAGGGGGATCCCATCACCGGTGGCCATCTTCATCATCCCGGCATTCTCCATAACGAGGGAGTAGTTCACCCTCGGGGCTGAGGGTATGTACCAGTAGCTATGTGTTTGATCGCTCTCTCGTGTTCCCTCTATGGCACGATCTTGATGTATCCCGAGCTTTGCTATTGTAGTTGGATCTTATGATGTTTCTCCCCCTCTACTCTCTTATGATGAATTGAGTTTCCCCTTTGAAGTTATTTTATCGGATTGAGTCTTTTATGAGAACACTTGATGTATGTCTTGCGTGGGATAACCGTGGTGACAATGGGTTATTCTATTGATCCACTTGATGTATGTTTTGGTGATCAACTTGCGGGTTTTGTGACATTGGAAACCTATTCATAGGGGTTGGCACACGTTCTTGACTCTCCGGTAGTAGCTTTGGGGCACTCTTTGAATTACTTTTATGTTGGTTGGATGAATCTGACATTGTGTGACGCATATCGTATAATCGTGCCCATGGATACTTGAGGTGACAATGGAGTATCTAGGTGACATTAGGGTTTTTGTTGATTTGTGTCTTAAGGTGTTATTCTAGTACGAACTCTTTTATAGATCAATCCGAAAGAATAACTTTGAGGTGGTTTCCTACCCTACCATAATCTCTACGTTTGTTCTCCGCTATTAGTTGCTTTGGAGTGACTCTTTGTTGCATGTTGAGGGCTTGTTATATGATCTATCTATGTTATTATTGTTGAGAGAACTTGCACTAGTGAAAGTATGAACCTTAGGCCTTGTTTCCTATTATTGCAATACTGTTTACGCTCACTTTTATCGCTTGTTACCTTTCTGTTTTTATTATTTCAGATTACAAAAACCTATATCTACTATTTATTTTGCACTTGTATCACCATCTCTTCGCCGAACTAGTGCACCTATACAATTTACCATGCTATTGGGTGTGTTGGGGACACAAGAGACTCTTTGTTATTTGGTTGCAGGGTTGCTTGAGAGAGAACATCTTCATCCTTCGCCTCCTACGGCTTGATAAACCTTAGGTCATCCACTTGAGGGAAATTTGCTACTGTCCTACAAACCTGTGTACTTGCAGGCCCAACAGCGTCTACAAGAAGAAGGTTGTGTAGTAGACATCAAGCTCTTTTCTGGTGCCGTTGCCGGGGAGGTGAGTGCTTGAAGGTATATCTTTAGATCTTGCAATCGAATCTTTTTGTTTCTTGTTTTATCACTAGTTTAGTTTATAAAAGAAAAACTACAAAAAAATGGAGTTAAGTTTGTCTCATACGCTTCTTTTTTTTAATATCTTTCGTGAGTTTGATGGAAAGGAAAATTGTGCTCAAGTGCTAGAAGAAGAATTACATAGAATGCTTGTCATAAAATATGTGAATGATGAGCATGATTGCAATGTTGTTAGTATGAATTCTTGAATATCCATGATGCTAATGATATGCAAAGCTACAAGCTTGGGGATGCTATGTTTGATGAAGATGATATTTTTTGTCCCGCAAGTTTTGATGAGCAAATTTATTATGATGAAAGCATGCCTCCTATTTATGATGATTATATTGATGAAAGTGGGTTTGGAAGAGTGTCAACTTTAGGAAGTAGTGATCCCACTATTTTGGAGGATGTTGAATCTTATTGTGATGAACATGAAAGTGGTTATGGAAGAGTGTCAACTTTATTTAGTGATGATTCCACTATTTCGGAAGAGGTTTCAATTGATTATAAGAACAAAGTTGCTATCTATGATGATTATTGTGATGACTTGTATGCTATTAAGAATAATGATAACCATGAAACTTGTCATCATGATTTTAGTTTTCAATTGGATTATGCTTCACATGATAATTATTTTGTTGAGTTTGCTCCCACTACTATTGATGAGAATAAATTTGCTTATGTGGAGAGTAGTACAATTTCTATGCCTGTAGATCATGAAAAGAATGCTTTAGGTGCTGGTTATATTGTTGAATTCATTCATTATGCTACTGAAAATTATTATGAGGGAGGAATATATGCTTGTAGGAATTGCAGTAATGTCAAGTTTCCTCTCTATGTGTTGAAAATCTTGAAGCTATGCTTGTTGTACCTTCCTATGCTAGTTGATTATTGTTCCCATAAGTTGTTTTCTCACAAAATCCCTATGCATAGGAAGTTCGTTAGGCTTAAATGTGCTAGTCATATGCTTCATGATGCTCTCTTTATGTTTCAATTCTTATTTTTTTATGTGAGCATCATTGCCATCATCATGCCTAGCTAAAAAGGCATTAAAGAAAAGCGCTTGTTGGGAGACAACCCAATATTTACCCTTTCTGTTTTTGTGTTTCCACATTATTATTCTACTGTAGTAATCATGTTTTATAGCTTTTGTTTCAATAAAGTTCCAAGTAGAACCTTTGGGAACACTTGGGTGAAGTTTATGTGATCTTGCTGTGAAAAACAGAAACTTTAGCGCTCACGAGATTAGCTGCCATTTTTTACTGGAGAGTGATTTTAGGTTTATTACTTTTGCAGATGATTAATAGACAAATTTCTCAGGTCCAGCAATTTATTTCATAATTTTTGGTGTTCCATAAGTACACGTTTTATACAGATTACTACAGAATGTTCTGTTTTTGACAGATTCTGTATTCTATGTGTTGTTTTGCTTATTTTGATGCATCTATGGCTACTATTAAGTGGTATGAACCATAGAGAAGTTATAATACAGTAGATATTACACCAATATGAATAAAGAATGAGTTCATTACAGTACATAAGTGGTGGTTTTATTTTCTTATACTAACGGAGCTTACGAGTTTTGTTTTGAGTTTTGTGTGGTTGAAGTTTTCATGTTTTGGGTAAAGATTCGATGGACTATGGAATAAGGAGTGGAAAGAGCCTAAGCTTGGGGTTTCCCAAGGCACCCCAAGGTAATATTCGAGGACAACCAAGATCCTAAGCTTGGGGATTCCCCGGAAGGCATCCCCTCTTTCGTCTTCGTTCATCGGTAACTTTACTTAGACCTATATTTTTATTCGCCACATGATATGTGTTTTGCTTGGAGCGTCATTTTATTTTGTTAGTTTTTGCTTGCTGTTGGTTAGAATAGTGTTTTGCATCTTTAGTTTCAATAAAAAGGTCAAGGATAACCTTTGCCATGCTTATTTTGCTAGTATACATGTTGCTGTTTCAAAACAGAAAGTTTACCGCTGTTGCAAAACTTTCCTAGAAAAGTCAGAGAATGGTATAACGTTGAATCTTTTTGCATATTAATCTCTGATAAATTTATTACAGTGGGAATTTTAGTTCATAATTTTTGGAGTCAGGGAAGTATTGTTACTCTTGCATTCTTTACAGACTGTACTGTTTTGGCAAATTGATGTTATGGTTGCATTGTTTGTGTATGTTTGCTTGTTTAATGATTCTATTTGAGGATAGGAGTATTAAATATTCAGAGGCATTTAGTATTCAATGTTTAATAATTATTTTAGTGATTTGTTAGAGTAGAATATGATAAGGTTTTGCATTGGCTTATACTAACCTATCTCACGAGTTCTTGTTGAGTTTGTTGTGAATGAAGCTTTTGATAAAAAGAAGAGAAACCATGATATGAGAGGAATTAAGGAGACATAAATCTCAAGCTTGGGGATGCCCAAGGCACCCCAAGATAATATTTCAAGAAGTCTCAAGCATCTAAGCTTGGGGATGCCCCGGTAGGCATCCCACCTTTCTTCTTCAACAACTATCGGTTAGTATCGGTTGAGCCTAAGTTTTTGCTTCTTCACATGAGTTGTGCTATCCTTGCAATGTAGTTTTCTTTAGATTTCCTTGGTGTTTGAATAAAGTATCAAGACCTGAAATTATTAATTGGGAGAGTCTTCACATAGTTTCATAATTATTCGACTACTTATTGATCTTCACTTATATCTTTCAGAGTAGTTTTTGTTATTGCTCTAGTACTTCACTTATATCTTTTAGAGCACGGTGGTGGATTTGTTTTGAAGAAACTATTGATCTCTCATGCTTCACTTAGATTATTTTGAGAGTCGTTAATAGCATGGTAATTTTCTTAATATTAATATAATTGGTATTCAAGATATGTAAAACTTTCTTTTGAGTGCGTTGAGTACTAAGATAAGTTTGATGCTTGATAATTGTTTTGAGATATGGAGGTGATAATATCAAAGTGATGCTAGTTGGGTGATTATGAATTTAAAGAATGTTTGTGTTGAAGTTAGCAAGTCCCGTAGCATGCACGTATGGTTAAAGTTGTGTAACAAATTTGAAACATGAAGTGTACCTGGCTTGTGCATCCTTATGAGTGGCAGTCGGGGACGAGCGATGGTCTTTTCCTACCAATCTATCCCCCTAGGAGCATGCGCGTAGTACTTGGTTTTTGATGACTTCTAAATTTTTGCAATAATATATGAGTTCTTTTGACTAATGTTGAGTCCATGGATTATACGCACTTTTACCTTTCCACCTTTGCTAGCCTCTTCGGTACCATGCATTACCCTTTCTCACCTTGAGAGTCGGTGCAAACTTCGCCGGTGCATCCAAACCCCATGATATGATACGCTCTATCACACATAAACCTCCTTATATCTTCCTCAAAACAGCCACCAGACCTACCTATCATGGCATTTCCATAGCCATTTCAAGATATATTTCCATGCAACTTCCATCATCATCATCATGACATACATTACTTTTGTCATATTGCCATTGCATGATCATGTAGTTGACATCGTATTTGTGTCAAATCCACCATGCATTATTTTTCATACATGTCATTCTTGATTCATTGCACCTCTCGGTACACCGCCGGAGGCATTCATATAGAGTCATATCTTGTTCTAAGTTTCGAGTTGTAATCCTTATGTTGTAACCAATAGAAGTGTGATGATCATCATTATTAGAGCATTGCCCAAAAAAAGAGAAGAAAGGCCAAAAAAAGAAAGGGCCAAAAAAAAGAAAATAAATAAAAAGGGAATGCTACTATCTCTTTTTCCACACTTGTGCTTCAAAGTATCACCTTGTTCTTCATGTAGTGAGTCTCATATATTGTGCTTCAAAGTAGCACCATGTTTTTCATATAGTGAGTCTCATAAGTTGTCTTTTTCATACTAATGGGAATTTTTCATTATAGAACTTGGCTTGTATATTCCTACGATGGGCTTCCTCAAATGCTCTAGGTCTTCATGAGCAAGCGAGTTGGATGCACACCCACTAGTTTTCTTTTGTTGAGCATTCTAGCTCTAGTGCATCCGTTTCATGGCAATCCCTACTCCTCATGTTGACATCAATTGATGGGCATCTCCATAGCCTATTGATTATCCTCGTCAATGTGAGACTTTCTCCTTTTTGTCTTCTCCACTCAATCCCCATCATCATATTCTATTCCACCCATAGTGCTATATCCATGGCTCACGCTCATGTAGTGCGTGAAGGTTGAAAAAGTTTGAGATTATTTAAGTATGAAACAATTGCTTGGCTTGTGATCGGGGGTATAGAAGTTGGGAACATCTTTGTGTGACGAAAATGAAGCATAGCCTAACTATATGATTTTGTAGGGATGAACTTTCTTTTGCCATGTTATTTTGAGAAGACATGATTACTTTGATTAGTATGCTTGAAGTGTTACTATTTCTTTTATCAATATGAACTTTTATTTTGAATCATTCGGATTTGAATATTCATATCACAAGTAAGAAGAATTACATTGAAATTATGCCAAGTAGCACTCCGCATCAAAAATTCTTTTTTATCATTTACCTACTCGAGGACGAGCAGGAATTAAGCTTGGGGATGCTTGATACGTCTCCAACGTATCTATAATTTTTGATTGCTCCATGCTATATTATCTACTGTTTTAGGCAATATTGGGCTTTATTATCCACTTTTATATTATTTTTGGGACTAACCTATTAACCGGAGGCCCAGCCCAGATTTGTTGTTTTATGCCTATTTCAGTGTTTCGAGGAAAATGAATATCAAATGGAGTCAAAACGGAACGAAATCAACTGGAGAAGTTATTTTTGGAAGGAAAGCCACCCGATGGACTTGGAGTGCATGTCAGGGAAGAAGGGAGGTGCCCACGAGGGTGGGGGGGCGCCCCCCTGCCTCGTGGCGCCCCCTTCGGTCCACCGACGTACTCCTTTCACCCAAATATACCTATGTACCCTAAAACTTCCAGAACAGAAGATAGATCGGGAGTTCCGCCGCCGCAAGCCTCTGTAGCCACCAAAAGCCTCTTGGGAGCCCGTACCGGCACCCTGCCGGGAGGGATCCCATCACCGATGGCCATCTTCATCATCCCGGCGCTCTCCATGACGAGGAGGGAGTAGTTCACCCTCGGGGCTGAGGGTATGTACTAGTAGCTATGTGTTTGATCGCTCTCTCGTGTTCTCTCTCATGTTCCCTCTATGGCACGATCTTGATGTATCCCGAGCTTTGCTATTGTAGTTGGACTTATGATGTTTCTCCCCCTCTACTCTCTTGTGATGAATTAAGTTTCCCCTTTGAAGTTATTTTATCGGATTGAGTCTTTTATGAGAACACTTGATGTATGTCTTACGTGGTATAACCGTGGTGATAATGGGTTATTCTATTGATCCACTTGATGTATGTTTTGGTGATCAACTTGCGGGTTTCGTGACATTGGGAACCTATGCATAGGGGTTGGCACATGTTCTTGACTCTCCGGTAGTAGCTTTGGGGCACTCTTTGAAGTACTTTTATGTTGGTTGGATGAATCTGAGATTGTGTGACGCATATCGTATAATCATGCCCACGGATACTTGAGGTGACAATGGAGTATCTAGGTGACATTAGGGTTTTGGTTGATTTGTTTCTTAAGGTGTTATTCTAGTACGAACTCTTATATAGATCGGTCTGAAAGAATAACTTTGAGGTGGTTTCATACCCTACCATAATCTCTATGTTTGTTCTCCACTATTAGTGGCTTTGGAGTGACTCTTTGTTGCATGTTGAGGGCTTTTTATATGATCTATCTATGTTATTATTGTTGAGAGAACTTGCACTAGTTAAAGTATGAACCCTAGGCCTTGTTTCCTATCATTGCAATACCGTTTACGCTCACTTTTATCGCTTGTTACCTTGCTGTTTTTATTATTTCAGATTGCAAAAACCTATATCTACTATCTATTTTGCACTTGTATCACCATCTCTTCACCGAACTAGTGCACCTATACAATTTACCATTGTATTGGGTGTGTTGGGGACACAAGAGACTCTTTGTTATTTGGTTGCAGGGTTGCTTGAGAGAGACCATCTTCATCATACACCTCCTACGGATTGATAAACCTTAGGTCATCCACTTGAGGGAAATTTGCTACTGTCCTACAAACCTGTGCACTTGCATGCCCATCAACGTCTACAAGAAGAAGGTTGTGTAGTAGACATCAACATCGTGGGCCATACATAGGCCGAAAGTGAAAGGGCTGGTGTTATATTCGAAGGCCCACATGGCGTTGTTGGGCCGATTTTCATTGGGCCCTAATGGGTCGTGGGTTAGCGGCTGTAAATGGGCTATATGCGAACATGCCATTAACAGGCTTTCCGTGGGTCGGCCCGCCACCTTTTGACCAAGTCAAACAGGCCGGCCTTTTCACAGGAATGGGCCTCTGTTGGGCCGTGCCATGTGTCGACGTATCATAGGCGCCTTCGGTCCAATGAGTGGATGACATCTGTCCCAACGGTGAGCTGACACGTGTTTCCTCCAGCCAGTGATGGTTTTACACGTGGAAATCCCCATTGGTCGGGGGTGTTAACGGGTTATCGGATCCAAAACCGGACCCGATAGCTTAACGGCGTTCCGTTACGGTGGATGCCACGTGTCGGTCACCCTTGACAAAATCACTTCTATGACGCGCGATTTATCATCATGGAAGTGGACACTTCCGTGATGATAATTTTGGTAATATCATGGAACACTTCTACGACAGCATAGGTATGACTATGTTGATTCTGTCATACAATCGTCATGGATGTACATGCATGACAAAAACACGACCTGCTGTGATAAACATGTATCATCACGGAAGTGTATTTTTTGGTAGTTGTCATGGAATTATCACGTCAGATGTCCTAGTGAAAGGACATAGTCATGGAGCCATCGCGACTAAGTTAGCTTAGAGGGGTTAAACCGAACAAAGGACACAGGGAGTTTAAACTGGTTTGGCCCCTTGCGGTGAAGGTAAAAGACTACGATCTAGTTGTGGTGGAATTGATGGGGTCTCGATAACTAGGGAGCAATCACTCTTTGCCTAGTTCTCGAGTTGTTGTTTCTTGTCCCTGAACCGCCGCCGGGTCGTCCCTATATATACACTGGTTGACGCCCGGCCGGTCTACAGAATCCCGAGGCCGGCTCATACAAGTGTCCAGCTCGGTTTCTTCCTTTCCCTAACTTACAACACAAGTTACACGCCTCATGGCGGTTTACACACATGGGCCCTAATCCGCCATTGGGCTCTGGGCCTCTAAGCTTTCGTAGTAAAGCGCCATAGTCTTCATCTTCATAGGCTTCTATACAGATGACTCCTTGTGGGTATAATCCGGCCCCTCCTGGGCGGTTTATACTCAGTAGTCATATCCCCAACATTAGGCCCCAGATTGGTTTGAACTTGTTCATGTCAATCTTCAACTTAGCGAAATTCTGATTTGAACATCTCTGTGTTGACATTGTAAACCGCCGTGATGTCATCTTCTGGAATCGCCATAAACCGGCATGACGTCATCTGCGTAAAAAACCCATAAATATTTCCCTTTATTAATTGATCTCCGAAGACCGAGGCGACAGATGTTCCCCATTCTCCGTTTTGGGCTCCTTGATTCCCGCGCCTGCCTACTTATCTATTTGCTTTATAAATAGGACCAGTCGGTCTTTTTCCTTCCCCTTTCGTGCCTCTTTGCATCTTCTTCCTCCTCGCGACGCTCAAGCCCTAAAGCTCCGCCGCCGCCCTCGACCTTCAAGCTCTGCATCACCACTGGCCATTGCATCGACCTGAACGTACCAGAGAAACGCGACGCCCCCACCGATGTTCAATCAGCGCCAGTAAGTGCTTCTTCTCCTATAACAAATCTCCATTAGGACTTCCACTAGTGTTCTTCACCGTTCCTCGTTTTTCCCCTTCTAGATCGTGTGGTTTCATTTGAATCTGATAATAAAGGCAAGCAACAATAGTTTAGCACCTCTTTCTAATCACGGAAGATACCCTTCTTTGCATAAGATCCCATCTGAACATATGTGTTCCTCTGCTGTCGCGATTTTAGGTTAAAAACTTGTCTCCTTTTCTGACCTGCGGTAGATCCAAAATTATAACGCCAACTTGTAAAACCTGTTTCTGAAGTACTTAGTAATTTTCAGATCTGTTTCTTCCACTGTAGGCGGTTTAACATGTAGAAAATGATAATTTGCTAGGTACCATTAGCCCTCTCTTAAACCGCCAATTTTACCTGAACATTAGTATCCGGTTTAGCGTGCACGTATGCTCTGATTGACTCCATCCCCCGGCCTGACGCCTGTTTATGCATATCAATTTTGAACCATGAACCGGCGTTTGAACTTCTTTTACAGCTTGTCATCAATAATGGCCAAACAGTTTTCCGCTTGCAATTGGGTCCGTTCCCGGGTTACTGAAGAACAACTGGAAGGGTATGTTCCAACTGGCGGTTTAGCGAAGAAAGAAACCATTCATTGGAGGGTCCTGGGTACTGAAAATCCTCCTGAACCTTAGGATGGAGAAGTAGTTGTGTTTGTACACCATCTAGACCGAGGGTTTAGCCCTCCCGGATCAAAACTTTTCTGTGATGTACTTGCCAGCTTCCAATTCCGCCCTCAAGACATTGGACCTCACTCTGTGTCCAACTTTTGTAATTTCCAAGTGTTTTGTGAAGCTTACCTGCAGGAAGAACCGACCGTTTAATTTTTCAGAGACTTCTTTCACTTGAACCGTCGTACTGAATTTACTAACGGCCCCAACACTGAACTTGGTAGGGTGTGATTCAAAAAAGGAAAGAAGTCAATTTTCCTCATGCCAAACATCATAGCCACCCTAAGGACTGGAACCAGATGTGGTTTTACTGCCGGAATACTGCTCCTGATAGTGAAAATCCTCTGCCGGGTTATCATGCTCACCGGCTCAAAAATGAACATCCATTGCCACAACGGCTTATTGCCCGGCAACGATCAAAATATGCCCCACAAATATCTAAGATCCGCGCTTTCATGACAAATGGTTTAACCGGTATTGACCTGGTCCGTTGCTGGGTTTCGTGGAGTATCTTACCCTTAAGCCGTCGCACCGGTTTAATGTGCGAATATTCTAGGAATGTCAAGGACCCCCAACGGCACACCGAAATACAATTAACTGATGAAGAGATTACTGAAGCTGTAAAAAAGATGTTGGATGAATCGATATTGGAATGCAGCAAAACTGGGTTGCGTCCCTTTTGCGCCTCCAACAAACCGCTAGCTGTAATAATTGCATACTTCTGCTTTAATCAGCCCCCTTTTGATATTTTCTAATGGCCTACTGTTTATCTTTGTAGGGCAATGATCCATTCTGGAAAAGGAATCCTCAAGATAAATTGGCAAAGCCACAAGACAAATCGGTGAGAGCAACTCGTGTGAAAACAAAGGTCACAAACAGGCCAGCCAAGAAGAGAACCGCCAAGTCTCCTGATCCGGCCGAAGATTTTGATGACTCGGAATCAGAGGTACAACTTGATTCTCTTGGTTCATTTCTCATGCACCTTATTGACAATGATCCTTATCAGGATGACGCGGAAGCCAGCCGCGCTGACAATATACAGGTAATTTCCCTTTCTTCCGATTCAGATCATGTCCCAGTACAAAAACTCCGTCGCACAGTCCAGAAAGTAAAACGTTCACATCCTCTCGCTTATTTGGATCCGCACTTTTCTTTGAAGACACAACAACATGAAGCTCGTAGCACGACCAGGCACAGTTGCCAACAAGTTACCTCCTTCGGTTTACCCGATACCCTGGTTCGAAAATGCCGACCAGAGGTCTCTTGTACTTCTAACATTTTTTATCCCAAGGCGGGTTACTTCCGATATCCGCTTAATCCGTCTGATTTGAATTATCAGGGAACTTCCAATTCGTCCTCTGGCGATTCATCAACCAGACAGATGCCTCCACTCAAGACTGTTCCTGGGTAAGCATGATAGACTTATTTTTATACCTTGCTCCGGTTTACTATACTAATCTCTGTACTTTACTCTTTTCAGTGCCAAAGCCAGAATTAGCAAGAAAGCCAAGCATACTATTCCAACCGATGATAATCCGGCTACTGAACCGGAGAAGACCTCAGAGACTCTTGACCAAAATGCTGACATTACTCTCGATGATCTGGTACCACAGGATTAGGATACTTTCGTTGATCCGCCAGAAACTAATCCCACTAGTCATCGTGCTGATCCTCCAAGCCCGGCTGCCAATACGCCAAGCCCAACTACCAGTCCACCAAGCCCAACTGCCAATCCACCAAGCCAAGACAAGATTGTCGATAGCATAACATATGATGTAGTAATCAATGGTGTTGGTCACACTGCTCCTAGCAATCCTGTCGCTTTATCAAAGCACAATGCCAAGGAAGAATTCTCTGCTGTGGACAAGGGCAAGTGGAAAACAAACTTATCTAGCTGTGCTCACCTTAATGCTCAGGAACTCCACTCTGGATATCTAAACCGCCTATATACAAGTCGTGATTACGAGGTCGGTTTAGTTAACTTGATGTAGGAACGCTATGAGGTAATTCCTATTCAAATGTTTCATAAATTTTTTCCTTTGCTTTATGTCAACTCTAGTGTAGCCCCAGGGGCCGGTTTATCTTTTCAAGATGAACCGGGACTTTGATAAGAAAGACTTCAACTGTCTAGCCCCCAAGGGCCGGTTTATCTCTTGAAGATGAACCGGGACTTTGATCAGAAAGACTTCAACTGTGTAGCCCCCAAGGGCCGATTTATCTCTTGAAGATGAACCGGTACTTCCTGTTGTAAAGCTTATCCTGGTTGAATCCCTTCACATCCGGTTTATCTGATCAATTAAGCATTAGCCCCCAAGTGCCAAGATTAATACTTGTATTGAGCCTTGGGACTTGAAAATAGCAGTTAGGAAGAAGCAATCTGCATTAGCTTTAACATGGATAACTTGTTATGTGCTTGGGACTTTGAAAAAGTATTACCAATTTATTATCTGTCTTTTGCAGGCTGACTTAACCAACAAGGATTCTCAAATCGCCGACCTCCAGGAAAACATCAAGTCCCAGCAAACTGAAACCTCCAAAGCCAAAGATTAATTGAAGGGCGCTTTAACATCCATGGAACAATTGAAGGATGGCTTCAAGAATGAGCAAGCAGGCTGGGAGACTGAAAAAGCCAACTTGTTGAAACGGGCGAAGGATGCTGAAGCGGCACTTAAACCGGTGATGGAAGAGTTGAGTAGCTTAAAGCGGCAAATCAATGCTATGAGTTCTGCTTTCTTTGGTAAGTACTCTTCTTCTGCTTTTCCTTAAATATTTTTGACACTGCCGATTTAACAGCAATTTCTTCAACCGTTGCAGTTAGTCGTGTTGCTCATCTTGGCTCGGATATGCGGAAGAAATTGAAGGCTGCCTATACCTTGATAGAGCAGCTTTATACCAGTGCTCAAAGGGTCATCCGCACAGCCTCGTACAACAAACCACCGCCAACATTAATCAAGAACACATTGGCCAAGTTATCCATGACACCTGCCCAGCTGGAAGAGGTGAAGAGATCTGCTGCAAGGGCTGGCGCTTTATCCGCATTGACTCGGGCTAAGGCTTGGATAGATAATCTTTTTCCGGAAGACATTGCAAATGGCTATCCTAGCCAAAAAGAAGACGGATCGGAATTTGACAACGACGCCCTTAAAGCCTTGACAAAAGAGATGCGCCCACTTGCAAGTAGATTGGCCGAAGAAACTAATTTGTCTTTCCACCGATCTGTCTATGATGAAGACAACAGACGGATCGATGCATCGGTTTATGAAGCCCAAAATCTAATCCCACCAATCCGTAAGCACACTTATGCCCCTGATATTGAACCAGAAGACCTTATAAGAGATGAAGCTGTCTTCCGAGCTTTGTCTGGAATTGACTGGGCAAATATTGACTTCCACCCACTAGGTGGGGAGGAGGAGGCTGAACCGGCACAAGACCATCCATTAACTTCATGTCAGCCTGGTGACGAATCATAATCCCGCAGCTGGCTTTATTTCCGCAGAGTGCATTCTGTGCAACAATCAATTATTCTTTTGGACATCAAAGCGCCTTGTAATAGGCTAGTTTGAAATACTTTGTTCGACTGCCATCGTACAGTGTTGCATGCCATTGTTTAATCCGTCATGACTATTGCTGTGCTTGCTTATGTGCCTTAGCAATTTCATGAATGCCTGTTTCTGCACATAAAAAATTGTCCTGGCGGTTTATCGTCGGACGGGTCATAACGCCCAATATAAAGCCCGGTTTATAACCAAGGCTGTAAGGATATCAAAATATGAAATAAATCATACCGGGTTATAATTGAATGTGGTCTAACAACTTGTAGTTGAAAGCCAAACCGGGTTAACAAACACCGGGTTAATTTGATGACTTATAGTCATGCCGGGACAATAGACGCTGGTTCAACATAAAACCTTATCAAAAGAGAAAAAATCTTGACAGACAAAGGCAAATGAAATCGTGTAGTCGAGGCTTTTCAAGGGCTGCCAGGCCCAAATTCGAGGCTTTTCATGGGCTGCCAGGCCGCTGAGTTAAACCGTTTTGCAAAGCCTTTCAAGATGGGCCTCCAATTAACCAATCGTTGTTTTAAATTTCACAAGTTTAGGGTCTATGTAAGATTGACTTGTCAAACGTCCGGCGGGTTAAACCAGGATTACCTGGAAGGAGTGGCTTACTTGATGAAGGCAGGTTAACCCGGGGTTTTAGGTGAATACACCTGGCTTCCAAGCCTGGCTCGATAGCCTATTACAAGGGTCCTTTCAAACTCTTTGTTGTTTTGCACAAAGAGCCCCCAAGTAACTTTGTGAGTTGTGCTCAATGGGTGCCTATGTTTGAGCTGTGCTTAGCAACAAGACTCTCTTTGGCTCCTTGAGTGTGAAGCTCCCAAGCTTTGTTTGTGGTGTGATAGCCAGATTAATAAGCAGAAGTACGCTTTGTCGGCTGAAGCCCCCATGTAACCAAGAAATATTAGAAAAAACAGCAGAGGCCCTTCTTATAGCAAGGATGCCGGTTTATTATATTGATCATAATATATACATTGTCAAAATATGTACATAAGAGGAGCCTATGGCTCAGGTGTAGTAAGGCCGAAGATGAGCGATGTTCCACGGTCGACGGGTCTCCTCCTCCGATTTGCGTGAGTCTTTGTGCTCTCAAACGTCGATGACGTAGTATGATCCATTGTGTAGATTCTTCCTGACCACAAAGGCACCTTCCCAAGGTGGGGATAACTTGTGCATGTCGGTCTGATCCTGGATGAGCCGGAGCACTAAGTCGCCTTCTTGAAAGGTTCTTGTTTTAACCCGGCGGCTGTGATAACGCCGCAGGTCTTGCTGATAAACCGCCGAACAAGCCAATGACATGTCCGGTTTTTCATCTAATAGGTCCAGTGCTTCTTGACGTGCTTGCTCATTGTCGGTGTCAAAACCGGTGGATCTCGGGTAGGGGGTCCCGAACTGTGCGTCTAGGCGGATGGTAACAGGAGACAAGGGACATGATGTTTTTACCCAGGTTCGGGCCCTCTCGATGGAGGTAAAATCCTACTCCTGCTTGATTAATATTGATTATATGGGTAGTACAAGAGTAGATCTACCACGAGATCGGGGTGGCTAAACCCTAGAAGCTAGCCTATGGTATGATTGTTGTTCATCCTATGGACTAAAACTCTCCGGTTTATATAGACACTGGAGAGGGCTAGGGTTACACAGAGTCGGTTACAATGGGAGGAGATCTTCATATCGTATCGCCAAGCTTGCCTTCCACGCCAAGGAAAGTCCCATCCGGACACGGGACGGAGTCTTCAATCTTGTATCTTCATAGTCCGGGAGTCCGGCCAAAGGTCTTCGTCCGGCCATCCGGACACCCCCTAATCCAGGACTCCCTCAGTAGCCCCTGAACCAGGCTTCAATGATGACGAGTCCGGCACGCAAGTTGTCTTTGGCATTGCAAGGCGGGTTCCTCCTCCGAATATTTCATAGAAGATGTTAGACACCAGGGTAGTGTCCGGCTCTACAAAATAAGTTCCACATTCCACCATAGAGAGAATAATATTTGCGTTAATCGGATCTGCTGACATATTCCGCGGCGTGACACCATGCCACGGCCAGGCTTTTATTCATTTTATTGTTCCACCTCAGCGCGTTTAGCGAGGCGGTTTCCTTGGCACGTCTTGTCAAAGCAGAGATCGTGTCCCCTTATTCCGGGATTCTCATCAATACGGGCGTGGGTAACCCAACCGTGACTTAGGTATGACTCCCTAATTGAAAGCGAGTCTCAAACGGTTATGGGGAGGGTTCTTGGTATTCACCTCCTTTATAAAGGAACCAAGGCCCGACTCCCTTCTTCTCAAACCAATCAAATCCGCCCCTCGCTTCGAGTTCCAACACCCAAAGCTCTAGTTTTAGGCGCTTCGGACCTTCGAAGATGTCCGGCTCCGACCTACAGGGCCGGTGGATGCCTTCCTCCATTACGGAAGAAGATGTGCGAAAGCTAAGAGATGCCAGGTATCTAACCAGTGAAATCTTGCATAGACTGCCTACTCAAGGGCAAGCGGTTCCCGCTCCCCTAAGTTGTTCTGCCGATCTAGCTCGGCTTCCTTCTCTTCGTACATGCGCACGCGAGGTAAGTCATGGGTTATATCACAGGGCAGCACTGCTTCTGCGTCGTACACCATAAAAAATGGTGTGTATCCAGTGGTATGATTCGGCGTGGTCCGCAGCCCCCAGAGTACGGAGTCGAGTTCCTCGACCCAATGCGTGTCTGATTCCTTCAAGGATCACACTAGTCTGGGTTTAATACCGCTCATGATAAAACCATTTGCACATTCAACTTGACCGTTTGTTTGGGCGTGATAGACAGAGGCATAGTCGAGCTTAATGCCCATTTTGCCGCACCAGGTTTTCACCGCCTCGACTGTAAAATTCGAGCCATTGTCAGTGATGATACTGTGGGGGACACCATAACGGTGTACAACCTCCGATATGAAGTCTATCACTGGTCCGGATTCGGCCGTTTTAACTGGCTTGGCTTCTATCCATTTGGTGAACTTATCCACCATGACCAATAAGTATTTTTTCTTATGGCTTCCCCCTTTAAGGTGTCCCACCATATCCAGCACCCAGACCGCGAAGGGCCAAGTTATGGGGATTGTTTGGAGAGCGGTATGGGGCATATGGCTTTGATTGGCAAATAGTTGACAACCGACGCAATGTTGGACAAGGTCCTGTGCATCCGCCCGGGCTGTCGTCCAGTAAAATCCTATCCGAAAGGCCTTGCTTACAAGAGCTCGGGCTGCCGCGTGGTGCCCGCCTAGTCCGGAATGGATTTCAGCTAAGAGTTGCCGCCCTTCCTCTTTGCAGATGCATCGTTGGAGCACTCTGGTGGCGCTCTTCTTGTAGAGCTCTCCTTCATGGACTTTGTAGGCCTTAGAGCGTCGCACAATACAATGTGCCTCATTTTGATCCTCTAGGAGCTCTTGCCTATTTAGGTAGGCCAAGAAGGGCTCGGTCCACGGGGCGATGACAGTCATTATTTCGTGGGCCGAAGGTTATATTTCGGTGGCAGAGCCTCCGATTATTTCAGAAGGTTCAGAATCTGGGGTTGTGTTCGGAGCCGGACTAATAGTGCCGGACTCCCGTTCCCATGCCACGGGCGGCTTGAACAGCCTTTCTAAGAAGATATTAGGTGGGACGGCGTCGCATTTAGCACCGATGCGGGCAAGGATATCAGCTGCTTGGTTATTTTCTATGACCACATGGTGGAACTCGAGCCCTTCGAACCGAGCTGACATTTTGAGGACGGCATTGCGGCAGGCTGCCATTTTCGGGTCCTTGGTGTCAAAGTCTCCATTTACCTGAGATATTGCAAGGTTGGAGTCCCTGCACACTTCGAGGCGTTGGATGCCCATGGAGACTGCCATCCAAAGACCATGCAACAGAGCCTCGTATTCGTCTGCATTGTTGGAGTCTATGTATGATATTTGGAGGATGTACTGCACCGTGTCTCTGGTGGGGGATGTCAGGACGACACCCGCTCCCAATCCGGCCAGCATTTTAGAGTCGTCGAAATGCATGATCCAATTTGAGTACGCGCCGTACTCTTTAGGGAGTTCGGCTTCTGTCCATTTGGCGACGAAGTCAGCCAGTACTTGCGACTTAATGGCCCGCCGTGGTTTGTATGTTATGTGTTTTGGAAGGAGCTCAATAGCCCATTTAGCAATTCGGCCTGTTGCGTCGCGGTTATTTATTATGTCATTGAGTGGTACTTCGAAGGCCACCATGATCGAACACTCTTGAAAGTAGTGTCGTAGTTTCCGGGATGCCATGAAGACCGTGTACGCTATCTTTTGATAGTGTGGGTACCGAGATTTGCATGGAGTGAGGACAGTGGACACGTAATATACCGGCTTTTGGAGCGGGAACTTGTGTCCGTCTGCCTCTTGTTCGACGACGAGCACTGCGCTCACAACTTGGTTTGTTGCGGCTATGTATAATAGCATGGGTTCGCCAATGTTTGGCGCGGTCAGGACTGGGTTGGTGGCCAATAGTTCCTTTATTTCTTCCAGTCCGGCCGTGGCCGCATCCGTCCACTCGAAGTGTTCGGTGCGTCAGAGAAGGCGATACAGAGGTAGTGCCTTTTCTCCTAAGTGGGAGATAAAGCGGCTTAAGGCAGCCACGCATCCAGTTAGTTTCTGGATCTGCTTGAGGTCTGTTGGGATAGCCAACTGTGATAGAGCTCAGATTTTTGTCAGATTGGCTTCAATTCCTCTATTGGAAATGATGAAGCCGAGCAATTTTCCGGAGGGTACTCCGAAGACACACTTCTCCGGGTTGAGCTTGATGTCGTATGTTCGGAGATTATCGAACGTAAGCCTAAAGTCATCTATTAAAGTTTCGACGTGTCTTGTTTTGATGACCACGTCATCTACGTAGGCCTCTACTGTCTTGGCAATTTGTTTTTCCAGGCATGTCTGAATCATGCGTTTATAGGTTGCGCCGGCGTTTTTGAGCCCGAAGGGCATGGTGTTGAAACAGAAGGGGCCGTATAGAGTGATGAAGGCCGCTGCGTCCTGGTCGGACTCTGCCATCTTTATTTGATGGTATCTAGAGTATGCGTCGAGGAAACACAATGAGTCGTGTCCTGCGGTGGCATCGATTATTTGATCAATGCGGGGGAGGGGGAAGGGATCCTTAGGGCAAGCTTTATTGAGGTCCTTGAAATCGACACACAAGCGCCATGATTTGTCCTTTTTTGGTACCATTACCAAGTTTGCTAGCCAATCCGGATGTTTGATGTCTCTGATGAATCTGGCCTCGAGTAGCTTGGCTAGCTCTTCTCCCATGGCTTGCCGGTTAGGCTCTGAGAAGCGTCTAAGAGTCTGCTTGACTGGCTTGTATCCTGTCAGTATATTGAGGCTGTGTTCGGCCAGCCTGCGTGGGATGCCCGGCATGTCTGAAGGATGCCAGGCAAAGATATCCCAATTCTCACGCAGGAAGTCTTGCAGTGCAGCGTCTATTGTGGGGTTCAGCTGTGTCCCAATGGAAGCTGTCTTCGAAGGGTCCGTTGGGTGGACCTGGAATTTGACTATCTCGTCCGCTGGTTTGAAGGAGGTGGACTTAGGTCGCTTGTCGAGTATCACATTGTCTCTGTCCACTATTGCTCGCAGCATTGTCAGTTCTTCGGCCGCGAGGGCTTCTGATAATGCCCCCAGGGCGAGGGCGGCGGTTTTATTTTCGGTGCGGAGTGCGACGTCCGGATCACTAGCTAGAGTGATGATTCCATTGGGCCCGGGCATTTTGCGCTTCATGTACCCGTAATGGGGTATAGCCTGAAAACTCGTGAATGCATCCCGCCCCAAGAGGGCATGGTATCCGCTGCTGAACGGGGCCACTTGGAATGTAATTTATTCGGACCTGTAATTCTCGGCGTGCCGAATACCACATCCAGTGTGATTTTGCTACCTGCCGTAGTATCCAAGATGCTCTAAGGCTATGCATTGGCATAGTATCCGGTGTGCTGTGAATCTTGCACGGCCCGTTTAGCCATTCTTCCAATATGATTCCGCGCCTTACGGCGGGCTTTTTTTTGGGTACTTGCATGGGGTGACTTACGACAGTTTACCCTTTTAGTTCGGACAGAGGATTTGGTTAGAGCCGAATTGTCCTAGAAGCTTCTTTGGGTTTTCCAGGCGCTTTCCATCGCGCAATATTTTTGCACTATGGCTGCTAAGTCAGTGAAGTGTACTATGTCACGGTGACTTATAGCATTGAGAATCCCTTTGTCCGTGCAATTTTTGCAAAAGAGGGAGATTGCGTGTGCCTCGCGACAGTCCTTGACCCTGTTTATCACAAGGAGGAATCTGGCCCAGTAATGATGTACTGTTTCTTGGGGCTCTTGTCTGATATTTGAAAGATTGGATAAATCTGGGTGGGTGGGTGGATTTGAATCTGAATCCCGACCCGATCTAGGACCCAGGGGCAAAGAGGCTTCCGAGCTTAACGGCTCTGGTTCTGGAGTGTTGCCCGATCTCTTCGGCCCGCCACCCGATTCTGAGTCCGGGGCCTGGGTCATGTCCTCCCGCGAGCGGGTGTCTGGCTCGGAGAGTTTAGAAATCCGGACATAGTTCATCCTCAAAGTAGAGGGAGAATTAGGATGATGCTCTTCCACTACCGCTATCTCATGGGTGGCCGGTGGAGAGTGAATCTCCCTTTGGTTGGGTTTAAGCCCAATCTGGTCATAGTCCGTAGTGATGCCCAGGGCGGCAATGCGATCCAAGAGCTCATTGAGGGTGAAGAGGTCCATTGGGTCCATCTGTTCGGCAAATTCCGAATCAACGTGGAGGCTTTTTTTAATGACCTGAGAAGTCATTGTCGGCGCGACAGCCGATCGGGCGGTCATAACGAAGCCGCCCAGCCGGAGAGTTTGGCCTAGAGCCAGGGCTCCCCCGGAGGTGATGTTTTCTTTGACAACGAGATGAGCCATCAAGCCTTATCGCGACGAGACGGTGGAACTCTCAATGAAAGCACCAATGTCGGTGTCAAAACCGGCGGATCTCTGGTAGGGGGTCCCGAACTGTGCGTCTAAGGCTAATGGTAACTGGAGGCTGGGGACACGATGTTTACCCAGGTTCGGGCCTTCTCGATGGAGGTAATACCCTACTTCTTGCTTGATTGATCTTGATGATATGAGTATTACAAGAGTTAATCTAGAGGCTAAACCCTAGAGGCTAGCCTATGGTATGATTGATGTTGTCCTACAAACTAAACCCTCCGGTTTATATAGACACCGGAGGGGGCTAGGGTTACACAAAGTCAGTTTACAGAGAAGGAGATCTACATCTGAATCGCCAAGCTTGCCTTCCACGCCAAAGAGAGTCCGATCCGGACACGGGACGACGTCTTCTATCTTGTATCTTCATAGTCCAACAGTCCGACCAAAGTATATAGTCCGGCTGTCCGGATACCCCCTTATCCAGGACTCCCTCAGCCGTCAATAGGCCGAAAGCTAACACGGGCTGGAAATGGCCCATGTGAATCACGGGCCATTAACGGTACAAAGAAATTTACTGTTATGGGCTAGAGTCACCGTGGGCCTCTAAAGGGCCTAAAGATATGAAGTCCTCATATGGGCTGAAAGACGTCTGATACGTCTCCAACGTATCTATAATTTTTGATTGCTCCATGCTATATTATCTACTGTTTTAGGCAATATTGGGCTTTATTATCCACTTTTATATTATTTTTGGGACTAACCTATTAACCAGAGGCCCAGCCCAGATTTGCTGTTTTATGCCTATTTTAGTGTTTCGAGGAAAAGGAATATCAGACGGAGTTAAAACGGAACGAAATCAACTGGAGAAGTTATTTCTGGAAGGAAAGCCACCCGATGGACTTGGAGTGCACGTCAGGGAAGAAGGGAGGTGCCCACGAGGGTGGGGGACGCGCCCACCCCCTGGGGCACGCCCCCTGCCTCGTGGCCCCCCCTTCGATCCACCGACGTACTCCTTTCACCCATATATACCTACGTACCCTAAAACTTCCAGAACAGAAGATAGATCCAGAGTTCCGCCGCCGCAAGCCTCTGTAGCCACCAAAAACCTCTCGGGAGCCCGTTCCGGCACCCTGCCGGAGGGGGATCCCATCACCGGTGGCCATCTTCATCATCCCGGCGTTCTCCATGACGAGGGAGTAGTTCACCCTCGGGGCTGAGGGTATGTACCAGTAGCTATGTGTTTGATCGCTCTCTCGTGTTCCCTCTATGGCATGATCTTGATGTATCCCGAGCTTTGCTATTGTAGTTGGATCTTATGATGTTTCGCCCCCTCTACTCTCTTATGATGAATTGAGTTTCCCCTTTGAAGTTATTTTATCGGATTGAGTCTTTTATGAGAACACTTGATGTATGTCTTGCATGGGATAACCGTGGTGACAATGGGTTATTCTATTGATCCACTTGATGTATGTTTTGGTGATCAACTTGCGGGTTTTGTGACATTGGGAACCTATGCATAGGGGTTGGCACACGTTCTTGACTCTCCGGTAGTAGCTTTGGGGCACTCTTTGAATTACTTTTATGTTGGTTGGATGAATCTGAGATTGTGTGACGCATATCGTATAATCATGCCCATGGATACTTGAGGTGACAATGGAGTATCTAGGTGACATTAGGCTTTTGGTTGATTTGTGTCTTAAGGTGTTATTCTAGTACGAACTCTTTTATAGATCGATCCGAAAGAATAACTTTGAGGTGGTTTCCTACCCTACCATAATCTCTACGTTTGTTCTCCGCTATTAGTTGCTTTGGAGTGACTCTTTGTTGCATGTTGAGGGCTTGTTATATGATCTATCTATGTTATTATTGTTGAGAGAACTTGCACTAGTGAAAGTATGAACCCTAGGCCTTGTTTCCTATCATTGCAATACCGTTTACGCTCACTTTTATCGCTTGTTACCTTTCTGTTTTTATTATTTCAGATTACAAAAACCTATATCTACTATTTATTTCGCACTTGTATCACCATCTCTTCGCCGAACTAGTGCACCTATACAATTTACCATGCTATTGGGTGTGTTGGGGACACAAGAGACTCTTTGTTATTTGGTTGCAGGGTTGCTTGAGAGAGAACATCTTCATCCTACGCCTCCTACGGCTTGATAAACCTTAGGTCATCCACTTGAGGGAAATTTGCTACTGTCCTACAAACCTGTGCACTTGCAGGCCCAACAACGTCTACAAGAAGAAGGTTGTGTAGTAGACATCAAGCTCTTTTCTGGTGCTGTTGCCGGGGAGGTGAGTGCTTGAAGGTATATCTTTAGATCTTGCAATCGAATCTTTTTGTTTCTTGTTTTATCACTAGTTTAGTTTATAAAAGAAAAACTACAAAAAAATGGAGTTAAGTTTGTCTCATATGCTTCTTTTTTTTAATATCTTTCGTGAGTTTGATGGAAAGGAAAATTGTGCTCAAGTGCTAGAAGAAGAATTACATAGAATGCTTGTCATAAAATATGTGAATGATGAGCATGATTGCAATGTTGTTAGTATGAATTCTTGAATATCCATGATGCTAATGATATGCAAAGCCACAAGCTTTGGGATGCTATGTTTGATGAACATGATATTTTTTGTCCCCCAAGTTCTGATGAGCAAATTTATTATGATGAAAGCATGCCTCCTATTTATGATGATTATATTGATGAAATTGGGTTTGGAAGAGTGTCAACTTTAGGAAGTAGTGATCCCACTATTTTGGAGGATGTTGAATCTTATTGTGATGAACATGAAAGTGGTTATGGAAGAGTGTCAACTTTATTTAGTGATGATTCCACTATTTCGGAAGAGGTTTCAATTGATTATAAGAACAAAGTTGCTATCTATGATGATTATTGTGATGACTTGTATGCTATTAATAATAATGATAACCATGAAACTTGTCATCATGATTTTAGTTTTCAATTGGATTATGCTTCACATGATAATTATTTTGTTGAGTTTGCTCCCACTACTATTGATGAGAATAAATTTGCTTATGTGGAGAGTAGTACAATTTCTATGCTTGTAGATCATGAAAAGAATGCTTTAGGTGCTGGTTATATTGTTGAATTCATTCATTATGCTACTGAAAATTATTATTAGGGAGGAATATATGCTTGTAGGAATTGCAATAATGTCAAGTTTCCTCTCTATGTGTTGAAAATCTTGAAGCTATGCTTGTTGTACCTTCCTATGCTAGTTGATTATTGTTCCCATAAGTTGTTTGCTCACAAAATCCCTATGCATAGGAAGTTGGTTAGGCTTAAATGTGCTAGTCATATGCTTCATGATGCTCTCTTTATGTTTCAATTCTTATTTTTTTATGTGAGCATCATTGCCATCATCATGCCTAGCTAAAAAGGCATTAAAGAAAAGCGCTTGTTGGGAGACAACCCAATATTTACCCTTTCTGTTTTTGTGTGTCCACATTATTATTCTACTGTAGTAATCATGTTTCATAGCTTTTGTTTCAATAAAGTGCCAAGTAGAACCTTTGGGAAGACTTGGGTGAAGTTTATGTGATCTTGCTGTGAAAAACAGAAACTTTAGCGCTCACGAGATTAGCTGCCATTTTTTACTGGAGAGTGCTTTTAGGTTTATTACTTTTGCAGATGATTAATAGACAAATTTCTCAGGTCCAGCAATTTATTTCATAATTTTTGGTGTTCCAGAAGTACACGTTTTATACAGATTACTACAGAATGTCCTGTTTTTGACAGATTCTGTTTTCTATGTGTTGTTTTGCTTATTTTGATGCATCTATGGCTACTATTAAGTGGTATGAACCATAGAGAAGTTATAATACAGTAGATATTACACCAATATGAATAAATAATGAGTTCATTACAGTACCTAAGTGGTGGTTTTATTTTCTTATACTAACGGAGCTTACGAGTTTTGTTTTGAGTTTTGTGTGGTTGAAGTTTTCATGTTTTGGGTAAAGATTCGATGGACTATGTAATAAGGAGTGGAAAGAGCCTAAGCTTGGGTATGCCCAAGGCACCCCAAGGTAATATTCAAGGACAACCAAGAACCTAAGCTTGGGGATTCCCCGGAAGGCATCCCCTCTTTCGTCTTCGTTCATCGGTAACTTTACTTGGACCTATATTTTTATTCACCACATGATATGTGTTTTGCTTGGAGCGTCATTTTATTTTGTTAGTTTTTGCTTGCTGTTGGTTAGAATAGTGTTTTGCATCTTTAGTTTCAATAAAAAGGTCAAGGATAGCCTTTGCCATGCTTATTTTGCTAGTATACATGTTGCTGTTTCAAAACAGAAAGTTTACCGCTGTTGCAAAACTTTCCTAGAAAAGTCAGAGAATGGTATAACGTTGAATCTTTTTGCATATTAATCTCTGATAAATTTATTACAGTGGGAATTTTAGTTCATAATTTTTGGAGTCAGGGAAGTATTGTTACTCTTGCATTCTTTACAGACTGTACTGTTTTGGCAAATTGATGTTATGGTTGCATTGTTTGTGTATGTTTGCTTGTTTAATGATTCTATTTGAGGATAGGAGTATTAAATATGCAGAGACATTTAGTATGCAATGTTGAATAATTATTTTAGTGATTTGTTAGAGTAGAATATGATAAGGTTTTGCATTGGCTTATACTAACCTATCTCACGAGTTCTTGTTCAGTTTGTTGTGAATGAAGCTTTTGATAAAAAGAAGAGAAACCATGATATGAGAGGAATTAAGGAGACATAAAAGCTCAAGCTTGGGGATGCCCAAGGCACCCCAAGATAATATTTCAAGAAGTCTCAAGCATCTAAGCTTGGGGATGCCACGGTAGGCATCCCACCTTTCTTCTTCAACAACTATCGGTTAGTATCGGTTGAGCCTAAGTTTTTGCTTCTTCACATGAGTTGTGCTATCCTTGCAATGTAGTTTTCTTTAGATTTCCTTGCTGTTTGAATAAAGTATCAAGATATGAAATTATTAATTGGGAGAGTCTTCACATAGTTTCATAATTATTCGACTACTTATTGATCTTCACTTATATCTTTCAGAGTAGTTTTTGTTATTGCTCTAGTACTTCACTTATATCTTTTAGAGCACGGTGGAGGATTTGTTTTGAAGAAACTATTGATCTCTCATGCTTCACTTAGATTATTTTGAGAGTCGTTAATAGCATGGTAATTTGCTTAATATTAATATAATTGGTATTCAAGATATGTGAAACTTTCTTTTGAGTGCGTTGAGTACTAAGATAAGTTTGATGCTTGATAATTGTTTTGAGATATGGAGGTGATAATATCAAAGTGATGCTAGTTGGGTGATTATGAATTTAAAGAATTTTTGTGTTGAAGTTAGCAAGTCCCGTAGCATGCACGTATGGTTAAAGTTGTGTAATAAATTTGAAACATGAAGTGTACCTGGCTTGTGCATCCTTATGAGTGGCAGTCGGGGACGAGCGATGGTGTTTTCCTACCAATCTATCCCCCTAGGAGCATGCGCATAGTACTTGGTTTTTGATGACTTCTAAATTTTTGCAATAATATATGAGTTCTTTTGACTAATGTTGAGTCCATGGATTATACGCACTTTTACCTTTCCACCTTTGCTAGCCTCTTCGGTACCATGCATTACCCTTTCTCACCTTGAGAGTCGGTGCAAACTTCGCCGGTGCATCCAAACCCCGTGATATGATACGCTCTATCACACATAAACCTCCTTATATCTTCCTCAAAACAGCCACCAGACCTACCTATCATGGCATTTCCATAGCCATTTCAAGATATATTGCCATGCAACTTCCATCATCATCATCATGACATACATTACTTTTGTCATATTGCCATTGCATGATCATGTAGTTGACATCATATTTGTGGCAAAGCCACCATGCATTATTTTTCATACATGTCATTCTTGATTCATTGCACCATCCCGGTACACCGCCGGAGGCATTCATATAGAGTCATATCTTGTTCTAAGTTTCGAGTTGTAATCCGTATGTTGTAACCAATAGAAGTGTGATGATCATCATTATTAGAGCATTGCCCAAAAAAAGATAAGAAAGGCCAAAAAAAGAAAGGGCCAAAAAAAGAAAATAAATAAAAAGGGAATGCTACTATCTCTTTTTCCACACTTGTGCTTCAAAGTATCACCTTGTTCTTCATGTAGTGAGTCTCATATATTGTGCTTCAAAGTAGCACCATGTTTTTCATATAGTGAGTCTCATAAGTTGTCTTTTTCATACTAGTGGGAATTTTTCATTATAGAACTTGGCTTGTATATTCCTACGATGGGCTTCCTCAAATGCTCTAGGTCTTCATGAGCAAGCGAGTTGGATGCACACCCACTAGTTTTCTTTTGTTGAGCATTCTAGCTCTAGTGCATCCGTTGCATGGCAATCCCTACTCCTTATGTTGACATCAATTGATGGGCATCTCCATAGCCTATTGATTATCCTCGTCAATGTGAGACTTTCTCCTTTTTGTCTTCTCCACTCAATCCCCATCATCATATTCTATTCCACCCATAGTGCTACATCCATGGCTCACGCTCATGTATTGCGTGAAGGTTGAAAAAGTTTGAGATTATTTAAGTATGAAACAATTGCTTGGCTTGTGATCGGGGGTATAGAAGTTGGGAACATCTTTGTGTGACGAAAATGAAGCATAGCCTAACTATATGATTTTGTAGGGATGAACTTTCTTTTGCCATGTTATTTTGAGAAGACATGATTACTTTGATTAGTATGCTTGAAGTGTTACTATTTCTTTTATCAATATGAACTTTTATTTTGAATCATTCGGATCTGAATATTCATATCAATAGTAAGAAGAATTACATTGAAATTATGCCAAGTAGCACTCCGCATCAAAAATTCTTTTTTATCATTTACCTACTCGAGGACGAGCAGGAATTAACCTTGGGGATGCTTGATACGTCTCCAACGTATCTATAATTTTTGATTGCTCCATGCTATATTATCTACTGTTTTAGGCAATATTGAGCTTTATTATCCACTTTTATATTATTTTTGGGACTAACTATTAACCGGAGGCCTAGCCCAGATTTGTTGTTTTATGCCTATTTCAGTGTTTCGAGGAAAATGAATATCAAATGGAGTCAAAACGGAACGAAATCAACTGGAGAAGTTATTTTTGGAAGGAAAGCCACCCGATGGACTTGGAGTGCATGTCAGGGAAGAAGGGAGGTGCCCACGAGGGTGGGGGGCGCGCCCCCCTGCCTCGTGGCGCCCCCTTCGGTCCACCGACGTACTCCTTTCACCCATAAATACCTATGTACCCTAAAACTTCCAGAACAGAAGATAGATCGGGAGTTCCGCCGCCGCAAGCCTCTGTAGCCACCAAAAGCCTCTTGGGAGCCCGTACCGGCACCCTGCCGGGAGGGATCCCATCACCGGTGGCCATCTTCATCATCCCGGCGCTCTCCATGTTGAGGAGGGAGTAGTTCACCCTCGGGGCTGAGGGTATGTACTAGTAGCTATGTGTTTGATCGCTCTCTCGTGTTCTCTCTCATGTTCCCTCTATGGCACGATCTTGATGTATCCCGAGCTTTGCTATTGTAGTTGGACTTATGATGTTTCTCCCCCTCTACTCTCTTGTGATGAATTGAGTTTCCCCTTTGAAGTTATTTTATCGGATTGAGTCTTTTATGAGAACACTTGATGTATGTCTTACGTGGTATAACCGTGGTGATAATGGGTTATTCTATTGATCCACTTGATGTATGTTTTGGTGATCAACTTGCGGGTTTTGTGACATTGGGAACCTATGCATAGGGGTTGGCACATGTTCTTGACTCTTCGGCAGTAGCTTTGGGGCACTCTTTGAAGTACTTTTATGTTGGTTGGATGAATCTGAGATTGTGTGACGCATATCGTATAATCATGCCCACGGATACTTGAGGTGACAATGGAGTATCTAGGTGACATTAGGGTTTTGGTTGATTTGTTTCTTAAGGTGTTATTCTTGTACGAACTCTTTTATAGATGGGTCTGAAAGAATAACTTTGAGGTGGTTTCGTACCCTACCATAATCTCTATGTTTGTTCTCCACTATTAGTGGCTTTGGAGTGACTCTTTGTTGCATGTTGAGGGCTTGTTATATGATCTATCTATGTTATTATTGTTGAGAGAACTTGCACTAGTTAAAGTATGAACCCTAGGCCTTGTTTCTTATCATCGCAATACCGTTTACGCTCACTTTTATCGCTTGTTACCTTGCTGTTTTTATTATTTCAGATTGCAAAAACCTATATCTACTATCTATTTTGCACTTGTATCACCATCTCTTCACCGAACTAGTGCACCTATACAATTTACCATTGTATTGGGTGTGTTGGGGACACAAGAGACTCTTTGTTATTTGGTTGCAGGGTTGCTTGAGAGAGACCATCTTCATCATACGCCTCCTATGGATTGATAAACCTTAGGTCATCCACTTGAGGGAAATTTGCTACTGTCCTACAAACCTGTGCACTTGCAGGCCCAACAACGTCTACAAGAAGAAGGTTGTGTAGTAGACATCAACATCGTGGGCCATACATGGGCCGAAAGTGAAACGGGCTGGTGTTATATTTGAAGGCCCACATGGCGTTGTTGGGCCGATTTTCATTGGGCCCTAACGGGTCGTGGGTTAGCGGCTGTAAATGGGCTATATGCGAACATGCCATTAACAGGCTTTCCGTGGGTCGGCCCGCCACCTTTTGACCAAGTCAAATGGGCCGGCCTTTTCACAGGAATGGGCCTCTGTTGGGCCGTGCCATGTGTCGACGTATCATAGGCGCCTTCGGTCCAATGAGTGGATGACATCTGTCCCAATGGTGAGCCGACACGTGTTTCCTCCAGCCAGTGATGGTTTTACACCTGGAAAATCCCCATTGGTCGGGGGTGTTAACGGGTTATCGGATCCAAAACCGGACCCGATAGCTTAACGGCGTTCCGTTACGGTGGATGCCACGTGTCGGTCACCCTTGACAAAATCACTTCTATGACGCGTGATTTATCATCATGGAAGTGGACACTTCCGTGATGATAATTTTGGTAATGTCATGGAACACTTCTACGACAGCACATGTATGACTATGTTGATTCTGTCATACAATCGTCATGGATGTACATGCATGAAAAAAACACGACCTACTGTGATAAACACGTATCATCACGGAAGTGTATTTTTTGGTAGTTGTCATGGAATTATCACGTCAGATGTCCTAGTGAAAGGACATAGTCATGGAGCCATCGCGACTAAGTTAGCTTAGAGGGGTTAAACCGAACAAAGGACACAGGGAGTTTAAACTGGTTTGGCCCCTTGCCGTGAAGGTAAAAGACTACGATCTAGTTGTGGTGGAATTGATGGGGTCTCGATAACTAGGGAGCAAACACGCTTTGCCTAGTTCTCGAGTTGTTGTTTCTTGTCCCTGAACCGCCGCCGGGTCGTCCGTATATATACACTAGTTGACGCCCGACCGGTCTACAGAATCCGGAGGCCGGCTCATACAAGTGTCTAGCTCGGTTTCTTCCTTTCGCTAACTTACAACACAAGTTACACGCCTCATGGCGGTTTACACACATGGGTCCTAATCCGCCATTGGGCTCTGGGCCTCTAAGCTTTCATAGTAAAGCGCCATAGTCTTCATCTTCATAGGCTTCTATACAGATGACTCCTTGTGGGTATAATCCGGCCCCTCCTGGGCGGTTTATACTCAGTAGTCATATCCCCAACATTAGGCCCCAGATTGGTTTGAACTTTTTCATGTCAATCTTCAACTTAGCGAAATTCTGATTTGAACATCTCTGTGTTGACATTGTAAACCGCCGTGACGTCATCTTCTGGAATCGCCATAAACCGGCATGACGTCATCTGCGTAAAAAACCCATAAATATTTCCCTTTATTAATTGATCTCCGAAGACCGAGGCGACAGATGTTCCCCATTCTCCGTTTTGGGCTCCTTGATTCTCGCGCCTGCCTAATTATCTATTTGCTTTATAAATAGGACCAGTCGGTCTTTTTCCTTCCCCTTTCGTGCCTCTTCGCATCTTCTTCCTCCTCGCGTCGCTCAAGCCCTAAAGCTCCGCCGCCGCCCTCAACCTTCAAGCTCTGCATCACCACTGGCCATTGCGTCGACCTGAATGTACCAGAGAAACACGACGCCCCCACCGCTGTTCAATCAGCGCTAGTAAGTGCTTCTTCTCCTATAACAAATCTGCATTAGGACTTCCGCTAGTGTTCTTCACTGTTCCTCGTTTTTCCCCTTCTAGATCGTGTGGTTTCATTTGAATCTGATAATAAAGGCAAGCAACAATAGTTTAGCACCTCTTTCTAATCACGGAAGATACCCTTCTTTGCATAAGATCCCATCTGAACATATGTGTTCCTCTGCTGTCGCGATTTTAGGTTAAAAACTTGTCTCCTTTTCTGACCTGCGGTAGATCTAAAATTATAACGCCAACTTGTGAAACCTGTTTCTGAAGTACTTAGTAATTTTCAGATCTGTTTCTTCCACTGTAGGCGGTTTAACATGTAGAAAATGATAATCTGCTAGGTACCATTAGCCCTCTCTTAAACCGCCAATTTTACCTGAACATTAGTATCCGGTTTAGCGTGCACGTATGCTCTGATTGACTCCATCCCCCGGCCTGACGCCAGTTTATGCATATCAATTTTGAACCGTGAACCGGCGTTTGAACTTCTTTTACAGCTTGTCATCAATAATGGCCAAACAGTTTTCCGCTTGCAATTGGGTCCGTTCCCGGGTTACTGAAGAACAACTGGAAGGGTATGTTCCAACTGGCGGTTTAGCGAAGAAAGAAACCATTCATTGGAGGGTCCTGGGTACTGAAAATCCTCCTGAACCTTAGGATGGAGAAGTAGTTGTGTTTGTACACCATCTGTACCGAGGGTTTAGCCCTCCCGGATCAAAACTTTTTTGTGATGTACTTGCCAGCTTCCAATTCCGCCCTCAAGACATTGGACCTAACTCTGTGTCCAACATTTGTAATTTCCAAGTGTTTTGTGAAGCTTACCTGCAGGAAGAACCGACCGTTTAATTTTTCAGAGACTTCTTTCACTTGAACCGTCGTACTGAATTTACTAACGGCCCCAACACTGAACTTGGCAGGGTGTGATTCAAAAAAGGAAAGAAGTCAATTTTCCTCATGCCAAACATCATAGCCACCCTAAGGACTGGAACCAGATGTGGTTTTACTGCCGGAATACTGCTCCTGATAGTGAAAATCCTCTGCCGGGTTATCGTGCTCATCGGCTCAAAAATGAACATCCATTGCCACAACGGCTTATTGCCCGGGAACGATCAAAATATGCCCCACAAATATCTAAGATCCGCGCTTTCATGACAAATGGTTTAACCGGTATTGACCTGGTCCGTTGCTGGGTTTCATGGAGTATCTTACCCTTAAGCCGTCGCACCGGTTTAATGTGCAAATATTCTAGGAATGTCAAGGACCCCCAACGGCACACCGAAATACAATTAACTGATGAAGAGATTACTGAAGCTGTAAAAAAGATGTTGGATGAATCGATATTGGAATGCAGCAAAACTGGGTTGCGTCCCTTTTGCGCCTCCAACAAACCGCTAGCTGTAAGAATTGCATCCTTCTGCTTTAATCCGCCCCCTTTTGATATTTTCTGATGGCCTTCTGTTTATCTTTGTAGGGCAATGATCCGTTCTGGAAAAGGAATCCTCAAGATTAATTGGCAAAGCCACAAGACAAATCGGTGAGAGCACCTCGTGTGAAAACAAAGGTCACAAACAGGCCAGCCAAGAAGAGAACCGCCAAGTCTCCTGATCCGGTCGAAGATGTTGATGACTCGGAATCAGAGGTAGAACTTGATTCTCTTGGTTCATTTCTCATGCACCTTATTGACAATGATCCTTACCAGGATGACGCGGAAGCCAGCCGCGCTGACAATATAGAGGTAATTTCCCTTTCTTCCGATTCAGATCATGTCCCAGTACAAAAACTCCGTCGCACAGTCCAGAAAGTAAAACGTTCACATCCTCTCGCTTATTTGGATCCGCACTTTTCTTTGAAGACACAGCAACATGAAGCTCGTAGCACGACCAGGCACAATTGCCAACAAGTTACCTCCTTCGGTTTACCGGATACCCTGGTTCGAAAACGCCGACCAGAGGTCTCTTGTACTTCTAACATTTTTTATCCCAAGGCGGGTTACTTCCGATATCCGCTTAATCCGTCTGATTTGAATTATCAGGGAACTTCCAATTCGTCCTCTGGCGATTCATCAACCACACAGATACCTCCACTCAAGACTGTTCCTGGGTAAGCATGATAGACTTACTTTTATACCTTGCTCCGGTTTACTATACTAATCTCTGTACTTTACTCTTTTCAGTGCCAAAGCCAGAATTAGCAAGAAAGCCAAGCAAACTATTCCAACTGATGATAATCCGGCTACTGAACCGGAGAAGACCTCAGAGACTCTTGACCAAAATGCTGACATTACTCTCGATGATCCGGTACCACAGGATTAGGATACTTTCGTTGATCCGCCAGAAACTAATCCCACTAGTCATCGTGCTGATCCTCCAAGCCCGGCTGCCAATCCGCCAAGCCCAACTACCAGTCCACCAAGCCCAACTGCCAATCCACCAAGCCAAGACAAGATTGTCGATAGCATAACATATGATGTAGTAATCAACGGTGTTGGTCACACTGCTCCTAGCAATCCTGTCGCTTTATCAAAGCACAGTGCCAAGGAAGAATTCTCTGCTGTGGACAAGGGCAAGTGGAAAACAAACTTATCTAGCTGTGCTCACCTCAATGCTCAGGAACTCCACTCTGGATATCTAAACCGCCTATATACAAGTCGTGATTACGAGGTCGGTTTAGTTAACTTGATGAAGGAACGCTATGAGGTAATTCCTGTTCAAATGTTTCATAATTTTTTTCCTTTGCTTTATGTCAACTCTAGTGTAGCCCCAGGTGCCAGTTTATCTTTTCAAGATGAACCGGGACTTTGATAAGAAAGACTTCAACTGTCTAGCCCCCAAGGGCCGGTTTATCTCTTGAAGATGAACCGGGACTTTGATAAGAAAGACTTCAACTGTGTAGCCCCCAAGGGCCAGTTTATCTCTTGAAGATGAACCGGTACTTCCTGTTGTAAAGCTTATCCTGGTTGAATCCCTTCACATCCGGTTTATCTGATCAATTAAGCATTAGCCCCCAAGTGCCAAGATTAATACTTGTATTGAGCCTTGGGACTTGAAAATAGCAGTTAGGAAGAAGCAATCTGCATTAGCTTTAACATGGATAACTTGTTATGTGCTTGGGACTTTGAAAAAGTATTACCAATTTATTATCTGTCTTTTGCAGGCTGACTTAACCAACAAGGATTCTCAAATCGCTGACCTCCAGGAAAACATCAAGTCCCAGCAAACCGAAACCTCCAAAGCCAAAGATGAATTGAAGGGCGCTTTAACATCCATGGAACAATTGAAGGATGGCTTCAATAACGAGCGAGCAGGCTGGGAGACTGAAAAAGCCAACTTGTTGAAACGGGCGAAGGATGCTGAAGCGGCACTTAAACCGGTGACGGAAGAGTTGAGTAGCTTAAAGCGGCAAATCAATGCTATGAGTTCTGCTATCTTTGGTAAGTACTCTTCTTCTGCTTTTCCTTAAATATTTTTGACACTGCCGATTTAACAACAATTTCTTCAACCGTTGCAGTTAGTCGTGTTGCTCATCTTGGCTCGGATATGCGGAAGAAATTAAAGGCTGCCTATACCTTGATAGAGCAGCTTTATACCAGTGCTCAACGGGTCATCCGCACAGCCTCGTACAACAAACCACCGCCAACATTAATCAAGGACACATTGGCCAAGTTATCCATGACACCTGCCCAGCTGGAAGAGGTGAAGAGATCTGCTGCAAGGGCTGGCGCTTTATCCGCATTGACTCGGGCTAAGGCTTGGATAGCTAATCTTGTTCCGGAAGACATTGCGAATGGCTATCCTAGCCAAAAAGAAGACGGATCGGAATTTGACAACGACGCCCTTAAAGCCTTGACAAAAGAGATGCGCCCACTTGCAAGTAGATTGGCCGAAGAAACTGATTTGTCTTTCCACCGATCTGTCTATGATGAAGACAACAGACGGATCGATGCATCGGTTTATGCAGCCCAAAATCTAATCCCACCAATCCGTAAGCACACTTATGCCCCTGATATTGAACCAGAAGACCTTATAAGAGATGAAGCTGTCTTCCGAGCTTTGTCTGGAATTGACTGGGCAAATATTGACTTCCACCCACTAGGTGGGGAGGAGGAGGCTGAACCGGCACAAGACCATCCATTAACTTCATGTCAGCCTGGTGACGAATCATAATCCCGCAGCTGGCTTTATTTCCGCAGAGTGCATTCTGTGCAACAATCAATTATTCTTTTGGGCATCAAAGCGCCTTGTAATAGGCTAGTTTGAAATACTTTGTTCGACTGCCATCGTACAGTGTTGCATGCCATTGTTTAATCCGTCATGACTATTGCTGTGCTTGCTTATGTGCCTTAGCAATTTCATGAATGCCTGTTTCTACACATAAAAAATTGCCCTGGCGGTTTATCGTCGGACGGGTCATAACGCCCAATATAAAGCCCGGTTTATAACCAAGGCTGTAAGGATATAAAAATATGAAATAAATCATACCTGTGATAGTGAATCATATCGTTAGTTTACCAACTTGATTGTAGTAAGGGTGATAACCAAAATCTTGAGTGTTAATAACCCCCACCAAGCTATGCTGGTGTATAAGAAGCCATGCCAGGTTATGATAAACACCAGATGATCACCCTGGCGACGTATAGTCAATGCCAGACTGGGTTAACAATCACCGGTTTATAATTGAATGTGGTCTAACAACTTGTAGCTGAAAGCCAAACCGGGTTAACAAACACCGGGTTAATTTGATGACTTATAGTCATGCCGGGACAATAGACGCCGGTTCAACATAAAACCTTATCAAAAGAGAAAAAATCTTGACAGACAAAGGAAAATGAAATCGTGTAGTCGAGGCTTTTCAAGGGCTGCTGGGCCCAAATTCGAGGCTTTTCATGGGCTGCCAGGCCGCTGAGTTAAACCGTTTTGCAAAGCCTTTCAAGATGGGCCTCCAATTAACCAATCGTTGTTTTAAATTTCACAAGTTTAGGGTCTATGTAAGATTGACTTGTCAAACGTCCGGCGGGTTAAACCAGGATTACCTGGAAGGAGTGGCTTACTTGATGAAGGTAGGTTAACCCGGGGTTTTAGGTGAATACACCTGGCTTCCAAGCCTGGCTCGATAGCCTATTACAAGGGTCCTTTCAAACTCTCTGTTGCTTTGCACAAAGAGCCCCCAAGTAACTTTGTGAGTTGTGCTCAATGGGTGCCTATGTTTGAGCTGTGCTTAGCAACAAGACTCTCTTTGGCCCCTTGAGTGTGAAGCTCGCAAGCTTTGTTTGTGGTGTGATAGCCAGATTAATAGACAGAAGTACGCTTTGTCGGCTGAAGCCCCCATGTAACCAAGAAATATTAGAAAAAACAGCAGAGGCCCTTCTTATAGCAAGGATGCCGGTTTATTATATTGATCATAATATATACATTGTCAAAATATGTACATAAGAGGAGCCTATGGCTCAGGTGTAGCAAGGCCGAAGATGAGCGATGTTCCACGGCCGACGGGTCTCCTCCTCCGATTTGCGTGAGTCTTTGTGCTCTCGAACGTTGATGACGTAGTATGATCCATTGTGCAGATTCTTGCTGACCACAAAGGGACCTTCCCAAGGTGGGGATAACTTGTGCATGTCGGTCTGATCCTGGACGAGCCGGAGCACTAAGTCGCCTTCTTGAAAGGTTCTTGTTTTAACCCGGCGGCTGTGATAACGCCGCAGGTCTTGCTGATAAACCGCCGAACGAGCCAATAACATGTCCGGTTTTTCATCTAACAGGTCCAGTGCTTCTTGACGTGCTTGCTCATTGTCGGTGTCAAAACCGGCGGATCTCGGGTAGGGGGTCCCGAACTGTGCGTCTAGGCGGATGGTAACAGAGACAAGGGACACGATGTTTTTACCCAGGTTCGGGCCCTCTCGATGGAGGTAAAATCCTACTCCTGCTTGATTAATATTGATGATATGGGTAGTACAAGAGTAGATCTACCACGAGATCGGGGTGGCTAAACCCTAGAAGCTAGCCTATGGTATGATTGTTGTTCGTCCTACGGACTAAAACTCTCCGGTTTATATAGACACTGGAGAGGGCTAGGGTTACACAGAGTCGGTTACAATGGGAGGAGATCTTCATATCGTATCGCCAAGCTTGCCTTCCACGCCAAGGAAAGTCCCATCCGGACACGGGACAGAGTCTTCAATCTTGTATCTTCATAGTCCGGGAGTCCGGCCAAAGGTCTTAGTCCGGCCATCCGGACACCCCCTAATCCAGGACTCCCTCAGTAGCCCCTGAACCAGGCTTCAATGACGACGAGTCCGGCACGCAAGTTTTCTTCGGCATTGCAAGGCGGGTTCCTCCTCCGAATATTTCATAGAAGATGTTGAACACCAGGGTAGTGTCCGGCTCTGCAAAATAAGTTCCACATTCCACCGTAGAGAGAATAATATTTGTGTTAATCGGGTTTGCTGACGTATTCCGCAGCGTGACATCATGCCACGGCCAGGCTTTTATTCATTTTATTGTTCCACCTCAGCGCGTTTAGCGAGGCGGTTTCCTTGGCACGTCTTCTCAAAGCAGAGATTGTGTCCCCTTATTCCGGGATTCTCATCAATACGGGCGTGGGTAACCCAACCGTGACTTAGGTATGACTCCCTAATTGAAAGCGGGTCTCAAACGGTTACGGGGAGGGTTCTTGGTATTCACCTCCTTTATAAAGGAACCAAGGCCCGGATCCCTTCTTCTCAAACCAATCAAATCCGCCCCTCGCTTCGAGTTCCAACACCCAAAGCTCTAGTTTTAGGCGCTTCGGACCTTCGAAGATGTCCGGCTCCGACCTACAGGGCCGGTGGATGCCTTCCTCCATTACGGAAGAAGATGTGCGAAAGCTAAGAGATGCCAGGTATCTAACCAGCGAAATCTTGCATAGACTGCCTACTCAAGGGCAAGCGGTTCCCGCTCCCCAGCCCGGTGAAAGCGTGGTCTTCGCATCTCACTTCCTTCGGGGGCTAGGCTTCTCGATCGATCCCTTTGTGAGGGGGCTTATGTATTACTACGGGCTGGAGTTCCACGACCTAGCTCCGGAGTCCATCCTCCAGATCTCATCATTCATTGTCGTGTGCGAGGCCTTCCTCCATATCACCCCTCACTTCGGATTGTGGCTAAAAACTTTCAAAGTGGAACCGAAAATGATCGAGGGCAGCACGCTGAGTGTGGAGGGGCTATAATAAGCAAGATGGGCGATGCTCCATGGCCCGAAGGCTCTTTTCAAGAGGAGCTCGGCTTATGGCAACGGGACTGGTTTTACATAACAGCCCCTAGGGGTACCACATGGGTGGCACCACCTACTTTTCGCTTGGGTCCCCCACCACAGCTGGCGTCATGGGTTAATGAAGGACTTATCTGGGGGCCGCCCAAAGACGTCCCCTTGCTGCAGGGCCGTATTCGAGATCTTCTAGAGAGAGATATCAATTTGATCATAGTGGCGCCAGTCATGGTGATTCGCCGCACACTGCCCTGCAAACGTCGACCTCTCCGCCTGTGGGAGTTCAATCCGGAGGGACCACGAGTCCTACAACATTTCATGGGAATGACACCCATGGAGATGTACAAATTGTTCTTCGGATCACAAACAAGGTGTCCGGATTTATCTGAGGACGCAGGTCTGAGCTGCAATCGCCCGGATGCTAAAGTAAGTAGCCCCGTATTTGGATACACCATCCATATTTTTATCAAATCTACCCTTTAGTAGAGTTGTCCTTCGAACATGAGTGGATGGCGAAGGCAAAGCTTATCAGGTGTCCAGCCCCCCCTGCCCGAGACCGTGCTGAATCCCATGCTGACTAGGATGCTGGAGGTCACGTCGTTGGCGGAAGGCGAAGGGGGGACCCAAGGAGATACCACCTCCATGAAGGAGGCCGTTAGGAAGGGAAGAATCGAAAATTCTCCCGACCAGGGAAAGAAAAGGACTGCCTCTAAAGACCCTGAGGTGATAAACTCAAAACGGGGAAAGAAATCTTCATCAGAGGGTTCGGCACCGGAGAACGCCCCACCCCAATCGCCCCCTAAAGGGGACCCGCTCTCCCCCGAGGCGTAAGTGAAGGGAGGGGTTCCATAATGAATCACACTCATGTTTTATTCCTGAGGAAAATAACCGAAACATTATTTTGCAGTTCGGATCTCAACCCTTCTCAGCAGAGCTCATCTTCAGGGGATCTTCGTCCAGAGATGATAGAGAGCAAAACGCCTCCCCTTGTTCCACCGTCTCACAAGGCTGGCGACCCCGAGGTATCGTCCCGGAGGGTTTTTTTCAAGTCCGGACCCTGGAAAAGGTCGTCAGAGTAGTCCGGCACCCTCTTGCGCGCCGGCGGAGGGGCTGAAGGATCTGCTTGGTAGGGCGTCCATCTCAAAAGAACACCGTATGTTGATGGATACGGTGATTGGAAGGATTTCATCTGCAGAAAGCGGATTGTACGAGGCTGCCAGGAGTTTACTAACAGGCTTTGAGATATGTAAAAAGGTGTACCTTTTGGTAGAGCCGCATATTAAATGTGCCCTGTATGAATAGTAGCCCCTGAGACTTTGTGTGTCGTCACGAGTGACGGCGCACAGAGGATCATAACCCCAGGTATAATATGTCGCCTATTATATGAAGGTGGCGAGGCGTTCGGTGGCTAGCCAGACTGATGAATCTGCCGAACTAAAGCGGCAACTTGACGTAGCAGATGCCGACATCGCGCTTGTAAATAAGTGGCTAGACGAGGCTCAAGGTAAGTTCAAAAGACACCCAGTAATAGGAGCTTGATGCTCGGGCCTTATATATATATTTTTTATGTAGATGGTGCTGCTGCCGTGGAGAACCTTCGGGCGGAACTTGCCTGAGCCAATGAGCAAGCAAGGTAAAGTGATGTGGCTGCCGTTAAAGCGGCTGAAGAGCTAAGAGCCGAACAGGCTGCTCACTGCCAGAGCAAGAAGGAAATTGCCGAGATGGCCATAAAATTGAAGGATGCTACCGACCGCTGTAAATTTCTTGAACAAGAAGGTAGGGCGGCTCAGAAGGACCTTGAAAAGATCACTGCCGAAGCCAAGGATACTCGCTCTGCCATGAGAGCGATGAAGGAGGAGCTGCGTCAGGCCGGAGATATCACGGCTAGAAAGCCTTATATGCTGCGGATGAAGTTCGGAGACCCCAAGTATGTTCCATTAGACCGGCAGTGGACTGCGGAAAACGCTTATCTGGATTAGGCCGCAAGTGCGGCGGACGCGACCGAACACTTCTGCAGCCGAGGTGACCATGAATTGGAAGAGCTTTTTTGGTCGCAGTACCACAATCCAGAACGCCCACTGTCAGTATCCGGCCGTTTAGCCGCCTGGGCGGAGCTGAACAGATTATCCGGACTCGCCATGAGGTATGTTGCGAGTCGTCTGTGGCCGGGGAAGCCGGAGCCGAAGAGTTATTTTGGCTTGGTGCAGCAGTTTCTTGGTTTGGTGCCACATGTTGATGCAATGAAGAGGTCGGCGTGCATAGAGGGCGCACAGATGGCTCTTGCCCGTGTCAAAACATACTGGGCAGATATGAAGGCCAGTATTGTTGCGTCCCAGGATTCGGACGAAAGCCAAGTACCTGCCAAGCACTATTTTGAGGAAGTTCTTCTTGGCGCTTGTATAATAGAGTCGCAGTGCTCGAAGGATGTTGTATTCGAATAGCTTATACTATTTGTAAAACGAATTTTGTTTTTATGAAAAAAGCTTTTTATACTTGTGCTTGCAAGAATCATGATGCCTCCTGTGCGGCCGTTTAATGTATATATTTGTTTATAACCTGAAAGATGACAGTCGTTGGCTTCAGCCCCCATGCATAGAATGCGGGGGTGTTCGCAAAAAGGCGCCTTTTCACACTTAATCCAACGTCTTGGTCCTACAAAGGAGGTGGTGGCACGGCGAACTAGGCAACCGGACTATAATGCTTTATCACTTTCACTTAGCCATAGGAGTTTGACAGTGGGGCTACTGAATAGCCCCTAGGGGCACCGCGCTCGCCCGAATTCGGGGCGCGAGTGTGCCTGACCGGGAAGCGGCCCTTCGTTAATGCCGGGGAATCATAAAGATTCCGAAAGTGATCGAGTGGTTGACCAGTCTCTCGCTATATCATGACAGTCAGTTTTCGGCTTTCTCTACTGAGGTGCTCACCTGGCCGAACCGGGGCACAATCGCAGTAGTTCTCCTGGTGTCGCGTTAGCCGATATAACGGAACGTAAGGCAGCAAAACACAGGAGTCGGGCAAACTCGCGACGCCGAACACTCCCTAAGGTATTCGGTCTTTATGAAGACGGGCCGAAATAGAGCCCTTGGTAAAAAAGCCCCTAGTGTCCAGGTATGTGCAAAAATTCTGGCGTGGCCACATGCCAAGACGCCAGCCTCCTCCTCGGCTATAGAGAAAACCGGGGGATGTTATCAACAAGAGACAGTAAAAAAGGTTTACGCAGGGTCTTAATCTGAAAAGAATCCTTGAAATGGGTCCCTGCTGCACGTCTGCGCATGTGTCTCCGTTGTGCCATATCCTGGACGGGCGTAGCACAATGTTCGTCTTTGAAAGAGAGGAACTTAGTAAAAAAATAAGCGTGCAAGAAACCTATATCAAAATAAATAAAATATAGTTGGAGCAGGAGGTGGGCCGTATTGTCTCCGGGCGTGAGCACACGGAGCCCCTTGCATGGGGGTATGCGGTTATTAAGCATGTTGACGCCGGACCCGTCTAGCCGTGTCCGGGATAGTAGGGTTGGATTTGTGGGTGGCTGTCTAGGCAGCCTCACCCTTGCCCGTACTTTGGGGGTCAATTTATGTTCCCCTGTAATGAAATGATGCCCTTTGGGCCGGGCATTTTGATTGTAAGGGATGCGTAATGCGGTATTGTGTTAAAGCGGGCGAAAGCTTCACGTCCCAGTAGCGCTTGATAGCGACTTACGAATGGGGCGATGTGGAATGTTAGCTTTTCGCTTCGGAAGATGTTGGGTGATCCGAACGTGACTTCTAACGTAAGGGAACCCATACTTGGGGTATCCGGGCATGGCGTTACTCCTTGGAAGGAAGTGTTGCCGAGGTGGATTATAACTGGGTTTACCCCGAGTTTGCGGACTGTGTCCTGATATAACAGGTTCAAGTCACTGCCGCCGTCCATAAGGGCGTTTGTAAATTGGAGTCCGTTAATAATTGGATTTATGACCAAGGCAGTCCAGCCTGCGTTCTGGTCTCCTCTGGAGTAATCCTGATAATCGAAGGTGATTGGTTGTAACAACCAGTGGGGTTGCTCCTCCGGGGCTGGCTGTACGGCGCGTGTCTTCGTAGGTGCCGTTCTGCTCTTCCCTTTTGTCACATGAAGTAGATTTACTGTCTTGACTTCTTGTGGGAACTTCTTTTGTTCTCCGGTGTTCTACTTGTGGGGTGCATCGTCATCTTCGCTTGGTGTGTTGAGCCCCTTGTGTTCGGCGTTGAGCTTGCCGAACTGCTTAAAGACCCAACAATCTTTGTGGGTATGGTTTGTAGGTCTCCCCGAAGTGCTGTGGATTTGACATATTTTGTCCAAAATTTTGTTGAGGTTGGATAGCTCGTCCCTATCGTCTTTGGGGGCGGCTTTTTCTGATTTTGCCGAGAGCTTTTGAATCCGGCATTTACTGTCGTGCTCATTGGGATGTTGTCCTTTATCCGGCGCGGTTCTTTGTTACGGCGCGGCTCCCCGTTCCCATCTCTGGGTTCGGGCGTATTCGGGTCGCTTGTGCTGCTTCTCGCCAACCAGCTATCCTCTCCTGCACAAAAGCGGGTCATGAGGCTTGTTAACGCGGCCATTGTTCGCGTCTTTTCTTGGCCGAGGTGTCTGGCGGGCCATTCGTCTCGGACGCTATGCTTGAAAGCTGCTAGGGCCTCTACGTCTGGACAGTCGACTATCTGATTCTTTTTTATATGGAATCTGTTCCAGAGTTTCCGGGCTGACTCTCCGGGCTGCTGAGTTATATGACTCAGGTCATCTGCATCCGGCGGTCAGACATAGGTCCCTTGAAAATTTGCCCGGAAAGCATCCTCAAGCACTTCCCAACTTCCTATGGTGTTTTTGGGAAGGCTTTTAAGCCAATGCCGGGCTGGTCCTTTGAGCTTAAGGGGTAAGTATTTTATGGCGTGGAGGTCGTCTCCTGTGGCCATGTGTATGTGGAGGATGTAGTCCTCGATCCAGACTCCAGGGTCTGTTGTTCCGTCGTATGCTTCTATGTTCACTGGCTTGAATCCGGCTGGGAATTCATGGTCCAGCACCTCATCGGTAAAACATAGGGGGTGTGCGGCGCCCCTGTATTTAGGCGTGCCGCGGTGTTCGGGTATTTTTCGCATTGCATCACTCACTGGAGCTTGCTTTCTTGGCCTATACATGGATCTAGTTGGGCCAGTTTTCTGATGCGAATTCTTGGACGGATCATGCGCCATATTGAGTGCTGCATCCTTTGATGCGTGAGATTGATCGTAGGGTCGTCTATCCGACCTTGTGGCTTCCTTATTTCTTGACTGTGGGGGCTTTATGGCCTCTTCATCAAATTCTGGTAGTAGTTTCCGCTTCGGATAGCTCTTTGTGTGGCGACTGCTGCCGTACTTGTGTGCGGTATTGAGTACTTTGCCCATCTGATCCTCAGTGCATCTTCCGCTGTCTTGAGCCTCCGCTTCTGCTTTCTCAGGCTACGTGCAGTGGCAACGAGCCTTTGGTGGAGGTTCTGATGTTCCAGCAATTTGTCTGGTGTGAGGTCGTCCGGGCTATTATCTTTCCCGGGGATTGGTTGTTCGGATTGTCCGCCCTGTTTGGATGATCGAAAGGGGTGCAGAATATTCAGAGTCCGGAAAAGAGTCCGGCACCTTGGATTCACGGGCCTTGTAAAGGACTAGGCTGGTATTCGGCTCTATCGCCACAGAGATTGCGGCTCCTGGGGCGGCGTCCAACCGTCCGTCCCTGGCTAGCGCAATCGGCTCTGAGCTAATGGTCGGAGTGAACACCTGAGCGGCACTCTGGGTGCTGTCTGGCGGCAGAGCTAGATCATGCCCATCGAGACAGTGCGGCACGCCCGGTCGTGACTCGAATCTGTCGAAGATCAAGTCCCCGTGGATGTCGGTCGTGTAGTTTAAGCTTCGAAAACTAACCTGATGGTCAGGGGCGTAGCTTTCGATCTGCGCCAGATGGTCAAATGAGTTGGCCCGCAGTGCGAAGCCGCCGAATACCAAGATCTGTCCGGGGAGAAAAGTCTCATCCCGGACCACATCGCGATTGACGAGCGAAGAAGCCATCGGGCCTAAAGGCGACGACACAGAGGAACTCTCAATGAAAGCACCAATGTCGGTGTCAAAACCGGCGGATCTCAGGTAGGGGGTCCCGAACTGTGCGTCTAGGCGGATGGTAACACGAGACAAGGGACACGATGTTTTTACCCAGGTTTGGGCCCTCTCGATGGAGGTAAAACCCTACTCCTGCTTGATTAATATTGATGATATGGGTAGTACAAGAGTAGATCTACCACGAGATCGGGGTGGCTAAACCCTAGAATCTAGCCTATGGTATGATTGTTGTTCGTCCTACGGACTAAAACTCTCCGGTTTATATAGACACCGAAGAGGGCTAGGGTTACACAGAGTCGGTTACAATGGGAGGAGATCTTCATATCATATCGCCAAGCTTGCCTTCCACGCCAAGGAAAGTCCCATCCGGACACGGGACGGAGTCTTCAATCTTGTATCTTCATAGTCCGGGAGTCCGGCCAAAGATCTTAGTCCAGCCATCCGGACACCCCCTAATCCAGGACTCCCTCACTCATTGTCCGCTTCAACATAATTGGCAACCCGGGGCAAGTCATGACGAATATCACTTGGGAGTACCGCCTCTGCCCCATAAACCATGAAGAAAGGTGTATAACCCATAGATCGATTGGGGTGGTGTTTATGCTCCATAACACAGAAGGTAATTCCTCCACCCAACAACCCGGCGTCCTTTTCAAAGGAACCATAAGCCGGGGCTTGATACCTTTAAGATTTCCTGATTAGCTCTCTCAGCTTGACCATTAGACTGGGGGTGGGCCACTGATGACACATCAAGTCGGATGTGCTCTCTATGACAGAAGTCCTCCATCTCACCTTTGGAGAGGTTCGTGCCATTATCTGCGATGATGCTGTGTGGAAAACCGAAGCGGAAGATCACTTTCTTTATGAATTGAACCGCCGTGGCTACATCACACTTGCTTACTGGCTCCACCTGAACCCATTTAGTGAACTTATCAACTGCCACCATTAGGTGGGTCTTCTTATCTTTGGACCGCTTAAAAGGTCCTGCCATGTCAAGCCCCCAACTAGCAACTGGCCAAGTGATTGGAATCATCCTTAGCTCTTGAGCCGGAACATGAGCTCGGCGTGAAAATTTCTGACAAGCGTCGCACTGTTTCACCAAGTCGTCAACATCAACATCAGCCGTCAGCCAATAGAAGTCGTGACGAAAAGCTTTAGCAACCAAGGACTTTGAACCGGCGTGGTGACCACAGTCTCCTTTGTGGATCTCACGCAGAATCTCACGGCCTTCTTCAGGGGAAACACAACGCTGGAACACACCCGAGACACTGCAGTGGTGTAACTCGCCATTGTGAATAACCATGGACTTGGACCACCGGATTATCTGTCTGGCCAAAACTTCATCTTCTGGTAACCCACCCCAGTTCATATACGCCAAATATGGAACCGTCCAATCCGGAATAATATGCAAAGCGGGCAGCAATTGAGCCCCGGGGTCAGGAATAGCGAGTTCCTCCTCTGTAGGCAACTTAACCGACGGGTTATGCAAAACATCCAGAAAGGTATTGGGTGGCACCGGTTTACGCTGAGACCCCAGCCGTCTTAAAGCATCTACTGCTTCATTTTTTGCACCAATCAATGTGCTCAACCTGATAACCCTTGAAGTGACCAGCAACAATACCTACCTCTCGTCTGTAAGCCGCCATGAGTGGATCCTTAGAATCCCAAGTACCAGAAACTTGCTGAGCCATCAGATCAGAGTCCACAAAGCATTGTACCCGACTTAAGTTCATTTCCTTAGCCACTCGAAGACCGTGAAGCAAGGCCTCGTACTTAGCTACATTGTTAGCACAAGGAAACATTAAGCGGAGAACATAACGAATTTTATCACCTCGAGGGGAAGTAAGGACAACTCATACCCCCAAGCCCTCCAATTGCCTGCACCCGTCGAAGTGGATAGTACAGTATGTGTTATCTCGTTTGTCTTCCAATGCCTGCAGCTCTGTCTAGTCATTGATGAAGTCCACAAGTGCCTGGGATTTGATAGCTGTCCGAGGCATGTATTTCAATCCATGCGGTCCAAGCTCAATGGCCCACTTAGCAATCCGGCCAGTTGCCTCCTTGTTCTGAATTATATCTACCAAAGGAGCGGAACTGACCACTGTGATGGGGTGGCCCTGAAAGTATTGCTTAAGCTTCCAACTCACCATGAAAACCCCATGCACAAGCTTCTGCCAATGCGGATATCTTTGCTTTGACTCAATGAGCACCTCGATGATATAGTAAACCGGCCTTTGAACCGGATATTCCTTCCCAGCTTCCTTGCGCTAGACCATAATAGCCACGCTGACGGCCCAGGCATTAGCAGCCACATACAGCAACAGCGGCTCCTTATCAACCGAAGCAGCAAGAACTGGTGGTTCGGCCAACTGCTTCTTCAAATCCTCAAACGCCGCATCAGTAGCGTTACTCCAGACAAAAGTGTATCTCTTCTTCAACATCTGATACAGAGGGATTTCCTTCTCTCCCAAACAACTAATAAACCGGCTCAAGGCCGCAATACGACCTGCCAGACGTTGAACATCATTGATACACACCGGTTTAGCCAGACACATAATAGCCTTGATCTTTTCTGGATTAGCTTCAATGCCCCTGTTAGACACCAGAAAACCTAAGAGCTTGCCTGCTGGAACACCAAAAATGCACTTGGCCAGATTGAGCATCATCTTATAAACCCAAAGATTGTCAAAGGTCTCTTTCAAGTAATCTATCAGTGTCTCCTTCTTTCTGGACTTGACCACAATATCGTCCACATAAGCATGAACATTGCACCCAATTTGAGTATGAAGACAATTCTGCACACATCGCAGATAAGTCGCCTGGGCACTCTTGAGCCCAAAGGGCATAGACACATAGCAGATGGCTCCAAAGGGAGTTATAAAAGTTGTTTTCTCCTGGTCCTTAACCGCCATCTTGATCTGATGATAACCAGAATAAGCATCTAACAAACTCAAACGCTCACAACCCGCCGTAGCATCAATGATCTGATCAATACGAGGGAGAGCAAAAGGATCGTCCGGACAAGCCTTGTTCAAGTCCGTGTAATCCACACACATGCGCCAAGTGCCATTCTTCTTAAGCACCAGTACCGGATTAGCCAGCCACTCCAGATGAAAAACCTCAATGATAAATCCTGCTGCCAAAAGCCGGGCTACCTCCTCACCATTAGCCTTCCGCCTTTCTTCATTGAAGCGGCGAAGAAATTGCTTGATCGGCTTAAACTTGGGATCAATATTGAGATTGTGCTCAGCGAGTTCCCTCGGTACACCTGGCATGTTAGAAGACTTCCATGCAAAGATGTCTCGGTTCTCACGGATGAACGCGATGAGCGCGCTTTCCTATTTTGGATCCAGATTAGTGCTGATACTAAACTGCTTGGATGAATCGCCAGCAACAAAATCAATCAGTTTAGTTTCATCAGCCAGTTTAAACTTCAGGGTCGGGTCATGCTCTGTGGTGGGCTTCTTCAGAGGAGTCATATCTGCCAGATCAACAATGTCCTTGTACAATTTCAACTCTTCCGCCACACAAACTGATTCAGCATAAGTCGCATCACCCTCTTCGTAGTCCAAAGAAATCTTACGACTCCCATGTACCGTAATGGTCCCCAGATGACCCGGCATTTTGAGCTATAGATAAACATAACAGGGCCTCACCATGAACTTTGCATAAGCCTGTCTACCAAACAGGGCATGATATGGGCTCTGGATTTTCACCACCTCAAAATTTAAAGTTTCTGACCTGGAATCATGGTCATCTCCAAATACAACCTCTAAATTTATCTTACCAACTGGGTACGCTGATTTACCTGGTACCACCCCGTGGAAAATAGTGTTTGACGGTTTAAGATTCTTATCCGCCAACCCCATGTGACGGAAGGTTTCATAGTACAGAATGTAGATACTGCTCCCTCCATCCATGAGTACCTTGGTGAACTTATAACCCCCAACCCGAGGTGCCACCACCAAAGCCAGATGACCCGGATTATCAACCCGGGGTGGATGATCCTCTCTGCTCCACACAATGGGCTGCTCAGACCAACGCAAGTAACGAGTCACTGCCGGTTCAACGGCGTTAACTGCCCTTTTGTGAAGCTTTTGATCGTGTTTGCACAAACTAGTGGCTGAAAACATGATACCGCCCACTGTTCAACTGGTTCGGATGACTCTGATAACCCGATTGTTGCTGATTCCCTTGATGATTCTGCTGATTATAACCACCCTGGTTGTTCTGATTGCCCTGGTTATTCTGGAAGCCTGAGCTTGAACCGCCTCCGTCGTAACCCGGCCCATGAGACCTGGGACCTGAACTGCCAGATGGACCCTGATCATACCAGAAAAGATCAGAGTTTTTGAACTCTCGCATAACGAAACAATCCTTCCAGAGGTGCGTGGCTGGAACCTCCTTCGTCCCATGCTTTGAGCAAGGCTGGTTCAACAAGCGCTTGCCAATTCATACCTCCACCCCGCTAGGGCGGTTTACCCTTGCGATGCTGAGTGTTACCCTGTACATTGGTGTTAGCCACAAAATCTGAACCGTTCACTTTACACTTACCATTGATACTGTGGCCCGCCGGATTAGGCTACTGCCCCTTGGTGTTGCCCCTCTTCTTTACCTTCCCTGGCTTTTCCTCATCAGACTCAGGATCCTTGGTACTACCAGAGTCAACATACTTAATCAGAGCCCCCATGAGTGTGCCCATGTCATTGCAGTGACGCTTGAGCCGTCCCAACTTCATCTTCAAAGGTTTAAACTTGCAATTGCCCTCCAATGTTGTAATTGCCGAATCTGCATTGATGCGGTCTGATGAATGTAGGATCTCAGAAACCCGGCGCACCCAATGGGTAGTTGATTCATTTTCTCCTTGAACACAAGCGGCCAGATCAACGATTGACATCAGTTGCTTGCAAGTATCCTTGATTTGCCGATAAACCGGCTCTTCAATTCATCCCATGACCTAATAGAATTAGGGGGCAAACTCTTTAGCCAAGTGTGAGTTGTTCCTTCTAGCATCATACAGAAGTACTTAGCGCACGCCGCTCCATCCATGTCCAGCATCTCCATGGCCATCTCATAGCTTTCTACCCATGACTCGGGGTGTAAGTCAGCAGTGTAATTAGGTACCTTTCGTGGACCCTTGAAATCCTTAGGTAAACGTACATTGCGTAGGGACGGTGTGAGACATGGCACCCCGAAGTGGTAAAAGCAACTCCTGGCTCCACTGTAATAGTTGCACGAACCGGCGTAAGCTGACGCTCCATGTCATGCGCAGTTAATCCAGCTCCTCGGCGCGCTCGTCTCTCGTCCACTACATCCTGTGCTTCCTTCTTTCCCCCTGCCGGGTTAGGCCTCCGTGGCGGATTATGATTCCGTCCACTGCTTGGCACAGCGGGCCCTTCAACATGCCTGCTGTAACTCTGGCTTGGGCGAGGGGTAGAGTGAATCCTGTCCCAACTGTAGGAATAAGCCTGCTGCTGAACCATTGCTGTCTGGAGTAAATCTCTAGCCCGTCGTGTCTCAACCGCCACGGGGGAATCACCCTCCATTGGAATGGCAGCCAATCTTGACGCCGCAGCAATCATATTATCCAATGGGGTAGGAAAGTGACCCAGTGGTGTTGGCATGTACTGTGGCAGATCACGGTTCTGTTGAGGCGGGTCCATCGCGCGTGGCTGATCTGGTACTCCTGTCCTGGGTGCTTCAACTCGGTTTACCATGGGCGGGTTATTGGTTCCTGCTCCTGGTGTATTGAAAAGATTCCTTGCTTCGTAAACCGGCGGTAGACGAGACTAGTGCCTCCTCCTCATCACCTCGTTTGAAGCGTTCTGGTCCAGCATAAGCTGGTAAGACTCCGCATGAACTCGCTAAGCCTGAGCATCCAAAGCGATCCGCTCCTCGGCCATCCTGGTTTCCTCAGCGGCCATGTCCTCCTTAGCCTGAGCTATTTGATCCCGCAATTTTCTGACCTCTGCATTATGCTCATCCCGATTGTCCGAATTAACCTCGATGGTCAACAATGTTGCTAAAGTGTACAACAAACTGGACAAGACTTGAACAGGCGGGCGCGAGGGGCCTCCTGCCCCAGCTGCCGATCCGGAAATCATCGCCGCCGATGTTGAAGATTGAGGCGCGAGCTGTGTGCCAGCCATGAAGATTGCAACCCGGTTTGGCGGTTCAAAGGGGTCCAAAATACTACCGCCATCGGAACAACCTCCGAACAGGCTATCCTGCACTTGGTACAATGACTCGGTCTCACCAGTGGATGAATCACAATCGAAATAGACGGCTGTCTCACCATTGGATACCGGTTCAGATTCTGTACCATGGATGAATCCTAGGAAAGCATGCTTCGTGGCGGGCTGAACTTGGGCAGGGCTCGCACGCTGAGCCGTCTCGAAGAGGTTGGTGCAGATGTCCGGCTTAGGGCCCGGTTCACTGATCTTGCTGATGAAGACGTGAATTCCTCCGAAGGGGACCCGGTACTCATACTCGATTGAGCCGGCGTCGGGGCCCCAACCTGCATCGTCGATGTAGATCTTACCACGATGACTCTTAGTCATCCGGCCCAATGCATATCCCTTGAATCCTTCGAACTTGCCCTCCAAGAACTTGAAACCGTCATGCGATTGCCCCATGGTGGGCTCCAACTTTCATGGAACTATCATGTCAGATGTCGTAGTGAAAGGACTTAGTCGTGGAGCCATTGCGACTAGGTTAGCTTAGAGAGGTTAAACCGGACAAAGGACACAGGGAGTTTATACTGGTTCGGCCCCTTGTGGTGAAGGTAAAATCCTATGATCCAGTTGTGGTGGAATTGATGGGGTCTCGATAACTAGGGAGCAAACACGCTTTGCCTAGTTCTCGAGTTGCTGTTTCTTGTCCCTGAACCGCCGCCGGGTCATCCCTATATATACATAGGTTGACGGTCGGCCGGTCTACAGAATCCCGAGACCGGCTCATACAAGTGTCCGGCTCGGTTTCTTCCTTTCCCTAACTTACAACACAAGTTACACGCCTCATGGCGGTTTACACACATGGGCCCTAATCCGCCATTGGGCTTTGGGCCTCTAAGCTTCCATAGTAAAGCACCATTGTAACGCCCCGGATTTGATGCGCCAGGTGTCTGCCATGTCATTTGTTTGCGTATTGCATTTTATCATGTCATCATGTGCATCTCATTTTGCATACGTGTTCGTCTCATGCATCCGAGCATTTTCCCCGTTGTCCGTTTTGCAATCCGGCATTCCTATGTCATCCGGCGTTCCCCTTTTGCCTCTTTTCGTGTGCGGGTGTTAAACATTCTCGGAACGGACGGAGGTTTGCCACGCGGCCTTGGTATAGCATCGGTACACCGCATGTCAAGTTTCGTGCCATTTGGAGGTCGTTTGACGCTCCAACGGTTAACCGGGTAGCCGCAAAGCCTGTTTTGTCTTGCAGCCCAACACCCCTCCAAAGTGGCCCATAACCCATCTAAGTCACATCCATGATCTCGGTCGTTCGATCACGATCACGTGGCCGAAAACCGCTCCTCATTTGGACTCTCCTAACTCCCTGTACCTATATATATACCTTCCTCTTCGAAATTCGTGGTCCAAACCCTAGCCATCTTCATCCTCGCGCCACTGGACACGTCCGCCCGTGCCGGACATGTCCACCGGACACCTCACCCGAACCAATCACGACGCGCCACGTCGCCTTCCCCGCTGCCTCAGCCAACCAGCCGCCGCCATGTCACCGCCGTCTGTCCCACGCGCCGCCGCGGCCCGCGGGGCCCGAGGCCGGCCCGCCCGGGCCCAGATCCGCCGCCTCCCGGATCCAGCCCCGCCAACCGCTCGTCACCGGCGCCCTGCCTTGCCGTGCGCCTCCCCCGCCCGATCTTCGCCGTGCCACCGACCAAGCTCCTCCGTGGCCTCGTCGGCCGCCGCCCCTCTGCCGCCACTGGCGCTCGTCGCTCCGCCCCGCCGCCTAATTCCTCGCCGACGTCGCCGTTGGGAGCTCCGCCACCGCCCGGATCGGGAGGTTCCCGAGAACCCCGCCTCCAGTCGCGGTAGCCAGCCCCCTCGCCATCGCCGGCCATTTCTGGCTCGGGTCCGGTGAGACCCGCCGGAGGCCGCCCGGAGTCGCCGCCCCTGACCTCCATAGCCGCTCGCCGTCAACCCTCCCGTGTCGCCGCCGTTATCCTCCTCGGGTCCGGCGAGATCCGGGAGGATCCGCCCTGGATCCCCTCGTCCCACACCCAGCCCCCTCGAACCAAACCTCGTCCTGCACCGTCCCGTCCCGGATCCACCTCATCCAACTGCGTCCTGAGAGGTTGTTTTTTTTGCTTAAGTCCCTGAGATTTGTGCATTATGAACCCATGTTCATCGCATCATAATTTCACATGTGCTGCTTCGTTTTGCGTGTATAATATATCAAAATGTTCATTTTGTTCCATTCTTCCATGCTTGTTTGAGATCATCTTGATGCCCGAATCATCGTTGCAAGAGTGCTATATGATGTTAATCTCCTGAAACTGTTATAACTTGATGATTTGTCATTTTTGTTGCATTTGATGTGTGCACCCTATGAGCATGAGATCTACATGTGTTTTGTACTACATCATGCCTTCTTTACAGAGGTGCAATGTCTTACTTAGTGCATCAAGCTTGTTAAGTAGGGTACTTGCTGTTGCTGTTTTGTTTGGCTGAATCTGCTATATCATGATGCTATGTAAACCTGCTGCTACAAGTCATTCTATGCATAATCTGGAGATGTTCACTAAGGATGTTTTGTTATACATGTCATTCTCTATCCATACATGCCCCTGGTTGCAATTATAGACTGCCTTAGCTTGTTGTAATCTTGCTCTCAAATTGCTAAATAATGTTGCTGTCAGCCTGTTAACATTAAGTTCAGTTTTGCCATGTGCTTTACTAGTGATCCATGCACCCTATGAACTTGCTCCTGCCATGCTTAGCTTCATAAACATGTCATCCTACTATTGGTAATCTTGTCATGCCATCTATTGCTCTGTGGTGAGTGGTACAAGCTCACCAATATGCCTACTTATCGTTGTTCCTACCATGTTTGAATCTGTCATATCATTTGCCATGTTTACATGGGTGCCGTCATATCTTCTGGTCCTTTTTGGATCATAGTCAGTAAGGGACTTTTGTTCTATGAAATTAGTAGATGCATGCCATGCCTTTTATTGCCATTATAAGTTCCTGTAGCATGTTGTTTGATGGCTCTAAACATTGCAACCTGATATTATTTCTGCTAAGCCTGTAAACTGTTATTATTTGCAATCTTGCCATGTCTTTTTGAGCATGTTCTAGTGTTTTCTGGAGATAGCTCAGTGTTCATGTTTTGTTATGCTTTACCTGTAGATCAAGTCCATGCCTTTTTTTATGTTGAGGTGTTGTAGCATCTTGTCTTGATGCTTGCAAGATGCCTTGTTGCTGTTTTTTGGACAGCTTGTATTTTAAACTTGTTTCATGTGTGTGTGTTGAACCGTTGCTCTGTTGTGAGTGTGCTCTATATGAAACTTTCTTGATTTTGCATGTAGTTTCATATTATCATGTTGAGTCCTTGTTTTGAGGTGTTTTCTTGATGTTTGTATGCATTTTGTATCAATGCCATGTTTATCTTGTTTTGCTCATATCTTCTAGGCCGTTGCTCCGAATTAAATGAACTTTATATGTAACTTGACTAGAATCTCATGTAGATCATCTTGGTGCTCTTTAACTTGCTGTTTAACAACTTCAACTTAATGTTTGTTCAGATCTGGACCAATTTCGAAATTTGCATATGAGGACTTACCGGAATTGTTATATGTTGTTTTCGGCCTCATTTAAACTTGCCTTGATGTGTTGTTCTTGTTTGCATCATCTCTTGCCATGAGTACACTATGGGAAACAAGTAATTTGCCTTCTGTGGATTACAGACGGCAAAGACCTAAATCCAGATGGCAAAGATTTTGCCGTCAGGAAGCAGACGGCAAACTCAAACGACAAAGATAAGTCGGCAACGAATTCTTTGCCGCCAGCTTTTCATCGGGCAGACGGCAAAGACTTTGCCGTCAGCTTTTTGTATTTGCGGTCAGCACAACCAACCAGACAACAAAGAAAAGCAGACTAACAGAGCGGTCACCCTAACGGACATCATCAATTGTTTGCCGTCAACGCAAACTAAAACAAACGGCAAAGAATTCATGCTTCGCTGTCATCCAGCCCAACCACCAGACGACAAAGTGCTTTTTTTATATTAAAAAATAGACGTGGCACATTGTATGCGATAAGACGGACGTTTATTAGCAATGATTCCCGGACATGTCCAGCCGCCGGCGTCTCTTGAGAGTTGGATTCGCCCGGACGGTTGTACTGTTGTTTGCCTGCGCGGCTGCCGAAGTCGTATTGCTATTTGCCCACGCTGCTGCCAGAGGCTCTGGTCGCTCGCTTGTGCTGGAGAGAGAGGAGGAGGCGCATGAGGGGGAAGGTAAACAGGGTCGGCCGCTCTGCTCTACCCGCCGCCACCCCTCGCCGGAGGCCCTGCTCGCTCGCCGACGTTGCTGTCGTAGGGAGGAGGTGCAAAAGGAGAGAAGGAGGCTGCCGGTGGGAGGAGGTGTGGAGGGAGAGAAGGACGCCCTGCCCACGGCCACCACCGGATGCCCTGCCCAACGTCGTCCTGCCCGCCTTGCCCTGCCTGCCGCCACCATGCACGACGCCGCCCTACCCTGCCCTGCCCGCCGGCCGCCCGCCTTGCCATGTCCGCCGTTCTCTCTCCAATCCATGGTGACGGGGATGGGGCCGGCTCGACGGAGGATGAGGGACGGGGTCGACTCGAGGGAGAAGGAGAGAGGCAGGGCCGGCGGCAGCGAGCGTGGCGTGATGTCCGGCGGCGAGAGGGGCGGGGCGGCTTGGGAGTCACTAGAGAAAGAGAGAGATGGGTACGAGAGTTTCTGCCACGAGATGAGAGAGAGCTGCGTACGAGAGAGATAAGGGATAGAGAAGTAGGTGGGGTCGGTTGGGAGAGAGCACGTGGTGAGGTGCATGGAAGATAGAACCTGGTGGGGGCCTGGCCGCGTGGGAGAGAGATCAGGGAGAGATGTGCGGTGCCGATAGTGCCACCTCATCGATCCAGGAGATCGATCCGCGAGGTGTGTTTCTTCTTTGCCATCTGCCGTTTTAATTATAGACGACAAATAATGTCTTTGTCGTCTACATTTTCTATTACACACAACAAAGTATTTTGCCGTCTGCTAATTTTTCTACAGACAGTAAAGCAAGTCTTTGCCGTCTATAATAAAAACATAGACAACAAAGTATGTCTTTGCCGTCTGTATTAAAAACGTAGACGGCAAAGTATGTCTTTGCCGTCTGTAATAGAAACCGCAGACGGCAAATTAGTCTTTTCTGTCAACCATTCTTTGCCGTCTGCTGATGACGGCAAACCCTTTCTTTGCCATCTGCCCCGACGAAATGTTGACGACAAAGAAATTATTGATGGCAAATCTTCTGTTTCCCGTAGTGGTAGCTCCATGTAGCTTTGTCATGCATCATGCTTGTTGTGCATCATGTCTTGTCTATGTGTGGTGTGTTTACCATGTTGTGTGCTTCTTCTCGATAGTTCCCGTTTCATTGCGATCGTGAGGATTCGTTCGTCTACGCTTGGTTTGGCTTCATCCGTTCATCTTCTTCATGGATTCGTTCTTCTTCCTAGCGGGATTTCAGGCAAGATGACCGTGACCCTGGATCTCTACTATCATTTCTATGCTAGTTGCTTCGTTCTATCGCTTTTCTGCGCTACCTATCACTTGTTCTTCAAGCCTCCCAATTTGCCATGTCAGCCTCTAACCTTTTTCACCCTTCCTAGCAAACCATTGTTTGGCTATGTTACCGCTTTGCTCAGCCCCTCTTATAGCATTGCTAGTTGCAGGTGAAGTTGAAGATTGCTCCATGGTGGACAGGATTATGTTGGGATATCACAATATCTCTTATTTATTTAATGCATCTATATACTTGGTAAAGGGTGGAAGGCTCGGCCTTATGCCTGGCTTTTTGTTCCACTCTTACCGCCCTAGTTTCCGTCACACCGGTGTTATGTTCCCGGATTTTGCGCTCCTTACGCGGTTGGGTGATTTATGGGACCCCCTTGACAGTTCGCTTTGAATAAAACTCCTCCAGCAATGCCCAACCTTGGTTTTACCATTTGCCTCACCTAGCCCTTTTTCCCTTGGGTTTCCGGAGCCCGAGGGTCATCTTTATTTTAACCCCCCTGGGCCAGTGCTCCTTCGAGTGTTGGTCCAAACCGGGTAGACTGCGGGGCCACCACGGGGCAACTCGTGGGCTGGTTTTACTCGTAGGCTGACCTATCCGGTGTTGCCCTGAGAACGAGATATGTGCAGCTCCTATCGGGATTGTCGGCGCATCGGACGGCTTTACTGGTCTTGTTTTACCATTGTCGAAATGTCTTGTAAACCGGGATTCCGAGACTGATCTGGTCTTCCTAGGAGAAGGTATATCCTTCGTTGATCGTGAGAGCTTATCATGGGCTAAGCTGGGACACCCCTGCAGGGTATAAACTTTCGAAAGCCGTGCCCGCGGTTATGTGGCAGATGGGAATTTGTTAATGTCCGGTTGTAGATAACTTGACACCAGATACGAATTAAAATGCATCAACCGTGTGTGTAGCCGTGATGGTCTCTTTTCGGCGGAGTTCGGGAAGTGAACACGGTTTTGGGTTATGTTTGACGTAAGTAGGAGTTCAGGATCACTTCTTGATCATTGCTAGCTTCACGACTGTTCCGTTTGCTCTCTTCTTGCTCTTATTTGCGTATGTTAGCCACCATATATGCTTAGTCGATGCTGCAACCTCACCACTTTACCCCTTCCTTACCCCTTTAAGCTTTGCTAGTCTTGATACCCATGGTAATGGGATTGCTGAGTCCTCATGGCTCACAAATTACTACAACAACAGTTGCAGGTACAGGTTACGCGATGATCTTGACCCGAGCGCGATGTTTACTTGTTTTGGAGTTCTTCTTCTACTTCTTCTTTGATCAGGGGATAGGTTCCAGGTCGGCAGCCTGGGCTAGCAGGGTGGATGTCGTTTGAGTTTCTGTTTGTGTTTCATACGTAGTCGGATGTTGCTCTTATGTATGATATATGGTTGTATTCATGTGTCATTGGATGTATTGGATGTATCCCCACTATTATGTAATGTTGATGTAATGATATCCACCTTGCAAAAGCGTCTTCGAGATGCGCTTCTATCCTTGGTGGGACCTTCGCATTCCTTTAGGATAGGGTCGCATCTTGGGCGTGACAGCCATAGTCTTCATCTTCATAGGCTTCTATACAGATGACTCCTTGTGGGTATAATCCGGCCCCTCCTGGGTGGTTTATACTCAGTAGTCATATCCCCAACAGTAGTGTTGGGAGGCTAATAGAAAGCAACTATGAAAACAACTTGACTAAGAAAAAAATCAGCTTTCATATGCATATTTGTAACTTCTATCGTTGTGCATGAAAAAGTTTGTGTATTCTTCTAAAGAAGCTTATGTTGATGATTTCTGATGGACACAATTATTTATGAAAAAAGTTGCAAGTGTCGAACAAACTATGACATTCCTATAAGGCAACTACTACAAAAAATAGTTGTGTAAAATGCAATTAATGTGCACACACCAACAGAGATGGAGTGAGAAAAAACTGACCATGTATTTACGGTCCAAGAGGTTGGATTTATTGAATTTCGATGCAATCTCTTTACTATCCCAGCAGTCCATTTGCCGCATCCTTGTCCGAGAAAAGCTTTCAACACAAGTGTACAAAAAATGAATGATCCAAGTAATGAATGGCATGTGTGCAATAAAAAGAAAATCTACATAGGCAAGTGATGATACATTTTTCCTTTTCTTACCGAGAACTAAGTGGCATAAGCACCTTCTTCGAGTTTGGTGGCAAGTTCATTATAATAGACAAAATGCCAATTTGAACAACGTGAGACAGTAGGAAACCTTCCTTTCTCATTGAATTTGTGAGCTCCCTCACGGTGACATGGTAACTGAGATAGTTTGTAACAATGGGGCTACAAAATAAAACAAGAACATAAAAAAAGAATTAAAAAAAGATTGCCAATGCATTATCTTCTTTGTGATCAAGACCTCCCCACCTAATCCAACACAAACCCACTCCCACCTCCTACTGCTAGCATATATTATATTTTTGATTTAGTTGCATGTACTACAAATTAAAATTGCCATTGTACACTTGGGTGACTTGCCTAAAAATTACACACTAGGAAAATAAAAAACTCGTTAGAACATAAACAAGTTTCGCATCCTAGGTTTGAAAAAAATAGTTCAAACATCATCGTACCTTGTATCTTCGTCTGGTGATTCTTCTTTGTTTAATCTGCCATGTAAAATAACCGACGAATATAGCTTATTGCCTTCAGCTTTAAAACAAAATGCTTTCTTGTCATCAAGGTCCATGAATGGAGATCGCTTGCATTGTCCAGGCTTGATGATCCTTCTCTCATGCTTATGTAAAACTTCCTCTCCTGAGCTGCTGCTACTATACTGCTTGTTGTTTGATCCCAATTCTTCTTGTTTGTGCTTTTGTTCTGGTGTGTTCTACATACATTGATTAGCTCCTGCTTCTGCACAGCCTAAAACACACTCCCTTGCCTTTTGTTCAACTTGTGTGCAAACTTCATCAATGGCTCCAATGTCCCATTCAAAGTCATCGTCGTCAATTTCTATGATATTTTCCCATGCTCCTAAAGTTTCTTTTACATTGTGGTGTTCAGAAACAAATAAATCATTGCATTTCCACCCTTCTCCTTCTTCTATACTACTTGCAGGATTATCTATGCCAAGATAAAATGAAGGGGCTGGACAGTATTCTTTATAAAAGTTTTCTCTTCACGAGCCTTCAAACTTTGGTGCATGCTGCACAGGTAGCTCCCTATCACAATGCCTACTTCAAACATTCTGCTTTGCTGGATCAGTGCACCTTGCAAAGAGCTCGTTTATATCTAACACATTTACTTCCAGTGCAGTGCTAGACTTCCGGTAGAATTGAAGGGACAGACGATTCTCCTTCATTTCATCAAATAGGTTTATTTGGTCAGCGTGAGTGCTAGTGACTTGAGCAACTTCTGTTGCATATACAGGCAATTTACCCTTAGCTATTAGCAGTTTTGTCTCTGGACTTGCTTCCCTCCTCTTTCTTATGCTAATGTCATTTTGAACTGCATTCTTTTCCTCTTCCACATACTGTGATGATACCTTCACTGACTGAGTCCCTCGAAAACATGATTGCTGTCGCCCATTCAAATCACCTAGTGGTTGCCTCGAAACCTCCTGGTTTGTTGTGCTTCCGGATAGTTGTGCAGCTTGTTTCGCGTTTACTGGAGGTTGTACTGAGACAGATGCCTTAGGAACTATTTGAGTTTCTTTAGATCCGCTTGAACTTCCTTGGTTCTTGTTTTTTTTATCCAAAAGACAGTTAACATTTTCAGACCTGACATCTTCCTTTGCAGTCGACTGGACATTTGACTCCTGAACTTAACTAATATCCATTGAAGCTGACTGCCTCTTCATGGTTCCATGTCCTGCTTACTCCTCAGTTGCTTGGCTCTGTTCAATGTGACTTGCCTTGTGAAGGGCTTGACTTGCCTCATTTTTTATCTAATTTGTCTATTCTTTATCAAGTGTTGCCTGACATCTTGAATCGACAACCAAAGACTGCCGCAATACGGCCCCTGCTAACACAACTACTGATGTTTTGCTTGGTTCACAACTTGCCTGGTTTTTGTTGGCAGTTGCCTTTTCTTGATCAGGAACTTGCTCCTCAACTGTTTGACTCTGTTTACTGTGACTTGCCTCATTTATGTCCTGGGTTGCATGATTTTGAACATTGGTTGTCTGGCATCTTGAATCGACCCCCAAAGACTACTGCGACACTGCCCTTGCTGACACAACTCCTCCTTCCATGATTGGTTCACATGTTGGCTGCTGCTTTGGGGCGATTGCCCCCTGTTTTTTTTACTATTTACTGCAAGGCAACAGCCTCACAGTCCTTTATTAATAACTAAAAAAGAAGAATAGTTACAAGTTTACAAATTTACAGGAAAAGAGAAAAGATACTTACAAGAAAAGGGTCTAAGAAAGGTTAGCTATCCAAGATAGTAAACTATCTTTATACTTACATCTAATCCTATGAGACAGAAGAGAAATGTGATGGATAAAGTTCCTTCTCCAAGCTCTAAAAGAAGGTTGCTCATTTTTGAAGATCTTCCCATTCCTTTGTGTCCAAATATTCCAAGTAGTAGTGAAGACAACCTCAGTGAAGAATGGATGACTGAAATCCCTCCTAACTGTTTGAGCCATCTCGTATGTGGTTTGGTTCGGTTGAACAGACCAAGAAATCCCAAGATAGTTCCAAACCCTTTGGCTAAAATTGCAAGCAAAGAAAAGATGAGCCCGATCCTCATGATGTGCAAGGTTTCATAGCACACATGTGTCATCCTGGATGATCCAATGACAACGTTGCATCATATCCCAAGTGTTCAAATGATCCATTAAGAGAAGCCAGCCAAACACTTTGAACTTGAGCGTGCATGCACACTTCCAAATCCATTTGAAGATGGGGTCAACCACTAGGTGTGAGAGGTAAGAGCCATAGTATATCTCTGACATAAAAACACCAGACTTCGAAGGCCACTTCCAAATGTCATTGCTCTCACCATCCAGACTGATCAAAGACAGCAGGGCCTGGAGCTGTGTGAATTCCGAGTAGGCCTCCTATGACAAAGGCAAATGGAAATGATCCAAGAGATCAGGCCGCTCCATAAACTCCTTGATAGTGATTGCATCATCAACTACAAATGAATGTAGCCTCGGGAAGCAGTCGCGTAAAAGGACAACACGATTTCCCAGCTGCCAACGGTCCAGCCAAAAAAGCATCGTGTCGCCAACATGAACTTGTGGAACAGCTAGCTTGCAAAAATTAGGATATAAACGCATGACATCAGGCCACCAAAAGGATCCATAGTTCTGGGTGCTTTGGGGTGGTGACGATGCATAATAAGTGTCCCAAATTAATGATACCCAAGGCACGTCCACTTTATTATAGAACTTGAAGAGATGCTTTAGTAAAAAACCCTCATTTTGAAAGCCCAAGTTAAGAACACCCAAACCACCGAATTTCTTCGGGCGACAAACTAAATCCCAAGTAGCCAATGATTGACGTGGGTTATCCGTGTTACCTCTCCACAAACATTGCCTCATGATTCGCTCTAACTGCTGCAAAATACCCTTGGGAAGAGATAAGGTACACAAGAAGTATATTGGCATGGAACACAACACTGACTGTAGAAGTTGTAGTCAGCTTCCTTGATTTAGCAGGCATGAGGAAGCAGATAAGCGTCACTTACGATCAACCAGAGGCAGAAGATCATAGATTGTAGGCCTAAAAGTTCCCATTGGCAATCTTAGATACGTGAATGGCATTGACCCAACATCGCATCCGAGCAAAGAAGCCACCCTAGCACCTTTCGCACAAGTCATGTTTATTGGAATGAGTGAGGACTTGCTAAAGTTTACACGTAATCCTGTTGACGCCGCAAATGTGTCAAGCATCTCCTTGAAAGCAATAAGCTGATCATTGATCGCAGGCAGAACAATTAAAGTGTCGTCAGCATATTGTACGATCGAGTAGTCGCTCGAACTGGTTGTGATTGGCAGTGAGAGGATGTTCCTGGAGCACATCTCGTTAACTACAGATTGCAATAAATCAACCGCAATCACAAAGAGCAATGGTGCGATAGGATCCCCCTGACGCACGCCCGTTCTGAAAACAAAGTGATTGCTCGGCACACTGTTGAGAAGCACAGAAGAAGATCCCGTAGACAATATGCTATTGATCCATCCAGTCCACCGGGAGTCAAAACCCTTGCATTATAAAATTCATAGAATAAGTTCATGCTCAATTGTGTCAAAGGCCTTCATGAAATCCAGCTTAAGGAGGACGATGGGTCGCTTCGAGGCTTTGCATTGGTGTATGTACTCAAAACACCAGGCCAGGCAATCTTGAATAGAATGACACCACAGAAAACCATATTGATTGTGGTGGATGCATCTGAGTATCACTTTATGAAGGCGGTTAGCAAGCAGCTTAGTTAAAAACTTCAAGCACGTGTTGGTCAATGAGATGGGCCGAAAGTCTTCGACAACTTCAGGGCTAAGCTTTTTGGGGATCAGAGTAATTAATGAAGTGTTAAGACATTCCAGATTGCATCTCCCCTCATAGAACTCCTTCACAAGTTGCATGAAATCCTCCTTTAGGATTGGCCAACAATTCTTTAAGAATAGACCAGAAAAACCATCGGGACCAGGAGCACGATCCGGTGGCATGTTCTTAATGACAGATTCAACCTTGGAATCAGAGAAAGGCCGAGATAAATCCTCAAGGCCATTAACACGCGCAATTAAGGTGTCCAAATCAAAACCCATGCGGATTCCTTTTGCATTGCCCATTCACTGATTAAAATCAGACCAAAACATGCCAGCTAGTTGTTGGTGATCCGAGACCACATTACCTTCTGCATTCTTAATTGAAGAAATTGTGTTTCTTCGAAACCTTTCGGTGGCCATGGCATGGAAAATTTTCGAATTTTCCTCACCAACTTTAATGCTGTGTATAGTACACCGTTGCCTGCAATATACAAATTTCCAATGTAAGATATCCTCCAGAAGCAATTTCACAATTCTCCTGAAATTAAACTCTGGCCTAGTTAAAGGCCTAATCTCCTCCAGTCCGTCAAAGTAAAGAATCAGTTTGTTGCAGTTAGAAATGAGTGCCTTAACTATGGACAGATTGAGGTGCCATTTCTTGAGGGCATATCGAAGTGCCTTGAATTTAGAGGTTTAAGGCAGCCGAGGATCTGGCCACAGATTTGTTCCAAACTTGAGCAACACAATCATAAAAGCTAGACAAATCAATCCAATAATTTTCAAAGCGAAAGACTTTAGCCTTAGGAATAGCAGTAGCAATCGAGACCACACACGGGATGTGATCAGAGGCCGTGCGTGCAAGCGGCAATACTAGCGTGTTGGGATGATCCGAAGTCCATGCAACTGAAGTAAAAAACTAGTCAATATGTTCAAGTAAAGGTTCAGTTTGCACATTTGACCAAGTGAATTGTCGTCCCTTAACTGGTAGCAAAACAAGACCCAAGTGGCCAATCACTTCATTAAACAGAAAGATATCGCTGACATTACACCCAGGTAGGTTACGATTTTCCAACGACCGCATAAAATTGAAATCGCCCAAAAGCAGCCTATTATCATCACAATTGATGTCAAGGTTGTATAACCATTGCACAAAAATCATCACGGGCCGGACCCTGACAAGGGCCATAAACTGACACTAGGGTCCAAACTTCAGAAGTATGCTTAGAGCGGAATTCCAGAATAATACCATAATGCCTTGCCTCAATTAGTAGACCAGTTTGAGACAACGGCCTACAGATTCAGGGCCGGAGGAGGCAGGGCGAGAAGACGACGGCCTGCGGTTGAGAAGCGTGTTTGAGACAGAAACATGCTCTGCGACGAGTCGGCGAAGGTGCTCGTCGGCTTGGCACTACCAAGGCAGCGTAGGGGCTGATTGATCATCTTTTCTTTCTAAATCGTTGAAGTTGTTGACCCTTTGACCAAAACATGCAAGCACTTGGCAAAGGAACATGTCCATTGGGATCAAGTACTCCCGTCCCCGTCCCCATTGATGTATTTGGTCAGTCTTGGACTTGTATATTTTTTGGGTATGCGGAGGACGAATCTGATTTTGATTCCGTGTCGTCTGTGTGACGACTCGGACTTCTTGCATCTGCAACTGTGGCTCTGTCAGGTTGCATCTTATGCTCTTCACGTAATATACAACATATTTGATCCATGATTTGATGTGTTGATAGCAGCAATTTGTCTTGGCATGTAGAACGATGATTGATATATTATACTCTTGGCTGAGTGTGGCGACGCTGATGTGGAAATTGCGTTGGGTTTCATTTCTTTGCGAGATTTCTCACGAACACCCATGAATCGGAAACCATACGATGGATCACCCATATCTGACGTACGCCGCTGTCAAAGAAACTTTTTCCCTCTGATCTGTTTTATGCGGACACTAAAACTTTTTTAATCTCAACTGATGAATTCAAAGTTGATGTAGATCCTTCCGGGCCTACTTTTTGTCATCTGACCAATTGCAATCTTCTCGAACCCTAGAAAAGCTCCCTCCAAGAATTCAACACCACCGTGCACACGCCCCACGGTGGGTGCCAACTGTCATGGAATTGTCACGGCAGATGTCCTTAGTGTCAGGACTTAGTCGCTAGGCCAACGCATCTATGTGGTAGCTTGAGAGGGGTTGATCGGGATGAGAGACGCAACACACAAGACAAGGATTTAGTCAGCTTCGGGCCCCGGGAAACATCATCCGGTAATAGCCCTACATGTTGTTTGTGGCTAGGTATCATTATGATCATGTGGGAGTCGCTGGTAAGCCGACTCTTTGTGTCTAGCCCTAGAGATTGTTTTTTCTCCCCTCTTGGGGTGCCCTGCCCCTCCTTATATAAGTTGGAGGGGCGGGTTACATGACTAGTCCTAGTAGGATTAGGATTACTCTATTACAAGTGGAGTCCTATTCTTGCTTCCTTTGTAAGGGAATATTCTATATGCTTTCTTCTTAAGTCGGCCCACCATGACATGAGCCGACCTTCTAGGCCTTGGGCCTAGTCTTCTATCTAACCAGACGTCAGGGCCATCCGTGAGTCGCTAGGCTCGTGAGTCGTCATACCAGTGAGCCGCCGGACTCGTAAGTCGCCAATCTTCAGGCGGGTTACCAATGAAACGCCAAGGCCGGCCGGGTCATACTTCCGGCCGGGTCATATCATGGGGTATATCCCCGACATTATCCCCCAGTTTAATTTGGAATTATCCATGTTAAACTGATCCTGTAAAATAAACACAAGAACAAACTTGATAGGTTGTGCTCCGGGTGAAATATTTTCTTGAACCGGCACCTGATCATCCTTAAGTCCTTGTCATTTCCTCTTGGATACATGCTCAAGATCTTATAGCAAATCTCCTTTAACATATATGTTCAAACTTTTCCAATGCAAAAAATACGGGCACTTCTTTTGGAAAATCCGGGTCAATAGGCCAACTTCATAATCAGATTGCTGACATTAGCTCTTGTAGAAAAATATTATAAGAAATAATCCATTTGAGTCGGCCTTTAATGCTCTGACTTTGATAAAAATATTGGTCTTTGAAATATTCAACTGATATTCGGTCGACTTAAAGATGTAGATCTTACCAATTTATGATTACCAAAATTGTCGGGTTATAAATAAATGATGTCGGATCATGTAGTTGTTGCTGATGCTGGGTCATGATTGTTGCGGACACTGGGTCAATCTGGTCTTCACAAAACTGATAATTTGAAGATGTTTCTCCCTTATATGCATATCACCTGTAGCCCCCAAGTGCCAGGTTGTCATGCTTGCAGCAATCTGGGACTTGTAATTGCCTTATGCTCATAAAAACTTCAACCAGTGTAGCCCCCAAGGGCCGGGTCATTATGCAATAATGAGTAGGGACTTTTGTATATAATTCATTGATAATAACATCATATGATGTAATCTCCACCATGGGGCTTTAACCCACGTCCACAAGGTTAAGAGCTTTGTACTCTACCAACTGAGTAATGGACCTTTTCAATATAATGGATTAAGGCTTGTGTGCCTTGAGGTTTTGACAGGAGCAATTGGTAGCCCCCAAGGGTCGGCTCATTATAATGTGATGAATCGGGTCTTCAATAATTTGAGCGACAAATGACTTTGCATTAGCCCCCAAGTGCCATGGTGCATGCTGGTAGTGACATGGGACTTGCATATCTGATATAATCATGATTTGAAAAATGTAGCCCCCAAGTGCCGGGTCATAACCCTGCAGCGACTCGGGACTATTCCTTTCATTGTAGAATAAATCATATCCATTGATAAAATAATAGCCATTGCGCTAAAGCGACTTTGAAAACCTCAATCATAACACTTATCGGTTGACAAGTAAATCCGGAGTTTAAATACTCGGCGGCTCTTGGCCGATGGCGACTTAATGCGTATTCATTGTAAGCCAGGATTTTTATAACCCGGCGGCTTATAGCCTTTGAGAAAATCCAGAATGGATAATCATTTTGAAGCATCAATTTTGATAATGATCTTGAACTTAATCATTTATATAAGTCATATTTCTGCAAATCATGCATAGAGTTTAAACAACATATGCCCTGGCAACTTAACGTCAAAGCCAGGGCGGGTAACAACCCAAAAATAATATAGTCTTTATGCAATTATGGAAAAGACTAGGATTAAGCCATTAAGGCCTAAACATACTGGCGACTTAAGGTCAAAAGCCAGGGCGGGTCATCCAACCTCGCATATTTATATAATCAGGAAAACATACCTGTAGAATTGGCTCATACTGCTGGCTTACATCGCCGTATCCAATAAGGGCAATAATCCAATGATTGATAAGCGCATGATTCGAATGGCGCAATCCAAAATATACCGGCGACTTAAAGTCCATAGCCATGGTCGGTTTAAACATAATCATGTATAAACAATAACATACCTGTGATATTGAATCGTACTGCCAGTTTATGATACCTGTGCAGTAAGGGTGATAACCCAAAACTTAGAAGCCAAACCTTCCAAGTATTAATATTGTCATATGCTGGCGACTTATCGTCCAAAGTCAAGCCGGTTTAAATAGAAACCACACATATATCCCTCAGATATGAACAAAAAGGTCTCAAGATAAACCCAAAAGATTGTTTTTTCAAAAAACTTAAGTCAAACAGAGAGAAAAACACGAGGCTTCTAATTCGAATATGACCAGTAAGCCGGACCAAAAGGGGTTAAGCTATGATTCAAATACGATCAAGAAGCCCCCTAGTGGGTTTGGCATTGCGCCGATCAGGAGGGTACCGACAGCTATGTTCTCTTTGGTTCGAATACGACCTATGTTTGAACAAGAAGCCCCCAAATGACCTTGAGACTTTTTTAACGACTCTGACTCGAATACGATCAAAGTCGGAACCAAAAGGGGTTAAGCTATGATTCGAATACGATCAAGAATTCCCTAGTGGGTTTGGCATTGCGCCGTTCAAGAGGGTACCGACAGCTATGTTCTCTTTGGTTCAAATACGACCTATGTTTGAATAGGAAGCCCCCAAAGGACATTGAGACATTTTTAACGACTCTGATTCGAATACGACCAGAGCCGGACCAAAAGGGTTAACGGCTATGTTCTCTTTGGTGAATGACACCTATGTTTGAACAGGAAGCCCCCAATGGTCATTGAAGCAGGGTACCTATGTTTGAGTTGTGCTTTGCAACAGACTCTCTTTGGTCCCTTTAGTTTTTTTGAGAACTTCAAACTTGTGAGTAATGAATTCTTCTTGAACCAGAATTTTAAACCGGATATTGAGAGCTTCAAAGCTTTGTGAGAGGCAGATTTCTCTTGAACCGGATTTTAAACCAGATATTCTTCATTTTGAGCCAGAAATTTTTTCTGACGGCCTTTAAATTGCCAACATTTACTGAGCCATGTCCATGGAGCCCCCGAGTCTTAAGATGACCCGAGGAGTCGGCTTGATATTCTCCATACTTGTCCATGATATAAACTGGTATATAGTTTGAACAGCAGAACACTAAAATATGTTGAAGCTCGGCGGTTTATAAATGATCCCGTATGAGCCATGTCAGCAACTCGGCCAACGGTTCCTTCCAACTGGCTGTTTAAAGTTAACCAAACTGTAGTGGTGGCGACTTGTGAGCCTGCCCATTGAGACATCCAATGCAGACGGCGGCTGATAATACATGATAATTTGCCTCCAATTTGTTGGAAGAAAAATCGGGCTACCCAAGTAGTGACTTGCTCATACTCAATAATGAGCTCATGCAGACATGTGTGGCCTGGTATGTTGATATAAACCAGGTCGCAAGAGACAGATAGTAAAGACGACCGTAGCATCAGAGGCGGTCACAGCATTGTAAGACAGCGCGGACGGGCGAGTCAATCGCAGGCATGGTAAGCCGCGTGGACGGGCGAGTCAACCACGTCGTATTGATGTAGTGAAAAATTGTCCTGCATCAAAAACATCGCAAGCCAGAGTAATTGTTCTTTGACAAAAAGCAATATATGCTAAATAAAATAAACTTAGATGGATATCACCTGATTTGTCTAGACAACTTGATGAATCATATACAATATCCATGCATCTCCAGTTATTTCGATGGTGTTTGAGACCATGATCATCGGTTTAACAACGAAGTGAAGCAGGTGTAACTTGCCAGCGGCTTATGACAGCAGCGGAGGGACCCGGCGGTTTAATATAGCAGAGACAGCTCAATGCGGCCCCGGCGGCTTAATACAGCAGAGGTGGTTCAACACAGCCCCGTATATTATGTCTTGAGTCCTTTTTCTCTGTTGCCATCCCGCCGATGCATAGAAGTAATCCTCTCTTCAGGCTTGTATGTATAAATTCTTGTTGACCCTAGTGGCCGGTTTGACCGCTACAGTAACATAGTATTCTTTCTCTGATTCTTTTGCTTGTTAATCTCCACGTATACACATTTTGCCTCTGTTTACTTCTCCAGTTACCATCTCGCGACAAAGCAGGGGCGGCTTGATGTGCAGCGACAACGTGTTTGAGACGATGAAGGTGACTTGAATAACTTGAAACGGACACGAGTCAACCCGGGGCAGGTGGCGGCTCATCGTGTGACGGATCAACCCGGGGCAGGTGGCGGCTCATCGTGTGACGTATCAATGCGGGGAGGCTCTCCGGTTCACGTGAGGTGGCTTGGAATGAGGTCAAAGCAGAGTCCCACTTGTCAGCAAGGGCGGCTCAACGCGGCCCTGGCGGCTCGACACGGCCATCTCGAGGCACGGTGGTGGCTCAGCGGCTGTATAGACCAAGGAGTCTCACATGGAGGCAGAGCATGGTGAGTTTGGGTGCGGTTGGTTTGCGGTTGAGGCCGGCTTGGAACAAAGGCCGGTGGATTCCAGCAGCGGATTTGATGCAGCTGTCGGTTAGGAGGCCCGTGGCAGTAGTGGTCGGCGAATGCATTGACTTTATTCTTCACTTGGAGTCATGGCAGCAAGCACTAGTACTCCATGGTTAAACTGTCTAGTAGTGGATCGATATTATTGAGCCGGCTCATAGTGGTGCAGAAGAGATAGCTTGCGAGGCCGCATCAAGAAGGCGACTTGGCGCGGCTGTATGGCGTAAGTCTGCTGCAGATTCAGGGCCGGAGGAGGCAGGGCGATAAGATGACGGCCTGCGGTTGAGAACCGTGTTTCAGACGGAAATGTGCTCCGCGACGAGTCGGCGAAGGCGCTCGTCGGCTTGGCACTACCAAGGCAGCGTAGGGGCCGATTGATCATCTTTTCTTTCTAAATCGTTGAAGCTGTTGACCCTTTGACCAAAACGTGCAAGCACTTGGCAAAGGAACCTGACCATTGGGATCAAGAACTCGCGTCCCCGTCCCCGTTGATTTATTTGGTCAGTCTTGGACTTGTATATTTTTTGGGTATGCGGAGGACGAATCTGATTTTGATTCCGTGCCGTCCGTGTTGACGACTCGGACTTCTTGCGTCTGCAACTCCGGCTCTGTCAGGTTGCAGCTTATGCTCTTCACGTAATATACAACAGATTTGACCCATGATTTGATGTGTTGATAGCAGCAATTTGTCTTGGCACGTAGAACGATGATTGATATATTATACTCTTGGCTAAGTGTGGCGGCGCTGATGTGGAAATTGCATTGGGTTTCATTGCTTTGCGAGATTTCTCATGAACACCCATGAATCAGAAACCATACGATGGATCACCCATATCTGACGTACGCCCCTGTCAAAGAAACTTTTTCCCTCTGATCTGTTTTATGCAGACGCTAAAACTTTTTTAGTCTCGAATGATGAATTCGAAGTTGATGTAGATCCTTCCACGCCCGTTTTTTGTCATCTGACCAATTGCAATCTTCTCGAACCCTAGAAAATCTCCCTCCAAGAACTCAACACCACCGTGCACACGCCCCACGGTGGGCGCCAACTGTCATGGAATTGTCATGGCAGATGTCCTTAGTGTCAGGACTTAGTCGCGAGGCCAACGCATCTATGTGGTAGCTTGAGAGGGGTTGATCGGGATGAGAGATGCAACACACAAGACAAGGATTTAGACAGCTTCGGGCCCCGGGAAACATCATCCGGTAATAGCCCTACATGCTGTTTGTGGCTAGGTCTCATTATGATCATGTGGGAGTCGCTGGTAAGCCGACTCTTTGTGTCTAGCCCTCGAGATCATTTTATCTCCCCTCTTGGGGTGCCCTGCCCCTCCTTATATAAGTTGGAGGGGCGGGTTACATGACTAGTCCTAGTAGGATTAGGATTACTCTATTACAAGTGGAGTCCTAGTCTTGCTTCCTTTGTAAGGGAATATTCTTTATGCTTTCCTCTTAAGCCGGCCCACCATAGCATGAGCCGACCTTCCGGGCCTTGGGCCTAGTCTTCTATCTGACCCAACATCAGGGCCAGCCGTGAGTCGCCAGGCTCGTGAGTCGTCAGACCAATGAGCTGCCAGACTCGTGAGTCGCCAATCCTTTGTCGGGTTACCAATGAAATTCCAACTCCGGCTGGGTCATCCTTCCGGCCGGGTCATACCGCGGGGTATATCCTCGACAATTCTTGTGACCACCATCGGCTCCACGATGAAACTTACATTCTTTTTCTTCTTTGCTGGCAGTGGTGGAAGCTGCATTCACCTACTTTTGACTTTTCTTTGCACCAACCTTGACGTGTAGTCCAGTTATTTCCTGCATCAATTTTGAACGAATAGCCTCTGGACACACATCCTACAAGTCTAGTGTCTTTCATTTCCAGACGACTGGCCAGCTCTAGAAAAAGTCTATTTGCTTCCCATGCAAGTGATGGCTCGTCAAGAAATGTTTTCACTTCAAACTTGGTGAAAGGACATGCAGTGCCCCCATGTGTGATTTTGGTAATTGATGACATTCTCTATGTACTAATGGTTGCATTGAGTTATATTTGAAGGATTTGTCCATAGGCTTTTCTTGAAGTCCATGTGTTGGTTTAAAGGAGTTTATGAGTTGACCAAGGTGCTATTAAGGAATTATTCAAACATTGGTCATGTGAGTGTTGAGCTTATTGCAAGCATGTCTTGAAGAAGAAGATTGTGTGATCATTCATGTTAACCTTCAAGACATCATCCAAATGAAGAGAGTGGGAAAGATTCAAGGTTGATCAATACTGAGTCAAGAGTGAATCAAGTTGATCAACTCACAAAGCGTAGAAGATGTACCTAGAGGGATCAAGTGATCCCATGGTATGGTAAGCATTGTCCATTGTGCTTTGTGTACTAACCCATGGTCTATGTGAGAGTTCTATGTGGAGTTAGGTACGTGTTCATGGGTTTGTGTCAAGAGGAATATATCACTCAACCCATGGAGAGGATGACATCAAGTGGTGATCATCATCAAGATTGTCGTGTGAAAGTTCAAGTGGAGCATCACGAAGAGATCAAGTGCTTGAAGCTTGCCATCCAATGTGGTTTCAATGGACTTGTAAAGATACGCCGAAGAGTGGCTCACTCATAGTGGAGTATGGGGGAGCAATCATCTAGTCTTCATCGACCCAACACAATCAAGAAAGGTGGTCCATCTTGAGGAGGACAAGATCGTCATCATCTATCTCAAGTGGATCATGCGCAAGGCAAAGGTTTGCCCTTGATAGGTTTTCTATTTTTCCGGTCTCATGGTGGTAGTTTAGAGACCGGGTTATAGGATCGATAGTCGTACTATCAAGGGGGGCTCTCAAATGAGTAGCTTGATCGTATCGTTCGTCGAGAGCTCAAACCATTGCATCCTTGCATCATCTTTCTTGATTCTTATTTTTATTTTATTTTGAGGTCTTAGATCTTGTGGTTATCTTCGTGACAAGCTCTAGTTCATCGAAAACGGATTTCATATGCTTCTTCTATCGCATTTTCGGTGTTGGAGGTTTTACCGGTCTTTTTCGAGGAAGGGTTCTCACCATTTTCTCATGGGAATTTTCTAATTTGCTTCTTATTGATATTTCTATCAAGATTGTGTTAGGCCATGTCGTTTTCTTTCCAACAAACTTGGTTTTGTTGAATTCAGAGTCCGTTTGCAGAAGTTGTGGCAATTCTGGTGTTCTGCAGTGGTACTACCACGGATTGGAGTGGATGTAATTTTTTTACTACCGCTCCAGAGCAGTACTACCGTGACTACTACAGCGGTAGTACCGCTCCGGACCAAAATCTCATCACAAGTCTAGCGGTGGTAGGCACGGATGTATTTTTTAGTACCGCTCGCAAGCAGTAGTACAGCTACCCTTTGAGGTAGTACCGCTACCCCTAGCGGTAGTATCGTGAGGTCGAGCGGTAGTACCGCTCTATGCGGGCTATGAGCATAACGGTTGAACTATTCTCCACCTATAAAAGGGGGTCTTATTCCCCAATGAACCTCATCTCTTTAGCTCATGTTCTTCCCCCATTGTTGACCTTCTTCAAGCTTGCTAACTCTGAATCCCTCCAATGATTCTTGCTAGTTCTTGAGGGAAAAGAGAGAGGAGATCTAGATCCATGTTTCCACCAATCACTTTCTCCTCTAAGTGAGGGGAACCCCTTGGATCTAGATCTTGGAGTTCTTCGTGTTCTTCTTTCGTTCTTCCTCTCATTTTCCTCCCTAGCATTAGTTGCTTTGGTGGGATTTGGGAGAGAAGGACTTGGGCACTCCTTGTGTCCTTGCCATTGCATTTGGTGCATCGCTTGAGTTCTCCATGGTGATACGTGGAAGTGAAGTTTGAGAAGCCTATTACTCCTAGGTTTTTGGGCACCCTAGAGCTAGTTCCTCTTCGGTGCCTTGGCACCCTAGACGGTTGGTAATGTTCGGAGCTCAGTCATTATGGTGTAAAGCTTCGGGCAATCATCGGGGTCTCCAATTAGGTTGTGGAGATCGGCCCAAGCAATTTGACGGGTACCGGTGACCGCCCCCAAGGGTTGCCAAAGTGTGAGGAGTTTGATGACCGCCCCCAAGGGTTGCCATTTGTATGGGTCCGGTGACCACCCTCAATGGTCCCTTAGTGGAATCACAACATCTTGCATTGTGCGAGGGTGTGAGGATATTATGGTAGCCTTAGCGGCTTCTTGAGGAGCATTGTGCCTCCACACCGCTCCAAACGGAGATTAGCATCTGCGAGGGTGTGAACTTCGGGATACATCATCGTCTCCACATGCCTCGGTTATCTCTTACCCAAGCCCTTTACTTATGCACTTTACTTTGTGATAGTCATATTGTTTCTTGTCATATATGTTGCTATCACCTTGTAGTTTATCTTGCTTAGCATAAGTTGTTCGTGCACATAGGTGAGCCTAGTTGTTGTAGGTTCTGTGCTTGACAAATTAACCGCTAGGTTTATTCCACATTTGTTTAAGCCCAAACTGTAATTATTTTAAAAGCGCCTATTCACCCCCCCCCCTCTAGGCGACATCCACGATCTTTCAATTGGTATCAGAGCCTCGTCTCTCGTTATTAGGGTTAACCAGCTAGAGAGTAAAGATGTCGTCTTGGGGATTAGGATTCTCTGACACTCTTAGTTTCGATGGCATAAATTTTGATGTTTGGGTTATTCGCATGCTTAATCTCTTTAGGGTCATTGACCCAAATTTAGAGAGAATTTAGATATGGGTTTTTCTCCTCCAAAGAATCCCCAAAGATTATCTTTAGATGATGAGAAAAACTCTTATCTCAATTCTCAAGCTTCTAATGTGTTTTTTGATGCTTTGAGCAATGTAGTTATATTTCAACTCATGCCGTTTCGGGATGCTCATGAGTTGTGGACAAAGCTTCAAGATAAATATGGCGTGTCCAAGATTTGCGGGGATGATTGTTCTCCCTCCACCTCCGGGCGTGTTGCCTTCTCAACTTCTTCTATTTCACCTACACGTGGATTGCCACAAGGTAATGTTATGGTGAGTAGTGTTGGTCATTGCAATGATGATAGTGTGCTCATTATTGATGATCCTTCATCACGATCTTATTGCATGCTCCATCTTTGGATTTTAACATGTCTAGCACCTTACATGTCTCACATGCTTGTGTTGATAGTCTGTGCATATCATGTAGAAATAGCTTGACTAAATCTCATGATGATATGCTTGCTATCTCTTGTTGACATGATAAAAATGCTTGTATTTCCTCGAGTTGTTGTGCTAACAATGTAGAGGAAATCCAACACTCGATGGAACAAGATGTGGTCTCGGACGGTGCTTCAAGGGATCCTACATCATCATCTATTGCTTTTTTCCTTATGGCTAAGGCTTCAAAGGTATCTCCTACTTTGAACCCCAATACGTCTCTTGATGATGATGTTAATGATGATGAGGATAATGATGAAGAGAACGATAATGTTGCTTACTTAAAGATTAAGGTGGAAATGATTTTTGAATCTCTTCATAAAAATAAAATTGCTCGTTCCAACTTCATGGAAATCATGTCTATTGCCGTTGAGGGCAAGAAATACATTGAGGAGTTGGAATCTAATCTCGAGGAGCATGAGGTCACCATTGATGAAATGGAAGGTCATGAGCGTGATTACGCTAATGAGATCACGGACCTCTCTCAAGCTCTTGAACATGAACAAACCACCAAGGAATCTCTTGAGGAGACTTTTGCTCTAGAATTATCTAGAGTAAGGGAATCTCATGATAGAGCACTTGAGGTGGCCAATAATTTCAAAACTAAAAATGCTAAGCTTGAAGTTTCTCATGCTAGACTCATTGAGGATTTTGAGCACCTTAAAAATGGCTCAAGGATAATCAAGGGTGAGCTCATCAAACTCACCGAGTCTCATGCTCAACTTGAAGCTTCTTATTCAAAAGAGCTTGCCAAGTTGCCTTCTCCTCTTGCTATTAGTGATGATGCTTGTGCTAGTAACTCTACTGCTTGTGAAGCATCCATTTTGAAGGAGAATGTTTAGCTACGGGCTCAACTTGAGTTGCTATCTAGCAATTATGGGAAATTGGAAGAAAGTCATGAAAATCTATCAAGCTCTCATGATGATCTTCTAGTATCCAATAATGTGCTAAAGATAGCTCATGAGGCCATTGAGGGAGTCCTGGATTAGGGGGTGTCCGGATGGCCGGACTAAGACCTTTGGCCGGACTCCCAGACTATGAAGATACAAGATTGAAGACTCCGTCCCGTGTCCGGATGGGACTTTCCTTGGCGTGGAAGGCAAGCTTGGCGATATGATATGAAGATCTCCTCCCATTGTAACCGACTCCGCGTAACCCTAGCCCTCTTCGGTGTCTATATAAACCAGAGAGTTTTAGTCCGTAGGACAAACAACAATCATACCATAAGCTAGCTTCTAGGGTTTATCCACTCCGATCTCGTGGTAGATCTACTCTTGTACTACCCATACCATCAATATTAATCAAGCAGGAGTAGGGCCCGAACCTGGGTAAAAACATCGTGTCCCTTGTCTCCTGTTACCATCCGCCTAGACGCACAGTTCGGGACCCCCTACCCGAGATCCGCCGGTTTTGACACCGACATTGGTGCTTTCATTGAGAGTTCCTCTGTGTCGTCGCCTTTAGGCCCGATGGCTTCTTCGCTCGTCAATCGCGACGCGGTCCGAGATGAGACTTTTCTCCCCGGACAGATCTTCATATTCGGCGGCTTTGCACTGCGGGCCAACTCGTTTGACCATCTGGAGCAGATCCAAAGCTACGCCCCTGACCATCAGGTCAGGTTTGGAAGCTCAAACTACACGGCCGACATCCACGGGGACTTGATCTTCGTCGGATTCGAGCCACGACTGGGCGCACCGCACTGTCTCGATGGGCATGATCTAGCTCTGCCGCCGGACAGCGCCCAGAGTGCCGCTCAGGTGTTCACTCCGACCATTAGCTCGGAGCCGACTGCGCTAGCCAGGGACGGACGGTGGGACGCCGTCCCAGGAGCCACAATCTCTGTGGCGATAGAGCCGAATACCAGCCTAGTCCTTTGCAAGGCCCGTGACTCCAAGGTGCCGGACTTTGTTCCAGACTCTGAATATTCCGCACCCCTTTCGATCGAACCCGATTGGGCTCCAATCATGGAGTTCACCGCCGCAGACGTCTTTCAGCACTCGCCCTTTGGCGATATCCTAAATTCGCTAAAGTCTCTCTCTTTGTCGAAAGAACCCCGGCCGGACTACGGTCGTGGTGGTTGGGATGCGGACGACGAAGTTCGAACCCCACCCACCACCCACTTGATAGCCACTGTCGACGATCTAACCGACATGCTCGATTTCGACTCCGAAGATATCAATGGTATGGACGCCGATAAAGGAGACGATCAAGAACCAGCACCTATAGGGCGCCGGAAAGCCACCTCATCATACGATGTATGCATGGTGGACACATACAACAGAAACGACAACGAGGACCAAAAGGATGCGGCCAGGGATCGCTCCCCCGAAAAACAATCAAAGCGGCGGCGTAAGCGCAAGGCCAAGCCCCACCTCGACAAAGACCCAGCCATAGAGCAGGGTGAATCAACGGACGATGAACATGCCGTTGAGCATCCGTCCAAACAGGGCGGACAATCCGAACAACCAATCCCCGGGAAAGATAATAGCCCGGACGACCTCACGCCAGACAAATTGCTGGAACATCAGAACCTCCACCAAAGGCTCGTTGCCACTGCACGTAGCCTGAGAAAGCAGAAGCGGAGGCTCAAGACAGCGGAAGATGCACTCAGGATCAGATGGGGCAAAGTACTCAATACCGCACACAAGTACGGGAGTAGTCGCCACACAAAGAGCTATCCGAAGCGAAAACTACTACCAGAATTTGATGAAGAGGCCATAAAGCCCCCACAGTCAAAAAATAAGGAAGCCACAAGGTCGGATAGACGACCCTACGATCAATCTCACGCATCAAAGGACGCCGCACTCAATATGGCGCGCGATCCGTCCAAGAATTCGCATCAGAAAACTGGCCCAACTAGATCCATGTATAGGCCAAGAAAGCAAGCTCCAGTGAGTGATGCAATGCAAAAAATACCCGAACACCGCGGCACGCCTAAATACAGGGGCGCCGCACACCCCCTATGTTTTACCGATGAGGTGCTGGACCATGAATTCCCAGCCGGATTCAAGCCAGTGAACATAGAAGCATACGACGGAACAACAGACCCTGGAGTCTGGATCGAGGACTACATCCTCCACATACACATGGCCAGAGGAGACGACCTCCACGCCATAAAATACTTACCCCTTAAGCTCAAAGGGCCAGCCCGGCATTGGCTTAAAAGCCTTCCTGAAAACACCATAGGAAGTTGGGAAGTGCTTGAGGATGCTTTCCGGGCAAATTTTCAAGGGACCTATGTCCGACCCCCGGATGCAGATGATCTGAGTCATATAACTCAGCAGCCCGGAGAGTCAGCCCGGAAACTCTGGAACAGATTCCTTATAAAAAAGAATCAGATAGTCGACTGTCCGGACGCAGAGGCCCTAGCAGCTTTCAAGCATAGCGTCCGAGACGAATGGCTCGCCAGACACCTCGGCCAAGAAAAGCCGCGAACAATGGCCGCGTTAACAAGCCTCATGACCCGCTTTTGTGCAGGAGAGGATAGCTGGTTGGCGAGAAGCAGCACCAGCGACCCAAATACGTCCGAACCCAGAGATGGGAACGGGAAGCCGCGCCGTAACAAAGAACCGCGCCGGATAAAGGACAACAGCCCGATGAGCACGGCAGTAAACGCCGGATTCAAAAGCTCTCGGCAAAATCAGAAAAAGCCGCCCCCAAAGACGATAGGGACGAGCTATCCAACCTCAACAAAATTTTGGACAAAATATGTCAAATCCACAGCACTCCGGGAGACCTGCAAACCATACCCACAGAGATTGTTGGGTCTTTAAGCAGTCCGGCAAGCTCAACGCCGAACACAAGGGGCTCAACACACCAAGCGAAGATGACGATGCACCCCACAAGCAGAACACCGGAGAACAAAAGAAGTTCCCACAAGAAGTCAAGACAGTAAATCTACTTCATGTGACAAAAGGGAAGAGCAGAACGGCACCTACGAAGACACGCGCCGTACAGCCAGCCCCGGAGGAGCAACCCCACTGGTTGTTACAACCAATCACCTTCGATCATCAGGATTACTCCAGAGGAGACCAGAACGCAGGCTGGACTGCCTTGGTCGTAAATCCAATTATTAACGGACTCCAATTTACAAACGCCCTTATGGACGGCGGCAGCGACTTGAACCTGTTATATCAGGACACAGTCCGCAAACTCGGGGTAAACCCAGTTATAATCCACCTCGGCAACACTTCCTTCCAAGGAGTAACGCCAGGCCCGGATACCCCAAGTATGGGTTCCCTTACGTTAGAAGTCACGTTCGGATCACCCGACAACTTCCGAAGCGAAAAGCTAACATTCCACATCGCCCCATTCGTAAGTCGCTATCAAGCGCTACTGGGACGTGAAGCTTTCGCCCGCTTTAACGCAATACCGCATTACGCATCCCTTACACTCAAAATGCCCGGCCCAAAGGGCATCATTTCATTACAGGGGAACATAAATTGACCCCCAAAGTACGGGCAAGGGTGCGGCTGCCTAGACAGCCGCCCACAAATCCAGCCCTACTATCCCGGACACGGCTAGACGAGTCCGGCGTCAACATGCTTAATAACCGCATACCCCCGTGCAAGGGGCTCCGTGTGCTCACGCCCGGAGACAATACGGCCCACCTCCTGCTCCAACTATATTTTATTTATTTCGATATAGATTTCTCGCACGCTTATTTTTTTACTAAGTTCCTCTCTTTCGCAGACGAACATCGTGCTACGCCCGTCCAGGATACGGCACAACGGAGACACAGGCGCAGACGTGCAGCAGGGACCCGTTTCAAGGATTCTTTTCAGATTAAGACCCTGCGTAAACCTTTTTTACTGTCTCTTGTTGATAACATCCCCCGGTTTTCTCTATAGCCGAGGAGGAGGCTGGCGTCTTGGCATGTGGCCACGCCAGAATTTTTGCACATACCTGGACACTAGGGGCTTTTTTACCAAGGGCTCTATTTCGGCCCGTCTTCATAAAGACCGAATACCTTAGGGAGTGTTCGGCGTCGCGAGTTTGGCCCTATATGCATCAGCTCCGAATCATGTCTTTGGTCAAATGTTGGGTTTGCCCGGCTCCTGTGTTTTGCTGCCTTACGTTCCGTTATATCGGCTAACGCGGCACCAGGAGAACTACTGCGATTGTGCCCCGGTTCGGCCAGGTGAGCACCTCAGTAGAGAAAGCCGAAAACTGACTGTCATGATATAGCGAGAGACTGGTCAACCACTCGATGACTTTCGGAATCTTTAGGATTCCCCCGCATTAACGAAGGGCCGCTTCCCGGTCAGGCACACTCGCGCCCCGAATTCGGGCGAGCGCGGTGCCCCTAGGGGCTATTCAGTAGCCCCACTGTCAAACTCCTATGGCTAAGTGAAAGTGATAAAGCATTATAGTCCGGTTGCCTAGTTCGCCGCGCCACCACCTCCTTTGTAGGACCAAGACGTTGGATTAAGTGTGAAAAGGCGCCTTTTTGCGAACACCCCCGCATTCTATGCGTGGGGGCTGAAGCCAACGACTGCCATCTTTCAGGTTATATACAAATATATACATTAAACGGCCGCACAGGAGGCATCATGATTCTTGCAAGCACAAGTATAAAAAAGCTTTTTTCATAAAAACAAAATTCGTTTTACAAATAGTATAAGCTATTCGAACACAACATCCTTCGAGCACTGCGACTCTATTATACGAGCGCCAGGAAGAACTTCCTCAAAATAGTGCTTGGCAGGTACTCGGCTTTCGTCCGAATCCTGGGACGCAACAATACTGGCCTTCATATCTGCCCAGTATGTTTTGACACGGGCAAGAGCCATCTGTGCGCCCTCTATGCACGCCGACCTCTTCATTGCATCAGCATGCGGCACCGAACCAAGGAACTGCTGCACCAAGCCAAAATAACTCTTCGGCTCCGGCTTCTCCGGCCACAGACGACTCGCAACATACCTCATGGCGAGTCCGGATAATCTGTTCAGCTCCGCCCAGGCGGCTAAACGGTCGGATACTGACAGTGGGCGTTCTGGATTGTGGTACTGCGACCAAAAAAGCTCTTCCAATTCATGGTCACCTCGGCTGCGGAAGTGTTCGGTCGCGTCCGCCGCACTTGCGGCCAAATCCAGATAAGCGTTTTCCGCACTCCACTGCCGGTCTAATGGAACATACTTGGGGTCTCCGAACTTCATCCGCAGCATATAAGGCTTTCCAGCCGTGATATCTCCGGCCTGACGCAGCTCCTCCTTCATCGCTCTCATGGCAGAGCGAGTATCCTTGGCTTCGGCAGTGATCTTTTCAAGGTCCTTCTGAGCCGCCCTACCTTCTTGTTCAAGAAATTTACAGCGGTCGGTAGCATCCTTCAATTTTATGGCCATCTCGGCTATTTCCTTCTTGCTCTGGCAGTGAGCAGCCTGTTCGGCTCTTAGCTCTTCAGCCGCTTTAACGGCAGCCGCATCACTTTTCCTTGCTTGCTCCTTGGCTCGGGCAAGTTCCGCCCGAAGGTTCTCCACGGCAGCAGCACCATCTACATAAAATATATATATAAGGCCCGAGCATCAAGCTCCTATTACTGGGTGTCTTTTGAACATACCTTGAGCCTCGTCTAGCCGCTTATTTACAAGCGCGATGTCGGCATCTGCTACGTCAAGTTGCCGCTTTAGTTCGGCAGATTCATCAGTCCGGCTAGCCACCGAACGCCTCGCCACCTTCATAGAATAGGCGACATATTATACCTGGGGTTATGATCCTCTGTGCGCCGTCACTCGTGACGACACACAAAGTCTCAGGGGCTACTATTCATACAGGGCACATTTAATATGCGGCTCTACCAAAAGGTACACCTTTTTACATACCTCAAAGCCTGTTAGTAAACTCCTGGCAGCCTCGTACAATCCGCTTTCCGCGGATGAAATCCTTCCAATCACCGTATCCATCAACATACGGTGTTCTTCTGAGATGGACGCCCTACCAAGCAGATCCTTCAGCCCCTCCGCCGGCGCGCAAGAGGGTGCCGGACTAGTCTGACGACCTTTTCCAGGGTCCGGACTTGAAAAAACCCTCCGGGACGATACCTCGGGGTCGCCAGCCTCGTGAGACGGTGGAACAAGGGGAGGCGTTTCGCTCTCTATCATCTCTGGACGAAGATCCCCTGAAGATGAGCTCTGCTGAGAAGGGTTGAGATCCGAACTGCAAAATAATGTTTCGGTTATTTTCCTCAGGAATAAAACATGAGTGTGATTCATTATGGAACCCCTCCCTTCACTTACGCCTCGGGGGAGAGCGGGTCCCCTTTAGGGGGCGATTCGGCTGGGGCGTTCTCCGGTGCCGAACCCTCTGACGAAGATTTCTTTCCCCGTTTTGAGGTTATCACCTCCGGGTCTTCAGAGGCAGTCCTTTTCTTTCCCTGGTCGGGAGAATTTTCGATTCTTCCCTTCCTAACGGCCTCCTTCGTGGAGGCGGTAGCTCCTTGGGTCCCCCTTCGCCTTCCGCCAACGGCGCGACCTCCAGCATCCTGGTCAGCATGGGATTCGGCACGGTCTCGGGCAGGGGGGCTGGACACCTGATAAGCTTTGCCTTCGCCATCCACTCCTGTTCGAAGGACAACTCTGCTAAAGGGTAGATTTGATAAAAATATGGATGGTGTATCCAAATACGGGGCTACTTACTTTAGCATCCGGGCGATTGCAGCTCAGACCTGCGTCCTCGGACAAATCCGGACACCTTGCTTGTGATCCGAAGAACAATTTGTACATCTCCATGGGTGTCATTCCCATGAAATGTTGTAGGACTCGTGGTCCCTCCGGATTGAACTCCCACAGGCGGAGAGGTCGACGTTTGCAGGGCAGTGTGCGGCGAATCACCATGACTTGCGCCACTACGGTCAAATTGATATCTCTTTCTAGAAGATCTCGAATACGGCCCTGCAGCAAGGGCACGTCTTTGGGCGGCCCCCAGATAAGTCCTTCATTAACCCATGACGCCAGCCGTGGTGGGGGACCCGAGCGAAAAGTAGGTGGTGCCACCCATGTGGTACCCCTAGGGGCTGTGATGTAAAACCAGTCCCGTTGCCATAAGCCGAGCTCCTCTTGAAAAGAGCCTTCGGGCCATGGAGCGTCGTCCATCTTGCTTATTATAGCCCCTCCGCACTCAGCGTGCTGCCCCTCGATCATTTTCGGTTCCACTTTGAAAGTTTTTAGCCACAATCCGAAGTGAGGGGTGATATGGAGGAAGGCCTCGCACACGACAATGAATGATGAGATCTGGAGGATGGACTCCGGAGCTAGGTCGTGGAACTCCAGCCCGTAGTAATACATAAGCCCCCTCACAAAGGGATCGATCGGGAAGCCTAGCCCCCGAAGGAAGTGAGATGCGAACACCATGCTTTCACCGGGATGGGGAGCGGGAACCGCTTGCCCTTGAGTAGGCAGTCTATGCAAGATTTCGCTGGTTAGATACCTGGCATCTCTTACCTTTCGCACATCTTCTTCCGTAATGGAGGAAGGCATCCACCGGCCTTGTAGGTCGGAGCCGGACATCTTCGAAGGTTCGAAGCGCCTAAAACTAGAGCTTTGGGTGTTGGAACTCGAAGCGAGGGGCGGATTTGATTGGTTTGAGAAGAAGGGAGCCGGGCCTTGGTTCCTTTATAAAGGAGGTGAATACCAAGAACCCTCCCCGTAACCGTTTGAGAGTCGCTTTCAATTAGGTAGTCATACCTAAGTCACGGTTGGGTTACCCACGCCCGTATTGATGAGAATCCCGGAATAAGGGGACACGATCTCTGCTTTGACAAGACGTGCCAAGGAAACCGCCTCGCTAAACGCGCTGAGGTGGAACAATAAAATGAATAAAAGCCTGGCCGTGGCATGATGTCACGCCGCGGAATACGTCAGCAGATCCGATTGATGCAAATATTATTCTCTCTACGGTGGAATGTGGAACTTATTTTGCAGAGCCGGACACTACCCTGGTGTTCAACATCTTCTATGGAATATTCGGAGGAGGAACCCGCCTTGCAATGCCGAAGACAACTTGCGCGCCGGACTCGTCGTCATTGAAGCCTGGTTCAGGGGCTACTGAGGGAGTCCTGGATTAGGGGGTGTCCGGATGGCCGGACTAAGACCTTTGGCCGGACTCCCGGACTATGAAGATACAAGATTGAAGACTCCGTCCCGTGTCCGGATGGGACTTTCCTTGGCGTGGAAGGCAAGCTTGGCGATACGATATGAAGATCTCCTCCCATTGTAACCGACTCTGTGTAACCCTAGCCCTCTCCGGTGTCTATATAAACCAGAGAGTTTTAGTCCGTAGGACGAACAACAATCATACCATAGGCTAGCTTCAGGGTTTAGCCACTCCGTTCTCGTGGTAGATCTACTCTTGTACTACCCATATCATCAATATTAATCAAGCAGGAGTAGGGTTTTACCTCCATCGACAGGGCCCGAACCTGGGTAAAAACATCGTGTCCCTTGTCTCCTATTACCATCCGCCTAGACGCACAATTCGGGACCCCCTACCTGAGATCCGCCAGTTTTGACACCGACAGCCATGATTTCTAAGGTAACATCTAGTGAGCCTCATGTGAATACTAGCACCACTTCTAGTCAAAATGTTATATTGCCATGTGCTAGTCCTTGTAATTCATGTACTCACAATGTTGGTACATCTTGTGATGAATTGCTTTCCTTGCCTTGTTGCTGTAATGTTGAAGCTTATACTTCCTCTAGTGCTTGTGTTGATACTAACCATGTTGAGGTAATCAAAGAGCTCAAGGACCAAGTCACTTCTTTGAAGAGAGACTTGGAAAAGAGTTATGAAGGGAAATGCACACTCAACAATATCTTCAGTGTGCAAAAATCCCCCAATGACAAAGGTGGACTCGCATTCAACTCCAAGAAGAAGAAGAAGTCCAAGAGAAACAAGAAGAAGGGCCAAGAACAAGTCAAGAATTATGCGAAGATTATTTCCTTCAGGTGCAAAATTGAAGGGCATCATGTTAGATCTTGCCCATTGAAGAAGAAGCCCATTAATGACAAGCAACAAGGGAAGCGGCCACAAGTTCATTCTCATGCTCAACCTCAAGTGGAAGAAAGGCCTATTCCCAAGAAGACTCAAGCTAATGCTTCTCAAGTTGAGAAATCAAGTGAGAATAAAGTGAAGAGTAGACATTGCTACATATGTCATGAGAAAGGTCATGTCGCTTCTTCATGCACTAGTGGTAACTTATCCAACCCAATTATTGTTGATGATATCTATTCTCTAGGGAAGGATAAGGTTGGCAATGTGTTTGCCAAGTTTGTTGGTACTCAAAAGTGTTGTCAAGAAAAGAACCATTAGGGTAGCCAAGCCTATTGTGACTAACCTCTTAGGACCCAACTTGGTTGGGAACCACCAAGCTCAAACTTGATCAATAGGTGTTATTGGAGGGCATGGAGGGCATTGGAGACTTGGCTACACTATCAAGAATTAAGGGGACTTCATCATTCCTATTGTCTCAAGCCAAGTCAATTGGATTACCAAGTTTCTATCTTATATCCAATTTGCCTCCTTGTAGTAACTTGTACTTAAATTGTTTACATTGAAAGTTACTTGCCCGTTTGCATGTTTTGGTTTTGTTCCTTGCATGTGTTTGTATATGTTGTGCTTCCAACTTGCGTATCTTGAGCAATCGAGTATGTGTGTGTTGGTTTGCACATCATGTATGTGTGTGTCGTGCGCTGAGCCTTTATGCTTCTTGTTTGTATCCTAGTTGGCTCGTCTGAGAGATTAATGGAACATTGCATTTTGGGGGAGTGATGTGCTTTGGGAACCTCACAATCCTATAAATGTGTGTACATGAGGAATACCATCTAGTATTGATATTACAAGGTTATCTAGTCGCTAGGTGGTATATCTCTCATGAGAAATTCAAATTCTAAAAAGTCCATTGATTACCTCTTGTTGGATCCTCTTATTGCCTCTTGTTAAGTTTTCTTCGGTGTCATGTTATGGGGGAGTAATATGCTATGTGCATATTACAAGCCTAGAAAATGTGTGCATTTGACACAATGTCACTTAGAGTTGATATTATTAATTATATTGTTCCTAGGTGACATGTTAGCTCTACAAGGTGCAATTTGCTTGTGTTTGTTGTGAAGATGATGTTGGATATCCTTGTTATCTACCACCGGGAATTATTTCCAAATACTTCTTGTCTTTTGACAATTGGTACTCACTTATGTGTGGTAGAATTTATTGATCATCTTTACATTGGTTTTTTTATTTGCCTTATCTCTTGCCAAGGATTGTGTCAACTCCCATTGTCTTCCATACCACTTGTGGATCTTGTTAATTTCTTGTTCTTGTCTAGTGTTTTCTAGATATAGTGAAAGTGGTGATCCCACCTTGTGCATTTTGTATTCAAATGCAAATTCTCTATAATGCACAACTCGTGGGGGAGCTATCCTATTTTCTTTAGAACACTCTTCTTGTGATCCTTATCAAGTGTGTTTTGGTGGAAGGCAAGCCGTTCTTTTTGGTACTTGTACCATCATGAAACTTTGTAGAGGGCATGGTTTGTTTCGAACCCGCCTCTCTTGGAGTTCGATATTGTAACATCCCAAATTTTCAATTTGGAATGTTATACACTAGATCATCATTGCATATCATATTTTATTGCTTTTTGGCCAGATCCTGGAAATTCTCCGCAACTCAAGGACCCTCGGAGAGAGTTGGGGATTTCATTAGTTTCATATTTGAGTTTTCTCAAATTTTGAAAAATAGGATCATTTGATTTTATTTATTTTATCTTCAATTATTTCAATTATAAAAATATGATAGAGGGAATAAAATGACTTTCCCAAAATAAAGAAATATTGAGGATTTAATAAAAAAATCAAATAAGTTTTATTTTGGAGTTTTTGCCTTTTTATTTGAATTCAGGAAAATTGCACGTTTTTCAAAACTGCATTTTAGGGCCAAGAAAATGTTCATGTCGATCTAAATATTTTATTTAGTCGGTGAAAATTTATTTTGGCATTTTTAGATTTTTATTTATTTTTCTAGGATTTTTCTTAGTTTCGGCGAAATTGTTTTAAAAAAATTCTCATGCGCGCCCGACTGGGCTGAAGCCCAGCCGAGCCAGGCTGACCCGTCTTCCCCGCCGCCTTCGCGCCGCCGCCGCCCGGAGCCGCCGCCGACGACGCCCGCCACCGCCACCGGAGCCCCGCCGCCCCACGCCGCCTCCCCTCGCCCCGCCGGAGCACCTCACCGGAGGTATACACCGCCGCCCGCCGCCGTGGTCCGGTTTTAAAAAAACGATCCGTTTTTTTTAGAAAACCCTAGTTTTCGTTTTTTTAGAATAGATCGGTTTTTTCCTTTTAGTTTAGTTAGCGGACATTCATCCGTACGTTCATTTTAATGAACGATTTTCGTTGTTTAGCCGCAGACAGCTAACGTTCGTTCGTTAGTCTGTTCGTCCGTTTTTTCTTTTTCTCGGATTTTCCACGATTATTTCTGATCGTGATTTCTGATCCAATTTTCATTTTAGTTTATCTTTTCACTCGTTTTTCGGAATCAGGCAATTCAAGCTCCTAGAGTTTCGTCTCGAAACCCTCTTTCCGTTTAACCAACTCAAACAAGTTTTGGCTACTGTAAAATTTGACTTAGGTCCAGATTAGTAAATGAAGCTTGTTTCTTTCGCCGTTTGAGTTTCGTTGCTTCGTTTGATTTGTTTCTTTTTGCAAACCGGAGTTCTTAAGTTGAACTTTCTGGTTAGCTCTTTTATTTGAGTTTTACATGTGCATTACATGGGTACTTATTGTATGCTTGTTTGCTTGTTTGTTTGCGATAGAGTATCCGTAGTGCGCCGCTTGCTACTTCGAATCTCTAGGTTTCATGGATCATCACCAAGGCAAGTAACACTTTGATCATACATCTTTACTACCTAGTTTTATTGCATTAGATCAATCCTCAAACAATTGCATGGTTAGGATCTGATTAATATGTGGGTTTTGGGAAGTAGATGTGGTAGTACCTATTACCTGTTTTATTATCAAACCCTTGGGAGTTACTTCTATGTTTGCTTATATTGCCATGCTATGCTAGTAGACGTGGATTGGGTGAGTGAATCCATGACAGATGTGAGATTGTTATTTAATGGTTTATTTAAGGTGGCAACTTTAATACACATCTGGGTGGATTGAGGCACCTGGGTATTCCAGCGATTGCATGTCTTTCTTTATGGACCGCCACCCAGGCTCAAAGGGATCATGAGATTATTCATGCTAGAAACTTCCGTGTGCAGCCACAAGCTACTCTGGGCTCTATCATAGTTAATTAAGTCATGTGAACTCTTAAAGTGGTAGACTAGCAGATGTGGAGGAAAGTAGGTGTAACTGTCTACCCGATCGTAAGGTGCTATCGTTTCTAAAAGACTATGTCTTGGTCATCCGTTTCTCAAACACCATGTAGTGCGAGAAATCCAACGGAGGAGATCGAGTCTGGTGGGGAAAAGTGTGCAAACCTCTGCAGAGTGTATAAACTAATCATGGTTAGCCGTGTCCTCGGTTATGGACGTTTTGAGTATCTAGTACTTGGATTATCATGTGAATCTCATCATGTTACTTTAAATTAATCTTGTTGGGTTTAATGATGATGCTTAATTGGGATTGAGAGGATGTCTATCTTCTCAATGTTTAACAACCACCATGATAGTTAAATAAACTTTATTCCTTTGCAGTAGGGAAAAAATGGCTTTACGAGAAACTGTAACCATAGAGCTTTCCACCAGCCTTATATGCATATAGTATAGCATGTTTTTGTCCATTATTTCTCTATGTGTTACATTGCCAGCATATTCCATGTGCTGACCCGTTTTCGGGCTGCAACGTTCATGTTGCAGACTTTTCAGACGACGAGTAAGATGCCTTAGGATCGTGGTCCTATACTCAGTGATGCCATTGGAGTTGATGGACTCACTTATCTTCCAAGCCTTCCGCTGTTATCGTTATTAGATGGCCTTAAGCCATATTTATTGTAATAAGTTCTCCTTTGGAGACATTCGATGTACTAAGTGTGTGGTTGCTACTCTGTTATAAATCCTTCAAGTACTGTGTGTGTCAGCATTACTGATCCAGGGATGACACTGAAGCATAGAGATCAGACTGTTTGAGGTCTGGTCGCTACCAGATGGTATCAGAGCACAGGCTGACTGTAGGATACGACCAGTAATCTAAAGCCCTAGATCACTACTCACTCTTCTCATTTTTGACTCCTCATCTTTTCTACTCTTTTAGGATGGCGGATGCAAGGAACAAGTTCACGCAACCGGATGAAGATACACCTTTTGGACGCCACTTGAAGGAAGTCACTAAGTACCTGAACATTGGAGTACCAAGCTTCACCGAGACCTACATCGCCCCTTTACCAGAGGAGGAGCATTGGATGATTCAAGTTCAAGTTCCAGGAAGGACGTTCATGCCTGTCACCGAACCCATAGAGTTTTCCTTTGATGCACCAACCTGAAGTCTAGGAAAGAGCATGGCATCCCACATCACAATGGGACGCATTGGAGAAGTTTACCAGAAGGATCTCAAGGATACTATTTACCAGATTTGTGGGCACCGAGATGAGCAATGGGAGATGATCAGTACCAGGAAGGATAGATCAATTGCAGCTTTCATCCAGGAGTTAAACCAGCACATTCGTCTCCAGGAGAACCAAATGTGCGCAGGCATGATAGATCTGAAGAAGGCTATGACCAAGATCATGGAACTGGAGGAAGAACTCAAGTCTACACGTGATGGATATGAGGAGGAAATAGCAACACTCGTGGAGAAGAATGAAGATCTAAAGAAGAAGCTAAAGGTGTTTATGGGATTCCCCGCGACTGGAGGAGAAGACGATGATTGCACTTGTCTAGAGAACTACATCATCATCGACAACGAGTAAGATGCCTTAGGATCGTGGTCCTATACTCAGTGATGTTGTTGGAGTTGATGGACTCACTTATCTTCCAAGCCTTCCGCTGTTATCATTATTAGATGGCCTTAAGCCATATTTATTGTAATAAGTTCTCCTTTGGAGACATTCAATGTACTAAGTGTGTGGTTGCTACTCTATTATAAATCCTTCAAGTACTGTGCATGTCAGCATTACTGATCCAGGGATGACACTGAAGCACAGAGATCGGACTGTCTGAGGTCTGGTCGCTATAGATATCCTTCTTTTTACGTGTTTCAATGGATATCTCATTCCTTGATGTATCTTTAATGATATCTTCCAAGTGATGATTTCTCCATTTGGTATCCTTTTTATCTTGGCATTTCTTTTTCATTTGGTATCGGTTCTTGAAAGTTTTGAGCATGCATATTTAATTCATGTATTTTCTTGGGCATTCTTTCTTTCTTTGACCCAATATATAAGGGAAACTCCACCAAGTCTCAAATTGGATGAGATGTGCATGAAATTCATTTTTATATCTATATGCATATATTTATGTGGAGTTTGTCCTATGTATAGGTGTTTCTAACTATTTGGTCCCAATGAGTTTGGGCACCGTTTAATTTGTGTTGTTCTTCTAGGAACATTTGGAGATGCATTGGATGCTCGGCTCACTCACAAGGATGGGCTTGTCACCATGTTCTTATTGGAGTGAAGCTAGGATGATAAATGAACTATCTACTACCTTCAATTGGTTTCTTCTACATCCTTCCAATGATATCTCGGTAACAAGTATCTATTCATGCGTTCGTTTCTTGCATTCAACCTTGTGTAGGTTGCATCTTGGCATGATATTCATTCCATCTTGTGATACTTGTTTCCTTTTTCAAAGCATCTCAACGATGATCTCTTGTTGCTAGTTGTGATGTCTTTGTTGTTCATGTTGTTGGACTTCATTTATATATAATAAGACCATATCTAGCCATGTGATATGCTTTCAAGCAAATATCTTATTGGTATGTTTATGACTTCCTTATTGTCATGGAATTGCCACGTCAGATGTCCTAGTGTAAGGACTTAGTCATGGAGCCATCGCAACTAGGAAGATTAAAGGGGTTAAACGGGACAAAGGACACGAGGTTTATACTGGTTCGGCCCCTTACGGTGAAGGTAAAAGCCTACGATCCAGTTTTGAGTGGGATTGCTTATGTCTCGATAACCAGGGAGCAAATCCGCTTGACCTAGTTCTCGACTTGATCTTACTTGCCCTGAACCGCCGTCGGGTCGTCCCTTTATATACAGAGGTTGACGCCCAGTGGCTCACAGAGTCCCAGCCGGTTCATAAATAGTGTCCGGCTTGGTCTCTCTCTATTCATGTCTTACAATACAAGTTATACATATATGGCGGTTTATCTCTATAGGCCTTAAGTCGCCTCTGGGCCATGGGCCGTTAACTAAGCCGCCATCTTCAAGTGTCTTCAGTGGGCTTCCCTTTAGGTGTGACCCGGCCCCTCCTGGGCGGGTCATGCCAAATAGCTATATCCCCAACATTAGGCCCCAGATTGATTTGAAGTAGTTCATGTCAATCTTCAACACTTGGAAAAAATCTTCTGCTTCCTCTTTGTGCGAGAATCTATAACCCACCATGATGTCATCCTCCGGATTTGAGATAACCTGCCATGACGTCATCTGCCATTAATTTATGCTTTATCCAATATATCTCAACGGATCCTTATCTTAATGACCATCCCAAGAATCGAGGCGTCTCAGTAGTTGGATAATTATTTTTTCAGTCTCCTCATTTTTCGCGCCTGGTTCATCAGTCTTTCCTTATAAATAGACCGACCAGGTCTTCCTCATTCTTTCCTCTCCTTCGTCTTCTTCCTCCCGCAACCCTACTACCACTCGAGCTCCGCCGCTGCCGCCGCAGCGCACTTCGCCTTCCTCGACCTCGGCTGCTCCATCAATCTGAGTCGATCCAGAGAACGGCGGCGCCCGCAGTATATCTGCAACCGTAAGTCTTCCTCATTCCGCACCTTAGATCTACATTAGGGTTTGTGAGTTCCTCTATGTTCTTCGCTGCCCATCACGGTTTCTTTGTAGTTTCTTTACTGCAACCTCTTTTGATCCAAAAGGAGCATAGAACTCATGCGGTAGCTGTTTTGCATCCATTTTTTATGCTAGCAGATCCCCCTTTTTTTTGAAAAAGGCCTGTATGAACTCATCTGTACTGACTTTTAGGTCTAGAATATTTCCTTTTCTTGAACATCATTTGATCTGAAATAATTGCCACAGCCTGTGAAACTTGTTTGTGCAACACTTAGTCAAAAACTGCACCTTGTTAGATCCACCTAGTCATGGCGACTCTTATTTCCGGCTTAAAAAGGTAATAGTTAATTGATCATTTCCGATTTAAACAACTTGCTTTATGATGCTCATGGTGGCTTTAAACATTCTGACATAGTTAGCCATATACCATTAGGCCCCTTATAAACCGCCATCTTGAATATGCACTGTAATGTTTCTCCTCGGCTTAAATTTGAACCGGAAATTTTTACCCTTTCTTAGGCTTCCATCAGAATGCCGCCTAAGACAAACACCTCATGCAACTAGGTCCCATACATTGTCACTGAGAAGACTTTCGAAGACTTTGTGAAAGTCGGCTATCTGCCTCAAAGGAATGTCATGTCGTACCGTGCTCCTAACCCGACAGAAGAGAGATCTCAACCCAAGGAAGGGGAAGTGATTGTTGTTATAGATCATATGAACCGGGGTTTCTCACCACCCGGCTCGAAATTCTTTAGGGACGTCCTGCACTTCTTTGATCTCCGTCCTCAAGACATCGGACCCAATTCCGTGTCTAATATTTGCAATTTTCAAGTATTCAACGAGGTATATCTTGGAGAAGAACCCAGCTTGCTACTCTTTAGAGAGTTATTCTACTTGAACCGCCAAAATGAATGTGCCAATGGACAAAGCTTGGAACTTGGCAGTGTCTCAATCCAGCGTCGGAGATACGTCAGTTTTCCCTATGCCAATCTGCCAAGTCACTCTAAAGACTGGAATCGAACGTGGTTCTATTGCCAAGACACCTCTCCGGCTGATGAGAATCCTCTGCCCGGTTTTCGCGCCCTACATCTTGATTCCAATCATCCACTTCCCGATAAGATATCAGCCGTCGAATGCAAGACGCTCTCCCCCACCTTGGCTAAAATCAAAGCTCTTTTGGGGAATGAGCTAAATGGCATTGACTTGGTCCGGGTTTGGCTCGCCTGGCGGATAACTCCATTGAGCCGCTGCCCCGGTCCAATGTGCAATTATTCAGGCAAGAAAGATGATCCTCTGCGACACAGTTCTGATGATTAGCCTGATCACGTCATCAATGGCATGACAAAGTCTCTCCTAAATGGAAGCCTAGCAAACTGCGGTAAGGTGGGCTTAAGCCCTTTTTGTGAAGCCAACTCGGCTCCAGCGGTAAGTCGCCAAGCTGAATAAATCATTTTCAACATTGATGTTTTGTCTGTAGTCAAACTTTTGCTGAATTTCATGGGCTGATGACAAATTCTGGAAAGTAAAATATGATCATGAGGCTGGAAAAAGAGCCAGGAAGGCCAAGAGAGTCGCTAGGAGAGCCTCCATGAAGAAACAAAGAAAGAAACCCAGTGCTTCTGAGCTACTTCAGCTGGAGGACTTTCTGAGTTGGAGGTAGCCCTTGACTCTCTTGGCTCATTTTTTTAATCACCTTATTGATACTGATTATGATCAGTATGACACAGGAACGAGCCACAGGGTGGATGAAGAGGTAAATATTATTTCCTCCGACTCAGAGCCTTTGTCGCGCCCAAAAATCCGCCAAGTAACCCGGAAAGTAAGATTTTCACATCCCTTAGCTTATCAAGATCCTCAATTTCTTTTGAAGCGACAGATTCATGAGAGCCGGAGACAGACCCGGACTACCAAAGACGCGAAACTCTCCTCCAGTCTACCCCATACACCAAGAAAACGTCGGAATGAGGTCATCTCTGTCTTAGATTCCTCTTATCGTTTGGCGGGTCTCACTCGTCAACCATTGAACCCTTCTGACTCAAATTATCAGGAAACATATCCTTCCTCCGGCGACTCAATTCAATCCAACTTGCCGGCTTTCAAGACCGCTCCAGGGTAATGATGACTTACCTATCTTGTACTTTGAATTCTTATGCTTATACTGACCTTTTAATCTTATGCAGCGGCAAAGCAAAAGTTAGCAAGAAGGCGAAGAAGGACAAGCCGGTCAATGAGCCAATCCTCAAAGAACCGGCACTTCAGACGGCCGTACCTGAAGCCTCCGCTATTGAGCCACCGCCTGAGCCGGCGTATGAACCGCCAACATCAGCCACCGACCCGCCTGCTGAGTAAGCTATTGATGGCTCTGAAAATCCTGAAGTTTCTAGCCCCGTCAAACTAGGCGACCCTCAAGACGCTAATGTTGAAATTACCAAGACCAGCTATACTGAGCCGGGAAGACCTACTGTGCTCGCCAAGTGCTCTGCCAAAGAAGAACTTCTGGAATGCCGTAAGGTCAGATTTGACATTACGGATTACTCTCACATGAGCGTTGGAGAAGTTTTGTCTGGCTATCTCAGCCAAGTGCACGGCAGTTGTGACGTCGAAATTGACATGGTGAAGCAGATGCACCATAAATTTGAGGTATAATCCCCTCTTTTCCCTGAATCACACTTATGGATATCTTGTTCTTTCCTTTTTGTAACTATTTCGTGTGTACATCCTTCTTTGTGGATTGATATCATCTACCTAGAATCTTATACACTTGAGAGAAGTTGCATATCTAGTTGATATCCCTTTCTTTCATGTCCACCATTTCTTTCTCTTGTTATTTCTTTGGTGGATCCGTGAAAGCTTTTTCCTTGAGTGCATGCCTTATCTCGTTGCATCTTGATGCACTCTTGTGTGGTGAAGATTATTTTCCTCATGCTTGTCTTGATGAGGCTTCGCCATTTCGATGGTATCCCTTCTCTTGACAAAGCTATCATTCTCTATCTTCACCATAGGTTGTCACAAGCTTGGTTGTTATTTCGCTTTTTAGTAAGCTTTTGTATCTTTTTGCTTGTTGTGTGTGTGGGAAGGACATGTCTTGCACATTGTATATCATTTATCCAAGACTATGTTGATGCTTAATGCTCATCCTTATATTAGTCTTCTCAAGTGCTTTGCCATGACTCACACACATCATTTTGGTTGAGCCTATTCTTAAGGTGCCTCTTTTACATGTTGCTCAACCATGTGTTTGTTGCAAGTGCTAGGCTTTCTTTCCTATATGCTCACTTGCACTTGTTGTGAGTTTCCATTCATTTTGGGGGAGCTATGATCCTATTTTGTGTATTGTGTATCCAAATACAAAAGAAAATCTTATGTGTGCACAAATCATGGGGAGCTTCTCTAGTTTCTTTAGAACACTCCTTTGCTCATATCATAATATCTTTTCCATGTGGCTCATAGGAGCATTGGTCTTGTTAGTTCAATTGGTATCTTTTGATAGCTTGTTTCAATTGGTATCTTTTGATTGCCTGATTGCTTGTTTCTCTCTTTGTTATGTCTCTGTGGCATATCATTCTTTAGCAATCTTTGAGCCTCAATATATTTTGTCTTCCTCCAAGTATTTACCTTTGGATATGGTCTATGTGAGAGTTCTATGTGGGGTTAGGTACGTGCTCATGGGCTTGCGTCAAGAGGAAGATATCACTCAATCCATGGAGATGATGACATCAAGTGGTGATCATCATCAAGATTGTCGTGTGCAAGTTCAAGTGGAGCATCACGAAGAGATCAAGTGCTTGAAGCTTGCCGTCCATTGTGGTGTCAATGGACTTGTGAAGATATGCCGCAGAGTGGCTCACCCATAGTGGAGTATGGGGGAGCAATCATCTAGTCTTCATCGACCCAACACAATCAAGAATGGTGGTCCATCTTGAGAAGGACAAAATCATCATCATCTAGCTCAAGTGGATCATGCGCAAGGAAAAGGTTTGCCCTTGATAGGTTTTCTATTTTTCCGGTCTCATTGTGGTAGTTTGGAGACCGAGTTATAGGATCGATAGCCGTCCTATCAAGGGGGGCTCTCAAATGAGTAGCTTGATCGTATCATTCATCGAGAGCCCAAACCATTGCATCCTTGCATCATCTTTCTTGATTCTTACTTTTATTTTCTTTTGAGATTTTAGAGCTTGTGGTTAATCTTCGTGACAAGCTCTAGTTCATCGAAAACGGATTTCATATGCTTCTTCTATCGCGTTTTCGGTGTTGGAGGTTTTACCGGTCTTTTTCGAGGAAGGATTCTCACCATTTTCTCATGGGACTTTTCTAATTTGCTTACTATTGATATTTCTATCAATATTGTGTTAGACCATGTTGTTAGCTTTCCAACAAACTTGGTTTCGTTGAATTCGGAGTCCGTTTGCAGAAATTGTGGCAGTTTTGGTGTTCTGAAAAGGCTGCGGCGGTAGTACCGCGGATTGGAGCGGATGTAATTTTTTACTCTAGAGCGGTACTACCGCGGCGCGGTACTACGCGGTGCGATACTACCGCTCTGGACCAAAATCTCGTCACAAGTCCAGCGGTGGTAGGCACGGATGTATTTTTTTAGTACCGCTCGCAAGCAGTAGTACCGCTACCCTTTGAGGTAGTACCGCTACCCCTAGCGGTAGTATCGTGAGGTCAAGCGGTAGTACCGCTCTGTGCGGGCTGTGAGCATAATGGTTGGATTTTTTCCCACCTATAAAAGGGTGTCTTATTCCCCAATGAACCTCATCTCTTTAGCTCATGTTCTTCCCCCATTGTTGACCTTCTTCGAGATTGCTAACTCTCAATCCCTCCAATGATTCTTGCTAGTTCTTGAGGGAAAAGAGAGAGGAGATCTAGATCCACGTTTCCACCAATCACTTTCTTCTCTAAGTGAGGGGAACCCCTTGGATCTAGATCTTGGAGTTCTTCATGTTCTTCTTTCGTTCTTCCTCTCATTTTCCTCCCTAGCATTAGTTGCTTTGGTGGGATTTGGGAGAGAAGGACTTGGGCACTCCGTGTGCCCTTGCCATTGCATTTGGTGCATCGGTTTAAGTTCTCCACGGTGATACATGGAAGTGAAGTTTGAGAAGCCTATTACTCTTGGGTGTTTGGGTACCCTAGAGCTTGTTCCTCTTGGGTGCCTTGGCACCCTAGACATTTGGTGTTGTTCGGAGCTCAATCATTGTGGTGTAAATCTCCGGGCAAGCGTCGGGGTCTCCAATTAGGTTGTGGAGATCGCCCCGAGCAATTTGACGGGTACCGGTGACCGCCCCCAAGGGTTGCCAAAGTGTACGGGTTCGGTGACCGCCCCCAAGGGTTGCCATTTATACGGGTTCGGTGACCGCCCTCAAGGGTCCCTTAGTGGAATCACGACATCTTGCATTGTGCGAGGGCATGAGGAGATTACGGTGGCCCTAGTGGCTTCTTGGGGAGCATTGTGCTTCCACACCGCTCCAAATGGAGATTAGCATCCGCAAGGGTGTGAACTTCGGGATACATCGTCGTCTCCGCGTGCCTCGGTTATATCTTACCCAAGCCCTTTACTTATGCACTTTACTTTGTGATAGACACATTATCTCTTGTCATATATCTTGCTATCACCTTGTAGTTTATCTTGCTTAGCATAAGTTGTTGGTGCACATAGGTGAGCCTAGTTGTTGTAGGTTTTGTGCTTGACAAATTAACCACTAGGTTTATTCCGCACTTGCTCAAGCCTAAACCGTAATTATTTTAAAAGCACCTGTTCACCCCCCCCCCTCTAGGCAACATCCACGATCTTTCACTTGGGGATGCGTGGTATTGGTGACTCTTTTTTCAACTCCATCATCACTAAATCTCTGATAGAAATGCTACAATCCTCATCTAGACCTTTGACTTTCTTGTCCCTCTTCTTCTGAATAACGTACTATAGTGGACTCCCATCATCATCTTCATTGTCTGTATTGTCAGCTACTGCATCCTCGTTACCCCCGTTTCCACCACCGGAGTTAGTGTTGTGACCTTCGTTCCTGTCCTCATCGTCCTTGCTGTCACCCTTCCCACCATCCTTGCTATCTTTGTCATCCTCATCATCTTCATCGTCCTCATCATCTTCATCCTCCTCCTTCTCTTCATCGTCTTCCTTCTCTTCTTACTCCTTCTCTTCATCCTGCTTCTCACACTCCTTCTCACACTCCAGTTCTGACCCCTGGTCAGCAGTTGCTGCTTCCGCACTATCTCCAATAATTTCATCCTCATTCGCATTAAGCCTGCTGTCTACCATTTCATCGCTCCCACCATCGTTTGAGTCGCCATCACTATCACTTCCATCACCGTGATCCCCTCCATCATCAGTTCCCTTGTTTGAGCTTCCATCTTCATCGTTGTCGTCATCATCTGTTTGGTATGACTCTTAGACACTTGGAAGGGAATCGGGTTCAGGGGAAGATTTTCTCCGTCTTTTCCTGGATTGTTGCTTACTTGTTCCCATGCCAGTTGGTTCAGTACTCGTTGCCCCAGCTTCATCTTCATCAATCCTTCCAATGCCTTGAACAAACTTTCCCACTAGATGTGACATTTCACAGCACATTCCGTGTACCAATGATGTCAACTTCACTTGTTTCTGCAAAAATGAAAAAAGAAAAACACAAAAAAGAAAGAACATATTAGAGAATATAGAAAATGCAATTGCCCACATTTATATGCCTTACGTATTTAAAAAATGTAAGATATAAAAAGGAAATTAAGAAACAAACTACAGTATACATAACAGGCAACTAAATAGACACAATAAACAACTGTGTCCAATAATAAACCATGCAGACACATAAAAGGACAAAGAATGATAAAAGATAAGTAATAAAAACAGGCAAACATAAAACAGTTTTTGAGCACAATATATTTGAACAAAAAGAAATAATGAATTAGATCTGTCAAGTTACAAAACGCCTAGAGATTAAAAAGTAGTAATCAAAGTGATTTGACTTACTAGTTTATCATACGACTTAGGGAGTCCTGCTGCAACAAATTTACTGACGTGGTCCATGCTGCCAAAGATGCTTTCATCCGCATAGCGTGAAAACTCTATCTTCAATTGTTTGTATGAAAAAACCGATGAGGGAAAACTCGAAAGAATGTATTCACACCTAGCAAAGACAAAAAAACAGATGATAAAAATAGGATGTATGAAACTTGCTCAAAAACATTTAGAGACTTGCTACAAATTGAAGTAGGACACTTGTCTGTAAACCCAAATGCATCTGCTAGCCAAAACACATTATCTAGGCAACAAAAATTGTAGTACTAATCTATAAGGTTAGGACTTAAATACCCATGTAAGCTTATTTGCTGTCTATAATTGGGAATGAATTGGGAATACACTGCAATATTTAGTTCCTAAAAAAATTTATGTGTGTGACTTACAAAATGTTGACTATTTGAGTTGTGTAATGGTACAATTTACAAACTAACCCTACTGGTTACCACTAGAGTATTGGGGGAGTTGCCTACAAGAAACCCTTTACAGTTTATGTCTTTAAAAAATATCAAAGTTGCTTGGCTGGTGACAGAGAATTGCTAGTATCTTAAATATAGTTGCCTGACCATGAAATAGAAAAAAGTGTGCACATTAAAAAAAGAGAAAAGCGATTTACCCGCAGCCTGCCATATTCACCCGGGCCCTTCCTGTTCTTCTTCAAAACCTTGGCAATTAGATCTGAATTCCAAACTGATACTCTTGGAACTAAGGTAGGAATTGGTTCGTCAACATCCAATGAGTCCAGATACAAGAGCTGCATGCAAAAAACAAGAACAAATTCAGTTACCATTCATATAGTAAAAATGTGAAAAAAGTGATTACAAAAATGCTAGCTTATGGTTCAATTTACTATAAGGTGAAACACACAGCAACAAACAACATTTTTCTTGCCGTAGGACGATGTGAACGTAGCCTTCAGTTTGTCGACCACAAACTGACAAATGTTTGTGTCCTGAATACCATTGACATCCATCACAGTCGGGAAGCTCTTTGGTGAAATGCTAAGACTGGTTGATGGTGCAAGGAAATAAGAAAATGCAATGGCTAACCAAGAACGTAGGAAGTCATCATCATGGGCTCAGGCCATATCTTGAATCATTTTACACAATGAAATGAGAGTTGTCGCATTCTTGCCTTGGATGTTGTAGATCCTGTAGAACACCTTTGTAATTTCAGGCTGAATCTCGTAGCACACCTTCCTCCCCTTGTTAAGCAGCCCCCATATCCTATGGAAACTAGCTGCATCTACGGGGATCTTCCCCCTATCTGGTATAACAATCTGCAACATCTCAGGTTCATAGTGCTTCATTATCCATTGACTGAGATCTCCGGGCATGCTGCTCGCTGCAATGTCCAATAAACCTCCAAACTCTATATCAATGATAACCCCCTTTTGAATAGGTACAAGATGTTTATTAAGCTTGAAAAGCCTTGTAGGTGAAGCCTTGTTTCTCTTATCCTAGAAGAAACAACAACAGATGAAACATGTGTGTATCATGGCAAGTTAAGCAACTTGACAACTGAACTTGGGCAAGTGTTCATAAGAAATAGAGCAACTATGTATTACCTGGTTAGCTCCGGTCTTTTGATGTTTTGCTTTTGGTGGTTGTTCGACAGCAGTATCTTCCTCGGCATTTCCATCGCCATCTGCAGAAACACTGGGATTGTTGTTGATGTCCAATGGACGTTTTCCACGAGCAGTTGTCTCCTTTCTTCCCCAACGCTGGTACCGAATAAAGGCTGTGCTTCTCTGGACCTGCAAAAGAACACGCAAACAAGTTAAAAATGGATCTTAAAAAGAGAAAATCTAAATTGACAATATGTTTATTGAATCTTGTTTCGGACACACCACTTGATCATCTTCAATCGCATGTGAGGGGTCAGCATCACAATTAACTGCATGATGATCTCCTTGAATGCCCTTTTTGCTAGGTCCATCCATTAGTTCCTACTGCACTAAAAAGGAAAAAATGCATTCAGATGACTTCCTGTATATCATCGCATATATACTGGCAACTCACATACAACAACATGGCAAGTAAACCAAAAAACCCAGGCAAATCGCCTTCCAATGTGCGCCTAAAAATAACAAAAACAACAATTGTCTGAGGGATATATACCCGGATCATCATTGGCAAAAACTGATGGATGTGTTGACGCTAAACAACAGATCCAAATGACTTTTTGGATATCATCAAACAGATATTGGCAAACTCACATACAAAATCCAGGCATAACCCAGTCGAAAACAGCTTCCGATGCACAACAACATATACATAACTCATATCAGAAAAAAATCAGATGCAGCAACATATCTAGATGACTATATCAAGGGTCACATATTTCCCAAGGCTGCAGAAACTAAGAACATGGACGGAAAAGAAGTTTCGGTTTCCAAAACTGGCAACTACCATACAACCTACAGGCAAAAAAGCTTTTAAATCCTCGCAACTCAACCTTAATTGGGGGGAAAATATGCAACGGAGTATCTTCAACCTCTCATACATCAACCTCACCATCATCTCTATCGCATGCAGACGATGATGCATCCCCAGATCCCCAGATCCCCAACCCTAACTGCATCACGAAGTGAGAAACATGACGACCCAGAATGCCTTGCCGCATCACGCACTTGAGAGGGGAGATATCAACAACAAGCACATCTAGCAATTCCTATCGCATAAAGCAATATCGAGAAAGCAAGGCGTGCTTACTGTGTCATGAACTGGACAGCCGAGCGGCAGTTGCTGAAGGTCGCGTCGCCGCTGCAGCGAAACCACCACTGCGCGTCCCTAGCCTTCTCTTCCCTCCACAGCTCACCACGCCGTCGATGGTAGGCGCTGCATCCGCAACCTTCAGCCGCAGATGCGATGATTTCTGCAGCCTATAGCCACAGATGCTGCCCTCCGATGCCTCCCTCGCCTCCTCCTACCTCGAATACAGCCCTGTCGTGGATTCGCAAAGGAGAATCACACCAAATCGCGTCGGTGAGAGGTGGATTTGTTGGAGAACTCGGCGAGAGAGGAGGAGAGAAACGACAGCGAGAGATGGGGAGAGCTCCGCAGTTTTTGAAATGCGAGCCGTTCAGTGGAGTGGGTTGGGGAAGGGGTGCGGTAGAGTGCGGTTAGTGGCGGGACCCATGCAACGGGAGTGGTTCAGACCAGGCAACACCTGGACGCGAGCGCGAGCGCGGGATTTCGATCCGACGGCTCGTGATGGTGTTTGCACTACAAAAAAAATACACTTCCGTGATGATACGTGTTTGTCATAGTAGGTCGCCTTTTTTGTCATGCATGTACATCCATGACGATTTTATGACAGAATCAAGATAGTCATACCTGTGTTGTCGTAGAAGTGTTCCATGACATTACCAAAATTATCATCATGGAAGTGTCCACTTCCATGACGATAAATCGCGCGTCACAGAAGTTCTTTCGTCAAGGGTGACCAACACGTGGCATCCACCATAACGGAACGCCGTTAAGCTATCGGGTCGGATTTTGGATTCGATAACCCGTTAATAGCGCCGACCAATGGGGATTTTCCATGTGTAAAATCATCATTGGCTGGAGGAGCACGTGTCAGGTCCGCGTTGGCACAGGTGTCACTCATCCAATGGGCGAGACACGCCTATGATATGTTGACACGTGGACCGGCCCATCAAGTTTAAATGGGCCGGCCCAACTAAAGGCCCACAAGATTTTGCGGACCATAATGGGCCGGCCCAGCTAAAGGCCCACGAGATTTTGCGGACCATAATGGGCTGGCCCAGCTAAAGGCCCACAAGATTTTGCGGGCCATAATGGGCCGGCCCAGGTAAAGGCCCACAAGATTTTTGTGTGACATAATGGGCCGGCCCAGGTAAAGGCCCACAAGATTCTTACCGATCATAATGGGCCGGCCCTGCTAAAGGCCCATGAGATTTTGCCGACATTAATGGGCCGGCCCAGCTGTAGGCCCACAAGATTTTGAGGACCCAAGTAGGCTGGCCCATTAACTGACTGCCATGTTTCGGGCCAAATGTCGGCCCATATTTGATCCGTTCCATTAATGGCATGCCATGTTCCGTGCCTAATAATGGCCCATATGAGATCCGGCCCGTTAAAAGCCTACCACGTTCTGGACCAAATTACGGCGCAGATTAGGTCCGGCCCTTTAAGAGGCTTTGGGCTAAATTATGGCCCATATCAGATTCGGCCCGTCAACTGGACGCTATGCTTTTGGGCCCACTTGCTAAAGGCCCATTTATTAATTCGGCCTGATATTAGTTTCGGCCTGTTAAGGGTCCGTCTAACATTTCGGCCCTATATTAATTTTAGCCTGTTAAAAGCCCGTCATATAGTTGGGCCTAACTACGGCCCGGTTTGCATCCGGCCTGCTCGCAGCCGATATGCATTGGGACAAATAAGGACCGAGATAATTTTGGCATGTTAAAAGCCCATGATTTGATTCGCACAATCATGGGTCGGGGTCCATTTTGGGCTGCTGCCGGCCCGTGACCTGTTCGGCACGTTTCAGGCCCAACCTACTTCTCAGCCTCTTAAAAGCCTATTGAGTTTTCTTGCGAAAAGAGGGCCGAGGGTTACTCGGCCTATTAAAGGCCTGTATCTACTAGTGGGCCAGTTTTCTGTTTAACAGACCAAGATGACGGGGCCCATGATGCGGATCATACATCGTGATTGCATGAGGGCCTGATTATGTACCGTAATTTACCGGTTTGGCCGGTTTACTACGAAGACAGTATATATATACAGTAAAATAACTGCAGCATCGTAAATAAGAAAAAACCTAGACTATACAATAAAGAAATTATGGCATATTACATCCACTGGGCATCAAAGTTCGCCACTAAGATAATAAAGCACAAGCAGACAACATATTACATACACTGGGCATCAAAGATCGCCACCAGTGCAAATAAACACGCCGACAAAATAATATACAAAACCGACAGCACTTCAATAGAGTTCAAGAAAGGTTAGCCCTGCTGGGGAGCTGCAGCGCAAGCAGCTGAGCAAGATGATGAGACTGCGCTTGTTCAACACTTATATCTTCCTCACTCTGAAAGATAAACAAGCAGATAGATGGTAGGTTTTGCACATAAAAGTATCAGTCCTGACAATTCATCACATTTCTTACTGACGAATAAAGTGAAACAGTTTAAAATTGCATTAACACAATATGGTATTGTTCAGGTCAAGACATGGCAGGCAATGACATTGTGAAGGAGTTGGCAGCTTCACGACACCACTGGATTACAGATCAAGAACTCATAAGTATCAATGGTTAGTGTGCTATCAATTTATCCCATTTCAGATTGGCAAATAAAGAGATGGTTTAAATAATAGTAGAATGATATGCCATTGTTCATAGTTAAGACATTGCAGAATATGACATTGTGCTGTAGTGGGTAAGTTCACCACACCACTGGATTACGGATCAAGAACAGAAGCATACATGCAGTGCAAAAGCAGATCACTTTCTCTGTATAGTTTAATTTACATGGTATGAAGAAGGAACTTGGTTGTACAACTGAAAACTTAAATTGAGAAGGACAAACTTTTGTTTATGAACTAAATAATAAACTTTAAACATGCAATTTGATGCAAACACCAAAAATAAACATTTGTTGCAGTCATGCCTAACCAAATATACACAACAAAGTTTGAAGGCTTGAGAAGGAAAAACTTACATTACTGGTGAAGGCAGGCTCTATAAAGCCCTTGTCCATGTTGATGGGGGGCAATTCAAGAAGTTTACCACAGAATCTTCTTCATAAGAATTGCCTTTATTCTACATTTTGTTAAGAGTAAATATAGATGTGATAATATACAAAAAAATGGAGAATATTTAAGATAATACGAAGAGTGATGCTACATAACCAAGTAGCTATAAATGTATGTGCAGCGATACAGGAAAAAGGCACAGCCAGGAGCAATGCATAGCTAAACTTCTTCAGTACCAACCTTATGGTAAGAGTAAATATAGATCTGATGTGTAGAAAATGGAGGGCAAACGAAAATAAGTTGCAGAGTGATGGTACATGAACAACTACCTGTCAATATAAGTACACTGATAAAGGACAACATGTACTTACAATAACAATGTAGAGCTAAAAAAATTCATTGGCATTGGATATATTCTACACTAATGTAACCATTCATACAGATCAGATAATTTGGAGCGAACAATTGATAAGCAAGATATCATGCATACTGCTGTCACATAATGAACCAGGTATGTATGCAAGTACAGTGATACAGGACAACAGGTACTAACAAGAGCAAAGAAGCGGGCAACATATTTGCAATATCCTGTCGTTCTTTTCAAACCAGAATTCTTCTTCGAGCAGATTTCCTGCAAAAAAGATCCGTAAGGCACATGCGGAAAAGTAGAAGTTCAAATTGTCATGTGATTTCATAGACAGTACCTCATCCTGGGAACGAGACCAATGCATAACAAGGTTTTTCCATTCAATGTCTTCTAAATTTAGCACAGGAGACTTCACCGGAAATTCGTTTATAGACTTGCCATCAAAGTGTGATTTCCTCAGGTAACACCGATACTGCTGCAATGCTTCCTTGAAAATCACAAGCAAGCTTTGCTCGTCATGACTATCCAAATTGACCCTCTCCTAGTTGCAACAATGTAATGTAAATCATTGATGTGTTCAATCAGCAGAAAATAGGAAAATAATAACCATGAATAATAGCACTTACACGTAAGTTGGACAGGAAGATGTGAAAATGGTGTTTGTCTTCACTATAATCTTCCCATGATGGGAATACATGCACGTAGTCCCTAACAAGATTGAAAGCATTGTCTTTTAAACTGGTAATAAATGGAATGAAGTTCCAATCTGCAGGAATTGGCCGTCTCTGCAGTTGGGATAGGTCTTCGGCCGGTGGACTTGCTGTACTTTTTGCTGGAGTGGGATTTTTCTATGGTATGGCTGGTGCTATGGCAAATGAAATTGGTATACCTTTTGCTGGAGTGTAGGTCCTGTGTGGTGGGGCTAGTGGTGTGGCCAGTGAAGTATGGGTAGAGTCTGCTGGAGTCGGTCCTATGTTTTGTGTCACTGGTTGTATAGCCAATATAAGTGGGGTGCTGTCTGATTTCTCCGGCACCACCACGTTTTTCAAGGACTTTGCTAGTGCTCCTTCAGGTTCGGCAATCACCCTCTTCCTTTTTTATGTCTGATGCACAAGAACAACATTTGAGTGGAAAAACATGGTATGATGACAGATGGAATATGTATTGATAATGGATGGGCATGGCATCTCGAGTTATATGATGAGTAAACTAAGCAGATGGCGGTGCAACAAAGTAGAAGAAATGCAAGACAACATATGCAAGATACGCGCAATCAATAAATCCTTGCCAAATTAGAATAGGAACCTTGATGGGTGAACAGGACAGGCCATCTGCCTTTGACTCCTCGAGGTTAGAATAGTCATTAGGATGATATTCTAAACAAGAATCAACAGGTGGGGAGCGTATGAGTTTCATTGCATCCAGAATGGCACTCAATGCCTTGTTGCCAATTTTGTAAGTCATTGCAGTGTTTAGCTTCAAGAGTGGACTGCTGCTAGTGTGACACAAAGCAGCTACACAGATCATAGTGTAGATATAACGGGGGAAACCGTAAGCATCAGAGTAAAATCAGCAAAGTGGAACTTGCTGGAATATATGTGCTAGTACTGCCGGTATGGCTAGAAAGGCTTCAGATACCAGTTCTCTTCAACTGAAGGTGCGGTACTGTTAATATCACTGTAACTCTCAAAGGCGACACAACTCCCTGCATTTCCTTGCTATTCTTATAGGATTCAAGTGGGCAGGTCACTACAAATCCTATTCCTATGTTTACAAAATCCTATGAATCAAAGAGGCTCAAAGTGTCCATCACAACCGACCCTATAGACATCTACATTGCAAATGTCCCTGCTCATCTTCAGTACAAGGAACATACTATACTACTATCATACTCCCTATGTTCCAAAATATATGTCTTGGTAGAGATTTCCACTATGGATCACATAAAAATGTATCCAGATACGTTTTAGAGTGTAGATTCACTCATTTTGCTCCATATGTAGTCCATGGTGGAATCTATACAAAGACTTGTATTTAGGAACGGAGAGAGTGCATAGTAAAGAAGAACAGAAGAGGAACATGGTAAAGAAGAGCAAGCAGATTTTGGATAATAAAATGTTGGTTGCGCAGTGCCCACACATGATGAACCAGAGCACATTAAGAACGCAACTCCCAGCTGTCTCTCGACCATTTCAGGCGGTTGGATGAAGATCCTACGTCTCCTAACCCTTCTTCTTCCTCGTCTCTGATTCTTCCCATACAGAACACCGCACGGGCCGCCGGCCGGACCACCGGCCCCCACCGCCGGTGTTCCTCCACCACCCCCATCCCCCACCCGCGTCGAGTTTTCTTTGTTCGCCGAGGGCCCACAACCACCCGAGCCCCTTCGTTCGCACCGGCCAACTCTGGCGAGCTCTGTAAAATCGACTGGCCCAATTTTGAAATTTAGTCTACTATGATTTAACTAGTGTGGAATATAAAAGGGGAAAACCATAAGCATTGGGAGTGTAGTGTTGAGCGTGCCATGGCGGATCTGAAGGTGCAAACCGGACAAAGGCAACTTCGCAACCAAGACAAGAAATCGGAGTAAAGCAGTGGTGATCTATTTTCTTGCTGCGATAAATAAGTTGAGCAGATACAAAAGAGTACCGCCTCTGGTGCGGCGCCATGTATGCATCTGCTGAGAATTTGACGGTGATGTGGTAGCGATGGCTGTCAGCAGCGTGGAAGCAGATCTAGGAGGGTAGACGGTGGTGGCAGGGCGCGGTGGACGAGACGGTCGTAGGGGCGGCACCGGCAAGGTGGACGACGGCAGTGATGAAGCGAGAGGACGAGATGCAAGGATCCCGGTCCGAAGCCGTGGATGAGAGAGGTCGATATCTTGTAATGGACGGCAGCGTCGGGGTATCAGCTCCGGCATGGTAGAGGAGGACAGTGGTGGATGGGGTGGCGGACGTCGGCGGACGAAGGAGGTTGGGGTGGAGAGGGTGTTTTGGCGCCCACGGAGTACGAATGGGGAAAAGGGAGGTAGAGAGGAAAGGGGTGTCGGTGTCAAAACCGGCGGATCTCGGGTAGGGGGTCCCGATCTATGCGTCTTAGGCTGATGGTAACAGGAAGCGAGGGACACAATGTTTACCCAGGTTTGGGCCCTCTCGATGGAGGTAAAACCCTACTTCTTGCTTGATTAATATTGAAGATATGAGTAGTACAAGAGTAGATCTACCACGAGATCGTAGAGGCTAAACCCTAGAAGCTAGCCTATGATGGTATGATTGTAATTGTGATCAGCCTTCTAAGGACCAACCTCTCCGGTTTATATAGACACCGGAGAGGGCTAGGGTTTACATGGAGTCGGTTACAAGGAAGGAAACAATATCCGGATTGCCAAGCTTGCCTTCCACGCAAAGGAGAGTCCCATCCGGACATGGGACGGAGTCTTGAGTCCTGTATCTTCACGCTTCAATAGTCCGGACGATATATATAGTCTGGCAGTCCAGATACCCACTAATCCAGGACTCCCTCAGTAGCCCCTGAACCAGGCTTCAATGACGATGAGTCTGGCGCGCGGTCTTGTCTTCGGCATTGCAGGGCGGGTTCCTTCTCCGAACACTCCAAAGTAATTATCGAACACTCAGATCGTGTCCGGATCTGCAAGATGATCTTCACATACCGTTGTAGGGAACATAGCACAAATCCGTTCTGCTGGCAATCTTCACAAGTCGTGCCCTTGCATCGTGTCCTAGTCCAACACGAACCGGCGTTTCTTGCCCCACCTCGACTCGCGTCGCGAGGCGGCTTTATTGGCACGTCCTGTCAAAGCAGAGATCATGTTCCTCTTATTACGGGATTTTTCATCAATATGGGCATGTGTGACCCCACGACGACCGTTGGTATGACTCCATGTACTTTTGGATAAGTCACAAGTGGTTGCGCTGAGGACTCTTGATATTCATCCCCTTTATAAAGGGGTCGAGGCCTATGCCTCTTTTCTACCTCCCTTGCTCCTTCTCGCACCTCGAGTTCTAACACCCAAGACTTAAGCTCCAACACCCCAGATCCTCCAATATGTCCGGATCCAACGCAAAAGGCCGGTGGGTGGCCTCCTTGATTCAAGAGGAGGACATTATGAAGCTTAGGGAGGTCGGATACCTGACCGCTGATATCCAGCACAGGTTTCCTACTCCAGGGCAGGTTATCCCTACACCGGAGCCCAATGAGAGCGTTGTGTTTGTCCCTCACTTCCTCCTAGGCCTGGTCCTCACCCTCAACCCCCTCATGAGGGGGCTCATGTTCTACTATGGGTTGGATTTTCATGATCTGGCTCCAGACGCTATCCTTCATATCTCGTCGTTCATTATTGTGTGCGAGGCTTTTCTCCACGTCACCCCACACTTCGGCTTATGCCTCAAGACCTTTAATGTGAAGCCGAAGATGATCGAGGGGCGACATGCGGAGTGCGGAGGTGCCATAATAAACAGGAATGCTGATGCCCCATGGCCGAAGGGCTCTTTCCCGGAAGTATCCGATGTATGGCAACGGAGGTGGTTTTATGTTATGGCTCCCAGAGGCACAAAGTGGGTAGCCACCCCCGAGTTCCGCTCGGGCCCTCCGTCACAGTTGGCGTCTTGGACCGACGTAGGATGGAACTGGGGGCCCGCTGGTGATATACCAGTACTGCAAAATCGCATCCGGGAGCTTCTTGAGAGGGACATAAATCTTGTCAGCATAATTCAAGTGATGTTAATCCGTCGGATGTTGCCGTGCAAACGTCGGCCTCTCCGGATGTGGGAGTTCAATCCGGAGGGTCCGCGGACTATTAAGCACTTCTTCGGCCTGAAGCTCGAAGGGATGTGTAAACTATTCTTCAGACCACAAGTAAAATGCCCGGACACCACCGAGGATGCGGCCCTAAGCTGCAATTGCCTAGATGCCCAAGTAAGTAACCTTAAAGCCGGGCGCTTTGTTTATATTTGTCATAACCATTATTCTGAAAAACCCTCCGTGGCCAGGAATGTCTCAATAAGGCGGAGAGAATCAGGTGTCCGGCGCCACTTCCTGAAGGCTCGCCTGGTCCAACCGTTGCCAAGATGCTTGGGCAGGTGCTGAGCAAAATCCCCTCAGGGGAAGGCGAAGGAAAGGGCAGTGAAGCCGAACTTCACACACTATGCAACCAAACCGGGGGAATCGTTACCTCCCCTAAGGAGGATAGTCGGGAAGGGGAGGCTAAAGCCTCCTCCCTGCGCGGGAGGAAGTGGGACACCTCCGAAGACTTGGAGACGGAGATGCCCAAGCAAGGGAAGAAGGTATCACCAGGGGGCTCTGCCGCGACGGGCACCCTCACCGTGTCGTGCCCATCAATGGGCCAGCCCTGCACCGAGCTGTAAGTTAATCGTTAATTCGAAGGTACGGTGTTTCTCCGAGATCCATAACCAGGACTTCGTCTTTTGTAGTCCGGCTAGCAGCTCTTCTCAACAGAGTTCGTCTTTGGGGGATCTTCCTCCGGAGATGATGGAGAGTGAGACCCCACCCACCTCTCCGCCTCATGAAGCGGGCGACACTGAGGTGTCGTCACGGAGGAGTCCGGATCTGCCGAAGCCGGAAGCTAATACGTTAGTCGCCCTGAGCCCGGAGCGTTTGGCTCCCACGGGGGGTGATGAGAAGGGTCCGGCACAGTTTGATGTCCGGCCGGACGTACTGACAGGTCTTCTGGAGCGAGCTGCACTCTCAGAGGAGCACCGCTCATTAATGAGCGTGGTTCTCATGAAGATTTAATCCGCTACAAGTGGTTTGAATGAGGCATTTACGAGCATGTTCAAAGGTTTTGAGGTATGTAGTGAAAAATGCATTATTTTCTGGTTGTGAGGCACGTGCTAGGTGTGCTCCATATGGATAGTAGCCCCTGAGACTCTGGTTGCCCGCCATAGGCGGCAAACGGGGGATCATATAGTAATGGTTGCGCTCTATATGTGCGCAGGTATCTAAGGATCCGGCAGCTGACCAGTCTGTTGAAGTTGCCGAACTAAGGAGGCAAATCCGATCTATCGATGCCGATATCACGCTGGAGAACAAGAGGCTGGAAGAGTCACAGTGTATGTGCTCTGCTTCCCTTATTATGTTTGTAGAGGAAAATGCGAGAGAGGCATAATATTAATAAAATGTGTTTGTACTGCAGATGGTGTTGCTGCCGTGGAGGCCCTGAGGGCGGAACTTGCTCAGGCCAAGGGACAAGCTCGGGTGAGCAATGCGGCTGCCCTAAAGGCGGCCGAAGAATTGAGAGCCGAACAGGCTGCTCAACGCCGAAGCGAGGAAAAGATAGCCAAAATGGCTGTGGAGTTGAAAAATGCCGCCGACCGGTATGTACTCCTTGAAAAGGAGTATAAGGCTAGTTCGGCCGAGCTGGACAAGGCACTTAACGCCACCAAAGAGATGCAGACTGAGATCCGGGGTATGCGGGAGGAGCTCCAACAGGCCGATAAAATCGTGGCTGGGGGCTCCTACTTACTGCGGACGAAGTTTTTGGATCTGAAGTATGCTTCCCTGGCTGGACGCTAGAGTCCTGCAGACGCATATGCAGACTTGGCGAATAGTACAGCTGACGCTGCCAAGTTCTTCGAGGATTAAGGTGATAAGGAAGTAGAGAAGCCTTTCTGGTCGCAATTCAATGCTCCCACTCGCCCGCTGCTGTTAAATGAGAAGGTGACTGCTGTGGCGGAGCTTCATAGGTTGTCCAGGCTTGCAATGCGGTCTGTAATAGACCATCTTTGGCCAAAGGGGCCTAAGCCGGACAGTTACTTTGGTTTGGTGCAACAATTCCTTGGGGCCGCGATTCGGATCGATGTCATGAGGAGGTCGGCGTGCATAGAGGCTCCACGAATGGCTCTTGCCCGCGTTAAAGCCTATTGGACGGATATGGAGGCCACCATTATAGCGACCCAGGATCCGGTGGGAGGCCAATATCCGGCCGAGCACTACTTGGCGCAGGTCACAGAAGGTGACCGCCTAATAGAGGCGCAGTGCTCGAAGAATGTTTTGTTCGAGTGATAAGTCGAATCATTGTAAAAACAATGTTTGTTTTGATTATGAGGCTATATTTATACTTTTTTCCTGCAAATATGATTGTGTCCCTTGTGCGGCCATTTATATATATATATATATATATATATATATATATATATATATATATATATATATATATAAGTAATCCGAAAGTTAGCAGTCGTTGGCTTCAGCCCCCACGCATACAATGCGGGGGTGTTCGTGAAAAATATGCTTAATCACACTTGATCCAACGTCTTAGTCAATTAAGGAGGTGATCGCACGTCGAACTAGGAAACCGGACTATATAGCTGTAACACTTTCGCTCAGCCATGGGAGTCTAATGGTGGGGCTACTATGTAGCCCCTGGTACCTTCGCGTGCATCCGAATACGGGCGCGTATGTACATGGTCGGGAAATGGCCCTTCGTTAATGCGGAGGAATCCTAAAGATTCCGGTGAGTCTTCGAGTGGTTGAACAGTCTCTCACTGCATTGTGACAGTCAGTTTTCGGCTTTCTCTACTGAGGTGCTCATCCAGAATAACCAGGGCACAATGGCAGTAGTTCTCCTTTGTTCGTCTTAGCCGATAATAACGGAATGTAAGGCGGCAAACCCAGGAGCCGAGCAAACCCAACATTTGACCAAAGACATGATTCGGAGCTGATGCATATAAGGCCAAACTTGTGACACCGAACACTCCCGAATGTATTCGGGCTTGATAACAGAAGATGGGCTCAAGAATGCCCATTCATTATGAACCCTGTGTTTCCAGGTACGTGTGGTAATCTGTCGTGGCGAAATGCCAATAACGACAGTATCCTCTGTGGGTATGGAACCCATGGGATGGTTAAACAACAAGAGGCAATAGAAAAGGTTTACACAGGGGCTTAATCTAAAAATAAACATGTTAACAAGGCCCTGCTGCACGTCTGCGCCTTTGTCTCCGTTGTGTCGTATCCTGGAAGGGTGTCGCGCAAACGTTGTCTATGGAAAAAGGAAAACTCGTAGGAGAGTACAACGTAAGTATGCGATGGATAGTAAAAGTGTAAGATGTTGGCCTGCCAATAAGGTTGAGCCAAGTGTGGGGTTGTATTAAATATTTATAGCCCCTGGTGTCCGCTATGGGATTACATATACGGTGCCCTGGATTAATTTTATCCGGGCTACCAGACTCGTCTAACCGTGTTTGTGGTCTTAATGACCAGTCATGTTTTCTGATATTGGAGGCCGCTTATAGTCCGGCCGCCAGGGCCGTTGCATGTTCCTCTGCGCGTGAAGAGCGCTCTGTGATTCTGCTAACGGTAATTATGCCACGTGGACCGGGCATCTTGAGTGTAAGGTAGCCATAGTGCGGCAATGCGTTGAAGCGGGCGAAGGCCATTCTTCCAAGCAATGCATGATAGTCACTTTGGAAGGGTGTGATGGTGAAGAGTAGTTCTTCGCTTCTGGAGTTGCCTGGCGAGCCAAATGTTACCTCCAGTACGATGGAGCCCCTGCCATAAGCTTCAACGCCTGGTATCACCCCTTCAAAGGTGGTGTTGCTTTGGCTAATTCTGGATGGGTTTATCCTCATCCTGCGGACAATGTTCTCGTATATTAAGTTGAGACTACTTTCGCCGTCCATGAGGACACGGGTGAGATGGTATCCGTCGATTATTGGGTCCAGCACCAAGGCCTTTGATCCTCCATGCCGAATACTAGTTCGGCCGTCCATGTGATCGAAGGTGATCGGATAAGACATCCAGTGCGCGTCTCTATGCGCGCATTCGTGCCTTCTCGTGGATGTGTGAGTCGCGTGGATCATGTTTACTGTTTTAACCTTTGGCGGGAATTTTTTCTGTCCCGCAGTGTTCGGCTGGCGAGGTTCATCCTTGTCTTCACTTGGTGTTTCCCTCCCCTTCTGTTCGGCATTTAATTTGCTGGCCTGCTTAAAGACCCAGCATTCTTTATGCGTGCGGTTCACAGGTTTCTCCGGGGTGCCATGAATTTGGCACAGTCTGTCCAGGACTCTGTTCAGACCGGACAGTCTCTCTTTACTGCCTTTAAATGGCTTTTTTGCTGATCAGGTCGAGAGCCCTTGAATCCGGCATTGACCATTGTGTTGTCCGGGCTCTCTTCCTTGTTTTGTCGTTTGTTTTTATTACGTCGTGGCTTCCCGTTGCCATCCCTTATTTCGGATGTGCTGGGGTCGCTGGTGCCTTTACGGGCTAGCCAGTTATCTTCACCCGCGCAAAAGCGGGTCATAAGGCTTGTTAAGGTTGCCACTGTCCTTGGATTTTCTTGGCCGAGGTGTCGGGCGAGCCACTCGTTGCGGATGTTGTGTTTGAATGCTGCTAAGGCTTCGGCGTCCGGACAATCGACAATTTGATTCTTCTTAGTGAGAAATCTGTTCCAAAGCTTGCAGGCAGACTCTCCGGGCTGTTGGATTATGTGACTTAGATCGTCTGCATCCGGAGGACGGACATAAGTCCCTTGAAAATTGTCCCTGAAAGCATCCTCGAGTTCCTCCCAACTCCCAATTGATTTTTCGGGGAGGCTTTTCAACCAGTGTCGAGCTGGTCCCTTCAACTTGAGGGGAAGGTATTTGATGGCATGGAGGTCATCCCCACCAGCCATGTGAATATGCAGGATAAAATCCTCGATCCAGACCCCTGGGTCTGTCGTTCCGTCGTATGCCTCTATGTTCATAGGTTTTAAAACCTTGTGGGAATTCATGGTCCTGTACTTCTTCGGTTAAGCACAGGGGGTGAGCAGCCCCTCTGTATCTAGACGCGTTGTGGCATGCAGTCGCCTGTTGTTGTGTCCAGTGTTTATTCCGAACTGGTAGTTGGCTTGTGTGATCATTTTGGTGACCATAGTCCCTCGCCGGGGTGTGTTCTTTAGATCCATAGATGGACGTGGCCGCACCGGCTTTCTTATCCAGATGCTCACATAGATCATGTGCGGCATCAGTAGCTGTTCTGTTGCGGTTGTGAAGCGGTACGTCTGGTCTCCTGGTCATATTATCCTTTGGTGCAACGGCCTCGTCGTCGAATCCTGGCAGTAGCTTGTGTTTTGGGTAGCTCTTTGTATGGCGATCGTCACCATATCATTCTTCAGTGTCTAGCACTTTATTCCATCTGCGGTTGAGCATTTCCTGTGCGGCTTTGAGCCATTGCTTCTGCTTCTTTAGACTTCTCGCTGTGGCCATAAGCTTTCTGTGGAGGTTGTCTCGTTCCACGCGTTCTTCTAGAATGATGAATGCATCATCGTCCGGACTGTGTTCTTGTCCTGGGGTGGTTTGATGATATCGTCCCTCCGGATCATTGTGATCGGGTAGCTGCTCTGAACTCGGCTCGGCGTGACCTGGCTCGTCCTGCTCCATTGCTGGGTCCATGTGGTCGTTATTGCCTTCGGGGTTTACTGGTATGTCGATCCTTCTTGCGCTCTTGTCGCTATTTTTACTGTTGCTGGACTTTGAGCGGTGTCTGCGCTGCCGTTTTGGCTTTTGCCCGGGTGTTTTATCTTCCGGATTATCATTGTCGTCCTCCTTGGGCGTATCCACCATGTATATATCGTCTGACAAGGTAGTAGTCCCGCACCCTAGAGATTCTGAAGCGTCTCCTGCATCATCGTCCATGCCGTCGATGTCTTCGGAGTCGAAGTCAAGAGCGTCGGTTAAATCATCGATCGTGGCAATGAAGTGGGTTGTGGGTGGGCATCGAATTCCTTCGTCGCCTGCTTCCCACTCAAGCCGGACATAGTTCATCCTAGATCCTCCTAACAAAGAGAGATACTTTAATGAGTTCAGGATGTCGCCAAAGGGCAAGTGCTGGAAGATGTCCGCAGCGGTAAACTCCATTACCGGAGCCCAACCTGGCTTGGTGGGCTCGAGGGTGTGCGGACCGGGACCAGCGACCGGATACGAGTCGGGGACCCGGGGTTACAGGCTTCCACATAGGTGAGGCCTGTGTTCAGCTCCACCGCCGATGAGTATGCGGCCTGTGGGGCGGGGTCCACCCCTCCGTCCTTAGGCAACGCAAGCTGCTCCGGATTTAGATCCGGGGCTACTGCAGGGGTGATATCCCGAGCATCGTCCGACAGCAGGTCTAAGCCGTGCTCATCATGACTGTTCGGTGCTCCTGGCGCAGGCCCAAATCCGTCGAAGACCAAGTCTCTGCGAATATCCGCCGTGTAGTTCAAGTTTCCGAACCTAACCTGGTGGCCAGGGGCGTAGCTATCAATCTGCTCCAGGTGGCCGAGCGAATTGGCCCGCAGTGCGAAGCCGCCGAACACAAAGATCTGTCTAGGGAGAAAAGTCTCGCCCTGGACCGTGTTGTTGACGATTGAAGGCGCCATCAAGCCTCGAAGCGACGACACAGAGGAACTCTCAATGAAAGCACCAATGTCGGTGTCAAAACGGGCAGATCTCGGGTAGGGGGTCCCGACCTGTGCGTCTTAGGCTGATGGTAACAGGAAGCGAGGGACACAATGTTTACCCAGGTTCGGGCCCTCTCGATGGAGGTAAAACCCTACTTCCTGCTTGATTAATATTGAAGATATGAGTAGTACAAGAGTAGATCTACCACGAGATCGTAGAGGCTAAATCCTAGAAGCTAGCCTATGATGGTATGATTGTAATTGTGATCGGGCTTCTAAGGACCAACCTCTCCGGTTTATATATACACCGGAGAGGGCTTGGGTTTACATGGAGTCGGTTACAAGGAAGGAAACAATATCCGTATCGCCAAGCTTGCCTTCCACGCAAAGGAGAGTCCCATCCGGACACGGGACGGAGTCTTGAGTCTTGTATCTTCACGGTTCAATAGTCCGGACGATGTATATAGTCCGGCAGTCCGGATACCCCCTAATCCAGGACTCCCTCAAGGGGGGACCATGTATTCAGGGTGCGCTTGTCTCAAATGCAAGGAAATTTACAAACTTAGCCCCCGTTTCAAATTTCCTACTACATCACAGCAATATTAGTCGGTTGGGGATAGGACGGTAATCTCGCATACACCGAATATTTGCCGACGAGAGTTTGTTTTTGGTGCCCACCATGTATGAATATGAATCGGGGAGGGAGTCGATTTCGGCCGAGGACACACTGTGTTTTGGCGCCCACCGTGTATGAATCCAGGTGAGAGGCGGTTACGTCACGTTTGGGTGAAATTACAAACCTACCCCTATTGAAACCTGTAGAAATCCAGCAGATAGGCTTTGCGTGGCAGGGATAGGCAGTAGTAATTTCCATCTCACAAATTTTGGTTTCGGGCGGTTACTGCGACTTTCCCCGCTTCGTTCAAATTTTGCAGAGTGCGCGTTTACCGTGCCAACTCAATTCGAATCCCGTTTGTATTCTATTTTTTGGGCGGGATCCATTTTCAATTGGAATTACATTCTATATACATCATTTTTTTATATATACTTTCAAAAGCACAACACCATTTATACATAAATATGGTTTACAAATGGCATGATCTCAGATTCATAAGGTTGTATCCATCAATTTTAATTTTCAAATATTTGAAACCACTTTATGTTGAAATCCAATGTATGCATTCCTCGCTAACTGTCTCCGATTAATGTGTGTTTCATGCGGGTTTTTTTTATACTTCACACATGTATAATGTGTGTTTCACACGCAACATATAGTGTAATCCCGTTTAGACATTAATTGCATATAAACCATGCATTGTTTGTAATTAAAGAATCTATGGATCACCAATATTGATAAACTATATAACATTACACGTGTGCCCAAATTCAAATGAATATGCATGTTTGATACACCAATTTGCGTTATGATATTATCGATGTCGTGATCTCCAGTTTAAATATTTGAATCCCCTTTAATCCAGATATTCGTCTCATATAGCTATCACTCATGCTTATATAGGACTATCTCTCTGGACCTATACGCGTTCATCGTCTCTCAGGTATCTCTCGTGCTACCTGTATGTCGACAATGATCTTTTATCTTCATAACACACTGACGGTACTCTCTCCCTCGACCTTCATCACTCTATCTCTCTCTAAGTATATCTCGCTCCCTGCTATGTGTCTCTAACTATGATTCTCCATGTGGAATCTCTTTCTCTCACACAAACACAAAACTTTGTCTCCCGGGGTCTCATTTCTCTCTACTATTCCCATGTGTGCCACTCGCACACCCCTCATACAGAGATGTCTTTCGCTCCTTAGATATGAGAACCTACGACTCTTCCTCTTAAATATCTCTTTCTCACACACAAACACAAACTCTGTCTCCCAGGGTCTCATATTTCTCCATTGTTCTCTTGTATGTCGCTCACACACACTCTCTCTCCCTAGAGATATCTTGCGTTCCCTCATATGTCTCTCTAGCTATCACTCTCGTTGTGAAATATCTTTCTCTCTCGCAGACACAAAACTCCGTCTCTCGGGATCTCATTTCTCTCTGATATCTGTTTGTATGTGACTCACATGCACCCTCTCTCTATCTCTCTCACACCCACACACATAACTCAGCCTTCTGATCCACTCGACTCCTATCTCTAACGCACACTAGCTAGCATCTTTATCTTTCTATTTATCTGTTTCTCCATCAACCTTCTTTCTCGCCCTCACTCTTGATTCCTATCACGCACACTACATATGTTTCTCTCTACATGTAGTCAAGTGCCCTCTCACACACATATATAACTTCACCCTCTGAACCACCCGGCGGTCATCTCCAACACCCAAACTAGCGGATGTCCCTCTAGCTAGCATCTCCATCTCTGTATCTATCTGTAGTTTCTCCGTCAACATTTCTTTCTCGCACGGAGTCTTGCTTCCTATCACCCACACTATATATGTCTCTCCATACATATGCATTTATAGGTTGATCTCTTTTGCACAATCGTTGTGCCTCACTCCCTCTGCTCGCCATAGATGCATGCTCCAGCCCACGCCACTATCTCTTAAAGACAAAAACACATGCTCAATTGTCGGGCCTTCTTCCCTGCATTCTCACATGCATGCATATTGTCATACCGATCCGTCTCTCCCATGTCGTTGATCTTATGACTTATGTCTTCTTTCTTTTATCTCGATCATGCGCCGCGCACACACACACATCCCACGTATACATGTATACCTCTCACACATGCACGTTCAAGGTCTCTATGTCTCCATACGTAGTTAATTACCCTCAATCCTAACGCCACATCGAATCGTTCTCCTCTTGTGTGCACATAACTTCCGCCTGGATGGGTAAAACACACACTCACACTTAACAATCTCCTTCTAGCTACCCCCCCCCCCTCTCACTCTTCCCCTATATCCCTGAAACCAATAAGACCATCCCTTTGTTTAATTCCCGCCTACATGCACCATCGATATATAGTAGTCTTCCTCGGTGTCTCTCGAACAAACACGTTCTCTCAATGTCGACTCCTCTCACACGCACACACCTTCTCTTCCCTCTCTACGGACATTTTCTCTCTCGCACCCCATCCTTGGTGGCCTCTGCCATACACATCACCTCTCTATGATCAAGCCATGCACACTTAAATTACATCCGCCACAGAGGACCCCGCGCCACACACACCCACACACACACATTAAGACTCCATCTCTCTCTCACACACACGCACACAAACACACACACACGCACGCACGCACACCCCCCCCCCCACACACACACACTAAGACTCCATCTCTCTCTCACACACACACACACACTAAGACTCCATCTCTCTCTCTCTCACACACACACACACACTAAGACTCCATCTCACAAACACATGCTCTAGGCGGAGCATTTGTTCGTACCACCCTTCATCCAACCGTACCCGTATGATAAACAATCACCTTAATTTACTTGCATAACATGGACAAATTCACTTTACTTTAGTAGTCAAAACTTATCATCTGTACCCTTATAAAAAACGAGTTGGCAATGATGGTGTGCCTGCCATCTTGTAATATAGACCGTATGATCTATATCTGACGGATAGAAAGCAAACTATGATAATTTTACAAAAGATACCCGCACCTCTCTCCACATCCTTATCACCCACAACCTCATTGCTTAGCAATTAAACAAGGAAGTCTCTGGAACAATCTAGCATGGTGGTCGCTGCCGCCCGCCGGCGCCGTCCATCCCCATGCCTCCACCCACTCCGACCACCAGTCACCACCACGCTCCACTCCTCCTCGCCTTATCTCTCATTTTTCATTTTTTCGATGACATTCTCGAGATACCAGTTTTCCGATAAAATTCTTGAGATATCATTAGTTTTTACACATGGGATTACTCCTGCATGGGTCAATCACAACAGGTGTTTTGTAAAAAAATGCATATTGATGTTCCGTGCAATGCACGAGAATTTTGCTTGTAATTATATAACGCAAATCACGAGCAGGAAGTGACATTTTTTGACACAACTACGTTAACATGGCCACGTAAATCACTAGCTAAAGTAAATACCAATATACTTATATCCCGATGCAAAAGGTTGAGTACATGTTCGAAGAGTAGAGTCACACACACGAACTCTATCTCTCAGAATCTCTCTCTCACACACACACACCAGTTACGTGATGCCCACTTAAGCAGACACATATGTTACAATTTGTGCACCCGCGGGTACACGTGATGCTGCCCATTTATTTAAGCCGGGAGGCGAACCCAAATAGTAGCTGCATTCATTCCCCTCCCACCGCCTCTTCTCTGGTCGCCATCGCCCAGTAGCCATGGCCCGGCCAAAGGTAACAACATATGACATACTCCTGCCGGAGCGGCGCTTTAATATGGAAATTTTAGTGGTCATTTATGCATCTTTTTGTGCTAGCACTCCTATATAAGGGTTGATCGGTCGCTTCCCATGGACGTGCATGGGCAGTGGAAGAGGAAGGAGAAGGGAAGCGGGCTGTGGAGTAACGTTTTTTACCACAATTTCTTAGGAAACTGAGTGCAATAATTGAGTAGTTTTGCAAACTACCAGTACTACACCTGAAACGGTTCAAAACCTACACTCCCTTGCCAGCGCGCGCTTCCCGCGTGAAATGGTCAACGTCGCCCTAGAGCGGCAGTGCGCATTAATGCCAGGCCAGAGCAGAGGCGGCCTCTCACTAGTGCCGGCTTTGAAGTGGCACGACGGCTGAGAGAGCGCCGCTTCCCGGTGCACGCGACTGCTTCGCGTCGAGACTGGCCATAGGCCCTATTTGGATCCATGGGTTAGAGTTAGTTTGAGCTAGTTGGGGCTCAAATAGCCCTAAAGTATCCAAGCATGAGGGTTTAAATTGGAGCAAGTTGCACCGAACCCACCAAAAAAAACTATCCCACCTAAGAGGTGCTAACTGGAGATAGTTCTCATTGGGACCATTGAAAAATCACTTCTCTCTCTCCATCAAGTGCATTTTATTATCAATCTAACCCTGTCACCCAAACACCTCTTTGGCTACAGTTAGTATAGGGTTAGTCATGAGTTAGTCTAACCTCTAGCTAAGTTAGAGTATCAAACAGGAGCAGTATAGGACATGCAAGTTGCTCAAAGCATACAGTCAAATTCGTATGTGAAAGGATTTTTTTCCTTTTTGAAAACGGAACATGAAAGGAATTTTTTTTAGAATGCTCTTGGCATGTCGCTAACATGTGATAAGTTAACCGACCTCAATAGACGGCAAAAACGCCAGCCCGCCGCACTTTGATAGAGACGAGGAGGGAGAAGCGATACAGGCTGCTGGATTACTAGAGATAGGTGTCGCACGGAAGCCAAGAAATATGGTGATAGCGTGGGTTAGCCATGTACTAGTATGATGTAACTACACTGGGCTGCCGTGTTTCGTACTCTTCTAGTCCACTGTGGAGATGATTGGTTGATTTTATATCGCAGAATAATATTAAATATTATGAGTGCAGACGCTCCACCACGAGGTTCCTTGCTCCTTCTCGGTCGTCGGGAATCTATGTTCTTCCACTCTATTTTTTTACGTGAGCTTTGTTCATCCTTTTGCCAACACGCGAGACATCTAGCATCAAGGTGCACGTGTTATGCAAGGATCGTTCCATCTATATGAAGAACACGTGGGACTGGAACTACGAGACGGACATGTACCCAGGAGTGGACGTACGAACCTGAGTAATGTAGCGCAGTAAGTGAAGTAGAAAGGCACAAATGGTATGAACATGCGTGGCATATAGGGTGTGTTTGGTTGCGTTCTCGTCTCAGCATAGTTGTTCCCTCTTCATGCATGCTCAACTCAACACCCCTCTTCATGCATGCTCTCTTCATGCATGCTTCTAGTGTATTTGTGCTAAACTAGTGTGGACTCATGCACCCTCCATACACTCTACCAAACACCCAAAAGTAGGTCAAGAAGGGAACTCTTGGGCGGCATTTGTCTCTTACTATGTACTACCACTAAATGTTGTACGTGCAATGCACGGTGATGTTATGGAGTACGTGCCTAAGTACTCTACTACTACTATATTAGTTGGAGGCACATATTAACTTTTATATTTGTTTACGTGTATGCCCCGAGACCTTCCAACTAGATGTGTCTTTCTCTCCAGGTCGCACTTTGTATCGTTCATACCATTAAGTACTACTATGTGTGGTCTCCGACCCAGAAGTGCAAGAAGTGGAGACGCTCTACCATGTTGTTTTTCTTTTACGCTGGGCTCTACCACACTGTTCATGTCCCACTCCTTTCGCTTGCATGTGGGACATCCAGCACGTGTCGTGTTTGGCACTCTTTGTCGTAAGAGTTGAAATGCTAGCATTCATCAGAAATAAAAAATAATTATAAATCAGCAGTGATACTATTTTTTTGAGAACCAATCAGCAGTGATACTATACCACGCGGTTTCCTTGCTCCTCGATATCGGAAAAAATACTTTCGTTCGCCAACATGTGGGACGTCGACCATCCTAGTCCACTTGCCATGCATGTAGAACTCCAAGGGAGGGTCACCCCGGTCGTCGCGCCGTAGTAACAATGACTAATGAGCCGTCAAATCACAGGCCCACTTCCCACTTTGAAGTTGCTCGGATGAAGGAACCATCATGACTTTGTTGAATTCCGCTTCTTGATGAAAACTACTATACCAGCAGTACTGCTAGCTATAGTAGTTACTCCAACAGAGGCCTCCTTTCGTTCATAGGATATGAATTTTATAGGAATATGAAAATCATAGGAAGTGAGATGACATGCATCTCAATTCCTATAGAGAAAGAGATGCCATTTGATGCATAGGATAGGAATTTTTCCATTTAGTCTAGGCTAATGTACTGGTAATTTGGTCTAAAAACTACAGTAGTAACTAGTAGTATTGGTACATGCTCGTACTCAGACACAGACACACACACTAACTACTAGTACTACTACTTCTCACATGCTGGCCAGACGTTGTCATTATCCTTCCCGGCTTTGTCGGTGACACCCCACCGTGCTTGGATCTCCGCCAACCTCTCCGCAGCAGCGTGTGCGTCCTTTTCTTTCTTGCGGCGGCGGGCCTCTCTTTTCTTGAGTGCTTTCTGACTTTTCCGCTCCCTCTGTGCGGCTTTGGCCGCCTCTTGCTCTACCGCCCATTCGGCCTTCGCATATTCAAATTCCTCCCACATAGTTGTGAGGTCGCGAGCGGCAATGAACTCGGCACGGTGGGATGCTATCGCTTCCCTACCATTTTGTGTGTGGTCGTGGGTGGCGAGGAACTCGGCGTGGCGGGATGCCATCGCTGCCTTACCGGTTAGTGTGCGGTGCAGTGGCATGAACGACACTTGGTGAGAGCTCTGGGTGGAGTGGCCGGACAACCGTATAGTGCATTGGTTTGTCAAGAGCTCAAGGATAGAAGATGAAGGAAATTTGGATTCCCCGTCAATCCTGGTCATTTATTACCAATTAAAATGCATTGGCGGTCATCGAACTTGTCTTGGTAGCTCACTTTGATCATTGTATATGAGATATGGTGATTATACGGTCACTGGCTCAGCGTATAGCTCCGTATTTGTCTGGATGACCAGTCAAATAGTCCGCATGCGCCTCATCAGCTTGTGTTCTTTATCTATCTACGCGGGCCTACCTGTCAATGGAGAACGAAATACTGTAAAACCAAAATTATGCGTATGTGGGGAATCAAACCACGGACTCGTCGCTGCAACGCACCCTCGTCAGCCAAATGAAAATGAAATACTTCGCGTCAGACACTCACACTCATGCTGTCAAAGCATGCTAATGCATGCACGTCACCCTCTAAATCAAAGTCCTGCTCATGGCGCAACGCAAACGGCGAGCCCATCACCTGCGCGCCCCGGCGGTGCCTGACATTATTGTTTAGACATTTGATGGAGGCCTACGCAAATGCCGAGCATGTATTCACCTGAATCAACACCAACAGTCATACTCGGAGTGCCTTGCTCATGTATCTCGTCCATCAGAACGACAATCTATAAAACAGCCTAGCTAGAGAGGGTACTATGGTAGTATGGTACAGAGTATGTACTATCGTGCGCGAACGATCTTAGTGCCACTGCACACCGAAACCCCTTCCATCGCTAGTGCGCGCTTCCCGCCTGAAACGGTCACCGTCTCTCCAGAATGTCAATGCCGCATTCACCGGACTTAACTGCAGGTGCAATTGGTGTGTCACTAACATGTGGGCCAGATGCCCGTTGGGCCCACATGTCAGTAACCCAATGCATCCGCAGTTAAGTCACTGAAGCAGCGTCCGCATTCACGCCCGACGAACCTACTCCGGCGCCAGTTGTCCATCCGTCTGCCGTGGCTCATTGCCATTCGCCTGCTATATTAACTTGAGCCCCAGCTCCCAGCCATAGCCAAAGACCCACACTTATTCTCCTCCAGCCCCTTCCTTCTGTCCACACCACTCCAACCATGGCCTCCTGGCGCTCCGAAGCTCTCTTGGACGTACTGTCGCAGGAGCAGATGAGGGACATCGGTGGCTCCACTCCAGGCGCGCTCCAAAGCTCTCTTCGACGTACTATCTTAGGAGAAAACGAAGGAGATCGCCGGCACCCGCCCGGCCGCCCTCCGCCGCCATGACCACGAAGCCGGTGCGCGGGCGCGGGCGCAGCCGGCAGCGAGGAAGAGTAGTACACAATAGGTCGCCGCTGCTCTGGTCCCAGGAAGGCCACCGCTACTCCACTCAGTCGATGCCAAGCTTGGTGGGGTAAACATCGGCAGCCGATTAGCTGCTTGACAGTGACGTGGAGGCAGAAATCTTTAGAACCTTGTGCTCCGAAGGAGGAGGTTATCGAGGCGGATGAGGAGGAGGCAAAGGTTGGCTTTCTTGGGTTCATGGCCGGACATGGTGGTCGTGCGCCGGCGATCGTTTAGATTAGGTTTACAGTAGGTTTTAGTACGGTTTGTGCAAAATATGTAATGAATTTCGTCCAGTTTGTAGGAAAAGTTTTCAAAATGTAATGAATTTCATCCGGTTAATTTGAAATTTGCTTTGTTTGCACGAATTTCGTCCGGTTAGTTCATATAGTTGTCGAAAGGTATGCAGGCAGCATCGGATGGCATCCATCAGTGTCCTCGGACAGATGCCGGTGTAAATTTGTGGGCCAGCGCTGGAGATGCCCTAACTATCATGCTATAATCGCTAATAGTCCTCCATTATTTGGCAGGGAACAGTTATCCCTCTATCAAAATCAGATCCACGGTCTTTCGCACTCCTTCCGCGTAAGAGTGTAAACTCGTGCTTACACAAAAATGGAGCAAGTGGACGGCACTGTAGCACATCATGTCACTCGAACTAGCCCGCCTAACGAGCCGGAAAGCACCGCCCTCGTCATTTTGTTCTGGATTTCTATCGACCGATCGCGCGAAAATGTTGCGCTTCACAAGTTCTAAAGGAAAAGGATGCACACTTATGACTCGTACGCGTCGCACCCCCGACAGTCCGGCTCACACGCCGCTCACCAGAGGGGACACGCGTTGTCTTGCAATTTCACTGACATGTGGGACTGTAATTGAATAAACAGTCGATAGCCGAAATCTAATCGCTCGGCGGGCATCGGCTGAGATGAGAGAAACGGGGGAGGGAGAAGAGATCGCCCGCCCGCCGTGCACGGACTCCAAGAAATATATGGTGATAATGTGAGGTGGGCCATGCTGGAGTTCGGACCGCTTCCGGAGCCCGCTCTGACCGCCCTGGCCCCTCAAGACGCCAGCTGCCCGCCGCATGCATAGCAAGTAGTCCCCGCTTATGTGGAGGAGAGAGAGGCATTGACAAAGTCAATGAGTAACAGTGGAGACAATAGCTTTCATCAAAAATAAAGAATGAATACTCGTTGCTCGTCCTCTATATCAGAAAGAATACTTTCATTCGCCGACATGTGGGACACCGACCATCCTAGTCCACCTGCCATGCACGAAATTATCCTGGTCTACCCTGGTCGTATCACAGGCCCAACCTTTCCCACTATAAGTTGTTCGGATGAAGGAACCATCATGACTTCGTTGAATTCCGCTTCTTCAAGAAAACTTACTGTACCCGGAATACTGCTACCACATGCGAAGACTGGATGGCACTGTACCACATCATATCACTGAAACCCACTAGGCCAAACTAGCCCGCCTTGGTCATCTATTTTGGAATGGAGGGAGTACGTCTCTGCACTGCTATGATTTTGTGTCGTACGTCTCTGTACTTTTGCTACAATTTTCCTACCCTATGAACCAAATGAGGCCTGAATGTATCCGTGTCGACTATTGTCTGATCGATCGCTAAGCCTACAATTTTAGGAGCTAGCGCTATTGGTCGATCGATGATGGATAAGTATAAGCGTACCACGAGCTCATCAGCCCCAACATTTCTCTTCGGTGAGTATTTTGCAAGTACTATAGCTCGCACAGTAGCTAGCCTACTAACACCAAGAATCATCAAACAAGCCCTGCTGATATGATAAACAGTTCAAACTTACATCTAAGCATGCCATATATTACATCAAAAGACGGTGAGGATACATCTGTTTCCATAACTCGGAGAGGGTTCGCATGATTCACTATCAAGCAAAAGTAGCAAGTACCGCCCACACAAGACAGTGCACTAGCCCTAAGATAGTTTGATAACATGCATCGTTCTGGTAATTAAACACAGGGCAATGCAAACTACCCTGAAGGATTAGCGCGACCAACTATTTCTTGTCATCGATCTCTCGGGCAATGACCACAGCACGGACAGCGGCATGGGATCGATCTCTGGGGCGATGTCCACAGGACTGACCGCGACATCGGAATCGATCTCTGGGGCGATGCCCACAGGATGGACAGCGGCATCGGAATCGATCTCTGGGGCGATGCCAATAGGACGGGCCGTGACATCGAAATCATCAAGGACGTACACCGGCACCTGCACAACCCTAACATATTAGCAAACACATTGCAAATAATCAAAAGCCACAACTATGGTAATAAGCCATTATTTTTTACCTTGTGCAGCTCACCGGGGGATCTCATCCCTCCGGGGGCCATCTCCTCGTCCTCGATGGAGGCCATCACCTTGCCAGGGGAATGCTGCTTCTCAACGGCGACTATCTCCTCAAACTCGGCCTTGAGCCTCGTATAGGTGGCCATCAGAGTTCCTAGGGTAGGGACGATGGGGACCTTGCTGTTCTTCCAACTTTCTTTGAGGAGTTCGTCCGCCAACGTCGTCAACTCTTTGGACAGTGCTTGTTTCTTGGAGTTCTTCGTCTCCATGGGTTGGCCCGCCAACATGGTCAACTCGTTGGTCGGTGCTCGCTTCCTGGAGATCGTTGTCTCCAGTGGGTTGTCCGCCGGCAACTCTTTGCCTAGTGCTCCAGGATCCATCAATGAACTGACAAACAAAAAGCGATCGAAAGGAAACCACAATCGCAATGAAAACGGGAAAAGAATAGGATGTGAGAATCGGTCGGTGCTTCGCAAAAAGAAGATTCTTCGAATGAAAATATAGCAGCATAACTGATTCTCCCACCTTTCCTTCATCGGTACAAAAGAAAAATGGCAGAAGTGAGTAGCCTGGAGTGAGGTTTTCTTCAAGAAAGGGAAGAAAGGGCTTGAACGAGCGTTCCAGTGAAATGATGGTTGCTTCGTCCAGTCTAACTTGGAGGCCACCTTACCACTGCTGGTAAAGGTGTGGGTTTTGTGATATGACGGGTCATAACAGCCACACCGGGGTGACAGGTGAGTCTCGACTGTAGCACCTCGTTGTGATTTGCTAGATGGCACGCGGGCCCGGATGCTTTGAAATGTCCCGCATGTAGATAGAGCGGCTAGTCATATAGGAGTGATCAATACTTGTGCACCGCGACCAAGGCGGAGAGGAAAATGAGAGAACTACGTAATTAATGCATGAGTTTAATTAGGGTAGTTTTGTAAAGTACGAGATACATTCCTCCAATCACAAAATGCCTTGGTTCATGAGATTTGAGATTTGAGCCCTATAAGGCTAGTCATAGTGGGAGTAACTTAGCAAGTAACATAGCACACTCCGGGATTTTTTTTGCTTATGTGGCATGTAATTAATGAGAAGTGGTAACATAATATGTTACTGTAACATAGCGCTTTCCAAGACAAGATGAGTCTACAAGCCAATTAATGAAGTCCTCTATGACACTACTACTATGTTACTTTGCACTATGAAGGTAGTAACTTAGACTAGTGTCATGTGCATGACACTAGTATAAGTTACTCCCCACTATGACCAGCCACCGGAAGGGAGGGAGTACTGCACGCGGTGTAGTCTAGTCACTTGTTGAAATCTCTAGAAAGGCAAATACTCCTTTCCGGTTTACAGGGCTATACTACTCCCTCCATCTAGGTGTGTAAGACTAGCCACAATGGTGAGTAACATACACTAGTAACATACACATATCCCTAGACTTTGTTACTGCCTTCATAGTGGGTACATAAGTGTGGTAACATGCTAAGCTTCATTTATTAGGTTATAGACTCATATTGCATTGGGGCATGTGATGTTATAGTAACTAGCTAAGTTACTATTACTACCTCTCTCCTCGTTAACTCATTGCCACATAAGCAAATTTGTTGAGTTGGACTCGATGTTACTGCTGAAGTTACTCCCACTGTGGCTAGTCTAAGTCATCTGACGAAAACCAAAGTCCCAAAACACTTAGGAGTGGTGCATTAACTTCTACCTTGTTTCTTGTTCCTTGACATATCAACCAATAAGAGAGAAGAGGTGTGCATGCTTTTAATGACTTGTAGTGGCTAGTTCATTGCATGAAATGCTATTAATTAGCAAATAAACATTGGTGACCCCAGGAGGAAACGGTGCTAAGCGCGTGGACCTATGCAGAATGAGTATCAACCAATGGATGATGGAGTTTAATTGTTAAACAATTCAATGAGGGAAGCTTAGCTACAAATTCAACGACTTACTCACCTAGACGGAGGTAGTAGCAAGTACTACTACTACAATAGTGGGCTCAAATAGCAATTTTGTCTCATGCAAGAGCATGGTGTGATGCCCCCGATTCAATCATACACTAATCATGCATGCAAACGTGTACGATCAAGATCAGGGACTCACGGGAAGATATCACAACACAACTCTAAAAACATAAATAAGTCATACAAGCATCATAATACAAGCCAGGGGCCTCGAGGGCTCGAATACAAGTGCTCGATCATAGACGAGTCAGCGGAAGCAACAATATCTGAGTACAGACATAAGTTAAACAAGTTTGCCATAAGATGGCTAGCACAAACTGGGATACAATCGAAAGAGGCGCAGGCCTCCTGCCTGGGATCCTCCTAACTACTCCTGGTCGTCGTCAGCGGGCTGCACGTAGTAGTAGGCACCTCTGGTGTAGTAGGAGTCGTCGTCGACGGTGGCGTCTGGCTCCTGGACTCCAGCATCTGGTTGCGACAACCAGAAAGAAAGGAAAGGGGGAAGGGGGAAGAAAGCAACCGTGAGTACTCATCCAAAGTACTCGCAAGCAAGGAACTACACTACATATGCATGGGTATATGTGTAAGAAGGCCATATCAGTGGACTGAACTGCAGAATGCCAGAATAAGAGGGGGATAACTAATCATGTCGAAGACTACGCTTCTGGCAGCCTCCGTCTTGCAGCATGAAGAAGAGAGTAGACTGAAGTCCTCCAAGTAGCATCGCATAGCATAATCCTACCCAGCGATCCTCTCCTCGTCGCCCTGTTAGAGAGTGATCACCGGGTTGTATCTGGCACTTGGAAGGGTGTGTTTTATTAAGTATCCGGTTCTAGTTGTCATAAGGTCAAGGTACAACTCCAAGTCGTCCTATTACCGAAGATCACGGCTATTCGAATAGATTAACTTCCCTGCAGGGGTGCACCACATAACCCAACACGCTCAATCCCATTTGGCTGGACACACTTTCCTGGGTCATGCCCGGCCTCGGAAGATCAACACGTCGCAGCCCCACCTAGGCACAACAGAGAGGTCAGCCCGCCGGTCTAAATCCTATGTGCGCAGGGGTCTGGGCCCATCGCCCATTGCACACCTGCATGTTGCGAGGGAGGCCGGAAGCAGACCTAGCAACCTCCATTACAAAGGAAGTCACGTTACGCGGTCCAATCCGGCGCGCGCCGCTCCGTCGCTGACGTCAAGAAGGCTTCGGTTGATACCACGACGTCGAGTGCCCATAACTGTTCCCGCGTAGTTGGTTAGTGCGTATAGGCCAGTAGCCAGACTCAGATCAAATACCAAGCTCTCGTTAAGCGGGTTAAGTATCCACGAACGCCGAACAGGGCCAGGCCCACCTGTCTCCTAGGTGGTCTCAACCTGCCCTGTCGCTCCGCCACAATGTAATAGTCGGGGGCCGTCGGGAACCCAGACCCACCTCTACCGGGATGGAGCCACCTGTCCTTTCAGCCCCCTCATCAGAATCACTTGCGGGTACTCAACGAGCTGACCCGACTTTAGTCACCATCTGTATAGTATGTATGTATGTATAGTATATACCCGTGATCACCTCCCGAGTGATCACGGCCCAATAGTATAGCAAGGCAGACTGACAAGAATGTAGGGCCAATGATGATAAACTAGCATCCTATACTAAGTATTTAGGATTGCAGGTAAGGTATCAACAGATGTAGCAACAATGTCAGGCTATGCATCAGAATAGGGTCAACGGAAAGCAGTAACATGCTACACTACTCTAATGCAAGTAGTATAGAGGAGAATAGGCGATATCTGGTGATCAAGGGGGGGCTTGCCTGGTTGCTCTGGCAAGAGAGAGGGGTCGTCAACTCCGTAGTCGTACTGGGCAGCAGCGGCGTCGGTCTCGGTGTCTAGCGGAAGAAGAGGGGGAAGAAACAATGAATACAATGCAAACAAATGCATGACGATGCATGACAAAGCAAAACGTGATGCTAGGCGTGCCCTAATGCGGTATGAGGTGATGCCGGTGAAGGGGGGAAACATCCGGGAAAGTATCCCCTGTGTTTCGTGCTTCCGGGCAGAGGAGCCGGAGGGGGAAAGTTGCGAGTTCGATAGGTTATGGATGTGTGGCGGACGAACGGGCTGCATTTTTGGATTCGTCTCGTCGTTCTGAGCAACTTTCATGTACAAAGTTTTTCCATCTGAGCTACGGTTTATTTTATATTAATTTTTAAAGATTTAATTCAATTTATAAATTATTATTATTAATTTAATTCGAAAATGGCATTACTGCACCAGTATGACGTCAGCATGACATCATCAGTCAACAGAGGTGTTGACTGGGTCAAGCTGACGCGTGGGTCCATATGTCATTGACTTAGATTAACTAAACATGTTAATTAGCTTAATTACATTGATTAGGTTAACTAATTTTAATTAGCTTAGCTAAACAGTATTAATTAACTTAATTAATCCACTAATTAATTAATGTTTATTTAATTATTTATTTTATTAACTTTTGTTAATTTCTTTCCTGGGGCGGGTGAGGGAGTCCCGGATTAGGGGTGTCCGGATAGCCGGACTACCATCATCGGCCAAACTATCATCGGCCGGACTATCATCGGCCGGACTATCATCATCGACCGGACTCCAAGACTATGAAGATACAAGATTGAAGACTTCGTCCCGTGTCCGGATGGGACTTTCCTTGGCGTGGAAGGCAAGCTTGGCGATACGGATATGTAGATCTCCTACTATTGTAACCGACTCTATGTAACCCTAGCCCTCTCCGGTGTCTATATAAACCGGATGGCTCTAGTCCGTAGAACAACAACCATTACAATCATACCATAGGCTAGCTTCTAGGGTTTAGCCTCCTTGATCTCGTGGTAGATCCACTCTTGTAAACATCCACAATATCAATATCAATCAAGCAGGACGTAGGGTTTTACCTCCATCAAGAGGGCCCGAACCTGGGTAAAACATCGTGTCCCTTGTCTCCTGTTACCATCCGCCTAGACGCACAGTTCGGGACCCCCTACCCGAGATCCGCCGGTTTTGACACCGACATTGGTGCTTTCATTGAGAGTTCCTCTGTGCCGTCACCGATAGGAAGGATGCCTCCTCCCATCTTCAATGACGGTATTTTCTCCAAAGGAGCCTTGGCCGCCGGCCAAACTATCCGGCTAGGTGGTTTTCTTATGACCGCCTGTCCGGCCACCGCTTCGACAATGACCTCTCAAGTCGTCAAAAGCAATCTTCACATCAGCTCAGAATTCGCCGAGCGGCTGGATCCAATAGAGCTCTTGTCCGTAAACGAGCTCTTGGATCACATCGCCGCCCTGGGAGTCGCTACAGACTACAATCAGATTGGGCTTAAAACCGATCTGAGAGAGATTAACTCTCCCCAGGTTACCCACCATGTTGCAGTGGTAGATGAACAATGCGGCGACTCTTCTCCTGTATTGAAAACTAGTCATGTCCAGGCTCCCGAACCCCCCATGCCGGATTCCCGCGGAGGGACGGACTTCGATCAAGCACTAAACTTAAAGTCAGGCATCAGACCAGACTCGTTGGACAACGTCCAGCAATCCAAGCTTCCAAATTTGGAAACTTCTCGGCCTTCGAGCCTTGAGATGGGTAGGGTTCCGGACTTAATTCCACCCACCCGCCCAGACATATGCGATCTATCTCTAATCCGGCAAGAACCCGCTGAGACAGTACATCACTACCGGGCCAGATTCCTCCTGGTTATGGACAGGATAAAGGACTGCCGAGAGGAAAACGCAATCTCAATTTTTTGCAATAATTGCACGGACAAGGGAATCTTGAACGCCGTCAGCCGTCGTGGAATTACACGCTTCGCCGACCTGGCGTCCATAGTACGAAAGTATTGTGCGATGGAGAGTTTCCGGACAACCGAAAATAAGTTTTGGGACAATTCGGCCCCGAATACAACCCTAGTCCGCAACAAAAGGGTGCATTACACTCAGGCACCAGATACAAAAACCAAAAAGCAAAAACCCCATAAAGGGCACGGAACCGTACTGGAGGGATGGCTTAGCGGACCCTGTAAAATTCACAGTACAGAAGGCGCCGTCCCAACACATAGCCTTCGAGCATGTTGGATATTACGGCAGGTGGCCAAAAGTGGAGAGGAGCTTCTAGCCCCGGAAAACCACTCCAACAACATCGGTACGGTATCAATAGTCTTCGAGACTTTCGCATCAAAGTAATATGCGGAAACGAACAATCCGCAGCCTCGCCGAAGTCTACCAAGTAGAAACAGCAAATCCATGGAGCGACATAGCCATCACCTTCAACACCAGCGACGAACCTAAATTCCGAACAGCCCGAGCTCTAGCCGCACTGGTACTTAGTCCAATAGTGGACGGCTTTCGACTTACAAAGGTCCTCATGGATGGCGGCAGCGGATTAAACCTCATCTACGAGGAAACCCTTCAAAAAATGGAAATAGACTGGAGCCGCATTGAGCGAAGCAGCACAACCTTCAGAGGAATAATCCCTAGCCGGGAAGCGCGCTGCACAGGAAAAATCACACTTGATGTGGTATTCGGCTCACCGGGCAATTACAGATCCGAAGAAGTCACGTTCCAAGTGGCCCCGTTCAACAGCGGATATCACGCCATATTAGGACGAGAGGCATTCACAATTTTTCAAGCCATACCCCATTACGGGTACATGAAGCTCAAAATGCCTGGGCTCGGCAGAATAATCACTCTTGTTAGTGATCCGGACATAGCACTCCGCGCCGAAAACAAGACAGCCGCATTAGCCCTGGAGGCACTATCCGAAGCCTTAGCGGCAGAGGAACTCACCACGCTGCGCTCTACGGTGAATAGGGACGATGTGATACTCGATAAGAGATCCAAGTCCACCTCCTTCAAACCAGCAGACGAAATAGTAAAATTCCAGGTCCACCCAACGGACCCAACAAAGACGGCCTCCATCGGGGCACAATTGAACCCTGATGTAGACGCCGCACTGCGAGAATTCCTTCGGGAAAATTGGGACATTTTCGCCTGGCACCCCTCGGATATGCCCGGAATCCCACGCAAATTGGCAGAACACAGCCTAAACATCCTAAAAGGATTCAAGCCAGTCAAACAGGCTCTTCGACGATTTTACGAACCCAAAAGACAGGCAATGGGAGAAGAGCTAGCCAAACTATTGGAAGCCGGATTCATCAGAGACATCAAACATCCGGATTGGCTAGCAAACCTGGTAATGGTACCAAAAAAGGACAAATCCTGGCGCCTATGTGTCGATTTCAAAGACCTAAATAAAGCCTGCCCAAAGGATCCCTTCCCCCTCCCCCGCATCGACCAAATCATCGATGCCACTGCAGGGCACGACTCATTGTGCTTCCTGGACGCATACTCCGGCTATCATCAAATCAAGATGGCAGAAGCGGATCAAGCCGCAACGGCATTCATTACTCCATATGGACCATTCTGCTTCAACACGATGCCCTTCGGACTTAAAAACGCCGGCGCAACATATCAGCGCATGATTCAGACATGTCTGGCTACCCAGATCGACAAAACAGTAGAGGCATACGTAGACGACGTAGTCATCAAAACTAAACACGTCGAAACTCTAGTAGACGACTTGAGGGTCACATTCGACAACCTCCGAGCATATGATATTAAGTTGAATCCGGAAAATGCGTTTTCGGCGTACCAGCTGGAAAGCTGCTGGGCTTCATCGTATCCGGTAGAAGAATTGAAGCAAACCCAGCCAAGATCCGAGCTCTGTCACAGCTAGATATCCCAAAAGACCTCAAGCAAATACAAAAATTGACTGGATGCGTGGCGGCTCTAAGCCGCTTTATCTCCCACCTAAGAGAAAAGGCATTGCCCCTCTATCGCCTCCTTAGGCGCACCGAACACTTCGAGTGGACGGATGCTGCCACCGCCGGACTCGAAGAAATAAAGGCCATATTGGCAACAAATCCGGTCCTGGCTGCGCCCAACCTGGGCGAACCAATGTTGTTATACATCGCAGCAACGCATCAAGTTGTAAGCGCGGTACTCGTCGTTGAACGAGAGACAGAAGGGCATAAATTCCCTCTTCAAAAACCAGTATACTACGTATCCACTGTGTTAACCCCCTGCAAATCCCGTTACCCGCACTATCAGAAGATAGCATACGCGGTGTTCATGGCATCCCGGAAGCTCCGACACTACTTTCAAGAGTGTTCGATAACAGTGGCCTCTGAAGTACCACTTAACGACATTATAAACAACCGCGACGCGACGGGCAGGATTGCAAAATGGGCCATTGAGCTCTTACCATTTGATATAACTTACAAACCTCGGCGAGCTATAAAGTCACAAGTTTTGGCTGACTTTGTCGCTGAATGGACCGAAGCCGAACTCCCTAAAGAGTACGGCGCATACTCCAATTGGATTATGCACTTCGACGGCTCTAAAATGTTAGCCGGATTGGGGGCTGGCGTCGTATTGACGTCCCCGACCGGGGACACAGTCCAATACGTACTTCAAATAATGTACACGGACTCCAACAACGCAGCCGAATACGAGGCCCTTTTACATGGTCTCCGGATGGCAATCTCCATGGGCATTCAATGCCTAGAGGTGCGCGGGGATTCAAACCTCACAATATCCCAAATAAACGGAGACTTTGACGCCAAAGATCCGAAAATGGCAGCATATTGCAACGATGTCCTAAAAATGTCAGCCCGGTTTGAAGGACTTGAATTCCATCACGTAGCCTGGGATAATAACCAAGCAGCTGACGTACTGGCACGCATCAGCACAAAACGCGACGCTGTCCCTCCTAATATCTTCCTGGAACGGCTCTTCAAGCCATCTGTACTATGGGAAGAGGAGTCCGGCAATAACAAACCGGAACAAGCCGCACCAACCGGCGATTCAGCCGATGACATAACACCTTCAGCCCACGACATAATGGCAGTAATTGCCCCGTGGACAGAACCATTCCTTGCCTACTTGCTTAGGCAGGAGCTTCCCGAAGACCAAAATGAGGCCCGCTGCATTGTCCGGTGATCTAAGGCCTACAAGGTCTATGAGGGAGAACTTTATAAGAAAAGCACAACCGGAGTCCTTCAAAGGTGTATCTCCGAAAAGGAAGGGCGAAACCTCCTGGCTGAAATTCACGCCGGGCTAGGCGGACACCACGCCGCAGCTCGGGCCCTTGTAGGAAAGGCATTCCGTATAGGATTTTATTGGCCGACGGCCCGAGCAGATGCTCAGGACTTAGTCCAAAGATGCGTCGGTTGTCAGCTCTTTGCTAATCAGAGCCATATGCCACCCACCGCCCTCAAAACTATACCCATTACCTGGCCGTTCGCGGTCTGGGGGCTTGACATGGTTGGACCACTTAAAGGGGGAACCCACAAGCAAAGGTACCTATTGGTCATGGTGGATAAATTCACCAAATGGATAGAGGCCAAGCCAGTTAAAACGGCAGAGTCTGGACCAGTGATAGACTTTATATCCGGGGTAGTACACCGTTATGGTGTCCCCCACAGCATCATCACCGATAACGGCACAAACTTCACGGCCGATGAGGTTAAATCATGGTGCAAAAATATGGGCATCAAGCTCGATGACGCTTCAGTCTATCATCCTCAAACCAACGGTCAAGTGGAACGAGAAAATGGTCTAATAATGAGCGGCATCAAACCCAGACTAGTGCGGCCCCTTACGAAATCTGACACGCACTGGGTAGAGGAGCTCGACTCCGTACTCTGGGGGCTGCGGACAAGGCCTAACCGTACTACCGGATTCACACCATTTTTTATGGTATACGGCGCAGAAGCAGTTTTGCCCTGCGACATAATTCATGACTCACCTCGAGTGCGCATGTACGAAGAAAGAGAAGCCAAGTTGGATCGGCAGGACAGCTTGCACGCATTGGCGGAAGAACGCAATGTCGCCAAGGCTCGTTCCGCATTCTATCAGCAGCAGGCTCGAAGATACCAAAGCAGAGAAGTACGGTCCAAGACTTACAACATTGGGGAACTAGTTCTACGCCTCTCGGACAAGAAAAAGGACAAGCTCAAGCCCAAATGGGAAGGCCCCTTCATCATCGATCAGGTCCTGACCGGCGGAGCGTACCGTCTACGAAATGCATCGGATAACCGACTCGAGCCGAACCCATGGAACGCAGCCGGCCTCCGAAGATTCTATGCCTAGCGCCGGACTAAGAGTTCGTCCCTTTCCCCCCATCCAAAATTTTTTTTTACTTCAGCTGCCTTTTGTTTATCTTTTTTCTTCTCAACCCTATTCATCCAAGCCTTAAAGGGCCTACTTGCGCAATGTTCGCGTGCAATTGATGTGCTATCCGCACTCATTATACCTGGGGGCTTCTTTACCAGAAGCTTAATTATAAGGGCTTCATGCCCAGCACATGTGTCAAGCCTCCACATGTACCTTTTATTCACCATTATATGCATCGATATGACTTAAGTTTTGGCCAAGCTGGGTTGCCTGGCTCCTGTGCTTATCCCTACGTTCCCGATTGTTCGGCTAGGAGGTAAAGGGAGCACCTCTGCGATTGTTACTGTCGGGTCAGCCGGATGCGTACCTCAGACTGGGTGAAGCCGAAAGCTAGCGTTCTTAAGGGAATATTCGGTCGGTGACTTAAAAGATGATTTTTTATCCACTTATTTATCTGCCCCCAGATGTTTTTCTGCTTTTTTCGCAGTCCGGACATGCACTTTAGGGCATGCCACCCCCAGAGGAAAGGAACCCTTAACGGAACTATTCTCCTTGGAAGATGTTTCTTACTACCCATGTAATATAACATAACTAGTTGGGCACTTGTCTGATAAAGCACTAATGACCCCTACGCCTGGTCTCCATGCATACCCCGGTTGTTTCATAACCGAGAAGGTATTCGGACACACTCCGGACTCTAGGGTCCCGAGGTCGAAGTGAAAAGGTCGGCAAAGACAAACGATCTACAATCCGGCTAGAAGGCATTTTATATGTCATTTTATAATACATTGTCAAATCGACTGACTGTATTCTTCCTCAATCTCGTCTAACAGGTTGTCTAATTTACAGTCCTGTTGGGAAAATTTAGCGGCCAGCTCTACTTGGCCGTATACTAAACTCATAGGGATCTCCTTCCCATCGGGGCCCACAGGTCCGACTTTGGCCATGTGGTTGGGATCCGCCTTCTTGTACCGCGTCTTTACCATGGCCGAGGCCTCCCTGGCACATTGGCGGCAGGCCGAAATCTTCCATAAATGGAAGCGCTGCCGCACTCCCTGAAGCTTCTCCGCAAGCTCCCCAAGACCCTCGGGTAAGGAGAAGGCTGGCCATAAAGCCTGGATGACGCCGCTCATTGCCTGCCGAACTCGTTCGATCAGTTGCAACAATTCGGGAAGTTGATCACCCATTGATACGGGCATCTCCTTCGCAGGGCGACCTGTGAGCATACCTGCAGACATATTCTGTCAAATTGACTTCCTCGCCGAACTCTTCTTTTCAAAGGAGTTCGCTCAAGCACTTACTATAGATGCCGCGACGAAGCCGCTGATTCTCCTTAACGGAGCCCGACAGCTCGGCCCGAACGCCTTTCAGCTCTTCTCCAAGCTGGGCATGGGCATCCTGGAGCTTGTTCTTTTCATGCTGCACCTTATGCAGCACCCTCTCGCTGGCCTTTAGCTGGCGCAGAAGTTCTTGCATGTCCGGATCTTGTCCGGCAGCACCTGCAACGTCATTTTTTAGACTTGTGCAAAGGCCAAACGCTACTTATCTTTCTAAAATAATGCGTTACCAGGAGAGGTCCCTGTGTTTCCTCCTGCGCCAGAGAGAGCGGCCTCAAGTTGGGCCTTGCACTCTTGCAGCTCCTGAGACAGTTGGGTATTCTTCTCAGTAAGATCCTACATTTCATATGATCCTTAAATCAGTTAATATAACTACTTTAAGTCTCGGGGGCTACTGGCATATACAACTATTAAATTCTCTTACCCGTATGTCTTTTACATACTGCTCCGTGGCTCTGGTAAAACCATCTTGAGCAGCACGAAGGTGCGCGTCCCCCGCGTTAAAGGCATTCAACGCCTCGGGGGAGAAGCACGCGTCACGAAATACTGTCTGGCGGCGCCTGTGATTTAGGGCACTCTCCACCTCAGACTTGGTGGCGGACAGTCTGTCGGCATCCTCCATTGGAGGAACGTCCGGCTCGCGCCTTGCGCTCGCCTCCCTCTCCAGACCAGGTGCTGGAGCCTGGCTGGTAGAGGTTGGATTGGCAACCTCCACGCCCACAGTCCGGCGGACGCTTTTTCCCTACAAAAGTCATGAGCACTCAAACGCTTCCTAGGAACGTTGCTCTAAATAATGAATTGTGAGCTATACCTTTGCGGCGACGTTTCAGTCCGCGCCGCGCTCCTCTTCCGCCTACTGGTCCGGCCTGGCCTTTGTGGGCCAGCCACCGCGGGCTCAGCTTCTCGCCCTAGGGGCGCCTCCTGCACAGCGCCATCGTATATGGTGGTCAGAAATAAGCAAGGAAGGAATGACGGTGTCAGGACTTCGGTCGCAATCACCTGGGAAGCCGGATATAGTCCGGGATAGTCGGCCGTGATGGAGACTAAAGCATTGTCCATGCTGAGCTGGTGGAACACCCCGTCGATTAGCTCCACCATTATGTCCGGATCCTCTTCGGAGGCCGGACCCTGGGATCTCTCTGGATCCTCGGGTTGCAGAGCTGGACTTAGCATGTCCTCCACGATCCGGCGCAGCTCCTGCGTCGAAAGAAGAACACAATATAAGAAACTTAAGTTTCAAAAAGCATGGGTCGGGCACACAGAGTGTTCGCTTACCCAAGGCTGGGGATTATTCATGGAGAACCCATTTAATGGGTTCGTCTGAAGGAAATCCTCCTTCTCCCCCTTATACAGGCCAGACAGGATCGTTACCAGATCTTCGATCGAATCCGGCCCTTTGCGGCCATGATGGGTGGCATCGTCCTCCCCGTTGAAATCCCACATGGGGTGGCCCCTGTATTGTAGTGGTTGCACCCCCCGCATAATGCATATTGCCATGACTCCAATCATGGTCAACCCGGCATGGGCCAGTAACCTTATTCGGCCCATCAAATAATGGACGCTCTTGTCTTCCTCCAGTTGGGGGCTCCGCGGACGGCAACTAAGGCGTTTCTTCGGAGGAGCATTGCTGAACTCCGGGAGGCCGATCCGAACAGGGTCCGGCAGCGGAGCATCTTCTATATAAAACCATTTTGAAGGCCAGTCTTCGGACGCCTTCTTAGGGGTTCCGGATGGATATCCGTTCCCGGCAATGCGCCATATTTCAGCGCCGCCCACTTGATATATGGACCCCTCGTGAGAGCGGGGTACAAGGCAGAACAACCTCTTCCACAGCGTGAAGTGGGGCTCGACGCCCAGGAATAGCTCGCAAAGAGCTACGTAACCCGCAATATGCAGGATTGAGGTGGGCGTGAGGTGATGAAGCTGGAGTCCGTAGAACTCCAGGAGCCCGCGGAGGAATGGATGTACAGGAAATCCGAGCCCCCTTATCAGATAGGGGATGAAGCATACCCGCTCCCCTTTGTTGGGATTTGGGGTAACCTCCGCTTGCTTCCCACCTATGTAGGTGGCTAGCCCGGCTCGAACCGGAACCATGAAGGCCGGAGGGAGATATCCCCCCGCTTGGAGCTTCACCAGCTCGTTGTGCGGAACAGAGCATCTCCTCCAATCTCCTGGCAAAGGGCTAGGAGCGCGAGAAGAGGAGCCGCGTTGACGGTCCATGATGGAATGGATTCTTGGTCGAAAGCGCTCCAATGAGTATTTGCGGGAGGAAGATGGTGATTTGGATCTGGATTCTTGTCTCCCTTATAAGCAGATTATTCGCACAACTAGGGGGTAAAACATAAAAGACACCCTGGCTTTTCACATTCGCGCGATGCATGGAAGAAGGCCGTTATTGGGCGTGGAAGCCAAGACGCGCAACATTGATGAGGAAGCCGGACACTGTTCGGCAGGTACGTAGAACTTGAAGGAGAACCCGCCTTGCAATGCCGAAGACTACACACATGCTGGACTAATCGTCATTGAAGCCTAGTTCGGGGGCTACTAAGGGAGTCCCGGATTAGGGGGTGTCCGGATAGCCGGACTACCATCATCGGCCGAACTATCATCGGTCGGACTATCATCATCGACCAGACTCCAAGACTATGAAGATACAAGATTGAAGACTTCGTCCCGTGTCCGGATGGGACTTTCCTTGGCATGGAAGGCAAGCTTGGCGATACGGATATGTAGATCTCCTACCATTGTAACCGACTCTATGTAACCCTAGCCCTCTCCGGTGTCTATATAAACCGGATGGCTCTAGTCTGTAGAACAACAACCATTACAATCATACCATAGGCTAGCTTCTAGGGTTTAGCCTCCTTGATCTCGTGGTAGATCCACTCTTGTAAACATCCACAATATCAATATCAATCAAGCAGGACGTAGGGTTTTACCTCCATCAAGAGGGCCCGAACCTGGGTAAAACATCGTGTCCCTTGTCTCCTGTTACCATCCGCCTAGACGCACAGTTCGGGACCCCCTACCCGAGATCCGCCGGTTTTGACACCGACAGCGGGCCTTGACTGTCATTGGCCGTTAGTTTAACCAAAACTTATCCTTTTAAACAGTACACGGGTCCCACATGTAATAGACTCAGGTTTTAATCAAAGAGCGGTTTAGTTATTCCTAATTAGTTGGGGCCCACATGTCATAGTGACAGGGGCAACTAATAGGGTAATTAGTGCCCCTAATTAACCGGACACGTCAGCTGGCCGGAGGTAACCACCGGTGACGTCTAGGCACGGTGGAGGAGCATCGGGCGATGGTTCGTCGAGTCGAGCACAACTACGAGTAGCTGTGGCTCGGTCGCATCCACTGGTGGTGCAGTTGGGACCTGGGGGTGGCTGGAGAAGGCCACAACGATGATGGCCGTCGGTGGCGATGTCATGGGTTCGATAGGGCTTCGGCGAGCGGTGTAGGGCACGGCCAAGCACGCGCGGGCGCGCGCACTTGAGGGCGCAGGCCACGTCCAGGGGGTGGACTAGGCGAGGCAGGGCGCGGGTGGTGCACAGCCCTGCGAGGCACGGTCGATGTCGAGCTAGCGGCGTGCGAGCGGGAGCACGGTGATCGGAGGGAGGGAAGATGGGGTCGGACAGAGAGGTCCTCACCGGCCCTGTAGAGGTGCATGGGTGTGCTCGGGGAGGGCCAGAGCTGCGGGGCAACGGTGAGTCGGCGTCGGGGCGGCGAGCACGACGCGGACAAGGTGGCGCGGGTTGGGTGGCGCCGGCAAGGCGACGGGTGGACGACGGCCCGAGGCAGGGGCGGCGTCGAGGCGGCGGGGGCGTCCAGCGAGGCGGGGTCGGGCGTCGCAGCGACCTCCTCCTCTCGATCCCGATCCAATTGGGGGAGAGAGAGGGGGGAGGAGATATTTTGCGGGGGGTGGGGGTGTGTCGGTGGTGTACTGGGGGAGTGGGGGAGGTTATGGCGGCGGGGTGGGCCGGCCTGGCGGCCTGGTGGGTTGAGGCCCAAAAGGGGGGAGCGCGGTGGTCTGCTGGGACGTAGCCCAGTGGGGGGAGTTCTTCCTTTTTTTCTATTTTGTTTTCTGTTTTGCATTTTCCTTTATTATTTATCTTTTCTGTTTTAATTCATTTTAAAATATTCAGGCACTTTCTAAAAATATGTTTTCTGTATTATAATTACCCTTGTAATATTCGGCACCCACCGAACATTTTTGTTTCAACTTTTGAAAATGTTTGTTGTTTGACATATTTAGAATTTAAATTTTGAAACGGTTTCGAAACATTGCGAGATTAGCAACAGTAACCGAGGTGACGTGGCATGATTAGCAGAGGTTCAGTGTAGCTTAATTATCAAGGCGTCACAATTCTCCTCCACTACAAGAAATCTCGTCCCGAGATTTAAGAGGTGGTGTAAGGGGAAAAGTTATGGTTGCGAAATTCTAATGGATCTCCTCAGTCTTGGTTGCTCTTCTCGAAGAGGTCGATCCATTATGTTGATGTCTTCATGTCTCTGCTTGAGGTCATTGTGTTGAAGTCGGCATTCTTTCTTCAGGAGTTCCATCATACTTACGAAAAAGGATAAGGGGTATTTCCGATAGAACTAACCTCTACAAGGTCGCTTACCTGGTAGATAACACCAAGGGAGGTAGCAGAAAGTAACTCGCGAATTGAAACCTAGAAAATTTCGAGAGAAGATTAAGAAGGTACAATAAGGAGTTTCAAGCGGATAGGCAATCGTTCGATGCCTATTACAGGGCGTGAAAGGGGTTCAAAGCAACGGGAATAAATATTGTGTCTGATATCAGACTTGAAGGTGGCTCGTGAATTACATACGAGGCCACGCACGAGGAATAACTTTGACAATAGGGTGTACAGGAGAGTCAAGTTTCGATCCTGTGGAACTGTGGCTTATGGGCCCACCAAGTGGGTTAAAAGCAGGAAGGGAGGAGACGTCTTGCGTGATCATGCAAGCAAGGTATGTCAGAGGATAGCCTGTCGATTATGTCGGCAACAACGTCGGTACCAAGGGCGAGGGACGAAGAGAACCATTTTCCTGCTCATTAGGATGAGGCGGACCAATAGGCAAAGTTCTCGTCCATCGGTGGCTACCGGAATGTCATCAACAATAGTAACAGGGTCTTGCTGACAGGATTGTACACCGAGATGTTTACATAAGCAGGAGAATATTACTGCTTAGATCATACAGATCACAAGCAACATTAAACCAACCAATGGAAAGGACAATATGATTATCATATTAAATAGAACAATGGAAAGGAAAATGTGTTAAAACACATATTTCAAGGTTATATCCTTCCCAATGACAAGCAGAGCATGATATCCATGTCAGGATATAATGTAGGAAACTCTTTAGGTAGGGGGGGAGAATTTTCATGACATTACCCATACAATGGTGTTTGGATAATTGAGCAAGAAAGATTTAGCATTGGGCTCCAAATGTTCTTGTTGAAAATCGGAGTACCACAGACATGCTTCGAGATAGCATTGACATGGTCTTCAAGAAAAGATCGGACTTTGGATACTCAATGGATTCATCAGGAACAACTTATAGAATAAGTCTTTCAATTTCCTCATGGAAGACTGGTTAACATTGCTAAAAGGAAGAACTATAACAATAGGCCCTCCAGCCAGCTGTGCTAGGCATGACATCACCTTACTGGGTCATATAAAGACCAATATATCTGACCGAGATTCAGATCTGATTGGTGTCAGGATACCTCAAGGTCAGGATGCCTGAGAACAGAAAGGTGCGACACAAATTGTCGAGATGACATTGTAAGATTCTCTCGGAAATGAACTATGGGAGCGGGTTCCTGAAACAATAGTTCATCATTAAACCAAGGAGGGGATGAGGAGGTGGCTGTTGGGCTCAGCGACAATTCATCAAGAATTCCAAACGGATGGATTTCCACAATAATGTGAACAAGATGACACTTGTCAATTCAAATGATATAATGTTGTATGCTCGAAGAAAACATACACCATCAATCACTAGTTGAAAGGTGTGCCCGAAATATGACCTTAGGCAGCAAGATCAATGTTAGAGTGATGATTCAATAACCAACAGTCTAAGAACGAACTGTCGATCGTTGACTCTAAAGCAATAGGGTTGCTAGAAGTACAGAACCCAAGCAGCACCATTCATTTGTTAGTATTCCGGTTAGAATCAACATTGGGACCAAGAAAGAATGGTGATGGTGAGAAGTATCACTATACCAAGAAATTTTAAGAGGCGGAGCAATTCTCACAACCTTCTTGACATAAAAGATGGAAATACTCCAAGGTGAAGAAGAACAAATGCTGGATAGCAAGGAACTCAAGATTCAATCCAAAACATGAACACGTTTGTGTTGAGGGAAGACAAGGATGTGGTCGATGATAAAACAATCATCGAGGGTCAAGGATGGTATTTCCCATCATGAATTTGATTGATATCCTGAAAGGAGTTAAAATGTTGATGATGATCTCAACAAATTTTGTCGAGAGGCTCCATGAAGATGCAATCGCTCGGCGATGGAATCAAGCCAAGGGAATGGTGAAGCAAAAGGCTATTATAACCATAGATAAGATGTCATCTCAGAATTTAGAGTTGTCTCTCAAGACAAACAATATGATGGTGAAAGTTCAATGTAAGCTTAGAGCACTGTCGGGATTGTGCCCCGAGGATGAAGGACATAGGTAGAATGGTCAAGCATTCAACCTGACGATGATGATGTAGTCAATTAGCTGGGAATGACACGATCGAGTACAAACTCGTAAGCAATGAAGATTACTAAGAGTTGTTGAATCGCGGTGCGGACTCTGTTCAGTTATCGGTGTCTTTGACTGTTTAATAACTCGAATCCCGTACAAAATTGGAATCCGTGAGAATGTAGTACTTTATGAAGAACTCGTAAGAAGTTATGCAGTTCCATGATAATCTCGAGATACCAGAGTGTAATACTCAACGGTAGATCAATGTCAAGGTTGGACTGGGTATTGACCCATAGAAGACGAATGCTTAAACTTACCCGAGAAATGGGATCAAAGGAAAACAATATGGTCGGAACCATATTTGCAAGGGATCCAATTTAATGTCACCGAAACAATTAACCAAATGATTAAATATTTTGCAAGAAGCTTCCATGATAAGTTCCACACCGGGTCCATGGGCATGAACACAAAGTTCAAGGTCGACTCCCACTTCTTTAATGCATGACCTTTCATTCACTTCTCGTCTTCAAAGAAGTTGTATGGTAGAAAATTATCTGGTAAAACACCAGAAGGGTATGACTTATGAAACCCTTGAGGTTCATACGGTTTTTGGGAAGGTATAGCTTCAACCCATTGGGGCATCTTGGAAACATATACCACAAGTTTCAAGAGTAATTATCACCAGCTCAAAAGCAGAGCATGGTTTGGCCAAATCAGAGAATAGGATTTACCAATGGAATTATGTATCAGTGAAAGAACATCTCGAGGTTTTGTATACAAAGGACATTGTTGGTTGATAATTCAACAAAGGATCCGACGGTCCATAATGGAGCTGATGTGAGCACCGGCACACAATCAGAGGAAGAAACAATACAAATGTATTGGATTATAGAAACAGCTGACTAATTCAAAGCTCAATGTAAAGAATCATGATTTCTGATTCAAGGGATCAGAAGCAAACGCTCTGATTAAGGATGGGTAAACTGAATAGACTTAGGGGTACAACCTACGGCAATTGATTGGTCGAGAACCAGCTCATGTTCAAAAATGACGTCTGAGCCGGAAGGATAATCCTAGGATTCGACTGATGATGGTGAACATTCGCAGCATATTGAATCAACAGACTCAAAATGATAGTGACAAGGGATGCCAATAAGATTACTAGACTTATGGGATTAACCATAATGTAAGCAAGCAAGAATTTCAAGAGCAATAGGCTCCTGAGGATTTTCGGAAGATCAAATGGTATTTCGAAGATTGGTGACATACATGAATCAACTGGGATGAGTGGATACTCGGTAAGTGCGGGTATTATCCGTAGGGGTATTCAGGTGACAAAGAACAGCAAGGCACTAAGCTCAAAGGATTCTCGGAACAACAGAGAGAATTTCGGGGTATCTTGCAGTAACAAGATCAACTGGGAAACATTGTATGAATGGAGAGTATACGTGGTTATCCATAGGGGTTTCTCGATGGAAGGGAATTGCAAAAGCGATGGCACAAAGTATCGAGGGAACATCGGAGAGTAACTTCGGAATCTTCTAGTGCAGCAGGCGATCACCTGTATCGAGTGGCTCTCCGGGAGGAAGTAGTTACGAGAACCCAGAGTTAGATTTAGTAAAATCATTTAACCCGCATAGAAGAGAGATCAGAGCCCCAGAGTATAGACAAGGAGTAAAAGATCCTAATACCACCCAATGGCGACGTGGGCCCATGGGCCGCACAGCCATGTTAGTAAAACAGTTTTCATCGACTAGACTCAACTTCGGCCAAAGAGCATGGAAGGGTGATTCCTACAGGCAGTCGGCTCTGATACCAACTTGTGACGCCCCCGATTCAATCGTACACTAATCATGCACGCAAACGTGTACGATCAAGATCAGGGACTCACGGGAAGATATCACAACACAACTCTAAAAATATAAATAAGTCATACAAGCATCATAATACAAGCCAGGGGCCTCAAGGGCTCGAATACAAGTGCTCGATCATAGACGAGTCAGCGGAAGCAACAATATCTGAGTATAGACATAAGTTAAACAAGTTTGCCATAAGATGGCTAGCACAAACTGGGATACAATCGAAAGAGGCGTAGGCCTCCTGCCTGGGATCCTCCTAACTACTCCTGGTCGTCGTCAGCGGGCTGCACGTAGTAATAGGCACCTCCGGTGTAGTAGGAGTCGTCGTCGACGGTGGCGTCTGGCTCCTAGACTCCAGCATCTGGTTGCGACAACCAGAAAGAAAGGAAAGGGGGAAAAGGGGGGAGAAAGCAACCGTGAGTACTCATCCAAAGTACTCGCAAGCAAGGAACTACACTACATATGCATGGGTATATGTGTAAGAAGGCCATATCAGTGGACTGAACTGCAGAATGCCAGAATAAGAGGGGGATAACTAATCCTATCGAAGACTACGCTTCTGGCAGCCTCCGTCTTGCAGCATGAAGAAGAGAGTAGACTGAAGTCCTCCAAGTAGCATCGCATAGCATAATCCTACCCAGCGATCCTCTCCTTGTCGCCCTGTTAGAGAGTGATCACCGGGTTGTATCTACACTTGGAAAGGTGTGTTTTATTAAGTATCCGGTTCTAGTTGTCATAAGGTCAAGGTACAACTCCAAGTCATCCTGTTACCGAAGATCACGGCTATTCGAATAGATTAACTTCCCTGCAGGGGTGCACCACATAACCCAACACGCTCGATCCCATTTGGCCGGACACACTTTCCTAGGTCATGCCCGGCCTCGGAAGATCAACACGTCGCAGCCCCACCTAGGCACAACAGAGAGGTCAGCCCGCCGGTCTAAATCCTATGCGCGCAGGGGTCTGGGCCCATCGCCCATTGCACACCTACACGTTGAGAGGGCGGCCGGAAGCAGACCTAGCAACCTCCATTACAAAGGAAGTCACGTTACGCGGTCCAATCCGGCGCGCGCTGCTCCGTCACTGACGTCAAGAAGGCTTCGGCTGATACCACTACGTCGAGTGCCCATAACTGTTCCCGTGTAGTTGGTTAGTGCGTATAGGCCAGTAGCCAGACTCAAATCAAATACCAAGATCTCGTTAAGCGGGTTAAGTATCCGCGAACGCCGAATAGGGCCAGGCCCACCTGTCTCCTAGGTGGTCTCAACCTGCCCTGTCGCTCCGCCACAAAGTAACAATCGGGGGCCGTCGGGAACCCAGGCCCACCTCTACCGGGATGGAGCCACCTGTCCTTTCAGCCCCCTCATCAGAATCACTTGCGGGTACTCAACGAGCTGACCCGACTTTAGTCACCATCTATATAGTATGTATGTATGTATAGTATATACCCGTGATCACCTCCCGAGTGATCACGGCCCAATAGTATAGCAAGGCAGACTGACAAGAATGTAGGGCCAATGATGATAAACTAGCATCCTATACTAAGTATTTAGGATTGCAGGTAAGGTATCAACATATGTAGCAACAATGTCAGGCTATGCATCAAAATAGGATTAACGGAAAGCAGTAACATGCTACACTACTCTAATGCGAGCAGTATAGAGGAGAATAGGCGATATCTGGTGATCAAGGGGGGGGGGCTTGCCTGGTTGCTCTGGCAAGAGAGAGGGGTCGTCAACTCCGTAGTCGTACTGGGTAGCAGCGGCGTCGGTCTCGGTGTCTAGCGGAAGAAGAGGGGGAAGAAACAATGAATACAATGCAAACAGATGCATGACGATGCATGACAAAGCAAAATGTGATGCTAGGCGTGCCCTAACGCGGTATGAGGTGATGCCGGTGAAGGGGGGAAACATCCGAGAAAGTATCCCCGGTGTTTCGTGCTTCTGGGCAGAGGAGCCGGAGGGGGAAAGTTGCGAGTTCGATAGGTTAGGGATGTGTGGCGGACGAACGGGCTGCGTTTCTGGATTCGCCTCGTCGTTCTGAGCAACTTTCATGTACAAAGTTTTTCCATCTTAGCTACGGTTTGTTTTATATTAATTTTTAAAGATTTAATTCAATTTATAAATTATTATTATTAATTTAATTCGAAAATGGCATTACTGCATCAGTATGACGTCAGCATGACATCATCAGTCAACAGAGGTGTTGACTGGGTCAAGCTGACGCGTGGGTCCATATGTCATTGACTTAGATTAACTAAACATGTTAATTAGCTTAATTACATTGATTAGGTTAACTAATTTTAATTAGCTTAGCTAAACAGTATTGATTAACTTAATTAATCCACTAATTCATTAATGTTTATTTATTTATTTATTTTATTAACTTTTGTTAATTTCTTTCCAGGGGCGGGCCTCGACTGTCATTGGCCGTTAGTTTAACCAAAACTTATCCTTTTAAACAGTACACGGGTCCCACATGTAATAGACTCAGGTTTTAATCAAAGAGCTGTTTAGTTATTCCTAATTAGTTGGGGCCCACATGTCATAGTGACAGGGGCAACTAATAGGGTAATTAGTGCCCCTAATTAACCGGACACGTCAGCTGGCCGGAGGTAACCACCGGTGACGTCCAGGCACGGTGGAGGAGCATCTGGCGATGGTTCGGCAAGTCGAGCACAACTACGAGTAGTTGTGGCTTGGTCGCATCCACTGGTGGTGCAGTTGGGGCCTGGGGGTGGCCGGAGAAGGCCACAACGACGATGGCCGTCGGCGGCGATGTCACGGGTTCGACAGGGCTTCGGCGAGCGGTGTAGGGCACGGCCAAGCACGCGCGGGCGCGCGCGCTTGAGGGCGCAGGCCACATCCAGGGGGTGGACTAGGCGAGGCAGGGTGCGGGTGGTGCATAGCCCTGCGAGGCACGGTCGACGTCGAGCTAGCGGCGCGTGAGCGGGAGCACGGTGATCGGAGGGAGGGAAGATGGGGTCAGACGGAGAGGTCCTCACCGGCCCTGTTGAGGTGCATGGGTGTGCTCGGGCAGGGCCAGAGCTGCGGGGCGACGGCGAGTCGGCGTCGGGGCGGCGAGCACGACGCGGACGAGGTGGCGCGGGTCGGGCAGCGCCGGCAAGGCGACAGGTGGACGACGACCTGAGGCAGGGGTGCGGCGTCGAGGCGGCGGGGGCATCCAGCGAGGCGGGGTCGGGGCGTCGCAGCGACCTCCTCCTCTCGATCCCGATCCAATTGGGGGAGAGAGAGGGGGGAGGAGATATTTTGCGGGGGGTGGGGGTGTGTCGGTGGTGTACTGGGGGAGTGGGGGAGGTTATGGCGGCGGGGTGGGCCAGCCTGGCGGCCTGGTGGGTTGAGGCCCAAAAGGGGGGAGCACGGTGGTCTGTTGGGCCGTAGCCCAGTGGGGGGGAGTTCTTCCTTTTTTCTATTTTGTTTTCTGTTTTGCATTTTCTTTTATTATTTATCTTTTCTGTTTTAATTCATTTTAAAATATTCAGGCACTTTCTAAAAATATGTTTTCTGTATTATAATTACCCTTGTAATATTCGGCACCCATCGAACATTTTTGTTTCAACTTTTGAAAATGTTTGTTGTTTGACATATTTAGAATTTAAATTTTGAAACAGTTTCGAAACATTGCGAGGTTAGCAACAGTTACCGAGGTGATGTGGCATGATTAGCATAGGTTCACTGTAGCTTAATTATCAGGGTGTCACACATGGCTACTATATGCGTGCTCCAAGGCACCGCACCACGCGAGCGTTTGCAACTGCGACGTTCGGGTTGCGCTTGGCTCTTCGCCTCTTCGAGAAGACGAACAATGATGTTACTCCTACTTCTACAGTATCGAATCCACTGCTTCATGTCCGTCCACCTCGTGCGGGAGGGATAGCGTGTATCGAAAGCTTCTACTTACTGCTCCTGCCTTTGCGTCTATGACAGGTGGGCCCAACAGGTGGTTGGCTCTCCTATCATGCAGCTAAAGGCAGGTGCAGTTAAGGCACCGAAGCTCAGTCCGCGAGGGAGAGGGTGTTGTAGTAATCAAATTTCTCGGTCTTGTACGAGTTGACGCGACACATCAAAGCACTGCACTTGATATAAGTCTTTTTACACATTTCAAATGGACTACAACATACGGATGTAGACATATTCTGCTTCGTATGTAGTCACTTGTTGCAATCTCTAAAAAGACTTATATTTGGAAACGGAGGGAGTACAACGCATGCATGCATGCCGTGACTTTCCTTTTGATGCTTGCATGTGTTGATTTGATGCACCTTGCCAAATTTTTACTATAATTTAACTAACCAAATTTTCATGCATGTCACAAAAATTACGGGGCTATTTGGATTGTGACTATGTTTGTCTTATGTTGCCACATTAGTTTTCCCACACTTGCCACACTTGCCTAACTTGAGTTGCTCAAATTGTTAGACACACTTTGGCTTGCCTAAGGGAATCTTGCCACAATTTTTGTGTCTATGACATGTGGGGTTCACTGCTAATAAAAAAATTCTTGTCTTAGGTGTGGATAATAAAAAAGACTTATATTTAGGAACGGAGGGAGTAGAAAATATAAATAATAATGCATGTTGGGGCAACCCATGTTTCAGATAATTTTAGCCGTGGGCTTGTTCACAATTTTTACGAGGGGGTGGTTGTTCATTTAATGGAGGGACTTGTAGTATACCAGACTTGAATGATACAAAGTGTGACCTGGCACACCATAACACCACTTGGAACAAGCGGGTAGCTATCTCAAAAAACAATCAACAACTAAAAAAACCGCGACCTCGCATGTAGTAGTACACAATTTTAAACGATTGTTTTGATGGAGTGAAAAAGTAAAACTACCCCACTACGTATATATAGGTCGGAGCCTCCGCGCTTGCTTGCTACGGTTGCTCTATTCCCACACTCTCATCCTCTCCGGATCTAAACAAGATAGGGGTAGTAACACTGTCTTTCTCCCTTCAAAAAACACTGTCTTTCTATCCTCACCGCTGGTTACAGATCTGGACGTATCCCCCTCCGCCGGTGAAGGGGAGGAGGGGCAGCATTTAGGTCATCGTCGATAGCGAGGGAGGAGACCCACTGCCGGCCGCACCGTTATCTCTGGCCGAGCGCCGGCGTGGGAGGTCCTCTGATCCCTTCGTCGTTGCCTATGGGCGGATCCGGCCTCCCGCCGCCCACCTATCCACATCCGGACAACCTTTAGGTATATCTTCGGTCGAAACCGCCTTAGCTCTACTTCCCCAGCTCGCTACGTCGCTGCATGTGCATAATTTTCTACCTCTTAGCCCCTCTCGATCGGATGGTCCAACGTCACCTACTATTTTTCTTCTTCTATTGTTAGAGGTAAAGCTACTTCATGGAGTCGAATCTTGTACTCCCTCCGTCCAAAAATACTTGTCATTGAAATGGATGTATCTAGATGTATTTTAGTTCTAGACACATCCATTTTGATGACAAGTAATTCCGGACGGAGGGAGTACTTTGTTCAAACAAGAAATAAAGTGGGGGTGGGGGAATTTAGTATGTACATCAGACTTGGTACGAACAGGAAGGAAAGGGGGTGAAAGTAGTACAGACTGGTCATCCAACCGGTATCTTGGTCGAAAAGGGAAATATAGGGATAACGCTGTACACAGTGGTATGACCAGGACTAGATTTGATATCCACACATAGGAGTAGGTGGCTAGAGTGAACAAAAATGGGACCGACATAGATATGTTTCTTGGATGTTTGTTTCTCGGGGGAACAAACTATGAATCACCACTTTATGCCCCTATTTACGTACATGGTGCTGGACTGCTGGTGCACCCACTGTCCCATGCCCTTATACCAAATATTTAGTCGTTCTTAATCTAATGTCCCTGGTAAAAATGAAGCCATGCCACTGTTATAAGCCATGACAAGTTTAGCCAAATGTTTTTGCCTGTAATTGTTTGAGACTCTGATTGTTTCCTCTGTACCTTTTTGTGCAAACAGGGATATCCAATTCACCCGGTTGTTGTTGTGACCTTTTGGTGCACTGCACAAAACTCTTCTTAAAAGAAGTGACTTTTGTGCTGTTTAACTGGAATGTCAGAATGGAACAGTTGGTTCATTTTGGTGGAACTGCACAAAGGGAGATCTGTGTTCCAATCCTCATCATCCATATTGGTGTCATAACCTTCCTTTAGGTAAGAATGATATTTAATGCATGTGTTCATCTCTATTTTCCGACTGTCATGAGAAAATAATGCTATTTTTTACTAGTACACTTGTACTCCCTCACTGACAAAACCAATTCTGAACTAGATGGCCAATCATGTACTTGGTTTCACCAACTGGTGAGGATAAAGAGAAACAGAGCATGAAGAGGAAGAAGAAGAAGAAGAAACAGTGCCAAGGCAATCTTGCTGAAGCCAGAGGCCTCAGTCGAGGCCATTCTAGGGCTCCGGCAACGACTACCTTACATGTGATACGATCCTCCAGGGAGCCCTTACACTTCTGTTGTCTCACTTAATTAATTAGGAGTACTTAAGTACCACTAATTTATTGCTGCCTACTTTCCTGTCGGAGTTAAACAACTCTTTAGTAGGACCCTATGCTGAATCATGTACTCCCTCCGTACGGAAATACTTGTCATCAAAATGAATAAAAGGGGATGTATTTAGATGTATTTTAGTTTTAGATACATCCTTTTTTGTCCATTTTGATGACAAGTATTTTCGGACGGAGGGAGTACGTGTGTATGTTTGTCTATGGAGGTGAATCATGTGGTGGAGCAGGGATGGAATATTATTAGTGCCATGACATAATAGTGCTATTGTTTTGCATGTCAATTTATTGCCATTGGTTCAATGAGGCAATGTTTTGCGTATTGTCCATCATGAATTTGATGCTACTGTTTGAGTAATATGCTAATGTCTTCCTATCCTTTCTCACTAAGCTAATGAAGGTTTCACCTTGTTCCTACTTGTGCAAACAAGGATCATGTTGTGCCAATCATACATTTTAGTGGAACTACACAAGACAATACAATGAACTGTATCCTAGCCAGTGTTTTAACTCTGCTGGAAGTTCTTGATAATCTTTCGATATAATCTCAGCACTGGTAAACAAGAGTGATTTCAACCATACATTTGAAGTGCACAAAAATATATACTATTGTGTGATTTCATGAGTGCTTTATCATCTCTTATGGGACTACATGAATAAGCTTTTTTTCTTAGGTTGGTACGGGCCTAAGGCCTTCATCCATATTAGTTTGTTGTCATCTCTATTTGTATCGTGCTACTGTCCTGAGAAACTCCTTTATCTTTGCATTGCAACCTATGATAAATGGCAATGCTTTGAGTGTTGAGCTAATTGGCACTAATTAAATAAACTAATACCTCTCTTTAAGCAAGACTACTATGTTGCTAACTTTACCCATTAAGATAATGAGGGTGCTTCTATTTGTTAGTGTATGTTTCATCAACTAGTCCCACTATTATAGTAATCTCACTCTCTCAATATATGTGCCAACAGGGATGCTTGATTTTGGTGGAACTGCACAAAAAATTTGGGTGCTTCATTGCCTCGACGGCTTCCATCCTTTCCTGTCAGTCGCTAATCTCGGCTTGCTTTCTTCCTTCGTTGTCAGTCGCTTCGCTTATCTCGGCTTCCAGTCAAAGGAAATAGTAATTGATATCCTACCTCACACAGGTTGGTACTGGTCTTTATCCTGATTATTGTGCTTGTCATGTATTGGTAATTTAGTATTATGCTACTGTTTGCCGATTTTATAAAGGAGTAACTTGGAGCCTGAACTCGCAGGCAAATCATTGCATTGGGTGATTTCAGTAGAACTGCACAAAATGATCAGATGGACAGATACTTATGCTGCTACCATGTACTCCAAAGTTCACTCAGACAAGCATCGATGTGCCTATATTCATTCGAGTATCAACTGACGTCAACCAATTGTCAAACTCCCAAGTATTAGGAGAGTGAACGCCAAAAATATTGCTTGGCGCATAGCCCAGAAGAACGCAGTCCAGTCTTTGGTGCCAACTTGTGCCTTTTGGTTATCGGCAGATATGGTAGCGAACTGTATGGCATGGAGTCTAAAGATTCTAGACAAGTTGGTTGATGCGTCTATTCATCTGGGTGGTTCATCTGGCACTTAATCAGTCTGCACGCCAGGGATGCTCCATTTCAGTTGAACTGCACAAAAAAATTGGGTGGTTCATTTTCTCAACCGCCTCCTTTCTCGTCTGCAATGTAGAATTTTGGCGAGCTACAGGACCAAGATGAGCCAGTAAACTAGTTGGATGAAAGTAGTGGCCAAGTTTCTCAAACCTCGCTCGGCACGAGGCCACTATTTGAGGATAAACCTATAAGCAAAGTTCAGATTGTCTGTGCTGCCTCTTATGTACTCGAAAGTTTACTCGTACAAGAACTAAATTTAGCAAGAAGTACCTCCGACTGAACACCATTTACCAGTCTGTACCCTAGGTAATTAAAGTTCGTCCATGGATCATATTGGTTGTGATCTCAATCATTTGGATGCACAACATACTGAACATGTGCATATCTGAATCTTTTTGTGAATTGTGCATGAATATTGTCGTGTGATCTAACAATAATTTGGATGCATAGATATGCTGAGCTTGTGTATATATGAATCTTTTGAGTTGTTGATAGTGAATGTTGGCTATGAATATGAACATGTCCTGTGAACCTGAGTTTGATACGAATGTTTACCTTTTCTGTTGTATTTGTGTGTGAACTTGTTAGTATGCCTACTGTGGGGTATGTGACGTGTGGGTGTCAACGGCACACCTTCTTCCTGAGAAGAATTGCACCTGCTTTGTTAGGGTAGCAATGGCGCATTAGCTCTTTTTAATCTTTTTATTACTCTGTCTTCCACTCTCCCCCGCTCAACCCCTGGTGTAATGTTTTCGGCCTCAAAACAAACATAGTACTGCGTTGTTTTTGGGGCTCGATGAAAAATCGAGTGCTGGTTTCTGTAGGTTGGCCCGCCCAGCAAATGGGCTTGTAGGACCTTGAAGTATGTCTAGAGGGGGGTGATTAGACTACTTGACCAATTAAAAACTTAACCTTTTCCCAATTTTAGAGTTTGATGGATTTTAGCATCTTTGAACAAGTCAAGCAATCATCACACAAACCAAGCAAGCATGCAAAGAGTATATAGGCAGCGGAAATTAAAGCATGCAACTTGCAAGAAAGTAAAGGGAAGGGTTTGGAGGATTCAAACGCAGTTGGAGACACGGATGTTTTTGGCGTGGTTCTGATAGGTGGTGCTATCGTACATCCACGTTGATGGAGACTTCAACCCACGAAGGGTAATGGTTGCGCGAGTCCATGGAGGGCTCCACCCACGAAGGGTCCACGAAGAAGCAACCTTGTCTATCCCACCATGGCCGTCGCCCATGAAGGACTTGCCTCACTAGCGGTAGATCTTCACGAAGTAGGCGATCTCCTTGCCCTTACAAACTCCTTGGTTCAACTCCACAATCTTTGTCGGAGGCTCCCAAGTGACACCTAGCCAATCTAGGAGACACCACTCTCCAAGAAGTAACAAATGGTGCGTTGATGATGAACTCCTTGCTCTTGTGCTTCAAATGATAGTCTCCCCAACACTCAACTCTCTCTCATAGGATTTGGATCTGGTGGAAAGAAGATTTGAGTGGAAAGCAACTTGGGGAAGGCTAGAGATCAAGATTCATATGGTAGGAATGGAATATCTTAGCCTCAACACATGAGTAGGTGGTTCTCTCTTAGAACTGGTAAGTTGGAAGTGTGGGTTTGTTCTGATGGCTCTCTCCACGAATGAAGAGGAGGTGGAGGGGTATATATAGCCTCCACACAAAATCTAACTGTTACACACAATTTACCAATCTCGTGGGACCAAATCAATAAACTCGGTCAGACCGATTTAGTAAACCTAGTGACCGTTAGGATTTTCGGTGGGACCGACATGCAACTCGGTAGGACCGATATGATTAGGGTTAGGGCATAACGTAATCTTGGTGAGACCGATTACACAAACTCGGTAGGACCGATTTTGGTAATTAGTAAACCAGAGAGTTGGTCAGGTAAACTCGGTGGGACCGATTTGCTCTTTTCGGTGAGACCGAAATGTTACAAAAGGGAAACAGAGAGTTTACATTGCAATCTCGGTGGGACCGATCGCTCACTTCGGTTAGACCGAAACGTTATGAAGGGAAACAGAGAGGTTACAATCCCATCTCGGTGAGACCGAGATCCCTATCGGTGAGACCGATTTGCCTAGGGTTTGTGGTAGTGGCTATGACATCTGAACTCGGTGGCGCCGGATAGAAAGAATCGGTGTGACCGATTTTGGCTTTAGGTTTAGGTCATATGTGGATGTGAGAAAGTAGTTGAGGGTTTTGGAGCATATCACTAAGCACATGAAGCAAGAGGCTCATTAAGCAACACCTCATCCCTCCTTGATAGTATTGGCTTTTCCTATAGACTCAATGTGATCTTGGATCACTGAAATATAAAATGAAGAGTCTTGAGCTTTTGAGCTTGAGCCAATCCTTTGTCCTTGATATTTTGAGGGATCCACTTTCATCATCCATGTCATGCCATTCATTGAGCTTTCCTAAAATATATGTCTTGGAATAGCATTAGCTCAATGAGCTATATGTTGTTATGAATTACCAAAACTACTCAGGGATAGTTGCACTTTCAATGTCCCCCTTTTTGGTAATTGATGACAACATATAGATCAAAGCTTCGACATATGATAATAAGATTGAAAAACATCATCGCTTTGAGAAGTATGTGATAAGCAAGAGCTCCCCCTAAATTTGTGCATAGTTTAAGATTTGCTTTGGACTGCAAATGCACAAGGAATTAGGCTCATGGGTTACTCTTCCATGTCACATACATCTTGGTGGAGCGCTCAAAATAATAAAGATTGAATACATGCACTCATCACCAAGCAAAGTGAATGATCATATAAGGATAGGTAAGATAATAACATATAATCAAGCATAAGTGTAGCTTATGATCAAACACATGATCATCAATATCTCACAGGTAATGCATAGTATCTCAAGCAATCAAAAGCAAACAAGTTTAACCAAGAAGACAAGAGAGAACAAAAAACAGCAAATCTCTCTCTCGAAGCCTATGATCTATACATTTTTCTCCCCCTTTGGCAACAAGTTACCAAACAGTTCATAGAAAATGCATAGTGCTAGATCGTCTCTCAGGCTTGGTCTTCAGTTGGTGGTGGTGTCTGGATAACTCCAAGAATGAAGGCTTCAATTGATGTAGAGGGAGCTGGAGGAGTTGGTGCTGGAGCTGGTTGCCCTGGAGCTATAAGAGCTGTAGCTGGTGCAGATGATGTAGCTCTTGTGTCTGACACAGGCAATGTAGCTGACCTCTGAGCTCTAGGCACTCTGGCAAATGCATCTGTGGTTGTCTTGCCCTTCCTCTCCTGCATGTCATCCTGCAGCTGCTCCACAACTGACTGAATCTTAGTTACTTTGACATCAAGATCATAGAATTTTTGTTCCATGATCCTTTCCAGGCTCTCCTGGTTTTGAGTTAGGGTGGCCAACCCCTTCTCAATCCTCAGTGTTGATGCTATCAAGTAACCAAGCTGCTCCTGTTTGTTCTTCAAGAAATACTCAGATGCCTCCTCTTGAGTTGGCATCTTGGCAGCCTTCTCTTTCCTTGCTTTCTCCTTCTTCTCTTGAGCTTGCACTGATGATGGATCATTCTCATTCATGACAACTTGATTGTCCTCAAAGTCTGGATAGAGAGGAAAATGTTCCTTATCCAACTGATACTTTCCTGTGCCCATCTTTGAGTTTATCAACTCCTGAATCTGTGGGGCATATCCACAACTTCTCTTCTGATCTGCTGCAGTCCTCTTAATGGTTTCTACCATAAGGCTCATGACCTTGAATTTTTGGGGCACATCAAAAATGTGAAGCATGTTAATTGCATGACCTCTTATCATGTTGTGGTCACCTGATTTGGGCAAAAGAGTGTGCCTTAAGATCCAGTTGATCGTAGGCAGCCCTGACAGAAGAAAATGGACTGACCCAAATGAGAAAGTCTCAAGGGCTTTGTCTGGGATCTCTTTGTACATATGTGACATAGAATTGTGTCACATCTTCTTCTTGGCATATATATCCAAATCATCTTCACTCTCTTTTGGGGCATTGATCAGTTTTGCGCATTCCTCTATGGTTGACTGATATCTTGTTCCTTCAGACATCCAAACTATCCTACCATCTGGATAGAAGTGTGTTGTGGAGTAGAATTGCATAATGAGTTCATCATTCCAGTTGGTGAGCTTCTGCCCAACAAAATCTGCAACTCCACAAGCAATGAAACTGTCTTGCACTCCAGGATAGTGTTCTTCATTTTCCTTTATGTGGGTCCAGTCGACCCATCTCATATCACACACTATAGGCTTCTTGTCCAACAAGATTGTCTCATAGAAGTCCTGCTGCTCCTTGGTGTGGAACCTGTAATCTACAGCAGTCCTTGTCCTGGTGGCATATGGATCAGACAATCTCCATAGCCTCAAACCTGAGTCTTTCCTGATCTTCATGTTCTCAGCCACAGGATGAGCATCATTGTGGTCTGGAATCTTGGGTTTGAGCTTTCTTAGGACCTGCCCTTCTTCATCTTCCTCAGCAGCAACCTCAGGCATTGGGGCCTTGTTCTTCTCAGCTGCTGGTATACTCCTGGTATTTCTCTTTGGTGCAATCTTGGGCTTGGGGGCAGCTTTGGGTGCTTCTTTGGGCTTTGATGTTGCAGCCCCTGACTTTATTGTATCACCCATAAGCTTTTGTGCCTTTGGTGTTGGTGCAACAATCTCTTCTCCTCTTCCATCATGGAAGGTTGACCAACAACTCTGGCCATGGTCTTCTTGACCCTTTCCTTCCTTTTCTTTCCTTCTACAACTGGCTCTTCAAGCATCTCAGGTACTTGAGTTGATCCTCTGGCTTTAGACATTGGCTGTCTCCCTGCTAGCCTTTTGATCTTCATGCCTGTCTTTACTGCAGGTGAACTGAGCACCTTCTTGAGCACTACCTTCTTGGAAGTAGCCTCATCTTCTGCTGCCACATAGTCCTCATCCTCTGAGTCTGAGGTTCTCTTCCTTCTAGCTCTTGTGGCTGCTTTGGGCAAGTTGCTTGGAGTGCTTCTGCTCCCTTCATCTGAAGTACTTGAGGGACTAGTGCCCTCACTCATGTGAATCTGCTCTTCTTCCCTGTTCTGACTGTCACTATGGTCTGACATGCTGCTAATCATTGACTGCTGACCCTGTGAATAGTTATAGTTGAGACAGAGTGAATGAGCATCACAAAATGCAGAGATTTTTGCAAAAGAATGATTTAAAAACTTAGTTTTAGTTTCCACAGAAAGCATTTCGGATCTACCGATTTTCAAACTCAGTGATACCGAAGCAGTTTTGGAACCTAAACTAGTGATCTCGGTCAGACCGAGTCACAGTTCGGTGGCACCAAGACTGCTAGGGTTTCACAAAGTTCTAAAATCGGTCACACCGATTTGTAATTCTCGGTCAGAACGAGACTTACTAGTGCAATGGCGTTAGCCAAATCGGTGGGACCAAGTTTTTCAACTCGGTGGGTCCGAGATGGTTTCGGCGGAAACCTAACCCTAAATTTTTGAATCACATCTATTCTAAGGATCACATTGGCTAGATAGGAGTGTTACAATCGTGGCAAGATGCATTACGAACATAATGTGCTGAGAATCAGATGAGCAAAGCACTGTGATTGAGTTCATACCCTAGTTCAGCGGTGAACTCGCTACGGCGGCAACGGCGGAGAAGAAATCCGTTGACGGCGGCGGAGACCAGCGACAGGAGGCGGCTGGCGACAAAGTTGACGATCCGTAGACATAGTAGGCAGAGCGAGCTACGCGCGGGCGAAGGGGTTTGGAGGAATTTCCAAATTTTTGCCCGTGTCTATATATAGCCCGACATTGTCGGTGTGACCGAGTTGAACAACTCGGTGGCACCGAGATGCATAACTGTTAACAGTTACAGCAACTCGGTGTGACCGAAAAGTTCATATTGGTTGCACCAAGATGGAAAACCTAGATCAACTTAGTGATCTCGGTGGGACCGAAATGGAGGAATCGGTCAGACCGAGAATCACAAAGAAGTTTTGGAAGTTTAAGTCTATGACGAATCGGGGACTCCGAGTGCTCCTCACACAGAGTGGTTCGAATCTGACTTGATCAAATTTTGTGATGTAGCATGAATAGAGTTTGAGACGAGAAAAGCATAGATAGCTAGAGAAGGTTCTTAGGCAATCTTGTCCATCCACTTGGTCAAAGAAAAAGGAAACCAATCAATCAAAACAACAAGTGGATGTCCTCGAATGAGTAAAATATGCAACCAGCATGCTCACACAATAAAGTGACAAATGAAATATGTGGCAAAGCATGCACAACCAATTCTAGCATCTATCAAACAATTGGCGATGACTAGGTCATCTATATATGAGTATATTGACTTAGGAGTCAAATGAGAACATTTGATCATAGGTCATACTCATCATTTAAGCTCAAGTGGGGTTACCACTTTTACATAATGCATTGATGTGTTCACATCATTAGAGTTGCTTTGACTCAATTCTTAGAGTTAAGCTCCCCCTAGATGTGAGATCCCCCTTAGAGGGATGAACTAACCTTGGGTTTTGTCGATGATGACTTCATGTAGGTATTGAAGATGTGGATGCTCAATGTTGATGTAGATCTTTTGGAGCAATCCTTTGGAGTGAGTTGCACTTTCAATACCTACACGGGTTAGTCCCACAAGGAACAAAACAAGAATATCCATAGACATAGAGTGATGCACACACAAGATGATGTCCATGAAATCATTTGGTTACCTTGTCCCTTGCCTTACCAACATGAGGGTTTGTGACTCCTTGAACTAGTGCAAGATGTGGAGGTTGATTGCACTTGTTCTTGCCATAAAGATATGAGTAAAGAATGTTGGCGGAGTCACCCTCAAGAACTCTCTAGTTCTTCTTCTTTGGGATCCACATCATCTTGATGGGAATCCTTGGAGTTGTAGTTGTACTTGATGAAGTAGAACTTGACGTAGTCTTGGGAACCCACTTGACCAAGGCCTTAGGTGCTTCTTCAAATGCATCAATCTCCTCTTGAAGCTTGTCCTTGCCTTTATGGTCTTGTGGTGGAAGATCATCTTGAGCTTGTGTCCCCTTGAAATAAGTAGGATCATACTTATCTTGTTGAGGAACAAACTTCGTCTTGGGGTATTGATCTTCTTCTCACTCAACTCCATTGGCATTGAACTTTCGTTCAAAACCAACACCTTGATTCTTTTGGTGCCTTCCTTGCTTGCGTACAATTTCCTCGAATTGCTTACTCCCGGCAAGGCTCTTGTATACACCTTTCTCTATAATTCCCTTCAATAAGCTATTTTCTTGCTCAAGTGTAACTTGGCTAAGAGAATCATTAGTGGAATCAAGAGAACTACTAGAAGCAACAATATTGGATTTAGCATAGTTATTGTTACTACTAGAGGAAGAATCTTTCTTGTTCTTGTTACTAGACTTGACTTGAGGCATGTAAGTAGATAAGAGTAAACGCTTGGCAATATAATAAGAACTTTTCTTGCAAAGATCATCATTGATTGCCTTTAAGAACTCATGTTCTTGCTCAAGATTGAGCTTTTCAAAGCGTAACTTCTCATGAGCGCTTAAAAGTTTTCGATGATTTTCGAAGATAGTTTCATGAGCTAACTTAAGAGTGTTTAGTTCTTTAGTTAGAAGCTCAATTTTCTCCTTCTCATTGTCATTCATTTTATCTTGTTTAGCATGATTAATTGACGTTTCATCATAGTATTCATCACTAGAGTTGTCAATAAGTAAATCATCATCACCTAGCAAGTCATCTTCATCACTATTGAAATCAACATACTCGGGATGTGTTACCTTTGGACCTTTGGCCATGAAGCATCTTCCAATTCCTTCATTTGGTGAGTCAAATATGTCGTAGGAGTTGGTTGACACAAGTGCTAGACTGGCAACACCTTCACCTTGAGTATGTTCAGAGTCGGAGTGATAACTTCTTTCGGAGTGATGTTCAGATTCGGAACCGGATACCCATTCACCAACATGAGCTTGATGTCTTTGTTTTGGGTAGCTCTTTGATGACTTGTCCTTCCTTTCCGAATCTTTGCTTCTCCGTGAGGGTCTTCGTTCATAACGATCATCTCAACTCCTTCTCTCTCTTGGTGGTGATTCTTCTCTTCTACTTCTTCTTTTTGGATAATCTTCTCTTCTTTTGTAGGGTGCCGTACACTCATTGGAATAGTGTCCGGGTCTCCCACAATTGTAGTAGTTGCTTAGAGCTTCTTTTGTCATTGTAGGACCTTTTGTCATTGTAGGACCTTGACTTAGAGCTTCTTTTTTTGCTTCTACTCTTGTAGAATTTGTTGAAATTTTTCACCATTAAGCTCAATTCTTCATTGAAGGTTTGTTTCTCACTTGATGATGTGGGGGCTTCACATGAGGCTTTGTAAGCACCACTTGACTTGTTGTGAAGTTCCTCCTTATCCTTGAGTGACATCTCATGAGCAACAATTCTACCAATGACCTCCGTTGGCTTGAGATTCTTGTAACTGGGCATCATTTGAATCAACGTGCACATGGTATCATATTTTCCATCCAATGCTCTTAGGATCTTCTTGATGATGAATATGTCGGTCATCTCTTCACTCCCTAAGCCGACAATCTCATTTGTGATAAGAGCAAGCCTAGAGTACATTTCAGCGACACCTTCACCATCCTTCATTTTGAACTTGTCAAGCTGACTTTGGAGCCCATCCAACTTGGATTCCTTGATGGAGTTGGTACCTTCATGCATATCAATCAAAGTGTCCCAAATTTCCTTTGCATTCTCAAGACGGCTGATTTTGTTGAATTCTTCAGGGCACAATCCGTTGAAGATGATATCATATGCTTGAGCATTGTATTGCAGCATCTTCAATTCTTCCGCATTAGCTTCACGGTTCGGCTCTCTCCCATCAAAGAATTCACCTTGCAAGCCAATACAAATAATAGCCCAAATGGCGGGGTTATGTCCAAGAATCTGCATTTTCATCTTATGCTTCCAACTAGCAAAATTAGTTCCATCAAAGTAAGGACCTCTACGGTGATAATTTCCCTCGCTAGACACCATACTCTCCTAGGTTGTGAAACCAAGGCTATGACCACCAAAAGCTATGGAAATCAAAGCAAATGGAGACCAAGGCTCTGATACCACTTGTAGGACCTTGAATTATGTCTAGAGGGGGGGTGATTAGACTACTTGACCAATTAAAAACTTAACCTTTTCCCAATTTTAGAGTTTAACAGATTTAACCATCTTTGAACAAGTCAAGCAATCATCACACAAATCAAGCAAGCATGCAAAGAGTATATAGGCAGCGGAAATTAAAGCATGCAACTTGCAAGAAAGTAAAGGGAAGGGTTTGGAGGATTCAAACGTAGTTGTAGACACGGATGTTTTTGGCGTGGTTCCGATAGGTGGTGCTATCGTACATCCACGTTGATGGAGACTTCAACCCATGAAGGGTAACAGTTGCGCGAGTCCATGGAGGGCTCCACCCACGAAGGGTCCACGAAGAAGCAACCTTGTCTATCCCACCATGGTCGTCGCCCACGAAGGACTTGCCTCACTAGCGGTAGATCTTCACGAAGTAGGCGATCTCCTTGCCCTTACAAACTCCTTGGTTCAACTCCACAATCTTTGTCGGAGGCTCCCAAGTGACACCTAGCCAATCTAGGAGACACCACTCTCCAAGAAGTAACAAATGGTGCGTTGATGATGAACTCCTTGCTCTTGTGCTTCAAATGATAGTCTCCCCAACACTCAACTCTCTCTCATAGAACTTGGATCTGGTGGAAAGAAGATTTGAGTGGAAAGCAACTTGGGGAAGGCTAGAGATCAAGATTCATATGGTAGGAATGGAATATCTTGGCCTTAACACATGAGTAGGTGGTTCTCTCTTAGAACTGGTAAGTTGGAAGTGTAGGTTTGTTCTGATGGCTCTCTCCATGAATGAATAGGAGGTGGAGGGGTATATATAGCCTCCACACAAAATCTAAGCGTTACACACAATTTACCAATCTCGGTGGGACCGAATCAATAAACTCGGTCAGACCGATTTAGTAAACCTAGTGACCGTTAGGATTTTCGGTGGGACCGACATGCAACTCGGTAGGACCGATATGATTAGGGTTAGGGCATAACGTAATCTTGGTGAGACCGATTACAAAAACTCGGTATGACCGATTTTTGGTAATTAGCTAACCAGAGAGTTGGTCAGGTAAACTCGGTGGGACCGATTTGCTCTTTTTGGTGAGACCGAAATGTTACAAAAGGGAAACAGATAGTTTACATTGCAATCTTCGTGGGACCGATCGCTCACTTCGGTTAGACCGAAACGTTACGAAGGGAAATAGAGAGATTACAATCCCATCTCGGTGAGATCGAGATCCCTATCGGTGAGACCGATTTGCCTAGGGTTTGTGGTAGTGGCTATGACATCTGAACTCGGTGGAGCCAGATAGAAAGAATCGGTGTGACCGATTTTGGCTTTCACTACAGGAATCAGGTAATTTTCCGTTTGTGCTTCATAGACGGCAAAGACAGAATACATGACGGCAAAGAGTTTGTCGTCAACAGCAGATGGCAAAGTGTGTCGGCAAAGGGTAAATCGGCAAAGCCATACTTTGCCGTTAGCTTTATGTCAGGCTGACGACAAAGGCTTTGCCGTCAGTTTTCACACTTCACCGTCACTCATTATAGCCTGACGGCAAAGAAAAGCACTTGACGGCTTGACATCCTAACGAACGGCGTTAGATACTTTGTTGTCAGCCTGCAGACGGCAAAGAGCTGAGCACTTTGCTGTTAGTAGCAGTCAGTCTACAGACGGCAAAGAGCTGAGCACTTTGCCATCAGCAGACAGACGGCAAAGTACTCATTTGCTGATGGCAAAATTCTGTACAGATTTAAAAAAAAAACTTACCTCAACAATTCAATAGACCATATATATCACAAATATAACAGCAATGTTCCATAGAAACAAAAGAAACCATAGCAAATGTCCATATATATATCATAGGGTGTCACAAAGTGTTGCATATGAGATCACAAAGTAGACTAAACCATCACAAAGTATCACATCTAGCTAGGCATCTTCAAGTCATGTACTACTCCAGGAATTAGCCTCACGACCATCAGCTCTACACACACATGCTAAACTCCAACTATGCTACTGGAAAGGAAACCACACACAACTACTTGCTATGTCGAGGAGATTCAAACACCACATCAGGTTGACTGTAGCTCCGTGCAACCAATCATTGTTGCTGCTCCATCCCTTATTCGCATGCCCACTGCAATTAACCGAACAAAAAAGAGGTTCAGACATAGATTTATCATATCAAATAGCTTCAGACTCAAGAGCATCATTCATCATACTAAAGGGATTTTTTCAGTCAAATAAACTTGTCAAGCATATAACAGCATCCTAATAGACAAGAACCTATTGACACCAAATCTGAACTAGCCTGGTACAGGAATAAATATGACATGTACAACATCTCCTAGTACGGCTACAGATCCTAGTACACATCATTTAGCAGGAGCAAACATGACATGCAAAACATGAGCAAGTATTTACATGCAGAGCAGCAGGAGCAAATTAAATATTTGTTAGAACCAAATCTGAACTAGCCACATACATGTACAACTGCTCGTCAGGAAAAAGAGCAATATGAGAGGAACCTAGTGGCCTCATACAATTCAATCAAGCAGTATATCAACCACAAGAATAGAAACTAGAGCAGAGCATGCATAAGTTGGGGAAATAAAACCGAGTCGAGAGGGAGGGATCAACCTTACCTGGTGGTTGATCATCGGCTCGGTCGTGGGGTCGTGTACTGCTCATCTTCCTTGTCTATTTTGTTCATGGACAGCGCCCACCCACAGCAATTAACCAAAAAGGAAAAAGGTTCAGACTTTGAAATTCATCGTACCAAACCCATTTTTTTATGTCAAACAAATAAACTATCAAGAACTTGACACTCTAAATAAGACACCCCCTTATCATCTAAATCTTGAGAAATCAGAGGCCCAAAGAAAAAACTTCCAAAATAGTAAAACAAAAAGAATATTAAGATAACTGGTTATGTAATAACATGCAACACAAACCGTACACAAACTAGTGAAACTGTTGCATGAGATGAAAAGTAGCCAAGATTACATGATCTTGAATCCATGGTTGCTGCATGTTATCAAATAGAATCAACTGCAATTTTCTCATAACAATTCATATTCTGGTTTTTGTATTGGATAAACAGTGAACATATGCAAGAGCCATTTGCTTCATACCCATTACTGCTTGAATCAGTAGTTAATACTGTCTTCTATTATTATTTCACTCAAGGAGATAAATAAATGAAGTTTTGGCAGTAGTGCAGAGGCAAAAGGAGAAATAAAGAGGGAAATAAAGAGGCAAACTGAGAACACATCCAACACAGGAGACCTTAGAAGCAAGAATATTCACCTGGATTCCTATATTATAGAGCATCCTTACTGTACTGAACTCTCCGTCTTCCTTCTCCAATTTCACAATCAAGGGCAGTGCTGCAAATAAATAGTTCAAGAGAGAAGAGAAAGAAGTTACAAACTCATATGCCGGTTTATCAAAAAAGTGCAAAGCAGTGAGGTTTACATGGCCATATAGAAGTAAGATCACAGCAGTATATACCTTCCAACTCTACCAGCAACACGGCCATGGGACTTTGAGGAAAAACTCAAAATCGGATGTATGTCTGGGCAGTGTTTGACCCTATACTTATATAGTAACTTCACCATGGATGCATATCTGTCATGCATGCAAGCAGCAGGTCGGCCAAGAGAAAAAATGTGTTGGCTGTAGGAAAGATAAATCATAACACAAGAAAACCATGGATACATGTATTAACAAATGCCATTAGGAGCATGACCAGCAGCAAAATAACATCAAAGGAAGAAGCTTGAATGATACAAAACAGGAATTGAAATACAGTGCATTTTCCAAAAGGATACTAACCCCAAAGCCCATAATTAATCAACCCATAAATATTAAAATAAAAATAGAAGCCTCCTACGTGCATAGATAATAAGACCTAACATGGCCAATGGCAAGGAATTGCCTCACAGTGTATCATGACATCAATGAGAATAAGGCATCTGTTTCGATCGCATAGATCCTTCCTCAATCATTAAGTATATCATAAAAGCAGGAATACCAAACCTGAAAGTCTGTGAGGGATGACAAAATACTAATTGGCATTGTACATTTATTTTCACTAAAGTGATGGCACAACCCAGAGCCTACCCGTGTCTCAGTTCTGATAAAGTGTGTAATCGGAAAACTATTTCAGTTCTGTAGAGCAACCCAAACCATGTACCCCCATCTACTCGTTGTAGAAAGATTACCCGCTCATGAGAACCTGGACAGCAATAAAGACACCAATTGGAGATTATCGAGTTCATCTTATACTTCCTGGATCCATGGGAGCACAGACGACAAACATATAATGTGTAACCTTGTAGAGAGGTGTTGTGATAGGTGTTACATATAATTAGTTGTGTGGATTTGAACTGCAGACATACCTGGATACAACCAAAGTAATAACTATGCATTGATAAAGAGAAGAGTATGGTTGTTTAATGCCCCTGCCAAAACATGAACATCCTCTTGCCAGAAACAAATAGTAGAAGGGAGCAGTCATAAATTATTATTATTTAATAGAAGGAGCAGTCGTAATTGTTGTGCCCAAACATGTATTTTGTACCATTATTGAGAATACATATTTTAAGAACATCAATCTCATAATATAACACAGGAAATAATTTGAATGCAGAGTACTCCAACATAGAACATACAACCCTAGGATTAACTGCATAGAATGAAGGGAAGGGAAGGGTCGGACCTGTCCTTGACGAGCTGCTCCATGGCGTGCCTCTCCTAACGAGCACAAGCAGGTCCTGTCCCGGCGCGGATCTGGCCGCCGCCAACATGGCCGGACGGCTAGGGTTGGAGGAAGGGAGGCCATGGTGGTGCTTCTGCTGCTGGCCGCACCTACAGAGACGACGAGAGACGGGGGGTCAAAGAAAGAGTCGGAGAAGAGAAGGGGAAGTAACACCGTACCGCCGTCGTCGAGGTAGCCACCGTCATTGTCGTCGCCGTCTGTCACCATGGCCCGGCGGCTAGGGTTTCCAGCGCGAGGAGTGAGGGAGGGCGGGCGGATCTGAGTGCGAAGAGTGAGGGAGGGTGGGCGGATCTGAGCGCGTGAGGGAGGGAGTGAGCTAGGGTTTCGGGCTAGCGGCGGCGGGCGTGGGGGGAGGCCACCAGAGGAATCGAGGCAGAGAGGAGAGAATAAGAGAGAGGGCCGGCTCGGGCAGAGGCTTTGCCTCCTCAGTGGATAGGCTGGTGGGCCAGAGTGCCGAGGCCCAGTGGCCCATATGGCCTTTGCCGTCAGTCCCCAGTAACGCACAGACGGCAAAGACGGGCTCCCGTTTTCCCACCGTCACCTGCACTCATTTTGCCGTCTTCAAATCTTTGTCGTTAGCTAACATCTGTCTTTGCCGTCAGTTGGAAACAAACACAGACGGCAAAGTATGCATTTGCTGTCAGCAAAACAAAAATAGACGGCAAAGTATATCTTTGTCGTCGGTTGTTCTTTGTCGTCCGCCACTGACGGCAAAGTATGTCTTTGCCGTCTGCCCCGATGAAAAGCTGACGGCAAAGTGCAGTACTAACAGCAAATTAGCTGATTCCTGTAGTGTTTAGGTTTAGGTCATATGTGGATGTGAGAAAGTAGTTGAGGGTTTTGGAGCATATCACTAAGCACATGAAGCAAGAGGCTCATTAAGCAACACCTCATCCCTCCTTGATAGTATTGGCTTTTCCTATAGACTCAATGTGATCTTGGATCACTGAAATATAAAATGAAGAGTCTTGAGCTTTTGAGCTTGAGCCAATCCTTTGTCCTTGATATTTTGAGGGATCCACTTTCATCATCCATGCCATGCCATTCATTGAGCTTTCCTGAAATATATGTCTTGGAATAGCATTAGCTCAATGAGCTATATGTTGTTATGAATTACCAAAACCACCTAGGGATAGTTGCACTTTCAGGGCTGCTGGTCCACCACGACAGACTGGGAGGCTAAAAATACAAGTTGTATGGTGCAGAGGCAAGTAAAAACGCTATCGAGAGCCATCCACTGAAGAAAAAAAATTGCTCCTAATGTGCTTCTTCAGTCGTGCCGCCGGCCCCCTCTTTAATCCAGTTCGCTCGGGGATCTGGTATCATTTTTTTCTAGAGGGCGAACAAGTATCAGCTAGGCCTATGTTTTGTATTTTAACATTTCTAGCCCACGACATACTGAGATAGTGGTTTCAACTTATTTTTTGAGGTCCACACCGGCCTATGGGCTTTTTCTTAAAGATCGGTAGCCCAATGTATTTTTTAATAAAATGCATGTCTCTGTTCTATTTATCTATATATAAGTATAATAATGATGTGTCCAATTTATGTTTTGCCTTCTAACCACATTATATATATTTATATTATTACTATTATCGTATATTTTATAGAGACTTATATATACATTATAAAAACATCCCACGTGTCATTAACTTATAAAAGTAAATGTTTCACGGAAGTTGGCAAGGAAAATCCTGGTTGTTTTTGACTCACAGGCAAGGAAAATCCTGGTGATTGCGTACAAAAGCTTGCGAAGATTTTAAGGACCAATTTAATAATAACGCGCTCATTTTTATTTTGAGCAATAACTCGCTAATTTGTTAATTATATATAAAAATGTGCCTCTCCAGTTTATTCTTTGATTTTTTTTTAATTCTGTTTTGAGCGGTTGTTTGAAATTATTAATCGTTGTCCTAGCTAGAAGTTGGATTGTACTTTTAACAAACTATAAATGGGCTGTAGTAAATTCCATTAGAATTAAAAAATGGGTTGTACATTCTTACAAATCGCAAATGGGCTATATGTTCTCTGCCAAATCCGAGCTGTGGGCCTACTAAGTTGACGCGTACCAAGGGCTTTGTCAACTTAGTCAATATAAACGATAGTAACTACAGTGACCGTACGATGTCCATCCAACAGCCATAGTGCTTCTTCAACCTCTGGTCTTCTTGCTCCAGCCGCCCAAAGCAGCGTCGGTCGTGCCGCGTGCTCCTGCCTCTCGTGGCCTGTTGTGATGCCACGGAGGCCTCACCGCCCCTTACTACTCCCACCGCTGGCCCAGGGCATCCCTCTACTCACCCACACCCCCTGTTATTCTGTGGCGATGGCAGCCTCATGCCGCAGCCGAACTAGTGAACTCTCGTACTCCTCTCCGCGTGGGCATCCACTGCCATGTCTTCCCCGGCTCCGTGTCTTCCCCTTCCTAGGCCTCGCCGTCATCCACCGCCTTGGTGTTCTTGGTGCGACATGGTTAATGTGGTCAATGACCGACTTCCATCGGAAGAGTACTGTACGTGGAGAGGCTGACAGCTGGGTCCACGGCCACAGCCCAGTTTTTTTTGTGATTTGCCAAGTAAGTCGCTTTGTTAGGCCTGTTGGGCTACAAATCTTTCAAGACGAGCAGAACTTCATTCGGCTGGCCAAGAAAATGGCCTATCAGTAATGAGAAATGGGCTGTACATTTTTAAAACACATCAAATCGGCAATTAATTTCAAATTTCTTTTTTTTATTTCGAGATTTTAAATAGCATTGATTTTTATGCGTGGACAATTTGTTGGATTTTATATTGATATACATTTATTTTTAAAATCAGTTTGAACGTGACTCGAAATTTCGGGATTAAAAACAGTTCAGACTGCACCGAAATATGCAAAATTTTGTATAATTTTTTAACCGTGGCCACAATATGGGCTGTAATGCTAACAAAAAGAATATGGGCTCAAAAAACCTTAAAAATTAGCAAATGGGTTGTAAATTATTAGAAATAATGGCAGATGGGATGTATGCTATTTTCCACAGATTTGAGGCTTTCCTAAAAAAAGGTTGACGCACAAGCAGTAACAGTTGGATTTCCATCCAACGGCTGTCGTGCTTCTTCAATCTCTGCTCTTCCTGCTCCAGCCGCTTAAACAAGCGCCGGCGGGACTGCCTGCTCCCTCCTCCCCGCGGTCGGCTGTGCTGCCGCGTAGGCCTCATCGCCCCACCGTACTCCCATCACTGGCCTAGCCATCCCTCTACTCACCCACACCTGCTGTTATTCTCCGGCGACGGCAGACGAACCAGTAAACCCTCGTACAGTCGTACCCCCCTCCGCTTGGGAAACAACTGCTGAGTCTTCCCTGCCTCCGTGTCGTTCCCTTCCTAGGCCTTGCCGTCGTCCACCGCCCTGGTGCTCTCGGCGCGGCCTGGTCAACGTGGTCAACGACCGACATGCATCTGAAATGGACTGTACGTGGAGAGGCTAACAGTTGGGTCCACGGCCGCAGCAAGGAAGTGCCTCCTTATTACGCACAAAATAATTATTCCTCCACCTGACAGCAGGGACCCACCTGACATGCCACCATTTTTCGCGAAAAAAACGTTTCCCTCCTGACTGCTGTGACCCACCAGCTACATCTTCGCACGCAAGGAAGTGCGTCCGGGCAAAAAAACGATTTGACCCCCTGACTGCTGGGACCCACCAGCGACATCTTCGGATGCAAGGAAGTGCCTGACAGTCGGGACCCACCCGATCGAAGCGTACGTAGCGTTGTCATTCTGATCGCGAACGTGTACGTACATATATACTGGTGGATGTAGAGATGCGCACATGTCGAAGTAGAGGCGTGCAAGTGTCATAGTAGAGACACGCACGTAGCATGTACACGTACGTACAACGGCCAGTGCGCAAGAAAGAAAATACGGCCACGTATGTGTACATACGGGCGGGGTCTCAAACGCCTACTCGCGCATATATACGTACGGTCAGGGTTCGTGTACATGGCTGGGTCGGAACTGAGAAACAACGTCGTCGTCGTATTCATGGGGAGCCAACCGGCTAGGTCAGAACGGAATGCGTGGTCGTGTTCATCGAGAGGGCTTGGACGGAACAGGTGATGGAAACGAGGCCTGGCGTACCGCAGAACAGAGGAAACGGCCTTGTATTCAACCGGCCACGTTCGAAACGAGATCCTGTTCATCGGGAGGGGTGTGATGTACCGCAAAACAGAGGAAACGGACCTCCTACGGTCGAAACGGGGGTCCTGTTGATCGGGAGGGGTGTGACGTACCGCAAAACGGACGAAACGGACTTGTGTTGGAGTGCTACGGTCGAAACGGGGTCCTGTTCATCGGGAGGGGTGTGGCGTACCGCAAAACGGGACTCCACGGGATACTGTTCATCTCCACCATCGACCACCTCCAGCCTCCACGGGCTACTGTTCATCCACCGTCGACCTCCTCCAGCCTCCACCTACGACTGTTCATCCACGGGCTCATGTTCATCCAGCCTCCACCGTGCGCTACTCCACCGGCTACTGTTCGACCACCCCTCTCCACGGGCTCCTGTTCAACCACCCCTCCATAGGCTACTGTTCATCCACCCCTCCACCGTCTACTGTTCATCCTGCCCTCCATGGGGTCGTCCTGTTCATCCAGCCCTCCACGGGGTCCTGTTCATCCAGCCCCAACCGTCTCGATCGATCGGGGTCCTGTTCATCTAGAGGCAACGCCATGGGTCCTGTTCATCCACTCCCACTGCTCACTGTTCATCCAACCCCCCCCCCCCCCCCCGCAACGCTCACTGTTTATCCAGAGAGGCAGCATCGATCGGCTTCAGTTAGCAGCAGTAGCGAAAGAATTGCTCGATCGGGTTCAGTTAACAGCCATCGATCGATCGCTCGGATTCAGTAACGCGTAGCCTGCAGTGCAATCGCTCGGGTTCAGTTAGAGCCCAACGCCTCGCTCGGGTTCAGTTAGAGCCAACGCCTCGCACACACGCGCGTACATGTACGAGAGAAACGCGCATCGTTCGGCTCCCGACCACCCACCGTAACCGGGAACTCCCTGAAATTTTCCTCGCCCTCGCTTCTACCACGGTTTTTTCCATCATGGATGGCCAAAAGAATGTCATGCAGTTGCGTCTCCGGCCCGGCCAGGACGAAAAGCCTATTTTCTGTCATGATTTTTTGTCATAGAAGTAGGAGCCCACCACATCTATGATGATACCGGGTTTTGTCACAATTATCGTCATAGAAGTGTAATATGTATGATAGAAAACAGTTTCGTTCGGCCCAAAATGTCACGGATGTGTCTTTTTTTAGTGTTGCTCGGGAAGACTAAACAACAAAGCTTTGCTTTTAAAAATTTAGGTAATATCAATATGGTCAAATTTTCTCCAACTATGTCAGTATTTATCTGGTTGTGGATATACATCTGGGTAGCAGGGAAGCATTGTCGGGGGCAAAGAAGATCTCAATTTAACCTATAAACCCTGGAGAACCGCTAGGCAGGACCAAGGTGGCCACGTCACCTTTAAATCACTCGTGCCACCGCCTGTTAATTCGGTGCCCCGCCAAGGGCATTTTAGTAATTTCACGTATAGGTGTATAAAACTTATCCACTGCAATGGAGAAACCCTAGCCGTCGCCCGCCCCCACGCGAGAGCGACCCGCGTCCCCCCGAGCCCCCCTTGCTGCTGCCACCCCTCCCCTCTGCCCCGCGCCGGATCCGCCTGCCGCCGCCACCACCGCTCTCCTCTGCCCCGTGCTGGACCACCTCTCCTCCTACTGCCGCGCCGCCACCGCTCCTCCATCCTCTGCCAATTCCAATCCCCTCCTCTTGGTCGCGCACCCGCGATGGAGATCGAGGATCCCGAGCCCCGGCCCCAGGCCCTAGCCGCCGGGGAGTTGGTCTGGGCCAAGACCAAGGGCCGCCACCCGCGCGCCTCCGCCCCCTCCCCAGAATCCTCCCTCGTCTCCTCACCCCGCCACCACCGTCAAGCCCTTCCTTGCCATCCCCGACACCGACGCCCTCACAAGGGCCAACACCGGCCTCGCCTTCGTTCCCCACAAGTTCCTTGCCGCCCCCGCCGCCTCATCCTCTTCCTCCCACCTCAGCCGCCTCCCCCTCCCCCTTACCCTCTCCCCCCCTCCCCCTCCCGCATCTCGTCTGCCTCGGGTGTGGATGCGACATTCCCGGCGCTGCTGGGTTTGATCTGTAGGAGAGAGAGAGAGAGAGAGAGAGAGGGAGGGAGGTGTGGCTTCTAACTGGAGAGGGTCTCCGCCGGCGTCGGCCTGCACCGGCGAGGTCAGGCGCGACCTGGCTTATAGGGCGGCTTGACTACAGTCTACAAATGACCACGTCCCTTTTCTCCCCTTCTCCCGTATGTATCTCTCTATGTTGTTTCTCCTCCTTTCTCACACGAAGAAACACACATAGCAGTAAACAATGGGAGGATTTGGGGGCTGCTCAGTTTTGGATATGGGGGCTGCACGGGCTTGGAGCAGCCAGCCTTGGCAACGAAGGTGAATAAAACACATACTTGTTATGTAAATAAGGTTTTTTCATAGTGACACTGACAAAGCTTATGCATGAGATAGAGCATCATTGTATTTTGTGATTCAGTTTCATAGCATTTATGCCATAGCAAGGTGCAGGGTAAATGCTCCTCTTGACCTATTCTATTTTGGAATAAGGTTGCGCCAGATTTTATTCAAATGAACATTGTAAAGTCTGTATTGTCATTTTCTAGATATGTCGAAATTTCAGACCAAACAAGTTTCCTACTTCTCCCCTTCATGAACTCTTCATCTTTTTCTTAATATCATTTAGTTTGCCATTTGTATTTTTGTGATTGGTAGATAAAAGCTTGCACAGTTGCACTTGGCGTTTATTACTATATATTCAGCTAATCGCACAAGAACCATCTTTGTAACAGATCTAGGTTTTTATCTGTCTCCCTGTACTTAAGGCCTATGTTGTAAGGTTCAGTGGTCAATTGGAGTATTAATTTCCTAGCTGTAGCTCTAAATAAGGTTTCCTTTGTTATGCAGTATACCCATATTATAATTAAAGGAGAGGAGTTGTACCGCCTTGCACATAATGCATTTTAATTCCTTATTTCTCACATCCCGAAGGTCACATTACATCTATGAACCAGAAGAACTAGAGGTATGAAACTCCCAAGAGGAAATATTCATTCCTCTTAGCTATGTATTTATTTGTACATGCTTTTGCAATACTCATGATGCCCTCAGAATTATTTAAAAGGATGCATCCTTTGGTGTCTGTTCATACTTATTATATGAGCTATATTTTACCATCGAGTAGATCTCTTATCACCATGATATTGTCTAATTTTTACATGGATACAGAAGGGTAACTTAACGTTGTATGCAGAGCTGGGTCGACATATGAAGACGCGGGAGCTAAAGCAAATAGACTGCGAGGTTATCAGGATACCAGAGAAATGGGTTATGATTTAGTCCTTGTAAATGGCACTGGTTTTTCTGGTGCAAGTAAAGCCTGACAGTGGTGTACTCCAGGCAATGTGAAGCTGGGACATTCCTATCAGGCGTGACCTTGTAGCCAAATCCATGAGGAGTCAGAGGCAGTTGCAGCAACTAACCATGAAGCGACGATGGAGATCCAGTTCATCTATACGTTTAAGGCTGCCTTCTGACCGAACTGCGTCGCGGCAGCAAAATCCGCTTTGATTCAATGCTCTGGTCATCTATGCTTTCCTGTTGTAGATTTTTGGAGCTTGCTCTATTAATACGTGTTATTTTGTGTATCATAGTTTAGGTCTGACCAGCACAAGGTGGCAACAGCAGTAGTGGAGAAGGCATGAAGAGGCCCACATCTAAAAATCCGTTCTACTGACGGATCAAGGGAGATGGTCTTAGCATCCACTATGACAATGTTGTCCAGAACATGGACGACTCTGGAAACTGAAAAGTGTATGTACCAACCAAATTTGACTATTTAGGTTCTATTCTATCGAATGGCACGAGTTCTTTTATTCATTTAAAAAAGTTAGTGCAACAAGTTTCTCTTATTCGTATTCAAAACAATTGCGATGAAATGGAAGAAACTCTGAGCAGTCATCTCGGATGTAGAGCTTGTAGTTATGTCATAGGTATATGTCTCTCAATTTATGTAAAGATGGGATCATAGGTCTTACAGTATGTCTTTATCTTGGGTGGTGAGTTAAAGGAATTCAGTCTGACAATGATGCTATCATGCCACTATGTGTTCCTTTCTCTAAATGGACCTACCTATGTTATTCAGAACAGATTTTGCTTCCAGGCGCACAAAGGCCACCGATCGGATCAACGTGAAGAAACCCGTTCGGACCGCTGCCGCATGCCTCGCCTCAGCAACGGATCAACCTCTGCACCTACATCCACTTCGACAGGTCGTCAGTCAAAGCAGGTCTATTTTACCCTCCTTCATGCGGATGAATCTGATCAAGTTTATTTCAAATTCCAATCTAGAGTAGTCACACTTTTTCGCCTCTGCCTGCCTGCTTCTAGTAGGGTTGCATTTCTCCAATTTTCACAGCTTCAAGTCAATACCTATGAATTGTGTATGTGATTCATCATTGTTCAATTATCCCGTACGCTATGTGAATTATATTCTAAAGTACAGGTTGACAACAACCTACTAGATGTACATACTTTTCTAGCTGGTACACAGTAAAAAGAAAGGGCTTGAGTAAATGCACATTGTTCATTTCATATCTATCAGAAGTTCCTGCATTTATTTTCCAATAGCCATAATCAATGTCAGCCACACACTTTGAAGGTTTTACACTTTTATTTGGTATCCTACTGCGCTGCATGATAACATCCACATTTACACGTAGTTTAGGCCCAGTAAAGCATTCCCCCCTGGTTTCTTCAGCTTGCAAGAAAAGTTATGGATTCCGAGTTGACATTCTATTTATTAAAAAGGTGCCTACATGAAAAAAAATCATTGAAAAGCCAAGTGAGACACAATAACTGTCCACCCAAATCATTGTGCTGGCTCAAAGCCCTCTGCGACACAGAGGCTGGCGGGCTCTTGCTCTGCACCCGCCAATCCGGCGATGGTGCTATATGTGAATTTGCCCGAATTGTGAAACTATTGCATGTGCACTATATGTATGATGGAAGGTTTCACTTGAGAAGTGTCCAAACTGAGGTATTAGATAACTGCCATACTTAATGGAAGAGACATTCTCCCTAACCTGCAACTGCACCAGTTATATAGATGCACATATAACTGATTTGTTGCTATCTGAGACCATTATTTTAATTGTGAATCTTATTTTTCTTTACCTCTAGGCAATGAACCATCTTACCCTTAAATCAGAATTCATGTTTTTTTCGCTCCTATTTTGTTCCTTACCAGTGACAGTGCAGATTCCTAAATGCATAAAGCTCCCGGGAAGGTAAAACTGTGGTGTTTCATTAAATTGAAATTTGTCATTTATATTTGACTGCTTCATTCTTCTCTAAAACCACAGGTATATCCATACAGTGAACTGGATTATGCATTAATCGGTTGATTCAGAGCTCTTGTATCTTGAGTGGCATTCACCTTTGGGCAATTCAAGCGACCGCAGGTATTTTCCAGTGATATTGAAGCTATTTTGAAATAGTGCACACTAGCATAATTTGTGTTATTTTCCGTGATAGATGAATTAGCATATCCCCAAAGAAGAGCAAATCCACTTAGTTAGAGCTTCGTTGTTACTCTGCGAGGAAATTTACCGTTTAAAACTTTTATCTCTTCCATTATTCAGTGTTGTAGGATATTTTCCAACTGCACTTGAAAATTAGGAAGCTGAAAAAAAAACAAGAGCTCAATTTTTAGACTAAAATTACAAACATTGCAATAAAAAGGTTGTAATTCATACAAGTTACCAACATTGATAAGTGATACTGCATTAATATTTCTCTTTCTTTTGCTAGAATATCTCTTTTGTACAAATTTAGGAAGATCTTAGGACGATTTTTTCTGATGGATTTTTCCTCCTTTGTTTATGTTTCAGGTCATGGTCTTCTTATTGATGTCTCACTGTTGAAAAGAGTTCTTATGTGGGTTCTGTTTTATTGTCTTTGTAAGCTATTCTCTTGTGATATTTCAGTTGTTCTGGATGCGATATTTTTGTTTCTAGCTACTGAAAGCATGAGGCTAATATAAATTGAACCCATTTTAAATTTGGATTTACATTGCAATTAATTATAGCAAACTGGTTAGTCAAGTATCTATAGACTATTAATATAGTTATTCTTTGTCCTTCCCAAGTCCTTTTTTCTTGGTACTTCAGCTGAAAAGATGCCCTTGGAGAATGTTTTTCTAGTGTATTTCCCCACCTTCTCCATTAAAACTATTAAATAACAATTAATTTGTAAGTTTCATATTCGGTGAGTCTTGTTGTACATGCTTGCAAGTCTAACATTTGTCTCCTATGTCAGGTACATGGTATGAGATTATGCACATATTTTTTAAGCTTCGTTGCCATATTTTTTGTACCAAATGTGTAGGCTTTACAACAGTAGCCATTTATCATTTACGGTGGTTGACCGTGGCCCATCTGAAAATCTACATGTCTCGCTGGCTCCCCACCGGATTACTAGGGCATTAAGCTCCACACGTGGAAATAGACTGTCACGGTAGAAGGCTGCGCACAACTGATGGCCGCAACTCGGTGCCGTAGTTGTGCTGCTTGCATTATGCTTGGGCTGCTCTGGAATTATTTAGATTTCAGTTCATGGACTTTATTACTCATGTGTTCTTTTAGTAGGCCTATACAAACACAATTGTACTATGGCTGATCTGTTTCCTCTTTTGTTGCGGTTGTCGTGTGTGCCTAGGAAAATATGAAATATTTAAAGTTTGGTTCTTTTGAAGCTTGAAACACAATTGTACAACAGCTTCCAGAAAGTATTTTGCAACTTCAGAAATCCAAAATTATGGTTCTGATGTTAACGACCAGGATGATGCGATAGCCTCTTTTGATCCGTATCTATTTTTTCGAAGCTTGAAAGATATACTTGCAACACTTGACTGGAATGAACTAACTTGTGTTTCTCTTCTTTTTTTCATTTCCAGAATACTTTGCTGCTAGCATAATTGTGATCCATTTTTTACTCTACTTTTCCTTGATCTATATACGTGATTGCCAATTTCCAAATTCTTAGTTACAGAAAAAACAAACAAAATTCAGTTTAGATGTGTCTGTTGTAGGCATTAGTAGATTCTTCTTAGCCATCATTCTGAACATTGTTTAAAACGACACCCTATTGCCGTTGGTGCCAAGAACTTGTGATTTATGGCTTATGTCAATTCCATCTTTATAGATGCTTGTGAAGTACACGGTGGGGGCGCGCATGGTTGATGATTATGTTCTGGGTTGGCCATTGAGAGGGAGGCCGAAGCAAACTCCATCAGGTTTCAGGTGCACGCCCTCTGTCCCTGTTTTAGTCTCTGTAGCTAAACTTGAGAATTGTACACTGGTATACACAGTTAGTTGCTGAGTTTACATGCAGTTATGGAAGTTAGAGCACATACATGCTTGATTTTACTTCCTTTAATACAGGGCATTCTATAATTACTAAGAACTGATTTGTTGAATTGTGGCTCCCTATTTTGTCCGGATAGCTACTTCAGGTTAGGCGGGAGAAATAAAAAGGGTGACCATAGATATATGGTCTAGCATCACAAGGTTCAGGTAACTGCTATTGATCGACCGTTGCTTCGGTCGAGGTGGATTATGCTTGATTATGTTCTTTGTATTTTTTTCATGGCCTACACTGGTGTTATCATCTATTCTGTTTCAAAAATTTCAATGGCTTAGTTTCATGTCCCGGTACCACTTGAAGTACAACTAAGTACCTTCTGACATGACAATAATGTATGTATTTACCTATGGTTATTGTTTCCTATAAGAAACATGATCATCTCACCTTGGTTTCCCCTGTATCTGACTTGGGACAGTTTTATGTGAGATTTGTTTTGCATTTTCTGTGTGTGTGGATGCTTAAGCTTAAGCTTTTGTTATTTGGTTCAGTTAGAGATTAAAGAAGACTGAAATTATGGTCTCGCAGCGAGGATTGCTGTGCCCAACCTGCACAAGAATGTAGTCCTTCTCCTAGACGTAAGCCACGGCGCATGTTTCTGCCATGATTTCCTTCGGTTGGATTTCATGGATTTAGGTGTTGAAACATCATGGGCTATGGATGCAGGATTAAGGACATGTACCTGCACTACAATGAGTGATCTGGGCTGCTTCTTTGTGGCTTCCAAACTTGAAATGTTTTTTGGAAGTTAGTTTAGTTTTTTGTTGTGGATTCACAGCTTCTCACATGTACCATTCTCTTGGACCTTTAGATTTCCAAAAAAACTAAATGAAGATATGGTGGTATGGTCTCAATAGTACAACTTAAAGCTTTCCATGCTTTACATTTTCTCTGAAATTTGCTCTTGAAGAATCATGTATCCATGTTAGATTTGGTGAGAAAATGCGGCTTCCAAGCAGAGGATGTGGGAGTGTTGGCCACATTTGATTTTTAACTTGGGTGTCTAAATATTCTCACAATACTTGGCTCCCTCTCGGCCTTTGCGCCATTGGCGCAACGAGTCATCTAGTATGTGATAACACTGGTTAGCTCGAGTCAAGGACGGTCATGTCACTCTTCAAGAGCGGTTAAACAGCCATGGATCTTTAACTTTCACAGCTCCACGTTGCGCATCTAACGCCGGCTTGCCGCGCCGTCGAGGCGTCGATCGGTGGGTCACCTCGTCACGTACGCCACGAGGTCGTCCAGGTCCCGGCGCGAGGACCCGCCGTCGGCCACGGCGGCGCGAATGGCCTGCCCGAGCGCCCTCGCCCGCTCCCGGACTGTCGCCCCTTCCTCCGATCGCATCGCCCTCTCGGTGGCCTCGCGGATGGCGGCCGCCGGCGTGACTTGCCCGCGCTCCTCCCATGGCCGCACGAGGACGCCGGCCCCGAGGTATTTGCACACCAGCTCCGCGTCCCATGGCTGGTCGCTGTGCATCGGCCACGCCAGGATGGCCTTCCCGTGGCTCAGCCCCTCCACCGTCGAGTTCCACCCGCAGTGGCTCATGAAAGCCGCCGTCGCGACGTGCGCCAGGATCTCCAGCTGCGGCGCCCACCCGGTGACCACCACGCCCGTCCCCTGAGCCGCTGCGTCGCCGAGCAGGGACGCCGCTGCGTCGCCGAGCAGGGACGCCGCCGCGTCCGCGAGCCCGCGCGCGCCGCCGGACTCGCGCATGTCCGCCCGGTCGGCGTCGCGCAGCACCCAGACGAACCGCTGGTTGGTGTCGCGCAGCGCTGCGGCCAGCTCCCTCGCCTGCTCTGTCCGGAGAGACGACGTCGTGCCGAACGAAATGTACAGCACCGACAACGGCGGCTGCCTGTCGAGCCATTCCAGGCACTCGTGTCGCTCCGCCGGAGCCTGTGCGGCCGCGGCCGCATCGGTGGCGGGCAGCACCGGGTTCAGAGGCCCGATGGCGAACAGCGTGTGGCCGTCGGAGGAGGAAGCGCTCTGGGCGGCGAGCACGTCGAGGAACTCGCCCTCGAGCGCGCGGCAGGTGTTCACGACCATGCCGGCCCCGGGCGCGCGGCGGCGCTCCTGGCCCATCCGCTTGGCGAGCGCCACGAACTCCTTGGTCGCGCAGGCGTCTGCCGGGTGGAACACCATCCCGTGGTCCCGCAGGAGGCGGTGGCCGGGGTCCATCCACCCGACGTTGTAGGACGCAGCGAGGCAGTGCACCCCGAGCGCCTCCCCGTTGGGCAGCCGGGCTGCTTCGCCGGCCGCGAACGCCGCCATGCGGTCGTGCAGGACCACGACGCGGCGGTGGGACGCCGAGAGCTCGTGCAGGAGCGCGGACAGCGAGGCCCGGGCGGCGCCGCCGTCGCAGAAGGCCTCGAACAGGGGCTGCATGTGCGTCGGGAACGGCGAGGACGGGTCGGGGTCCGGGGACGCGTGCGCCGGGACGTCGAGGGCGCGGAAGCGGAGGGCGAGGAAGGAGCCGGCGTCCCAGCCGTGCACGCGCGCGCGGGCCTCCCGGAGGTGCGGCTCCGGCGCGGCGAAGTGCACGGGGATCCCCCGGCCCGCGAGCAGCAGCGACACGTGCAGGAGCTGGTTCAGGTGGCCCTGCGCCGGGAACGGCACGGTGACCACGGCGACGGGAAGGGATTCCATCGCCGCGGGTGATCCAGATCGGAATGCAGCGGCGGCGGCTCACGGGCTCGCTTTTGACTCTAGGGAAAAGACAGAGCTTTCGCGAGAGGAGGCGCACTAGTCGCCACTCGCCGGCGTGACGCCAGATTAAATTACGAAACTGCTGTACACACGACATATAGGGTGAACGACCCTTGCACGATGGTCCATCCAGCGGTTTGCAGACAACTGTTGCCATGCATGGACGGCTTAAATGGATTGTCGTTCAATAATCGTCTACCTACTGTCGTCTGTATAGCAGTGCTGATTAAATTATTGCTCCGTCTGCTCTTCTCGTTCACATTAACATGTTCCCGAATTTCCACCTGAAATTGCAAATGTTACTCTGCAATTTAAGATGCCAGACGCCAGCTGACGAGATGATGATTCTGATAATCGTTATCTTTGTTCAGGTTCCTAAAAAGAAAAAGAAAAACTTCGTTCAGGTTAGCTTCAGTTGTTATGCCGGGATCATTTCAATCCGCGCAGGCTCAGCTCCATCTTGGGAGAATTCTGCTCAAATGGTGTGATGGGATGATGAAGACTATAAGAAACAGTTTGTAACATTTGGTATTTGCAACTTTCGTATCTTAAAATAACACCCAAGGCGTGAAACACTTTCAGTTTTGAGTCCTACTTGTTGAGTTGTTCTTTGAGACATTTCGTTCATCTATAAAATGCGGTAGCTGTCAAGCTGATTAAAAGTGTGGAAATTTACCGGGCGGTACACTTGAAAAGAAGAGACCTAAAACCATGACAAGCAGACAAGGTCTTTAGTATGGAAATATCTAATTTTATATATGTAAAAATGTCAGTACAAAAGTACGAAACGATTCTCAACTTCTCCATTAAGAAACAAGTTTAACTTAACACTCAAAGCTCGCTTAAGATAAAGTCCACGCGACAAAACAAATCTCAAATCACTCCAAATTTGAGTTGAAAGCTTATCGCAGGGCATCAGACATAGTGAACACCCTTGCCCTGGATCACCTCTCCAATGCGATAAGCAGGGCTTGATTCCTTGATAATCGTGTCAATTGCATCCTCGCTCACCATAAGGACCATCCCGACGCCCATGTTGAACGTCCGCATCATCTCGGCATCTTCAATTTTTCCAACCTATAAACGTATACCAAATAATCCAATAGTTGAGTACAAAGAGAGTGGATATATTGGTAGAGAATGTTCAAGCCAAGTTTGTTAGTTAGATATTTACCTGTTGAAGCCACTTGAACGCAGGTGGCACTTCCCACGATCTAGTGAAGATTTTCGCACCGGGTCCGGTGGGAAATACTCTTGGGATGTTATCAGTGAAGCCACCACCAGTGGTATGGGCTAGTCCTTCACACCACCCTTCCTAATGATCTCAAGCACCTTTTTCATCCAACATGATTGAGTTACAACTTTGGGCACAGAAATAAAACCATGGGAAATAGGGTCATTCATCGATAAAAACTAACTTGCTTAACATAGATGGCAGTTGGTGTCATGAGAATTTCACCGACGGTACTTGTTTTCACGTCGTTTCCTGGGAACTGGTCAGTCAAGGAGAGCCCACTTTTGTCCAATACTCTAGAAACAAGAATCTTTTTGGCTATCATTAACATAAACAAATTGGAGAAAAAGACTAGAAAACAAACGGGTAAAAGTTGAACTATGAATCATCTATTTGAATTTGAGACAAATCGAACTAGGTAAGTGTAATATACCTTCTAAGGAGAGAGAACCTGGTTGAATGAACCCCATTTGAAGGAAAACCAATGAGGATATCTCCCTCCACGATGTTTTTACCATCGATGAGCTTATCCTTGTCCACAACACCATGGCTAAACCACCAAGATCCTATTCACCTTCCGCATAGAAAGCATGCATCTCTGCAGTCTGTCATAATCAATTACTTAATTGGGAATGTCCTTTTGTATTGTTCATTATACAAAAAAGGGCATAGTCCATATGGAATGTTTATGGAGAGTAAATACCAAATTTACAAAGAAATGAACAATGACAAATATCACGGATTTTTAGTTAAAAATTTGCCCATGCACCAAAGATAAAAATAAGCACTCAATACATATCGTTGCAGTTATACTGATGTTCATATATGAGAGATTATTCAAATGACTTGATAAGATTCATTATGAAAAAAAAACTTATCTCATGAGAGGTCTCGCCTCTCCTCCTATCAGATTACAGCCTGATTGTTCGCATCCATCCATAATTCCCTTGATAACCTATACAATTCAAGTATAAATAGACACCACATCATGTGCGGAAAATAAGATTACAATAAGTAACAAATGATGCGTTAAGTAAACAACAACACCGACATTACCTTCTCCGCAAGATCGACATCAAGCTTGCCCGTAGCATAGTAATCCGAGAAGACCAATGGTTTTGCGCCTGATGTTAGGATGGCATTGACACTAATTGCTACCTACAATGATGACCAAAAAATATAGGGATTGATTCACTCCACATGATAGATGTGACAAAGAGCGCATATATATAGCAATTACTCACGTACCAGATCAATCTGTATCATCAATACTACTCCTTCTGTCCCAAAATATAAGAACATTTTTAACACTACACTAGTGTCAAAAACGTTCTTATATTATGGGACGGAGGAAGTAGTTTCAAATGCAAGCTTCAGCTTTGTCCCAACACCATCAACACTAAACATAAGGTATTCATCCTCTATTCAATCCAACCACAGGAAACAAAAATATCATGAGTATGGCATTACATTCTTGTGCCCAACCTGAGTAAACAAGAAATACAAGATCTGACCCACACAACGGATCTTAAACTTCTAAAAAAAGGTAGCACAACTACAATCAAGACAACAATGCTCTCTTTGCGCGCGAGCCACATATCTGTCAGAGTTATATTTGGTAGTTAGATGAAATTAGATAGGAATTGTTTACATATTATATTTAGTGGGCTTTTTATACTCTAAGTCTTAAGGACCTCTACATATACTCATCTGAGAGGTTCAATATATGACACAAATCACATCCTCTCAATTCTCATCCTCTAGCATGATATCGCAAGATCCTAAACCTAGATCCACCCCAACTTCCGCATCGCCCTGCTCCCGGGAGATTGATCTCCATGGTATCCGTCGACTGTCCCTGAAAGTCTTTTTTCCTATCGATTCATCGGCGGTTCTCTCCGTCGGTCGTTTGACTGGGGTCTTTCTTTTTTGGTTCCCCGAACATAAAAGGTTTGCTTCACCCATGGCCTACTGGCCTCACACGCATGTACTTCGACATCGGTGTCAACTCGACACCGACCGGCTCCTCGTCATGAACTATGCGTCAAGTCATCATGTGTCATTCGAGGGATGTCTTCATGCATCATAGTTGGCTTCTCTAGTCCATGCCTTGTCCATCGCTGGTCAATCATTGCCCCAATCATCGTGACGACTTCGACAACACCGTCGTGACTCCCATGTGAGCTGCTTCGTCCACAAAAGTGGGCCATCAACTCAACATGGTCTACACCATGGGCGCCTCGGTCTGATCTACTGAACACACACATTGCGATCAACCAAACATGTGTGAGCACGCGCGCATCAACACTAGTCGAGCATTGGTCTGCTGATGTGTTACCTCTGGGCTGCAACTTTGACGACCTTGGTCCTCGCTTCTAGTTGTCAAAGTATTTCTAGGCACGTACATCATTAGATGCATCTCCTGCCATTGCAACGACTCGGGCCATAATGTCACTACACGCAGTCATCTTTGTTATCCCCCGCGCAAAGATATCTTCTATACCATTGTGTCGCCTCCCTAAGTATGGTCCCCACACCTTCTACGCATGATCTTCATCATGGTGTCGGAGTGTCAGGTTCTTCCCCACCTACTACGTAGGTCCTGAAAGAAATACTCACACATCATCATGAAGGTAGCAATGTTGATGAAGATTGCCTCCGCAATGGTTCCTCCGGCAGAGTATCGAAGAAGGCCTCCAGATGGGATCACGGAAGAACACTGGCATGCGGCGGTGGAAGAATTGTTTCTGGTCTCGCTTTATATATTTTTAGAATATTATGGAATTTATAGGCTAGGAATTAGGTCAAATAGAGCCATGTGGGCCCCACAAGTGCTGATGGCGCGTCAGGTGAGCTTGTCGCTCCGTCGTGCATCTTGTGGTCTCTCCCTGAAGCTTCTAGGGTCTCTCATAGTCCATAAAAATCAGTGTAAATTTTTATTGTCTTTGGAGTTTGTTTGGTACGGTTTTTCTGCGAAGTAAATAAAATGCAAAAACAGAAACTGGCATTGGGTACTAAGTTAATAGGTTAGTCCATAAAAATAATATAAAATGGCATATAAAGCATACAAAAGTTATAATATAATTGCACAAAATAATAAAAAATTATAGATACGTTGGATACATATCACACTATTCCGTGTTGTAGAAGACCGGATAATCAACACATCGGGGGTGGGTGAATACTTTGCGCTGCTACTCCCGTAGGAGTTGTCGAGTTTTTCCCTAAAGAGGAAGGGTGATATAACACAGAAACAAAGTGTTTTGTTTGATTGAGAACCAATGATTAATCGAACCAATAGGAATCACCAAGCTAATGAGGTCAAAGTGCATGCACATAAACAAAAATAATACTTGTACCCAACTTGGCAAGGGGGTTGTTGATGTCTACTACGCAACCTTCTTCTTGTAGATGTTGTTGGGCCTCCAAGTGCAGAGGTTTGTAGGACAGTAGCAAATTTCCCTCAAGTGGATGACCTCGGTTTTATCAATCTGTGGGAGGCGTAGGATGAGGATGATCTCTCTCAAACAACCCTGCAACCAAATAACAAAGAGTCTCTTGTGTCCACAACACACCCAATACAATGGTAAATTGTATAGGTGCACTAGTTAGGCGAAGAGATGGTGATACAAGTGCAATATGGATGGTAGATATAGGTTTTTGTAATCTGAAAATATAAAAACAGCAAGGTAGCAAGTAACAAAAGTGAGTGAAAATGGTATTGCAATGCTTCGAAACAAGGCATAGGATTCATACTTTCACTAGTGCAAGTTCTCTCAACAATGATAACATATTTGGATCATATAACAATCCCTCAACGTGCAACAAAGAGTCACTCCAAAGTCACTAATAGCGGAGAACAAACAAAGAGATTATTGTAGGGTACGAAACCACCTCAAAGTTATTCTTTCAGAGATTATTGTAGGGTACGAAACCACCTCAAAGTTATTCTTTCTGATCGATCTATTGGGCTATTCCTATAAGTGTCACAAACAGCCCTAGACTTCGTACTAAAATAACACCTTAAGACACACATCAACCAAAACCCTAATGTCACCTAAATACTCCAATGTCACCACAAGTATCCATCGGTTTGATTATACGATATGCATTACACAATCTCAGATTCATCTATTCAAACCAACACAAAGAACTTCAAAGAGTGCCCCAAAGTTTCTACCGGAGAGTCAAGACGAAAACGTCTGCCAACCCCTATGCATAAGTTCACAAGGTCACAGAACCCACAAGTTGATCACCAAAACATACACCAAGTGGATCAATAGAACACCCCATTGTCACCAAGGGTATCATATGCAAGACATACATCAAGTGTTCTCCAATCCTTAAAGACTCAATCCGATAAGATAACTTCAAAGGAAAAACTCAATCCATTACAAGAAGGTAGAGGGGGAGAAACATCATAAGATCCAACTATAATAGCAAAGCTCACGGTACATTAAGATCGTGCCAAATCAAGAACACGAGAGAGAGAGAGAGAGAGAGAGAGAGAGATAAAAAACATAGCTACTGGTACATACCCTCAACCCCGAGGGTGAACTACTCCCTCCTCGTCATGGAGAGTGTCGGGATGATGAAGATGGCCACCGATGATGGATCCCCCTCCGGCAGGGTGCCGGAAACAGGCTCCCGATTGGTTTTTGGTGGCTACATAGGCTTGAGGCGGCGGAACTCCCGATCTTGGTTTCCTTTCAGGGGTTTCTGTATTTATAAAAAAAAATTGGCATCGGTTTCACGTCAGGGAGTCTCCGAGTCAGCCACGAGGTAGGGGGCGCGCCCAGGGGGTAGGGCGCGCCCTCCACCCTCGTGGATGACTCGGGACTCTTCCGGCCCAACTCTTTTGCTTCGGGGGCTTCTTCTGGTCCATAAAAAATCTCCGTAAATTGGCAGGTCAATTGGACTCCGTTTGGTATTCCTTTTCTGTAAAACTCAAAAACAAGGGAAAAACAGAAACTGGCACTGGGCTCTAGGTTAATAGGTTAGTCCCAAAAATCATATAAAATAGCATATAAATGCATATAAAACATCCAAGATGGATAATATAATATCATGGAACAATAAAAAATTATAGATACGTTGGATACATATCAAGCATCCCCAAGCTTAATTCGTGCTCGTCCTCGAGTAGGTAAATGATAAAAAATGAATTTTTGATGTGGAATGCTACCTAACATATTTATCAATGTAATCTTCTTTATTGTGGCAAGAATATTCAGATCCATAAGATTCAAAACAAAAGTTTAATATTGACATAAGAATGATAATACTTCAAGCATACAAACACTACTGCAGGTTGCTGCTAATGCGACACTACGATTAGAGACCCTTCGACAAAATTGTGTGCGATGCAATAATCGCAAACGGTGATGTAAAAAACCATCAAAAAAGGTGCAAAACATTTGCAATGACGGATGCATCAAACACGGTTCAAATTTTAGTTGCGTGTGCGAAGCAGGGCATACGATTGATACAAACGAACTGTTTGCGATTAGACAGAACAACAGAAACGGGCAGCCATATCAATGTGTGTGCAATATATGGCATACACTTTGCTCTGATGAACTGTTTTCTATTAGGGAAAGCAACAGAAACGGTCAGCCAGATCAAGGTGTGTATGATATACGACATATGGTTCAGTCGAGTGAAATGTTTTTGATTAGGGAAGAGAACATAAACGGTTCAACTTAACAAGATGTGTGTGATACGCGGCAAAACGGCCTGGAGGTTAATTCGAGAACAAGTACACAGAGATTAATTTGACATACATGACTTATAAGTTTCACATAAATCATATCACTTTTTTTGGAAAACATTTAATTGTGTTGAATGTATAAAGTGCTCCGTCCTATTAGTTGCATTAACCTTGAGGTCCATGTTTTGGAAACATGTCGTAAAGTAACGGGATAGACCTTCATTCAAGCCAATCAACATGTGTTCAAATTTTTTTATCAAAAAGTAACGAGATAGACCTTCTTCAAGACAATCAACATGTGTTCAAAAAAATTTAACAAAAGGGATCACACATGTCTGTATTGACTGAAACGAGAATGCAATGGCACAATAAGAATTAAGGCAACGATGATGCGATCACAGTGGTGGTTACTGTTAGAAATATGCCCTAGAGGCAATAATAAAATGATTATTTGTATTTCCTTGTTCATGATAATTGTCTATTGTTCATGCTATAATTGTATTAACTGGAAACCGTAATACATGTGTGAATACATAGACCACAACATGTCCCTAGTGAGCCTCTAGTTGACTAGCTCGTTGATCAATAGATGGTTATGGTTTCCTGACCATGGACATTAGATGTCATTGATAACTGGATCACATCATTAGGAGAATGATGTGATGGACAAGACCCAATCCTAAGCATAGCACAAGATCATGTAGTTCGTTTGCTAAAGCTTTTCTAATGTCAAGTATCATTTCCTTAGACCATGAGATTGTGCAACTCCTCGATACCATAGGAATGCTTTGGGTGTGCCAAACGTCACAATGTAACTGGGTGGCTATAAAGGTGCACTACGGGTATCTCCGAAAGTGTCTGTTGGGTTGGCACGAATCGAGACTGGGATTTGTCACTCCGTGAGACGGAGAGGTATCTTTGGGCCCACTCGGTAATGCATCATCATAATGAGCTCAATGTGACTAAGTAGTTAGTCACGGGATCATGCATTACGGAACGAGTAAAGTGACTTGCCGGTAACGAGATTGAACGAGGTATTGGGATACCGACGATCGAATCTCGGGCAAGTAACATACCGATTGACAAAGGGAATTGCATACGGGATTGCTTGAATCCTTGACATCGTGGTTCATCCGATGAGATCATCGTGGAACATGTGGGAGCCAACATGGGTATCCAGATCCCGCTGTTGGTTATTGACCGGAGAACGTCTCGGTCATGTCTGCATGGTTCCCGAACCCGTAGGGTCTACACACTTAAGGTTCGGTGATGCTAGAGTTGTTATGGGAAATAGTATGTGGTTACCGAAGGTTGTTCGGAGTCCCGGATGAGATCCCGGACATGACGAGGAGCTCCGGAATGGTCCAGAGGTGAAGATCGGTATATTGGACGAAGGGTATTGGAGTCTGGAATTGTTTCGGGGGTACCAGGTGATGACCAGCGTGTCCGAAAGGGGTTTCGGAGGCCCCGGGAAGCGTTGGGGGGCCTTATGGGCCAAGGGGAGAGGGCACATCAGCCCACTAAGGGGCTGAGCGCCCCTCCCACCCCATCTCACGTAACCAGGAGAGGTGGGGGCGCCACCCCTAGGGCAGCCGCCCCTCCCGACTTGGGAGGTAAGTTTCCTAGGGGGTGGGGGCGCCCAAACCCATCTAGGGTTTCCCCTGTGGCCGCCGCCCCTCCCCTAGGGAACCCTAGGGCACCTCCCCCTCCTCCCTTCCCCCTATATATAGTGAGGGAGAGAGAGGGCAGCCGCACCCTTCCCCTAGTGGAGCCCTCTCCCTCCTCCAACACCTCCTCCTCCTCCGTAGTGCTTGGCGAAGCCCTGCCGGAGAACCACGAGCTCCATCACCACCATGCCGTCGTGCTGTCGGAGTTCTCCCTCAACTACTACTCTCCCCTTGCTGGATCAAGAAGTAGGATACATCCCCGGGTTGTACGTGTGTTAAACGCGGAGGCACCGTTGTTCGGTGCTTAGATCGGATTCGGCCGCGATCTGAATCGCTTCATGAACGACTCCACCGACCGCGTTCTTGTAACGCTTCCTCTTAGCGATCTTCAAGGGTATGAAGATGCACTCCCTCTCTCTCTCTTGTTGCTAGTCTCTCCATAGATTGATCTTGGTGATGCATAGAAAATTTTGAATTTCTGCTACGTTCCCCAACAGTGGCATCATGAGCTAGGTCTATTGCATAGATTCTATGCACGAGTAGAACACAAGTTGTTGTGGGCGTTGATTTTGTTCAATATGCTTACCGTTACTAGTCCTATCTTGTTTCGACGGTATTGTGGGATGAAGCGGCCCGAACCGACCTTACACGTACACTTACGTGAGACAGGTTCCACCGACTGACATGCACTTGTTGCATAAGGTGGCTAGCGGGTGTCTGTCTCTCCCACTTTAGTCGGATCGGATTCGATGAAAAGGGTCCTTATGAAGGGTAAATGGAAATTGGCATATCACGTTGTGGTTTTGGCGTAGGTAAGAAGCGTTCTTGCTAGAAACCTATAGCAGCCACGTAAAAACTTGCAACAACAATTAGAGGACGTCTAACTTGTTTTTGCAGCATATGCCGTGTGATGTGATATGGCCAAGAAGGATGTGATGAATGAAATATATGTGATGTATGAGATTGATCATATTCTTGTAATAGGAATCACGACTTGCATGTCGATGAGTATGACAACCGGCAGGAGCCATAGGAGTTGTCTTTATTTATTGTATGACCTACGTGTCACTGAATAACGCCATGTAATTACTTTACTTCATTGCTAAACCGTTAGCCATAGTAGTAGAAGTAATAAGTTGGTGAGACAACTTCATGGAGACACGATGATGGAGATCATGATGATGGAGATCATGATGATGGAGATCATGATGATGGAGATCATGGTGTCATGCCGGTGACGATGATGATCACGGAGCCCCGAAGATGGAGATCAAAAGGAGAAAAATGATATTGGCCATATCATGTCACTATTTGATTGCATGTGATGTTTATCATGTTTATGCATCTTATTTGCTTAGAACGACGGTAGTAAATAAGATGATTCCTCATTAAAATTTCAAGAAACTGTTCCCCCTAACTGTGCACCGTTGCGAAAGTTTGTTGTTTCGAAGCACCACGTGATGATCGGGTGTGATAGATTCTAACGTTCACATACAACGGGTGTAAGCCAGATTTACACACGCGAAACACTTAGGTTGACTTGACGAGCCTAGCATGTACAGACATGGCCTCAGAACACAAGAGACCGAAAGGTCGAGCATGAGTCATATAGTAGATACGATCAACATGAAGATGTTCATCGATGATGACTAGTCCGTCTCACGTGATGATCGGACACGACCTAGTTGACTCGGATCATGTATCACTTAGATGACTAGAGGGATGTCTATCTGAGTGGGAGTTCATTAGATGAACTTAATTATGTCGTAGCTCGCGTTTTAGTTCTACTATTTTTGATATGTTCCTAGAGAAAATTTAGTTGAAAGTTGATAGTAGCAATTATGCGGACTGGGTCCGTAAACTGAGGATTGTCCTCATTACTGCGCAGAAGGCTTATGTCCTTAATGCACCGCTCGGTGTGCTGAACCTCGAACGTCGTCTGTGGATGTTGCAAACATCTGACATACACGTTTTGATGACTATGTGATAGTTCAGTAATGTTAAACAGTTTAGAATTGAGGCGCTAAAGACGTTTTAGAAACATCGCGGAACATATGAGATGTTCCAAGGGCTGAAATTGGGATTTCACGCTCGTGCCCACGTCAAGAGGTATAAGACCTCCGACGAGTTTCTTAGCCTACAAACTAAGGGAGAAAAGCTCAATCGTTGAGCACGTGTTCAGATTGTCTGGGTACTACAATCACTTGAATCGAGTGGGAGTTAATCTTCCAGATGAGATAGTGATGTTTCTCCAAAGTCATTGCCACCAAGCTGCTAGAGCTTCGTGATGAACTATAACATATCAGGGATAGATATGATGATCCTTGAGCTATTCGCGATGTTTGACACCGCAAAAGTACAAATCAAGTAGGAGCATCAATTGTTGATGGTTAGTGAAACCACTAGTTTCAAGAAGGGCAAGGGCAAGAAGGGATACTTCATGAAACGGCAAATTAGTTGCTGCTCTAGTGAAGAAACCCAACGTTGAACCCAAACCCAAGACTAAGTGCTTCTGTCATAAGGGGAACGGTCACTAGAGCAGAATTACCCTAGATACTTGGTAGATAAGAAGGCAGGCAAGGTCGATAGAAGTATATTGGATATAGATTGTATTAATGTGTACTATACTAGTACTCCTAGTATCACCATGGTCATAGATACCGGTTCGGTTTCTAAGTGTTAGTAACTCGAAATAAAAAGGCTACGAAATAAACGGAGACTAGCTAAAGGCGAGGTGACGATATGTGTTGGAAGTATTTCCAAGGTTGATGTGATCAAACATTGCACGCTCCCTCTACCATCGGGATCGGTGTTAAACCTAAATAATTGTTATTTGGTGTTTGCGTTGAGCATAGACATGATTGGATTATGTCTATCGCAATACGATTATTCATTTAAGGAGAATAATGGTTACTCTTTTTATTTGAATAATACCTTCAATGGTCTTGCGCCTAAAATGAATGGTTTATTGAATCTCTATCGTAGCGATACACATGTTCATGCCAAAAGATATAAGATAGTAATGATAGTACCACCTGCTTGTGGCGCTGCCATTTGAGTCATATTGGTATAAAACGCATGAAGAAGCTCCATGTTGATGGATCTCTGGACTCACTCATTTTTGAAAATTTTGAGACATGCGAACCATGTCTATTCGTATGTGTGCATGAAGAAACTCCATGCAGATGGATCGTTTGGACTCAGTTGATTCTAAATCACTTGAGACATGCAAATCATACCACATGGGCAAGATGACTGAAAAGCCTCGTTTTCAGTAAGATGGAACAAGAGAGCAACTTGTTGGAAGTAATACATTTTGATGTGTGATGTCCAATGAGTGCCGAGGCACGCAGTGGATATCGTTATGCTCTTACTTCACAGATGATTTGAGTAGATGCTGAGAATATTTACTTGATGAAACACAAGTCTGAATTATTGAAAGGTTAAAGTAATTTTAGAGTGAAGTTGAAGATCTTCGTGACAAGAGGATAAAATGTCTGATATGATCATAGAGATGAATATCTGGGTTGCGAGCTTGGTACACAATTAAGACATTATGGAAATTGTTTCACAACTAACGCCGCCTGGAACACCATAGTGTGATGGTGTGTCCGAACATCATAGATGCACCCTATTGGATATGGGGCATACCATGATGTCTCTTATCGAATTACCACTATCGTTTATGGATTAGGCATTAGAGACAACCACATTCACTTTAATAGGGTACCATGTAATTCCGTTGAGATGACAGCGTATGAACTATGGTTTAGAGAAACCTAAGCTGTCATTTCTTGAAAGTTTGGGGCTGCAACGCTTATGTGAAAAAGTTTCATCCTGATAAGCTCGAACCAAAGCGGATACATACGTCTTCATAGGACACCCAAAACAGTTGGGTATACCTCCTATTTCAGATCCGGAAGCAAAAGTGATTGTTTCTAGAAACGTGTCCTTTCTCGAGGAAAAGTTTCTCTCGAAAGAATTGAGTGGGATGATGGTGGAGACTTGATAAGGTTATTGAACCATCACTTCAACCAGTGTGTAGCAGGGCACAGGAAGTTGTTCTTGTGGCACCTACACCAATTGAAGTGGAAGTTGATGATAGTGATCATTAAACTTCGGATCAAGTCACTACCAAACCTCGTAGGACGAAAAGGACAGGTACTGCTTCAGAGTGGTACGGTAATCCTGTCTTGGAGGTCATGTTGCTAGACATCAATGAACCTACGAGCTATGGAGAAGCGATGGTGGGCCCGGAATCTGACAAATGGCTCGAGGCCATAAAATCCGAGAGAGGATCCATGTATGAAAACAAAGTGTAGACTTTGGAAGAACTACTTGATGGTCGTAAGGCTGTTGGGTACAGATGGATTTTAAAAGGAAGACGGACAATGATGGTAAGTATCACCATTAAGAAAGCTCGACTTGTCGTTAAGATGTTTTCTGACAAGTTCAAGGAGTTGACTACGATGAGACTTTCTCACTCGTAGCGATGCTAAGAATCTGTTGGAATTATATTAGCAATTACTGCATGATTTATGAAATCTTGCAGATAGGATGTCAAAACATTATTTCCTCGACGATATTCTTGAGGAAAGGTTGTATGTGATACAACCAGAAGGTTTTGTCAATCCTGAAAGATGCTAACAAGTATGCAAAGCTCCGGCAATCCTTCTAAGGACTGGAGTAAGCATCTCGGAGTTGGAATATATGCTTTGATGAGATGATCAAAGATTTTGGGTTTATACAATGTTTATGAGAAACTTGTATTTCCAAAGAAGTGAGTGGGAGCACTATAGAATTTCTGATGAGTATATGTTATTGACATATTGTTGATCAGAAATGATGTAGAATTTCTAGACAACATATAGGGTTATTTGAAAAGTGTTTTTCAATGGAAAACCTGGATTAAGCTACTTGAACATTGAGCATCAAGATCTATAAAGATAGATAAAAAATGCTTAATAGTACTTTCAAATAAATACATACCGTGACAAGATTTTGAAGGAGTTCAAAATAGATCGGCAAAGAAGGAGTTCTTGGCTGTGTTATAAGGTATGAGTATTGAGAAACACTCAAGATCTGACCATGGCAGAAAAGAGAGAAAGGACGAAGGCCGTCCCCTATGCTTTAGACGTAAGCTCTACAATATGCTATGCTGTGTACCGCACCTGAAGTGTGCATTGCCATGAGTCAGTCAAGGGGTACAAGTGTGATCCAGGAATGGATCACACGACAGCAGTCAAGGTTATCCTTAGTAACTAGTGGACTAAGGAATTTTCTCGATTATGGAGGTGGTAAAAGAGTTCGTCGTAAAGGGTTACGCCGATGCAAACTTTGACACTAATCCGGATTATTCTGAGTAGTAAAACGGATTCGTATAGTAGAACAGTTATTTGGAATAGCTCCAAATAGAGCGTGGTAGCTGCATCTAGGAGATGACATAGAGATTTGCAAAGCACACACGGATCTGAAAGGTTCAGATCCGTTGACTAATAACCTCTCTCACAAGCGAGATATGATCAAACCCCATGGGTGTTGATTCATTACAATCACATAGTGATGTGAACTAGATTATTGACTCTGGTGCAAGTGGGAGACTGTTAGAAATATGCCCTAGAGGCAATAATAAAATGGTTATTATTGTATTTCCTTGTTCATGATAATTGTCTATTGTTCATGCTATAATTGTATTAACTGGAAACCGTAATTCATGTGTGAATACATAGACCACAACATGTCCCTAGTGAGCCTCTAGTTGACTAGCTCGTTGATCAATAGATGTTTATGGTTTCCTGACCATGGACATTAGATGTCATTGATAACGGGATCACATCATTAGGAGAATGATGTGATGGACAAGACCCAATCCTAAGCATAGCACACGATCGTGTAGTTCGTTTGCTAAAGCTTTTCTAATGTCAAGTATCATTTCCTTTGACCATGAGATTGTGCAACTCCCGGATACCGTAGGAATGCTTTAGGTGTGCCAAACGTCACAACGTAACGGGGTGGCTATAAAGGTGCACTACGGGTATCTCCGAAAGTGTCTGTTGGGTTGGCACGAATCGAGACTGGGATTTGTCACTCCGTATGACGGAGAGGTATCTCTGGGCCCACTCGGTAATGCATCATCATAATGAGCTCAATGTGACTAAGTAGTTAGTCACGGGATCATGCATTACGGAATGAGTAAAGTGACTTTCCGGTAACGAGATTGAACGAGGTATTGGGATACCGACGATCGAATCTCGGGCAAGTAACATACCGATTGACAAAGGGAATTGCATACGGGATTGCTTGAATCCTTGACATCGTGGTTCATCCGATGAGATCATCGTGGAACATGTGGGAGCCAACATGGGTATCCAGATCCCACTGTTGGTTATTGACCGGAGAACGTCTCGGTCATGTCTGCATGGTTCCCGAACCCGTAGGGTCTACACACTTAAGGTTCGGTGATGCTAGAGTTGTTATGGGAAATAGTATGTGGTTACCGAAGGTTGTTCGGAGTCCTGGATGAGATCCCGGACATGACGAGGAGCTCCGGAATGGTCCGGAGGTGAAGATCGGTATATTGGACGAAGGGTATTGGAGTCCGGAATTGTTCCGGGGTACCAGGTGATGACCAGCGTGTCCGAAAGTGGTTCCGGAGGCCCCGGCAAGCGTTGGGGCCTTATGGGCCAAGGGGAGAGGGCACATCAGCCCACTAAGGGGCTGAGCGCCCCTCCCACCCCATCTCACGTAACCAGGAGAGGTGGGGGCGCCACCCCTAGGGCAGCCGCCCCTCCCGGCTTGGGGGGCAAGTTTCCTAGGGGGTGGGGGCGCCCAAACCCATCTAGGGTTTCCCCTGTGGCCGCCGCCCCTCCCCTAGGGAACCCTAGGGCGCCTCCCCCTCCTCCCTTCCCCCTATATATAGTGAGGGAGAGAGAGGGCAGCCGCACCCTTCCCCTGGCGCAGCCCTCTTCCTCCTCCAACACCTCCTCCTCCTCCATAGTGCATGGTGAAGCCCTGCCGGAGAACCACGAGCTCCATCACCACCATGCTGTCGTGCTGTCGGAGTTCTCCCTCAACTTATCCTCTCCCCTTGCTGGATCAAGAAGGAGGAGACGTCCCCGGGCTATACGTGTGTTGAACACGGAGGCACCGTTGTTCGGTGCTTAGATCGGATTCGGCCGCGATCTGAATCACTTCATGAACGACTCCACTGACCGCGTTCTTGTAACGCTTCTGCTTAGTGATCTTCAAGGGTATGAAGATGCACTCCCTCTCTCTCTCGTTCCTAGTATCTCCATAGATTGATCTTGGTGATGCGTAGAAAATTTTGAATTTCTGCTATGTTCCCCAACAGTTATAGGAGGCAAGAAGAAAGATGCATCCATCAACATACGACCTCCTCCTCCTTAACTTAGTGTGCCGGGCGACCGACCGGCGGCTAAGGAGCGATGGCTTTTGTGGCGAGATCAAGGTGCTTCTCAGCAAAGGCATCCAAGGAATCCAGACGGTTGAAGAAGTCCAATGTCGTAGCATCCTCATTGGCCTTGTAGACACCTATGTACATGATTTGCTCGTACACGTGGATGTGTAGGTCGACGAATTCTTGCATGGCGAGGTGCCTTGTGGCAAGAGCAACCACCAGGTGGACATTCTTCATGGCATCGGCGGGAAGTCGCAGGGCCACGAGTGCTTGAAAGAGGTTCCGACCATGGAGGCCGATTAGGGTGGAAGGCAATGAGGAGCCTGGGGGCGCGGGCTGGAGGAGTACGACGATGTCGTCCGTGAGCTTCTTGACGACAGTGAACTTGTTGGTGGTGGTAACGATCATCTGGTCTAACTGAGAGTCATAGCTGGCATCGACGGCGGCCACCACCAGCTGGTCGTCAACACCGTCTGGAGATGATCCTCGGTGCCATGCCGCAGGCCGGCGCGTGGACCGTCTGGCACAGCCGCTGGCGGCTCGCGCGCATCACCGCCATGGGTCTGGAGTGAACACTTTTGCGCTTAGTGTAGATGCTTAGGCAAATTCTTAGGTGCGTACGATGTGGTAGATGCATTGGAATGGAGGGGCTATATGAGTACAAAGTGCGTTGCATTCACATCGTGCTGCCTCTTTTCCTGGTCCTCCTCCCATTACTTCCCTCATGCATTCATGATGCTAATTGAAGGCGGATGCATCATTGGCCGTTCAATATTTCAGGAATTGCTACCCTCTCCCTCGTCTGCATTAAAGCCGTATCAGGAATTACGCCGCCCACTGTCAAATCGAATAGTACTGCGCCGCCCGCTGCACGCCCAGCTGAACACGCGTCCTCGCCTCCATCTATGCTTAATTAGTGAATTTTAGTTGCAAAAATTAGATACTGCTAGTGATTTTTAGCTTCATATTTTGACAAATCGCAGTGTTACAATGACAAATGGCAATGTTACTAGATCAACAAATGTCAATCTTTCCAGTTTGACAAATGGTAACATACCCAATATGACAGATGCAAATCTTACCAAATTGTTTGTAAGTGGCTGCACACGGGTCATCCAAAAGAACCGTTTGCATTAAAGAGATGCACAAATCATGTTCTCACTTTGCATACGGGTGTTATATCTAAAACGTTTGCGATCAAGAGCCATTAAAAACAAGACACATGGCGTCATGTGAATGGTTAAAATTTGAATTATGCACATAAATGCATTGAAAACTCAATTAATGTATAAAAATGTCCAAATGAACCCCAAAAAAATACCAAAATTTACATAAAATCAATCACATAAATGCATAGAAAACTCATGAATTTCAGATGAGTTTTGGAATTTCTAGAATTTAAAAATCAGGTATCGCAATGTTTACGGCCGAGTGACGGTGGCAGGGTGTTTGACATTCATTCTCATTTCTTGCATGGGACCTAAGCATGCAACCAAAGCCACAGATTTGAATTTTCAACCAATTTATATGCATTAGAGTATGTACATGTAGTTTAAGTTTGAATTATGTACATAAATGCATTGAAAAACTCAATTAATGCATAAAAATGTCCAAACAAACCCCGAAAAATCCCAAAAATTGACACAACACTCATGTTGTTCTATGTTGACACGAGAATTTTTTTGAAAGCAATAAGAGGCAATGGATATTGTTTCGTCCCCAAAGGTGGGACGTTCCCTACCGAAACCATCAGGCTTGTTGTGAGAAGGTCTGGTTTGTGAGAAGCATATCCCCAAACCTTCCCCAAATGGGACAAAATTTTTACCACGACATGTTGATGCCGCTCCATGATAGCATGCCAAGTTTCATGAATTTCAGACGAGTTTTGCATTTACTAGAATTTAGAAACCAGATATCTCAATGTTTGCGGCCGAGTGACTTGGCAGGGTGTTTGACATTCATTCTCATTTCTTGCATGGGACCTAAGCATGCAACTAACGACACAGATTTGAATTTTCAACCAATTTATATGCATTATAGCATGTGCCTGTAGTTCACATTTCAATTATGCACATGAATGCATAGAAAACTCAGTTAATGTATAAAAATGTCCAAGCGAACCCCCAAAAATCCTAAAAAAATGACACAACACTCCTGTTGTTCTATGTCGACACTAGGAAAAAAATTGAAATCGAGAAGAGGAAATGGATATCGTTTCATCTAGAAAGGTGAAACGTTCCCAACCAAAACCATCGGGCTTGTTGTGAGAAGCTCTGGTTTGTGAGAAGCATATCCCCAAACCTGCCCCAAATGGGACAAAAAATTTACCACAACATGTTAATGCCGCTCCATGACAATATGCCAAGTTTCATGTATTTCAGACGAGCTTTGGATTTACTAAAATTAGAAACCAGGTATGTCAATGTTTGCGGCCGAGTGACAGTGGCAGGGTGTTTGATATTCATTCTCATTTCTTGCATGGGACCTAAGCATACAACCAAAGACACATATTTGAATTTTCAACAATTTATATACATTAGAGCATTTGCATGTAGTTCAAATTTGAATTATGCACATGAATGCATAGAAAACTCAGTTAATGTATAAAAATGTCCAAGCGAACCCCGAAAAATCACAAAAATTGACACAATACTCCTATTTTTCTATGTTGACACTAGGAAAAAATTGAAATCGAGAAGAGGCAACGGATATCGTTTCATCCAGAAAGGTGAAACGTTCCCTACCGAAATCATCACACTTGTTGTGAGAAGCTCTGGTTTATGAGAAGCCTATATCCAAACCTGCCCCAAATGGGACAAAAAATTTACCACAACATATTAATGCCGCTCCATGATAGCATACTAAGTTTCATGAATTTTGGACGATTTTTGGATTTACTAGAATTACAAAAGCAAGTACGTCGACGTTTGCCGGAGAGCCACGGTGCCGTGGTGTTCGAAATTCATCCCCATTTCTTGCATGGGACATAAGCATAAACCCATGGACACATATACGATTTTACAACCCATGTTGGTGCACCGAAGCATGTGCATGTATTTTAATTTTGAATTGTGCAACTGAAATGGCTAGAAAACCAATTTAATGTATAAAATGTCCAAATGAACCCTGAATAATTCCAATTCTTTTACGACACACATATAGTTGCATGTTCACTGCAGATAAAAGGTCTAGTAATTCAAACACCGTCCATTGCCGCTGTGACCCCATTATGTAATTCAAATCAAGAAGAAAAATCAAGTAGATCCCACACAGTTTATTATAACCTACCGTTTGAGATGTAGCACAAATATCTTGGAGCATCGTAGGTGTATAGTACGCATACGCCTTACGCGAGAAGGTGCGACGGCTATAGTCCACAGCCCGCTCTGAATAAGGGACCATGTCTGATGACACTTTGCGCGCTAGTTTATTCGCTGAAGCGATTCCAAATTTTCGGCTTCCGCGGAAATATCTACCTCCCCGCTAATGTCTGCTAGAAGCCTAGAACTACGTCGATATTTCCCCAAAGAGGAAGAGATGATGCAGTATAGCGACGGTAGGTATTTCCCTCAGTGATGAGACCAAGGTTATCGAACTAGTAGGAGAATCTCCTCACACCATGTAAACAACACCTGCACACAAATAACAAATACTCGCAACCCGACGTGTGTTAAAGGGGTTGTCAATCCCTTTCGGGTATGGTGCCTCAAGATAGGCAAATAACGTTAGGTAAAAGTGGTAGATAGGATAAATAGATCGCGGAACAAGTAAATTGCAGCAAGTTATTTTTGTATTTTTGGTTTAATAGATCTGAAAATAAATGCAAGAGAAAATAGATTGCAAAGGAAAATTTGATGAAAAGAGACCCGGGGGATGCAGGTTTCACTAGTGGCTTCTCTCGAGAAAAATAGCAAATGGTGGGAAAACAATTACTGTTGGGCAATTGATAGAACTTCAAATAATCATGACGATATCCAGGCAATGATCATTATATAGGCATCACGTCCAAGATTAGTAGACCGACTCCTACCTGCATCTACTACTATTACTCCACACATCGACTGCTATCCAACATGCAATTAGTGTATTAAGTTCAAGAGAAAATAGAGTAATGCAATAAAAACGATGTCATGATGTAGACGAGATCCATTTATCTATTGTGGAGATATAGATCTCATGTTGTTATCCAGCAATGATACATACGTGTTGGTTCCCCTTCTGTCACTGGGATCAAGCACTGCAAGATCGAACCCACTTCAAAGCACCTCTTCCCATTGCAAGATAAATAGATCAAGTTGCCAACCAAAACCCAAATATCAGAGAAGAAATACAAGGCTATAAGAAATCATACATATAAGAGATCAAAGAAGGCTCAAATAACTTCCATGGATAAAAACATAGATCTGATCATAAACTCAAAGTTCGTCGGATCCCAACGAACACACCGCAAAAAGACTTACATCATATGGATCTCCAAGAGACCATTCTATTGATAATAAAGAGAGGGAGAGGAAGCCATCTAGCTACTAACTACGGACCTGTAGGTCTACAAAGAACTACTCACACATCATCGGAGAGGCACCAATGGAAGTGGTGAACCCCTCCATGATGGTGTCTAGATTGGATCTGGTGGTTCTGGACTCTGCGGTGGCTGGAATTGATTTTCGTCGACTCCCCTAGGGTTTCTAGAATATTGGGGTATTTATAGAGCAAAGAGGCGATTCAGGGGGCACCCAAGGTGGGCACAACCCACCAGGGCGCGCTTGGGCCTCCTGGTGCGCCCTGGTGGGTGCTGCTCCCCTCGAGCCACCCCCCAGGTGCTTCCTTGGCCCACTGGATGTCTTCTGGTCCAAAAAAATCCTCCAGGATTGTTTTGTTGCGTTTGGACTTCGTTTGATATTCATTTCCCGCGATGTAAAAAACATGCAGAAAACAACAACTGGCACTAGGCACTATGTCAATAGGTTAGTACCAAATAATGATATAAATGACTATAAAATGATGAGTGTAGCTGGCATCGGTTCGGATCCACTACAGCTCGACCTTTGCATTTCTCTAGTTCCTTTTTCTTTTGGTGTTTGGTGTCGTTTCTGTCCCAGCAGAGTGATGCCAAGTGATCCCGACACTGTTTGCAAAAATGGTACTCAGGTATCGCACCAATGTCTTTCCTTCAGTCCTGTCTATCATTTCGGTGATGGACATGCGTCTATCTTGGATCGTTCTTTTATTTTGTCGTGTTGGCAACCCTTAATGATCTTAGTTATCAAGAAAGGGCAATGTCAGCAGCCTTAGTTTTTCCCCGGAATCCTATTTCTTGGACGAGTACGGATCCTTTTCCGTCCGCTTGATAATAATGTGGTTGCAACCTTCGTGTCCCACTACATGATTACCGAGTGCGTCCTCGCCTCCGAGCTAGTTCAGGTTGCTACCTGGCTAAGCTAGCACTTGGTGTAGCCCTGTTTACACCAATTCTTCCACAAATTTATTCGTCCTCGTGCATATCGTCACAACATGCTAGATCGTAGTACCGAAGATTCCGTGAAATTTGTGTGCTTATTTAGGCATGCATATTGTGTGACTAGCAGTAATATGTGATGATTGCTTGATTTATTATATTAGTAGAATGCTTGTGTGCTTTTGTTTTAGTCATTTCTGTTGTTTCTTTCTTTGGGCCTTCGGTGTTACAAATTTTTCCCCTATTAAAGTTGCTCGTCAGCCGATACTGGACCCGAAGAGTCAGCAAGAAATGCATATATTTGGAAACTCAACTAAACAAAATGGAATTAGCAGCAGACTGCAATGGAAATTGGAATATCTCGTCTGAATGCAAAAGAAATCCTGGATGGACCGTCAGTATCAAGTTTGCATTAGCATGCACTCATCACAACAAAATGATTAAATCAGCAAGAAGATAAATTGTGTGTAAGGTTGACAGAATATTATCAAAGGTATGGCTCAGATACAAGTTTAATTCTTTGTTGAGGATGATTTTGGAACTCGATGTACCTGGAAGCAAACAAAAATATGGCATATACTCGGAAAGGAAAATAGTCCTGCAAACCCCGTTTCATGCAAGAAATCAAAAAGCAAAAATATTCAGGTGGTTATATATCTGGAAATCGGTCCGCATATCACAATAAGAAGCTTCTGGTGGAAGCAACCCAATCTTCCCTCGTAAGATATCCAAGAGGCTTCCAAGGCAAGATTCATCTATCTTCCTCAGTACGATACGTAGATGATTTCCAGTGCAAGGTACCCTATCTTCTTTAGTGAGCAAACGCAAAAGCTTCCAGCATAATGTACTGAGTTTTCCCCCAGCAAAGTCTTTAAGGGGGTAAGCTTCTGAAGCACGATATTTAGTCTTCTTCAGCAAGCTGTCCGATGAAAGTTTCGAGCACAAGCCATCCCATCTTCCTCAGTAAGACATGGGTACAAGGTAGTACGATGTGAATTGACAGCATATGGCAGTGTATCCCAACACTCAGAACTTGAGAGGTGTTGAACCTGCCATTTAATGGGTTACCTTATCAGAAAAATGAGGATAAACATCGATTGCCGAAAAATTGCACCGGTAATACCTATGGTCATACAAAGAAACAATATGGCCCAACTCTTTCAGCCAAGGATCCAGACCAAGAAAACAATAATGAAGGAGCAAGACCAGTGATGCAAGTATGAAAATTGTACACGACCCCCATGGTGCAGATCCCCCGGACAGTCTAAGTCAGTATTAATCCACATGGATATGCCTACATCATGAGTAACCGGCATGAGGAATAACAGTCTGGAAGCCTGAGTCCTCACTTATATGAATCATCATGGATAGCCTGCCGTGAACAAGTCAAGTCTGCAAATATTTGGTACGGACAGGACAAATATCATCATACAGGCCAAACCCTTTATGCTGGCCGCGACAGGAGACAATCAACTATTTGGTATGGATCCGATACTCACGACAATGGAACCAGTTAAGATGATTCAGAAACTTCTGCGATGAGTCAGAATCTGTCAGGAGACGGTTATGTTTTAACTCACTATTTGGAACGAAAGGACCTGCATTTAGTGGAGAAACCCAATGCAATGAGTTAGAGCTTGAGTTTTCATCAGAAAATTCTCATCATCATTACATGAAAGTTTGTCAGTGCCGGGTGGCACACCCAGCGGAAATCACTTTTGGATTTGTGAGACGGACATATATTTTAGTCGTGATAATCAAATCACACTCAGCTAGTCAGCAGATCTAAAAAGAAATTGGAGCCTATATAAGCATGAACAAGCAAGGTAAGATCTGTCAGAATGTGGATACAATGAATCAAACCACCCAGGGCCAGTCAGATAAAAATTTAGCTGGGAACAACAATAAAGGAAAAAGGATACCCGAGCTGGAAACGGTTTCCTTAAGTCAGATAATCATACTTGTTCCCTGAGCAACCAAATCTCGAGGATGAGATTTCTTTAAGGGGAAAAGGTTTGTGACAGCCTGATTTTTGGCCCTTTCTTTTTCTTTTGTTTTTCCGAGGTTTTTGCCTGAGTTTTTTTTTTCGTGGCTTTGTGGTCTGGAAACTGAAGAAGATGCCCTCTTCTTTGTTTCCAGAGTGGCTTGTCATTCCCAAATCTTTCCCTAGACCCTGTCATTTTCATCCTAGCCCAAATCCCAATATTCTTTTTATTGGGAATATTCCTTTTCTATTAAAGGAATAACTCAGATTGCCCTAGGTTGTGAAGCAACCTATATTTCCATCACTCCAAAATTTTATAAATAATTCTCAAAAATTGTTTGGGTCATATCTTGATCAAATATGGCAAAACTTTTCATTGCCATGTTCAAAAATAATTCCCCAATATTCCTTTTTCTATTCTGCCCTAAGTGGCACTGTGTGAAGGAAGTGTCATTTATATTTCTCCTAGTGGCTCCCAACCTTTTTGGGCATGTTTACATGTCCAAATAATTGCCTCATGCACAAGTTCAACTTTATTTGCCTAGCCAATCTTCCTCAGTGATTTCTCAAAGTTTCTATCAAACGGAAAGTCTTGTGAAGGAAGTAATAGCTAGGAGTGGCCAAATATGTTTAACTTTTGCACACTCCTTAATGTGCTCATATTAATCCCCTCCACCTATTTGCAGATCCATCCAATCATCTATGTGAGCACAGGAGCAAATTTTTGATTCTGGCAATATTTTTAGGTTGTGAAGCAAGTGTATTTTATATTGCTTCAAAAATCCTGATAAATTACCAGATCATTCTTATACCCATAAAACATCTCTCCACACAATTTGGAATTATTTCATTAAGCCATTATCCCTCTAGAAGTTTTCCAAGTTTCTGTCCAGAGGAGATGCTTGTGAAGGAAGTATCATTTTGGTTTATTCAAATGGTATGAAACCTTTCTCATCATCTTTATATGATCAAATAACCCTTCCTTGCTCAAACTCAGCTCAATCCAATCAACCATGTGAGTGCATCATCATGATCTTCATTTCTGACCAGATTATGTGGTTGTGAAGCAACTGCAGTAAATCTTGATCCATTTACCCTCAAAACCTCCAGAATGAAAGTCCTTCGATAGATAAACCTCCCAAACAAGCTATTTACTGAGTCACCTAGCTGGTGTCCCCACTGCACAGCACAAACACTTGGCTACTGATTTGCTTTGGAGCTAATTGAAAATCACTTCTTTGCCCCTGGAACGATTTGTTTCCTCATTTATACTAAGGTCACTAGGGTCAATCCACTAGACATGGTCGGCCTGGCCAAAACCTGGATTTGTCTCCAGTGCGCGTGGTGATCACGCCGATGTCATCCACATTGCGCGCTCTGGCTTCTTCTTGTCCCTATGCCCGTCGTCTCCCTTGTCGTCTCGACCTCCATTCATGTCCTAGAGCTCTCCCGTGATGCCCGGCATCTCCCTGCATCGATGGCGCGTCGTCGTTCTCCATGAATGCGTCGCAAATGCCATGCCCGTGCCATGCCCAGCCTCTGCTCTCCATTAATGCTTGGTCGGGAGCTCGCCCGTGAGCTCCAGAAGCCTCCCCTCGGCCTATATAAGGACCCCTAGACTCTCCCGCAGCTCCCAAGCCCCTCCTAGTCCCTCCTAGTCCACCGGAGCAACGACATCTCGCCGGAGTTCGCCTCTGACCGCCACGGCCGCCTCGGTTCCTCCTCAGTTCCGAGCAGCCTAGCCCCTCCCCTCTCCTCCCGAGCTGTCCGCCGCGTTCTCCTCGTTGCCGTAGTTCGCCCCCACCCCTTGCACTCTCGCCGGAGCCGCTGCTTCGCCGAGTACCTTCACCGCCTGAGCTCTCTGTAGCTTCCCTGGTCGCCGTGCCTCCCCGCCTCTCCACCACTCTCCGGCGCCTCCTTTGCCTCTGAATGGATGCGGTGCTCCGCCCTGAACCCTCCGGTGCCTGCACCTTGGCCTAAGGTGGCCGGAGCAGCTCGTTCCATCACCGGCCGCCCGCCTCTGCCTCCTCCTGCCTCCTCCCATCGCCGCCTCCCCTCCCCTCCCCAGTGGCAGCCCTGCCCGGGAGCGGGTGCGGCTCGGCCGCCCGCACCCGCCGGTGGCCTCGCCCTGGCCGGAGTCGGCCTGAGCTGGCCGGGCTCCGGCGCCCTTCTCCTCTGCTGCCTCCCTTGTTCAACGCGAGGAACAGGGCGAGAGGAGGAAGACGATGCCTGACGCCAGCCTGGCCCCTGCGCGTGGACCCCGCCTGTAAGCGACCGAGCCAGCCCCGCGTTGACCCAGGTACGTTGACGTCGATAAGTGGAGGCGTAATCCACTGATTACGTCTTTGCTTTCCGAAAGCGTATTTCTCTATTACGCGTTCTGTTTTTCTGTCCAGGCCCCTGTTTGAAAATCTTTTCATTGCAGATAGGTCCCTGGCAGAAAAACATCCATATCTTTTTAACCGTACCTCCAAATGAGGTGAATCCAACGCTCACTTCTTTGTTTCGTCGAGCCGGTTCTGTTGGTTTCATTTTCACTATGATTTGACACTGTGAAAATAACCTTTTTGCCCTTGCGCGTAAACAGCCCCTCCGAGAGAGAACATTTTCCGGCAAATCTTTCCACGGCTTCACTGCACTTCTCCCCGGTGCCTTCTTCATCCGCAGGCAAGCCACAATACCCACTTGCATGATAGTCATGCAGTAGCCATGGTTTTCAACTTGAATCTTTATTGAATGTTTGCTTGTTGAAAAGATGGTTATCGTTGTTCCAGTGATGTTTAGAGTTGCATGTTCAGTTTTGTGCTATGTTGTCTTGTACTCTGTTATCATGTTCTACCTACTAGTATTTCCTCTCATATGTTTATGATTGCTAGTAGTACATGTTGATGTTGGAGATGGTCAGGCTAGTTAGTATGCCATGCTCAGCGGATATGATTTATTGTTGATATGGTGGACAGTTATGTGATACCCTCATGATTATGTTGATATCATGTTCATGCATTTTATCATGGCTCAACATATTTGCATTCAAGTAAACCGGATTAAATTGAACTTGAACAACTGTTGGCTGAGTCATGGTGCTGCTGAATCGATGCTGACCAGTGCAACCACGCTTACCGGTATGGTACGGTCCTAACTGGGTCTATTGTTGTGCCTCTCGCCGGTGCCTCCAACGAGGGAAGGTTATGGGCGCGCGCTACCATGATCAGGTAGGCGGACATAAGCCTTGTGTGCCCATTGTTGTTGTTATGTGCACATGTCCCCGTGTGGGACGGTTTATTGTTTTGGGCCACGACGGTGGTCGTTGTGTCTTGAGGTAGACACGGTGCCACCCATGACTTAGCCCAGAGGGGAGTGAGTTGGAGTGGCCGGGAGAGTGTCATGGCAGTAGGACGGTTTTGTCGGAACGCCGTTGGTCCACCCGAATGGGAGTGCGAGGCCATGGGTTCCGTAGTGTGGGTACAGTGTACTAACCTCTGCAGAGTGTATATTAAATCTATCGATAGCCGCGCCCGCGGATAAGGGCCCAGGTCGAAAGTAGGTCACACCATGAGTCAACAGTAATAAGAATAATATGCTTAATAACGATGAGATAAGTTGGTTGTGATCGCCGTAAGGATCACGGGCCATATATTGGTCGGGTTGTGATCGCCGTAAGGGTCACGGGCCATGTATTGGTCGGGTTGTGATCGCCGTAAGGGTCACGGGCCAAGTGTTGGTCGGGTTGTGATTGCCGTAAGGATCACAGTTTGAAACCAAGTGTTGGTTGGGGTTGTGATCGCCGTAAGGATCACGATGGTATCAAGGATACCGAGTTGTTGTATATTCGTGATGTTGTGCGAGAGTCATGGGTAAAAACCAAGCTTCTTGTGGTCATTTAATGATCGCTACGGTATTGTTTATACCAAGCTTGATTTGATCCTGAGATGATCATGTGATGTCTGAGGTTGGTAAGTGATGTATGTGTTGGTTACGAGGTAGCCCGAGCAGGATAAGTGGTGCATATAGTGGCATCATGTTGCATGCTAGTATTGTTGGATTAATATGCTCATATTGTTCTAGCTGTATCATGTTTATGTTGGTCATGCCATGTTATTCTGATGATCTCATGTTAATTCCTATTAAACCTGTAATTGCCATGTTGTTGTCTGTCTTGAATGCTTCTGGTTATTGTGAGCTTGCAAGTACATTCAATGTACTGACCTGGCGTGTCATGCCAGCTTGCAGGTCACGCCGGATTTGGTTGCTTGCTTGTTGTGGTTTCTGTTCGTGCGAGCTAGGATAAGCGTTCCAGCCAGAGTCCCTGCGAAGTGGAGTTCACCACCGTCGTTGTTGTCCTGCTGCTAGAGTTCTTCAGCTGCATCGTGTTGTTCTGCTGCTTGCATAGAGCAACTGAGGATGGCGTAGTGTCGCCGTACCAATGTTATTCATTGTAATATCGGAGACCTTGTATTCATATTCGTGTAATAATAGAAAGCTGGTTTGTTCTATGCTAAGCAGTGCCGTATTCTAGAAGACTTCTCCTCGATCTCTAGGCTGGAATACGTGGCGTCCCGGTTTTCTCTGAGCCGGGTGCCACATAGAAGCCCTCTGTGATCGAATCCCCCTCCGGCAGATCACCAGGAAAGACCCCAAGATGGGATCTGGGTACAGAAGGTTGAGGCGGTGGAAAAGTGGTTTCGTGGCTCCCCCTGATGTTTTTAGGGTATAAGAGTATATATAGGCAAAAGAACTAAGTCGGTGGAGCTACGAGGGGCCCACGAGGGTGGGGGGCGTGCCTACCCCCTGGGTGCGCCCTCCTTCCTCGTGGACTCCTTGTTATGTCTCCGGCTTCATCTCCAAGTCTTCTGGTTTGCTTTTGGTCCAAGAAAGATCATTGCGAGGGTTTCATTCCGTTTGGACTCCGTTTGGTATTCCTTTTCAGCAAAACTCTAAAATAGGCAAAAAAACAGAAATTGGCACCGGGCCCTCGGTTAATAGGTTAGTCCCAAAAATAATATAAAATAGCTTATTAAAGCCCATTAAACATCCAAAACAGATAATATAATAGCATGGAACAATAAAAAATTATAGATACGTTGGAGACGTACCAAGCATCCCCAATCTTAATTCCTGCTCGTCCTCGAGTGGGAAATGATAAAAACAAACCTTTTGATGTGGAATGCTACCTAACATATTTACCAATGTAATTTTCTTTATTGTGGCATGAATGTTCAGATCCAAAAGATTCAAGAAAAAAGTTTAATATTGACATAAAAACAATAATACTTCAAGCATACTAACAAAGCAATCATGTCTTCTCAAAATAACATGGCCAAAGAAAGCTATCCCTACAAAATCATATAGTCTGGCTATGCTCTATCTTCATCACACAAAGTATTTAATCATGCACAACCCTGATGACAAGCCAAGCAATTGTTTCATACTTTTGATGTTCTCAAACTTTTTCAATCTTCACGCAATACATGAGCGTGAGCCATGGACATAGCACTATAGGTGGAATAGAAGAGTGGTTCTGGAGAACACAAAAAGGAGGAAGATAGTCTCACATCAACTAGGCGTATCAACGGGCTATGGAGATGCCCATCAATAGATATCAATGTGAGTGAGTAGGGATTGCCATGCAACGGATGCACTAGAGCTATATGTGTATGAAAGCTCAACAAAAGAAACTGAGTGGGTGTGCATCCAACTTGCTTGCTCACGAAGACCTAGGGCACTTTGAGGAAGCCCATCATTGGATATACAAGCCAAGTTCTATAATGAAAAACTCCCACTAGTATATGAAAGTGACAACATAGAAGACTCTCTATCATGAAGATCATGGTGCTACTTTGAAGCACAAGTGTGTAAAAAGGATAGTAGCATTGCCCCTTCTCTCTTTTTCTCTCATTTTTTTATTTGGGCCTTTTCTCTTTTTTATGGCCTCATTTTTTTTCATCCGGAGTATCATCCTGACTTGTGGGGGAATCATAGTCTCCATCATCCTTTCCTCACTGGGACAAAGCTCTAATAATGAAGATGATCACACTTTTATTTACTTTACAACTCAAGAATTACAACTCGATACTTAGAACAAAATATGACTCTATGTGAATGCCTCCGGTGGTGTACCGGGATGTGCAATGATTCAAGGTGACATGTATGAAAAATTATGAATGGTGGATTTGCCACAAATACGATGTCAACTACATGATCATGCAAAGCAATATGACGATGAAGGAGCGTGTCATAATAAATGGAACGGTAGAAAGTTGCATGGCAATATATCTCGGAATGGCTATGGAAATGCCATAATAGGTAGGTATTGTGGCTATTTTGAGGAAGGTATAAGGTGGGTGTATGGTACCGGCGAAAGTTGCGCGGCACAAGAGAGGCTAGCAATGGTGGAAGGGTGAGAGTGCGTATAATCCATGGACTCAACATTAGTCATAAAGAACTCACATACTTATTGCAAAAATCTATTGGTTATCGAAACAAAGTACTACGCGCATGCTCCTAGGGGGATAGATTGGTAGGAAAAGACCATCGCTCGTCCTCGACCGCCACTCATAAGGAAGACAATCAATAAATAAATCATGCTACAACTTCATCACATAACGGTTCACCATACGTGCATGCTACGAGAATCACAAACTTTAACACAAGTATCTATCAAATTCACAACTACTCTACTAGCATGACTCTAATATCCCCATCTTCATATCTCAAAAAAATCATAAAGAATCAAACTTCTCATAGTATTCAACGCACTTCATATGGAAAGTTTTTATTATGCCCATCTTGGATGCCCATCATATTAGGACTAAATTTATAACCAAAGGAAATTACCATGCTATTCTAAAAGACTCTCAAAATAATATAAGTGAAGCATGAGAGATCAACAATTTCTATAAAATAAAACCACCGTCATGCTCTAAAAAGATATAAGTGAAGCACTAGAGCGATATTGTCTAGCTCAAAAGATATAAGTGAAGCACATAGAGTATTCTAATAAATCACGAATCATGCGTGTCTCGCTCAAAAGGTGTGTACAACAAGGATGATTGTGGTAAACTAAAAATCAAAGACTCAAATCATACAAGACGCTTCAAGCAAAACACATATTATGTGGTCAATAAAAACATAGCCTTAAGTAAAGTTTCCGATAGATGAAGACAAAAGAGGGGATGCCTTCTGGGGCATCCCCAAGCTTAGGATTTTGGTTGTACTTGAATTTTACCTTGGGGTGCCTTGGGCATCCCCAATCTTAGGCTCTTGCCACTCCTTATTCCCAAATCCATCAAATCCTTACCCAAAACTTGAAAACTTCACAACACGAAACTTCAACAAAAAATCTCATGAGCTCCGTTAGTATAAGAAAATAAATCACCACCTCAAGGTACTGTAATGAACTCATTCTTTATTTGTATTGGTGTTAAACCTAATGTATTCCAACTTCTCTATGGATCAAACCCCCCGATACTACTCATAGATTCATCAAAATAAGCAAACAACACACGCAAAAACCGAATCTGTCAAAAACAGAACAATCTGTAGTAATCTGTAACTTTCGAATACTTCTGTAACTCCAAAAATTCTGAAATAAATTGGTGACGTGAGGAATTTTTCTATTAATCTTCTGTAAAAAGAAGCACTCTTCTGTAAAAAATGACAGCTATTCTCGTGAGCGCAAAAGTTTCTGTTTTTTACAGCAAGATCGCAAAGACTTCACCCAAGTCTTCCCAAAGGTTCTACTTGGCACAAACAGTAATTAAAACATAAAACCACATCTAACCAGAGGCTAGATGAATTATTTATTACTAAACAGGAGCAAAAAGTAAAGAATAAAAATAAAATTGGGTTGCCTCCCAACAAGCGCTATCGTTTAACGCCCCTAGCTAGGCATAAAAACAAGAATAGATATAGGTGTTTCCATAATAGTGATAGGGTAAATCTCAAAAACTCATTTCATACTCCCTACGTTCAGTAGCAAGTTTTCTTTGAGGCAAGAAAAAGTAATCAAAAGGGCTAAATTTAATGGGACAAAAGTCCCCAAGATCAAGCTCGGGAGGAATTGGTTCCTCCTTTGGCCCTTCATATTGTACAACCAACTCATCATTGTAAGCGTTCTTTTGGCAAAAATTCATGAGCCTTTGTTCAAGAGGAAAACCCAACCCGTTGTTCTGAATAGCAAAATTATCATTAAGTTCAGAAATTCTATCAACTAGAACATCGATAGGAACCCTCTTTCTAATTTTTTCATTGTAAGCAACATGATCTAAGGATCGTAAATGCATTATGTCTTCTTGATTAAAAAGAATTGCTTCTATGGGAGGACGACCGGCGTCCACCCTATAATGTGCAAAAAATTCATTAGCCTCTTTTGTTATGAATCTAAACTCGTGTGCCAAAAAGATGGTAGCAGCTCGCTTAACAGAAGAATGCTCAATATTAGAAAACTATAGAAAAAATCCTTTGTATGCAAGGATGCATCACTATAAAAAACACTTCCATGATGATACGTGTTTGTCACAGTAGGTCACGTTTTCTGTCATGCATGTACATCCATGACGATTTTATGACAGAATCAAGATAGTCATACATGTGCTGTCATAGAAGTGTTCCATGACATTACCAAAATTATCATCACAGAAGTGTCCACTTCCATGACGATAAATCGCGCATCATAGAAGTGCTTTTGTCAAGGGTGACCGACACAGGGCATCCACCATAACGGAACGCCGATAACCCGCTAACAGCCACGACCAATGGGGATTTTCCACGTGTAAAATTCTCATTGGCCAGAGGAAACACGTGTTGCCTCACAGTTGGGACAGATGTCATCCACTCATTGGACAGGAGCCGCCTATGATACGTCGACACGTGGCACGACCCAAGAGAGGCCCATTCCGATGAAAAGGCCGGGCCTGTCAAAATAAGCAGGCCGACCCATTAGCGGCCTACATGATTCAGGCCCATTTACAAGTATGGCCCATACAAGTTACATAGAATCAGCCCATCAAAGGCCCATTCTAGATTCTACAATTTCCAGCCCGTCGTCAGTTTAAGCCCGTTAACGACCCGCTATGTCTTTGGGCCCAATTGCGGCCCGAGCTTATTTCGGCCTGTTAGCAACCCATCGTTAGTTCCATCCTGTTAACGGCCCGAAACGTCTTTCGGCCGCTTATCGGCCCATTTTGCAGTTGGGACAATTCTAGCCCGCTGTGACTTTAGGCCTGTCATCGGCCCATTCGGTAAATGGGCCAAATCTTAGCCCATTTTGTCCCTCGGCCTGTTAACGGCCCGCACAACAGTTGGGCATTTGACTTTAGGTCCATTAGGGGCCCACGTTCCATAGGGCAAAGCTCCATTAGGGGCCCATGTTTCGCAGGGCATCATTTTAGCCCAACGAGACTTTCACCCTGTTAAAAGCCTAGTTTGCAAATTGGGCCTTCTCTGGCCCATAACACTTTCGACCTCTTACTGGCCCGTAAAGTAAAAGGGTCGAGACACAATTAACATTTATTTTGGTGTGCTAAAGGCCCGTGGGCCATTTCCATTTATACGGCCCTATCGAGCTTTAGGCCTGTTGACGGTCTGCTAAGAGCCGTTGTTACGGTGGGCCACATCATTTGGGATCCACTTAATATTATTTTGACCAGCCCAATTAAGGCCCGCTTTGAGTACACCTGTTTGTTCGTTTGTATGGCGTCAAGGAAATGTTTGGGCGTGTTGGGCCCCGTTTCAACGATATGGCATATTCAAGAAATATCCTACTCTATACTATTGCCTCTAAAAAACATACACTATAAAATAAAAAGATAACATAGAAACATAGAATAATCCTACACTATACAATAAAGAAATTATAGCCGAATATACCCACTGGGCATTATAGTTTGGCACCAATAATAATAAAGCATACATAAACAACAAATTACATACACTGGACAAATAAAGCTCATACATCATGGACACGCATCAACAGAACTTACCGTTTGAACTATAATCTCTTCAGAAAATAGGATTGGCCGGATTCAGATAGCACAAGTTTCTGTTTGCAAAATCTCCAATTCCTTCATGGTTACCTCAGTGTCTTGTTTCATTTTTTGACTCATGCATCTAATACCTGCATGTCCGGTCTCAACTTGTTGATTGTACGTTGAGAATCATGTACACGTTGTCTTGCCACCTCTAGTTGATGCTCGAGAACATCAGCACATTCCAATTCCAATCCATAATCATTCGGTAACGGCCATGCCGCAGTGCTCGCAGATCTTTGTGTTGATGTCACTTCATCCTGAAATTAAACTAGCATGGATAATACAATGAAAGAGTATGAGCACCGACGACTAGAATAGTGTGTGAACATGAATGTAAAATCGGTGAGAAATACGTACTCCCCCAAGCTTAGGCTTTTGGCCTAAGTTGGTCTAATGCCAAGGGTAGCCTGGCTGATATCTGTAGTTGTAACTGGGGTCGTATTGAGATGCAACAGCAAATGCCTCCTGAGCTGCGGCATGTTGGCGAGCCGCTTCCGCTCTCCCCTCGTGTTCAGCTTCTTCCTTCCTGGTAACAACATATCTTCCTTTTGCCTAGTAATCAAAAAGGAAAGGAGCAGGAAGAGTAACATGGACAACGATATGTTTGTCAAAGATTAGTCGATACTGGAGGAATTGTTCATTCCTCTTAAGAAAATGATGTTGGACCATAGCGTCATAATCTAAATAAGCAGGAGGTATGTGGCACCCCGGCTCAGAGCGACCGGTTTACCTTGCATTGCCAGCCCAGAGACCTTGTCTTCTGGCAACAGACAACAACAGGGTACAGAAAACAACCGCTTTATTCATTCTAGCGGAGCATAGCTCATATTATAACAGTTAGCGAGGCCAAGCGGCACACACGGTGCTGCTGAACAATATGTACATTATTTAGTGAACATAAAGGGGGCCTCGATCATGACAACTACTCGGCAGCGGAACAACGTCGTAGCAGGACTCCATAGCACAAGGACACCAACGTGGACACGGTCTAGACTCGGACAACACTCCTTTCCAACGGGACTTTCCTGAAATCTGGCATGACACGCCAGGTCAGTACATTGAATGTACTTGCAAGCTCACAATAAGCATAAACATGATGACAGACAATATTGTGATATTTAACCAATTAAACAACAATGCAACCATATATCCAACATGCTGTAATTATGCTCAACAGGTACTCATTCTCCTGACTGGCTTACCAGATGTGACCAATAAACATGATAATACCAAAACACACTCGTGATCCTTACGGCGATCACAACCCGACCAACTCGTGGCCCGTGATCCTTACGGTGATCACAACCTGACCAACTCGTGGCCCGTGATCCTTACGGCGATCACAACCCGACCAACTCGTGGCCCGTGATCCTTACGGTGATCACAACCCGACCACCTCGTGGCCAACTCAACACGATGGCCTCACTGCCATCCTTAGTGCAATTTAGTGTGCATATTTATTAAGTGTTGACCCATGGTGTACCCTACTTACGAGCGTGTCCATAACCGTGGACTCGGCTATCGATAGATTAAAACCACTCTGCAGAGGTTACTACACTGTACCCACACTACGGAACCCATGGCCTCGCACTCCCATTCGGATGGACCAACGGTGTTCCGACGAAACCATTTCATTGTCATGACACTCTCCCGGCCCTTCCGACTTAGACCCCAACGGGCTAGTCCTGGGTGGCCCCGTGTCTACCTCCAGACACCTCGACCACCGTCGTGGCCACGATCCACTCTGGGACCCGGTACCAAAATTAACTTAACTGCGGCTCACAAGGTTATGCTTGCCTACCGGGCCAGGGTACAACACGCCCATAACCTTCCCTAAATGGAGGCACCGACCAGAGGCACGACAATGAAATGCATTAAGTCCGTCCCATACCGGAAAATGTGGTTGCATTGGGAAGACTCGTTTCAGCGGCACCATGACCCGGTCAACAACATGTTCAAGTTGAATTATTAATCAGGTTCAACTTAATGTGAAAAAAATAACCGGTGTCATAATGCCATACTATGCATCACTTAACATATGCATCACATAATCATGCAAACAACTGCACCAACCACGCTCCTACGGAGCCATCATCAACACATGCTACTATTCTGGTTAAAATCTCACTTTACTTACACCAGAACCATTTCTAGCATTCTCATCATTATTCATCATGCAAAATAATATTTAAACTACTCATCAAAACTCTATGACCATATTATTTATTTATTACTTGCAACTAAGTTCTCCTTATCTTGCCAACCATATTTACTTCAAACATTCTGAAGTTCAAGTATTCCAACACATCAAGCATATAACAGAATATATTTATTATAACTAATTTAAATGCATCAATATTCATAGGTTCAAGTATGAAAATCATAAATATTGAAGTGGCACCATGAAAATGTTACTAGGGCTTGCCTTAGTACTGGTGAGGTTCACAAAGCTCCTGGTGATCCTCAAGACAAGCTGGTTCTGCAGAAAATATTGAAAACCACAAAAAGAAAATATCAAGAAACCTTCTGAAAAAATGCCAGAAAATCCAGACAGCAAGGAAAAATCCCATCCTTTGTGTTGGGGATATAACTACTGAGTGTAAACCGCCCAGGAGGGGCCGGTTCACCCTCAACTATATTGAAGCCCGTAAAGACCAGGAAGATAGCGCTTTACTAATGAAGCTTAGAGGCCTGAAGCCCAAGGGCGGATTAGGGCCCATAACTGTAAACCGCCATAGTTGTATAACTTGTATTGTAAGTTAGAGAGGTAGAGACCGAGCCGGACACTTGTATGAGCCGGCCTCGGAACTCTGTAAACTGGCCGGGCGTCTACCTGTGTATATAAAGGGACGACCCGACGGCGGTTCAGGGACAAGAAACAACAACTCGAAAGCCAGGCATAGCGTGTTTGCTCCCTGGTAATCGAAACCCCAATAATTCCATCACAACTAGACGTAGGCTTTTACCTTCATCGAAGGGGCCGAACTAGTATAACTCTCATGTCCTTTGTCCAGTTTAACCCCTTCAAGCTAACCCGTCACGATGGCTCCACGACTAAGTCCTTTCATGAGGACATCTGACATGATATTTCCACGACAGTTGGCACCCACTGTGGGGCTATCGCACGATGATTTCGAGTTCTTGAAGGGCAACTTTGAAGGACTCAAAGGGTACGCGGTTGGCCGGATGACCAAGAGTCGTCGTGGCAAGCTCTACATCGATGATACAGGGTGGGGCCCCGAGGCCAGCTCAATTGAGTACGGGTATCGGGTCCCCTTTGGCGGAATTCATGTTTTCATCGGCAAGATCGGCAAACCGGGCCCTGAGCCGGACATCTGCACCGACCTCATCGAGACGGCTCAGCGTGCAAGCCCTGCTCGGATTCAGCCCACCATGAAGCATGCGTTCGTAGGACGTGTCCACGGGATTGGATCTGAACCGGTGTCCGAAGGTGAGACGGTCGCTTATTCTGATGGTGAATCATCCACCGGCGAAACCGAGTCCCTGTACCAAGTTCAGGACGGTGTGTTCGAAGGGTATTCCGATGGCACCAGTATTTCGGAATTTCTTGAACCGCCAAACCGAGTCGAAATCTTCATGGCCGGAACACATCCAACTTTGCAAAATTCTACGGCGGCGGCATCCGGACCAGCAGCTGGGCAGGAGGCCCCGCGCGTCGGCCGACTCAAGTTCTGTCCGGTTTGTTGGATGCCTGGACAACGTTATTGGCCACAACAGTTACCCCGGAGACTCAAGATCGGCATAACACAGAGGTCGCTAAGTTACGGGATCAGATAACTCAGGCCAAAGAGGACTTGGCAGCTGAGAAGACCAGGATGGCTGAGGAACGGGCCGCTTTAGATGCCCAGGCGCAGAGGATTCAAGCAGATAATTTTCGACTTTTGCTGGATCAAAACGCCTCGAACAAAGTGTTGAGGAGGAGACATCAGTCTCGCCTGCCGGCGGATTATAATGCAATGAACCTCTTCAGTATGCCAGGGGCCGGAACCAGCAACCCATCAGCAGTAAACCGGACTGTCGTGCCAAGGACCGGAGCGCCGGATCAACCCCGGATGATGGGTCCACCTCGACGAATCGATAACCTGCCGTGGTACACAACACCCCCGCCGGGTCACTTTTCTACCCCTTTGGATAACATGATAGCAGCAACATCCTGGCTGGCAGCTATTCCGATGGAGGGTGAATCGCCGGCGGCGGTTGAGACATGGCGGGCCAGGGATCTTCTTCAAACTGCTATGGTGCAGCAGCAGGCTTACTCATATAGGCGAGACAGGATTCACATGACCCCCCGTCCGAGCAAAAGCTATAGCAGGCGCATAGATGAACCGGAGGTGTCCAGCAGTGCGCGGCGTCGTACTGTCCCTCAAGGACCTAATCCGGCGTGTGGTGAAGTGAACGCTCAGGACGTGGTGGATAATGGCAGAGCACAAAGGGAGGCCGCTTTAGCAGCACAATATGCGGGTCATTATCAACCCGCCCCGGTTCAGCCAACAACGTCAGTAGACCGAGGCACCGGGCTTGCCTTCAGTTCCTGGGGAGTACCGTGTCTGATTCCGACTCTCCGTAATGTGCGACTGCCCAAGGATTTCAAGGGTCCACGTAAAGTGCCTAATTACACCGCTGATCAGCCGCCTGAGGCGTGGGTTGAAAGTTATGAGATGGCAATGGAGATGCTAGATGTGGATGAAGCGGCCTGTGCAAAATACTTTACAATGATGTTGGAAGGGACAGCCCGCACCTGGTTGAAGAACCTGCCAGCTAACTCCATTGAGTCTTGGGATCAATTGAAGGCCCGGTTTATAGCAAATTTCAAGGATACATGCAAATAGCCTATGTCCATTGTGGATCTGTATGCCTGTGTTCAAGGAGAGAACGAGTCAACAACTCATTGGGTGCACTGGGTTTCAGAAGTTTTGCACTCGTCAGACCGCATTAACGCTGGCCAAGCAATCATAACGCTGGAGCGTAATTGCCGGTTTAAGTCACTGAATATGAAGTTGGGATGGCTCAAGCGCCACTGCAATGACATGGGAACCCTTATGGCAGCCTTGGTAAAGTATGCTGATTCTGATAATACCAAGGATCCCAATTCTAATGAGGAGAAACCGGAGAAGGGAAAGAAGAATGGTGGTGCAAAGGGACATCATCACAACTAAGGAAGCCATGGGAATAATGGTAAGCACAAAGCAGATAGTTCAGATTTTGTGGCTAACACCAATATGCAGCGTCGAAAAGGTAAACCGGCCCAGCGCAGTGGAGGGATGAATCTGGAGCGTTTGTTAAACCAGCCCTGCCCAAAGCACAGGACCAAGGAGGTTCCAGCAACACATCTTTGGAAAGATTGTCACATTATTAAGGAGTTCAAAAACTCTGATCTCTTCCGGTATGATGAAGGTCCATCAGGCAGTTCAGGTACAGGTTTTCATGGTGGCGGCGGTGCAAACTCTGGATCTCAGAATAATCAGGGCAACCAGAACAACCAAGGTGGTAATAACCAACAAAATAATCAAGGGAATCAACAGCAGTCAGCTTATCAGAGTCACCCAAAGCAGTTGAATGGTGGGCAGTATCATGTGTTCACTACTAGTTTGTGCAAGCGTGATCAGAAGCTTCACAAGAGAGCAGTTAATGTTGTTGAACCAGCAGTGCCACGTTACTTGTGGTGGTCCGAGCAGCCCATTGTGTGGAGCAGAGAGGATCATCCGCCCCGGGTTGGCAATCCGGGTCATCTGGCTTTGGTGGTGGCACCTCAGGTGGGAGGTTATAAATTTACCAAGGTACTGATGGATGGAGGGAGCAGTATCAACATCTTGTACTACGAAACTTTCCGTCGCATGGGGTTGACAGACAAGAGTCTTAAACCGTCAAACACTATTTTTCATGGTGTAGTACCAGGTAAATCGGCGTATCCTGTTGGCAAGATCGCTTTGGAGGTTGTGTTTGGGGATGAACATGATTTCAGGTCTAAAACATTGACCTTTGAAGTAGTAAAAATCCAGAGACCATATCATGCACTGTTTGGACGGCCGGCTTACGCGAAGTTCATGGCAAGGCCCTGTTACATTTATTTACAACTCAAGATGCCGGGTCATAAGGGGACCATCACAGTTCACGAAAGTCGTAAGATTGCTTTGGATTGCGAGGAAGGTGATGCAGCCTATGCTGAGTCGGTTTGTGCTACTGAGGAGTTGAAGTTCTATAAGGACAATGTTGATCCGACAGACATGACCCCTCTGAAGAAGCCCACCACTCAGCATGACCCGACCCTGAAGTTCAAACCGGCAGATGAGACTAAACTTGTTGACTTTGTTCCTGGCGATTCATCAAAATAGTTTAGCATCAGCAGCAATCTGGATCCGAAATAGGAAAGCGCGCTCATCGAGTTCATCCGTGAGAACCGGGACATTTTTACATGGAAGCCTTCTGACATGCCAGGTGTACCGAGGGAACTTGCTGAGCACACTTTCAATATTGATCCTAAGTTTAAACCAGTCAAGCAGTTTCTTCACCGCTTTAACGAGGAAAGACGCAAGACTATTGGTGAGGAGGTAGCCTGACTGTTGGCTGCGAGATTTATCGTCGAAGTGTTTCACCCTGAGTGGTTGGCTAATCCGGTGCTAGTCCTTAAGAAAAACGACACTTGGCGCATGTGTGTGGACTACACAGATTTGAACAAAGCTTGTCCAGCAGATCTGTAAGTGCATCTAGTGCCACCCCTAGTTGGTTTTTGAGTATTGACGACAAAGTTGGTTGAGGGGCTAATGCGTTTGTGAGAATTGCAGGATAATGCAGGTAGTGTCCCTCATTGATTCGGTTTACCTACCGGAGATGACCCCTAAAAATGTATGAAGACATTGACGACAATGGTGGTATGTGAAGATATTCATATTGAAGACTATGACATGAGAAGACATTGAGTGAAGACTATGGAGCGCGAAGACTGTGTTGTTTCGTTGTTTCCTTTTCTTCTTTGTTGAGTCATAGGAACCACCGTACTGTTAAGTGGGGTCCAAGTGAACAAAGTCAGAATGACTGAAGTGATGCTCAACCCAAATCCTATGTCTTCGAGCGAAGACAATGAGAGCAAATCTTATCCAGAGCTGGATGAGTCAGCTTTGCTTGTAGCCCAAGTAAAGTTGCCGTGTGTGTTTGAAATCTGACCGTTGGAACACGTGTCAGTTCCTTAGTGACCCAGGGTCATTTCGGACATATCAGGTCGGGTTGCCTTGTGGCTATAAATAGCCCACCCCCTACACCATAAATTGGTGGCTGCTCAGAGTTAGTTTACGGCTTTTGTCGTTTGAGAGCAACCCACCTCGAAGCCTTTGAGAGAGAGAAATCCTTGCGAGGACAAAGCCCAAACACCCAGAGCCAAAGAGTGTTAGGCATCACTGAAGTCTTTCTGTCTGAGTGACCTGAAGACTTATTACACTTGAGGACTGTGTATCCTCCAGCCGGTTAGGCGTCGCGTTCTGAGCATCCAAGAGTCATTGTGGATCGCCGGTGAACGAAGTCTGTGAAGGTTCGGAAGTCTACCTTGAAGACTTACCAGAGTGATTGGGCGAGGACTGTGTGTCCTTAGCTCAAGGGGAATAAGGTGAAGACGCGGTCTTCTGAGTTGAATCTCAGCCTCCCTAACCAGACGTACAGTTGTCACAGCAACTGGAACTGGTCCAACAAATCCTGTGTCTTCAACAAGTGACTGGTTCTATCCTCTAACTCCCTTTACCTTAAGTTTGTCTTCGTGAAGTCATTGCCTATTTGTCATACCTGTTTGACTTCATTGCTTGACTACTATCGTTGATTGGCTTCATACTATCTTCCATCCTGATCCTTACTGCCAAGCTGCCATTAGTCTTTGTACTTTCACATTATTGCATACTTGACTATGGTTTGCTTGTTGTAGTTTATCTTCCGCTGCATATCAATTAGGTCATTTCTATTGTTTGTCTTCGAAACTTCCACGTTTTGAAGACTTTGATAAAAATCGCCTATTCACCCCCCCTCTAGTCGATAACTAGCACTTTCAATTGGTATCAGAGCAAGGTACTCCCTTGTTCTGTGTGATTCGGTTTAACCACCTGGAGTTTAGCTATGTCGACTGCAGGATTGAGGAATGTATCTTGCCCCACCTTTGACGGTCATGAGTATCCTCGGTGGAAGGCCATGATGAAGAAGCGACTCATGGCTATGGATAGCGAACTGTGGACCGTCACTGAGATTGGTCTTACCGATCTATGCAAGATGGCAGAGGCTGATGACATTCGCAAGTACACTCTACTGAACCTCACAGCGAAGGATGTCATCTGCTCCTGTCTGTCCCGAAATCAGTTCAGGAACGTCATGCACCTCAATCACGCGAAGCTAATCTGGGACCGGCTTTCTGAGGTCTATGAAGGTCATCTTAATCGTCATGATCCTTGGCTTGATGACTACAAGGAGTCTCTTAAAGAGATGACCTTTCCACCTGAATCGTCTTCATCTTCACCATGCCTCATGGCAGGGGGTGCTAAGGTAACTGAATGCTACCTCTCTGAAACTAGTGATGATGAATCAGGTGATGAATTTGGCCCCAGCTATGTCAAACTTGCTTCCCTTGCCACTAAACAACAAAGAGCCTTGGAAAAGGTTCAAAACATGCTTAGTAAGAGCGATGATATGTTGGGTGAAGAAATGGATCAGTCAAAAGCATTGGCTGAGAGTCTTCAGAGACTTCATTCCAAGTTTGACGCCCTTCAAGATCAACATAATGCTCTCTTGTCTGATCACGAGAAGCTTTCTTCTGAATGTCTTCAAAGAAAGCAAGATCTTGAAAAGATAAGAGTGGACTATGGAGATCTTCAGAAGGAGCGCGATTCATTACTTGCTCAACAAATCAGCGTTACACAGGATGGATTTGAACCACCATGTCTAAAATGCATTGAGCGTGATAACGCTACCTCTGTTGCTGAATGTTCCACTGCTGCTACTGTTGCATTGTCTTCAACTACTGATGTGGAAACTAACCCCTCTACGGAGGATACCACTACTATTGCTGATGAAAATGCTAGGTTGAAGACATTGCTTGAAACAGGGATGTATAAAAGTCTGAAAGGACATCAGACACTTTGCGATGTCCTCAAAAAGCAGATTCTGAACCGAAACCCTAGGAAAGAGGGTGTTGGGTTCGAGAGGAAAATGAATGTTGATGGTTCCTACTGGAAGCCTGAGCAGTATCCCAAAACCACATGGGTTGCTGCAAAGGAACCTTCAGTGGATCCATCCACCTTATCTGGCTTTACCTGTGCTAATCCTATTATCATTGATGAATCCTTTGATGCAAACTATAAACTGTTCAAAAATCAGAATGGTGAAGTGTTTGCCAGGTATATTGGTACTAACTGCAGGAATGGACCACCTATGAAGAAGATCTGGGTTCCCAAAAGCTGTCTTGAGAATCTTCCAGTGAATGTCATCATGACACCACCAGGGAAGAAGACAAACCCCAGACCTAAGGCGTCATATGGTCCAAAGGCTTCATACAGATACAGGACTCACCTGAGTCACCCTAACGCCAATGTTTTGCAGGGAAATCATACTCAAACTTATGAATATGAGCGTGTGTCTTCAAACCGCTATGTTCATAGAACTAAGAACTTTTCTGCTTATTCATATGAGTATCATTCATCTCCTGCAAGGCTATTTGCTAGGGCTTCAAAGCCGAAAGTTCTCAGATGCTGCACTTAGACTCATTGCTTCTAAGCCACCCCTGAAGATGTGGGTGGTGAAGAAGAATTAACTTTCTTTTGCAGAATAAGGTCTCCAGCCTGCAATCAAAGGCGTCCGATACTATTGCTGGGGACCTAAAACACATTAAGGGACGCATGATAAAATGGTCTTACTATGTATTTCACATATGAATCGCTTACCAGTCATACTATGAATTCTAACCTTGATCTAAGCTGTGATAATCCTTGTGTGCGTCAAATGCTTATGCTTCACAACATACTTTGTGAAGCCTATCCTCCTAACTGCACTGTAGGGTATGACACCTCATGCTTCAGAATGGATTATGGACAGCGGATGCACTAATCATATGACTGGTGATCGAAGTCTTCTCATGGACTCAACCTTACGTCCATCAGACAAGAGTCACATCACATTTGCTGACACTGGTAAAAGCAAGGTATTGGGTCTAGGTAGAGTTGCAATCTCAAAGGATCAACACATGGATAAAGTGATGCTTGTTGAATCCCTTGGGTTCAACTTAATGTCTGTCTCAATGCTTTGTGACTTGAACATGATTGTGCTATTCGGAAAATATCGTTGCCTTGTACTAATGGAATCTGACAAGTCTCTAGTCTTTGAAGGGTATCGGAAAGATGATCTATACATGGTAGATTTCTCAGCAGGTCCACAGCTTGCCGTATGTCTTCTTGCAAAAGCTTCAGAATGCTGGCTCTGGCATCGGAGGCTGGGGCATGCTGGCATGAGGAACTTACACACACTCGTCAAGAAGAAGCATGTCATAGGCATCGAGGGTGTCAAGTTCAAGAAGGATCATTTGTGTGGTGCCTGCGAAGCTGGAAAGATGACTAGGGCAAAGCACCCCTCGAAGACAATCATGACGACATCTCAACCCTTCGAGCTGTTACACATGGACTTATTTGGCCCTACTCACTACTCTACCCTCACAACAACAGCTTGTCTCTATGGCTTCGTCATTGTTGATGACTACTCAAGATATACATGGGTGCACATAATTCTCTACAAGACTGAAGTACAAGATGTCTTCAGACGCTTCGCCAATCGAGCCATGAACAATTATGGCGTCAAGATCAAGCATATCAGAAGTGACAACGGCACTGAATTCAAGAACACCGGGCTTGATCTTTATCTGGATACAATGGGAATCACTCATGAGTTTTCTGCTCCATACACACCTCAGCAAAATGGCATTGTAGAGCGCAAGAACAGAACCCTCATTGAGATGGCTCGAACAATGCTCGACGAGTACAAGACACCAAGAAAGTTCTGGCCTGAAGCTATTGATACAGCATGTCACATCATCAACCGTGTTTACATCCATAAGCTTCTGAACAAAACATCCTATGAGCTCCTTACTGGCAAGAAGCCAAATGTCAGCTACTTCAGAGTATTTGGTGCTAGGTGCTGGATCAAGGATCCCCATCACAAGTCAAAATTTGCACCTAAAGCTCACGAAGGCTTCATGCTCGGTTATGGAAAGGACTCGCACTCTTACAGAGTCTTCAACCTCTATCACTACAAAATCGTTGAAACTGTGGACGTGCGATTTGATGAAACCAATGGTTCACAAAGAGAGCTCCTGCCAAGTACACTAGATGAAGCTCCGTCCAGCGAATCTATCAAGCTGATGGGAACTGGTGAAATCATGCCTTCTGAAGCACAGCCTGAAGAGGAACTTATCATTTCTGCACCAAACCAACCTGAAGACAATGCTCAGACCGAAGACAATCCTCCCAATGATGACAATGATCAGCAAGAGCAAGGTCTTCGTCCAGTTCATCCTCGTGTTGCAAATGAAGTACAAATTGAGAAGATAATTGATAGCATCAATGCACCTGGTCCACTTACTCGCTCAAGAGCAACACAGTTAGCAAATTTCTGTGGGCACTTTTCGTTTGTGTCAATATCAGAACCCAAGAAAGTTGCTGAAGCCTTTATGGAACCTGAATGGATTCAAGCTATGCAAGAAGAACTTCAACAGTTCAAGCTGAACAATGTTTGGGAACTTGTCAAGCGTCCTGACCCTCGCAAGCATAACATTATTGGCACAAAATGGATATATCGAAACAAGCAAGATGAGCATGGTCAAGTCGTCAGAAACAAAGCACGTCTTGTGGCTCAAGGATATACTCAAGTTGAAGGAATTGACTTCGATGAAACATTTGCTCCTGTGGCTAGGCTTGAAGCTATTCGCATACTGCTAGCCTATGCTAACCACCACAACATCTTACTATATCAAATGGATGTGAAGAGTGCATTCCTCAACGGCAAGATTGAAGAAGAAGTGTACGTTGCTCAACCACCTGGCTTTGAAGATCCAAAACATCCTGATATGGTGTACAAGCTAAACAAAGCACTGTATGGCCTCAAACAAGCTCCTCGCGCTTGGTATGATACGATCAAAGACTTCCTGAAGAGCAAAGGCTTCAAACCTGGATCCCTCGATCCCACACTCTTCACGAAGACATATGATGGTGAACTGTTTGTGTGCCAAATATATGTGGATGACATTATCTTCGGCTGCACCAACCAGAAGTATAGTGATGAGTTTGGATACATGATGCAAGAGCAATATCAGATGTCCATGATGGGTGAGCTGAAGTTCTTCCTTGGTCTTCAAATTCGTCAGCAAAGGAATGGCATCTTCATATCTCAAGAAAAATATCTCAAAGACTGTCTGAAGAAGTTTGGAATGCAAGATTGCAAAGGTTACACGACGCCAATGCCAGCCAAACACCATCTTGGTCCCGACGACAATGGTAAAGAGTTCGATCAAAAGGTATACCGCTCCATGATTGGTTCCTTACTTTACCTATGTGCATCTAGGCCAGATATTATGCTTAGTGTTTGCATGTGTGCTCGATTCCAAGCGGCACCAAAGGAATCGCATCACTTAGCTGTGAAGCGAATTCTTCGATATTTGGCTTACACCCCAACACTCGGATTATGGTATCCAAAGGGCTCAAAATTTGATCTGGTTGGATTCTCGGATGCTGATTATGCTGGAGACAAGGTGGATCGCAAGTCTACATCAGGCACATGTCACTTTCTGGGACGATCACTTGTCTGTTGGTCTTCAAAGAAGCAAAACTGTGTATCACTCTCAACTGCTGAATCTGAATACATTGCTGCTGGATCTTGCTGCGCTCAGCTTCTGTGGATGAAGCAAACTCTCAAGGACTATGGCATCAATCTGAAACAAGTACCTCTCTTCTGCGACAACGAAAGCGCCATCAAGATTGCCAACAATCCAGTCCAGCACTCGAAGACAAAGCACATTGAAATTCGTCATCACTTTCTCAGAGATCATGTCATGAAGAAAGATATTGACATCATTCACGTCAACACTGAAGAGCAACTGGCAGATATCTTCACAAAGCCCTTGGATGAGAAAAGGTTTTGCAAGTTACGGTGTGAGCTAAATATCTTGGAATCCTCAAATGTCCTGTAATCAGGCACACATCCTAACACTTATGCATGTTGATGACTTAGATGTGCAACACACGAAGTAAAGTATATCTTCAATCAATGAAGACTTACATTCTGAGTGTGAATACATTAACGTGGAATTTGACTTCGGAGCGCCACGATAATTGTGCGCCGTGTCTGGGTCTAATACTTCCTATACGGTGGGTAACGCCACCACCAAATTTCTTGGTTTGAAGTGTTTCACTCATGGCGTTATTGTTGCAATGTCTTCGCATTTGGTTTGTCTTCAATTTCAACTTATCTTCATGATTTACTTCACTATGTGATTTGATTGCTTTCTGATATATATATACTAGTATTCTGTCCTCTACAGCATTCACTTATAGCTATGTCTTCCTTGTTGAATCTTTTGAACTAAGTGAATGTGATCGGACCCTAATCTCTCTATGCTTTCTATCTCAAACTCTATCTCTCCAAATCATATGCATTCTATTGAAACTGTCGAATGTCTTCTCTGCATCCTTGTCAGCAGAAGACACAGAGACAAACATTAAGTCTGTTTTAAATGATTCATCCTTATTGTTTGAAATCCGGAGAAGCCGGAACAACCATCCGACAAACCTGGCGGGCGTGGGAACGTGGGACAACTCTGAGTATGTTGTATGCTTGCCACGTGCCCCTCAGATGTGAACCGCCAGGGGCACCTGCGTAATTGCACTATGCCGCACACTTCCTTATAAATACATGTCCCCTGCGGTAAAGAAAACCTTCTTCCACCTCTCCACCTCGTCAAAACCCTAGCGCCACCGCTAGCTCTCGACGACGCCGGCGACGAAGCGCTTAGCTGCCGCGACTTCTCCGACGCCGTCCTCACGCCGGCCGCGGACATCGTCCTCTCCGCCGCCGCCGTAGGTGTCCTCCGTCGCCAAGTTAGGGCACGGTGGATTGAACTGCTCGGTCTCCTATTCATCCCATCTAGCAGTTCTTCGTGTGGTAAATATAACTCTATTTTTACCATCTTTTTGATCCTCAATGATTCATCCTATTTACCAAAATTGGTTTCTGCCTATACAATGTTAGATCTATTCTGTCTGCATCTCATACTGCCTAGTATATTCACTTAAGCTTCATATCTAGTTAGATTCCTCACTTGTACTTATTCACGGATTCGTACAAATCTGGAACCAACTCTCAACATATAAGTGAATGTCTTCGCATCATGAGGTCAATGTCTTCAAACTGATTTATCTTCAAAATCTTCTGAGAATGCATATGACCTCTTCCCCTTCCCTCGCATCTCTAATGCTGTCACAGGTACATGTCCGTGGGAGAATCCCTTGGTTCTCATAGTCTGCATTCGTTTGCAGAATTCTTACAGCAACACATTAACTCTCCTGAAGCTAGTTCCTGTTTGTCCAGCAAGCGAAAGCCTTTGAAGCCTTTGAACGTATTGAAGCCATTCAGTTTGAAGTTCATGGCTGCAGAGAAATCAGTAAGGAAGGGTGGCAGACAGCGTCGAGGGGGAACATCAAAAGATTTGCCTGATGACCTCGCAGAAATTTACAAGACAGATCCTGAAGAGGATTATAATCAGCGCAAGACACGAATCCAATGGATTCGACGATATTGGGCTGAACAATGGTTCAAATACAAGTTCGTGACCCAGGAATACGCTGAGAAGAATGCTATCAAAAGTCCTTGGGGTGATATTCTCTATCGAGGCCTTCCACCCAAGAACAGAGCTGAAGCTATTGCACAGGATTTCTATCCTTGTATGGTCCGTGGACCTCAGCCTGAAAATGCCGACCCATCATCATTGCTCTGGTGTCGTGACGATAATCTCTTCAAGCGCAACTTCCAGCATGCAAAGGCATCGGCCAAGGAAAACAAGAAGTCATTGGGATTAGACTTCAACCCTGGTCCCTCTGCTCCCCGTGCTGACGGCTCACGTGATGCAGAACCCAATGTCATCGGCCCCTTTTCAAACCTTGATGGCCTCATCACTTACATCTTGGTCCAAGGTGCCAGAGTGGATCATTCTGATAATGATGCTGACACTGATGAAGCCCCAGCTCCTCCTCCAAAGCCGCATAAGCTAAAGAAGACTAAGGCTTCACAATCAGCTGCACCTCCAAAAGCTTCACGTGCGAAGCCACTGGCCACTGCACCTCCTGAAGACAGTGTGCAGTCTGAAGATCTATCACGCATCTCCAAGAAGACGGAGAAGAAAAAGAAAATCGTCAAGAATACTGATCAGACATTGACTCCTGCTGCCATTCTGCGTGAAGAGCACATTGATCTGTCCAGCGATGACGATCTTGCAGATGATGCTCTTGAGCAACTGATCAAGAGCAAGGAAGAAGCAGAGATCTTCAATAATTTGCCTCTCTTTGATGTGGCAATCATCCATAACTTCATTGATGAGTGGTTTGACACCCCAAATCTCAGCTTTGATGATCTGCAACTTCCCATTGGCCTCAGCGTCTCCTTCAATGGCGCCATTGCTTCTGAGCTAGCTCTTGCTCAGCGCATCGTTGAACTGAAGCACAAGATCGACTATGAGAAAGCTCAGTTCAAGAAGCATGTGGCCAAGCTCAGCGTGCAAGATGTCAAAAACTTCAAGATCATGCTGCACGAGCTCAAAGAAGCCTTTCACAAGAAGCGCGAAGAAGCTCGAGGCTCTCGAGAGCGCATGAAGAGTCTGGCTGACAAGTGTGTGCTAGCATACAATGAGGCTGAGAAGCGAAAGGCTCTTGGTCGTCCTGGCATTGACCCCAGAATGGCTGCAAAGAAGAAGAAGCTATCAACTGTCCAATCTGCACCTTCAAGGCAGGATGAACCTCGCATAGTCTTCCCAAGCAGCATGACTGGCTCGAAGCCAAAGGTCATGTCAACCGCTTCTGAACTGAAGAAGACGAGGGCTGCCGAGGCTGAAGCCAGAAAAAGGAAAAACACAGAAGCCTCTGATGTTGCTCCCTCCAAGAAGAAGCGCAAAACCAAGAAGAATCGGGTTGCTCCCACAGAGCCCTTAGTTGTTGAACCTATCTCAATGGTTCGCCCTGCATCTGAACACCAAGAACGACGGATGATAGTTCATGAGCCTGCTTCCACAGAGGCTTATGAAGCTGAAGACATTCCAGCAGTTGATCCCATCGCTGCTGAAGACATTGGTCACCATGACAATGTTGAAGATGATGAAGTTCTTCCTCAGATCGAACACAACTTGGTATCATCGCCTGTTCTCACGAACAGCGAAATCATCAGCATTGGTCGTCCTCTGACGCCAATTGCTCAGGATGCATCATGGGCTGATCACCCACAACAACAAGACTCCCCGAGTACTCCCCAACAACAACAAGTCACACCACCTGTGCAAGAAGAAGAGGATGAGGCCCAGCCAACTCCATCTCCAAAGGCGTCGCCTGTATTACAAAGGCTTCGCAAAGGACCAAGGCCTCAAGTCCCTCTTCCGAGCGTTCCAGAAGGAGAAGTGCACCACCAATCTGTTGCACGTCAAGTGTTTCCAGAAGCCACTCCAACTGTGAATGTCTCCGTGTCTGAAGCCAAAGCTGCTGAAGACAATCCGGCTGCATCAGCCGATGACGAACAAGAAGAAGAACGTGTCCCTACTCCCCCCATTACTGAAGAAGTTGTTCCTGAAGTGAACGTGCCAGTGCCAGACCCTCCAGCTCATCAAGTGGAGGTTGAAAATCTTGAGGCTGCCACCACCAACACATATGAAGCCCATGACGTAGTCATGGCTGAAGCAAGTGTGGAGCCTGCACCAACCAATATGCCAGAAGTCAATGCTGCAACTGCTCCTGAAGCTTCTGTTGTGCAGCCTGAAGCCACTGTTGTTGCCACTGCTCCTGTTCCGCCACCAAGGCCCCATACAATTGAGCAAGCATACAACCATGGCCAGCTAATCACTGTCAGATGGCCCGTTCTGGTCCCTCCGCCTAATGTCTCTGGTCCTCAGTTTGATTATCATATTGAGCATAGGCCTCAGGTCCAGAAACCAAAGCCAAGACTGCCAAGGTTCCCAGGTACTGCCACCTCTACAGGGTCCTTCAATGCAAATGGCTTCAAAAGCCACAACACCTTCTTTGACAGCGCAAAGAACCCCTACTCAAGGCCAAGAATATCATCTGATCGTTTCTGGAGTCATCAGCAGCGAAGCTATTACTCCTGCGTTCTGTATGATCAAGGGCGCATTTTCCCTCATATGCGCCTCGACACTGAAGCCATTGCTGGACTGCCATGCTTAGAAGAAGCACTTGACTGCTTTCGTGATGCAGGTCTGCTCAGCTTTGTGACAGACAAAGAACATTGGAATGAGGAACTTTTGCTTCAATTCTATGCTACCCTCCACATTCGCGGCTACAACAGGGATACAAAGACATGGGTTCTCGAGTGGATGACAGGAAATGTTCATCATGAAGCCAAAGCTCTTGACATCATTGAGCTTACAGGCTTATCCACTCCCGGAGAGCTGTACGAACCTGATTGTCAACTCCACCGCAATGCACTGGAGAGCATCTTCCATAAGCCAGAACCCAACATGAGCCAGATGTTGAGCATGATGAAGCCTTTGCCACATGACGCTGAATACCCAAAGGAGTTCTTTGTTGATGACCTTGAGTATCTGCCTCGCACAATATATCACATCATCAGGCGGACTCTATGGCCTATCAAAGGGCATTCATCAGCTGCAAAACTTGAAGGAGCCATGAAGACATTGGTCTTTTACATCCTCAATGGCATCAGCTTCAATGCACAAGAATTCTTCCTCCGGCAACTGGCTGCGTCTGGATCTGACCTTTTTGGCCTGAAATTCTATGCTCCATGGGTCATGCGCCTCATCAAGCTACACTCTGCTATCAACTATCAGCCCTCTGCTCGCAATCATCTGATCTTTCTACCAGAGGTTGATATGTCAGTTGAAGCCATATACCCTGAGCCTGCCAAGAAGCCTCTTTGTCTTCAAAATGCTGAACACCAAAGCTTCACTTAGCCCATGGAAGGAGTCCAAGCAGTAACTCGTGTCTATCCAATGGCTGGGAACACTCGTCTGCCTCATCGTGCGCAAACTGAAGCTACTGAGAGCACAATTGCCCAAAGGCCTAAGAAGCGTTCTCGCGTCCTAAATGACCGAGAACTTCTTTTGGCCCTGCATCAGAAACAAGACAAGCATCACTTCTGGCTCAAGCGACAGATGCAAAGCCTCTTGGTGGACGTCAATCGCATTCGAAATCTTGCCACCAAGAATGCCTTTGTCACTCACGAGACCTGTCAGTGATCATGGAAGAGTTTGACACTGCTCAGTGCTGAAGCAGATCTTCAAGACAATGGCTTCACTGAAAGATTCAAGTTTTACTGCACTCCTCCACGGAATGCTGTCCTACGTCGAACTCCATCCCTTGAAGACTCTGACTATTCTTCCTCCGCGGCAACTATGAATGCCAAAGTGATCGATGATGAAGACGATGCTACTTCACCGCCCCCTACTTCTGCACGCATCGACACTGCACCAAGTAACGACAACCCAGCTGCTTCAGCTACTCCTCATGAGGACGAGTAGATGCTCTATGTCTTCAAACCTTTTTGGTCATTACTGACAAAAGGGGGAGAAGCATATGAGTTTGATAGTCTTCAAGCGGGTTCATATGGGCGGTTGCTTTATATTTTGCCTAGTGATTACAACTCTTGCTTTTGATACATTTCATTCTTTAAGTTGTAACACTTAAACTCGATGGTTGTCTGCTACTTATTTTCTTTTCCATGTGCGATGATAACTTCCGCACTTAGATCATTCTGCAGACGTCCATTTTTCATTATGCATGTCACTCTCTTAGTTATATCATTTCATGCATGATGAATTATCTTCATAAGTTGAAGAGGATCTCCACAAGTACAACCTGCCATGTGCATTGGCATTCCAAAAGCAAATTACTTATATGCACATCTTCAGGGGGAGCCTTTGCCACTTATGAAGACAATACCCTATCCTTTACAATTTCACATACTTTATCCCCGTTGAAAACTTCAACTAGTTTGTCATTAATCACCAAAAAGGGGGAGATTGTAAGTGCATCTAGTGCCACCCCTAGTTGGTTTTGGAGTATTGACGACAAAGTTGGTTGAGGGACTAATGCGTTTGTGAGAATTGCAGGATAACGCAGGTAGTGTCCCTCATTGATTCGGTTTACCTACCGGAGATGACCCCTAAAAATGTATGAAGACATTGACGACAATGGTGGTATGTGAAGATATTCATATTGAAGACTATGACATGAGAAGACATTGAGTGAAGACTATGGAGCGCGAAGACTGTGTTGTTTCGTTGTTTCCTTTTCTTCTTTGTTGAGTCATAGGAACCACCGTACTGTTAAGTGGGGTCCAAGTGAACAAAGTCAGAATGACTGAAGTGATGCTCAACCCAAATCCTATGTCTTCGAGCGAAGACAATGAGAGCAAATCTTATCCAGAGCTGGATGAGTCAGCTTTGCTTGTAGCCCAAGTAAAGTTGCCGTGTGTGTTTGAAATCTGACCGTTGGAACACGTGTCAGTTCCTTAGTGACCCAGGGTCATTTCGGACATATCAGGTCGGGTTGCCTTGTGGCTATAAATAGCCCACCCCCTACACCATAAATTGGTGGCTGCTCAGAGTTAGTTTACGGCTTTTGTCGTTTGAGAGCAACCCACCTCGAAGCCTTTGAGAGAGAGAAATCCTTGCGAGGACAAAGCCCAAACACCCAGAGCCAAAGAGTGTTAGGCATCACTGAAGTCTTTCTGTCTGAGTGACCTGAAGACTTATTACACTTGAGGACTGTGTATCCTCCAGCCGGTTAGGCGTCGCGTTCTGAGCATCCAAGAGTCATTGTGGATCGCCGGTGAACGAAGTCTGTGAAGGTTCGGAAGTCTACCTTGAAGACTTACCAGAGTGATTGGGCGAGGACTGTGTGTCCTTAGCTCAAGGGGAATAAGGTGAAGACGCGGTCTTCTGAGTTGAATCTCAGCCTCCCTAACCAGACGTACAGTTGTCACAGCAACTGGAACTGGTCCAACAAATCCTGTGTCTTCAACAAGTGACTGGTTCTATCCTCTACCTCCCTTTACCTTGAGTTTGTCTTCGTGAAGTCATTGCCTATTTGTCATACCTGTTTGACTTCATTGCTTGACGACTATCGTTGGTTGGCTTCATACTATCTTCCATCCTAATCCTTACTACCAAGCTACTATTAGTCTTTGTACTTTCACATTATTGCATACTTGACTATGGTTTGCTTGTTGTAGTTTATCTTCCACTGCATATCAATTAGGTCATTTCTATTGTTTGTCTTCGAAACTTCCATGTTTTGAAGACTTTGATAAAAATCGCCTATTCACCCCCCTCTAGTTGATAACTAGCACTTTCAAGATCCTTTTGCTCTCCCACGCATTGATCAGATCATTGATGCGACGGCGGGTTGTGAGCGTTTAAGTTTCTTGGATGCCTATTCAGGTTATCATCAAATCAAAATGGAAGTTAAGGACCAGGAGAAGACAACCTTCATCACTCCCTTTGGAGCCTTCTGTTATGTTTCTATGCCTTTTGGGCTTAAGAGTGCCCAGGCCACTTATCAACGCTGTGTACAGAATTGTCTTCACATTCAGATTGGGCGCAATGTTCATGCCTATGTTGATGACATTGTAGTAAAATCTAGGAAGAAGGAGACATTGATAGATGATCTCAAGGAGACCTTTGACAATCTTCAGGTTTATAAGATCATGCTTAATTCGGACAAGTGTGTCTTCGGTGTTCCGGCAGGCAAGCTCTTAGGCTTTCTGGTGTCCAATAGAGGCATTGAAGCTAATCTGGAAAAGATCAAGGCGATTACATCTTTGGCTAAACCGGCTTGTATTAATGATGTTCAGCATCTGGCGGGTCGAATCGCAGCCCTAAGCCGGTTTATTAGCCGCTTGGGAGAGAAGGCGATCCCTCTATATCAGATGTTGAAGAAAACAGACACTTTTGTCTGGAGTGATGCGGCTGATGCGACATTTGAAGACTTGAAGCGGCAGTTGGCTGAACCGCCGATCCTTGCTGCTCCGGTTGACAAGGAGCCCTTGTTATTATACGTGGCTGCTAATGCCCGTGCTATCAGTGTGGCCATTGTGGTTGAGCGCAAGGAGGCTGGGAAGGAATATCCGGTTCAACGACCGGTTTACTATATCAGCGAGGTGCTTATCGAGTCAAAGCAAAGATATCCGCATTGGCAGAAGCTGGTATATGGAGTTTTTATGGCAAGTCGGAAGCTCAAGCAGTACTTTCTAGGCCATCCCATCACAGTGGTCAGTTTTGCTCCTTTGGGCGATATAATTCAGAACAAGGAGGCAACTGGCCGGGTTGCAAAGTGGGCAATTGAGCTTGGTCCACACGGGTTGAAGTATATGCCTCGAACGGCCATCAAATCTCAGGGGCCTGTTGACTTCATCAATGATTGGACCGAGTTATAGGCACCAGAGGACAAACCGGATAACACATACTGGATGATTCACTTTGATGGATCCAGGCAATTGGAGGGCTCGGGGGCTGGAGTTGTCCTTACTTCCCCCCGAGGTGATAAAATTTGTTATGTTCTCCGCTTAATGTTTCCTTGTACTAACAATGCAGCTGAGTACGAAGCGTTACTCCACGGTCTCCGTGTAGCCAAGAAAATGAATTTAAGCCGAGTACGATGCTTTGGAGATTCTGATCTGGTGGCCCAGCAAGTTTCTGGCACTTGGGATTCAAAGGATCCACTCATGGCGGCTTATAGACGTGAGGTGGATATTGTGGCGGGTCACTTTAAGGGTTATCAGGTTGAGCACATTGACCGGCACAAAAATGAAGCAACAGACGCTTTAAGCCGACTGGGATCTCAGCGTAAACCGGTACCACCCAATACCTTTTTAGATATCTTGCATAACCCATCTGTTAAGTTGCCTACAGAGGAAGATTTAGTTGCTCCTGATCCGGAGACCCAGTTGGTCGCCGCTTTACATGACATTCCGGATTGGACGGTTCCATATCTGGCGTATATGAACCGGGGCGACTACCAGATGATGAAGTTTTAGCCCGACAGATAGTCCGGCGATCCAAGTCTATGGTTATTCACAATGGCGAGTTACACCATTGCAGTGTGTCAGGCGTATTCCAGCGTTGTGTCTCCCCCGAGGAAGGTCAAGAGATTCTACGTGAGATTCATGAAGGGGATTGTGGTCACCATGCCGGTTCAAAGTCTCTGGTGGCTAAAGCTTTTCGTCATGGGTTCTACTGGTTGACAGCTCATGCTGATGCGGAGGATCTGGTAAAGCGGTGTGATGCTTGTCAGAAATTTTCACGCCGAGCTCATGTTCCGGCTCAGGAACTACGGATGATTCCTATCACTTGGCCGTTTGCTACTTGGGGGCTTGATATGGTAGGACCTTTTAAGCGATCCAAGGATAAGAAGACCCACCTGTTGGTGGCGGTTGACAAGTTCACTAAATGGGTTGAAGCGGAGCTTGTAAGCAAGTGTGATGCAGCTACGGCGGTTCAATTTCTCAAGAAGATCATCTTCCGCTTTGGCTTTCCACACAACATCATCACGGACAATGGCACAAACCTTTCTAAAGGTGAGATGGAGGACTTCTGTCAGAGAGAGCACATCTGACTTGATATAGCATCCGTGGCTCACCCCTAGTCCGATGGTCAAGCGGAGAGAGCTAATCAAGAAATTTTGAAGGGTATCAAGCCCCGGCTCATGGTTCCCTTAAAGCGGACGCCGGGTTGTTGGGTCAAAGAATTACCTTCTGTGTTATGGAGCATTAACACCACCCCCAACAGATCAACAGGCTAGACACCTTTCTTCATGGTTTATGGGGCAGAGCCGGTCCTCCCAAGTGATATTCGTCATGATTCGCCCCGGCTTGCCAATTATGTTGAAGCGGACAACGAGCAAGCACGTCAGGAGGCGTTGGACCTGTTAGACGAAAAACGAGACATGGCTTTGGCTCGTTCGGTGGTTTATCAGCAAGACCTGCGGCGTTATCACAGCCGCCGGGTTAAAACAAGAACCTTTCAAGAAGGCGACTTGGTGCTCCGACTCATCCAGGATCAGACCGATATGCACAAGTTATCCCCACCATGGGAATGGCCCTTTGTGGTCAGCAAAAATCTGCACAACGGATCATACTACCTCATTGACGTTCGAGACAACTCACACAGTTCTGAGGAGGAGAACCGGCGGCCGTGGAATATAGCTCTCCTCCGGCCTTACTATACCTGAGCCATAAGCTTCTCTTATGTACATATTTCGACAATGTATATATTATGATCAACATAATAAACCGGCATCCTTTCTATAAGCAGGGCCTTTGCTGTTTTTTCTCAAATATCCTTTGAGTTACATGGGTGCTTCAGTTGACAAAGCAGAGTACTACCTGTTAAACCGGCTATCATGCCACAATACAGCTTGGGAGCTTCACACCCAAGGGGCCAAAGAGAGTCTGGATGCTATGCACAGCTCAAACATAGGCACCCAATGAGCACAGCTCACAAAGTTACTTGGGGGCTCTTTTTGCCCTGCAACATAGAGTTTGAAAAGACCCTTGTAAACTACTATCAAGCACGGCTTGGAAGCCTAGTGTATTCACCTAAAACCCCGGGTTAACCTACCTTCATCAAGTAAGCCACTCCTATCCAGGTAATCCTGGCACGACCCACCGAATGTTTGACAAGTCAATCTTATACAGACCCTGAACTTGTCAAAGTTAAAACGACGATTGGTTAGTTGGAGGTCCATCTTAAAAGGCTTTGCAAAATGGTTTAACTTAGTGGCCTGGCAGCCCATGAAAAGCCTCGAATTTGGGCCTGGCAGCCCTTGAAAAGCCTCGACTACATGGTTTTTATTTGCTTTTTGCCAAGTTTTTACTCTTTGACAAACTTGTCTTGAACCGGTGTCTATTGACCCGGTGGGGCTTTTCAGTCATCATAATAACCCGGTGTTTGTTAACCCGGCTTGGTTTTCAACTACAAGTTGTCATACCATACTCATTATTAAAGCGGTGTTTGTTAACCCGGCTTGGCTTTCAACTACAAGTTGTCTGACCATATTCATTATCAAACCGGTGTTACAAAACCCGGTCTGGCTTTGACTACACATCGCCAGTTTGATCATCTGGTGTTCATCGTAACCTGGCATGAATTATTACACACCAGCACTGCATGGTGGGTGAGGGAGTTCCGGACTAGGGGGTGTCCGGATAGCCGAACTATCATCATCGGCCGGACTCCAAGACTATGAAGATACAAGATTGAAGACTTCATCCCGTGTCCGGATGGGACTTTCCTTGGCGTGGAAGGCAAGCTTGGTGATACGGATATGTAGATCTCCTACCATTGTAACCGACTCTGTGTAACCCTAGCCCTCTCCGGTGTCTATATAAACCGGATGGCTTTAGTCCGTAGGACGAACAACAATCATACCATAGGCTAGCTTCTAGGGTTTAGCCTCCTTGATCTCGTGGTAGATCTACTCTTGTAACACACATCATCTATATTAATCAAGCAGGACGTAGGGTTTTACCTCCATCACGAGGGCCCGAACCTGGGTAAAAACATCGTGTCCCTTGTCTCCTGTTACCATCCGCCTAGACGCACAGTTCGGGACCCCCTACCCGAGATCCGCCGGTTTTGACACCGACAATGGTGCTTTCATTGAGAGTTCCTCTGTGTCGTCACCGATAGGCTCGATGGCTTCTTCGACCATCATCAACGACGCAGTCCGGGGTGAGACCTTTTTCCCCGGACAGATCTTCGTATTCGGCGGCTTCGCACTGCAGGCCAATTTGCTTGGCCGTCTGGAGCAGATCGAAAGCTACGCCCCTGGCCGTCAGGTCAGATTTGGAAGTTTGAACTTCACGGCTGACATCCACAGGGACTTGATCCTCGATGGATTCGAGCCACAGCCGAGCGTGCCGCACTGTCACGGCGAGCATGATTTAGCTCTGCAGCCGGACAGTACCCTGGAGGCCGCACTCGAGCCCGCTCCGATCATCAATTCGGAGCCGGCGGCGCAGGTCGAGGACGGATGGCTAGACACCGCCTCGGGAGCTGCAACCTCTACGGCGATAGAGCCGAACAATGACCTTGTCCCTCATGAAGCCCGTGACTCCGAGGCGCCGGACTCCTTGCCGGACTCCGAACCTCCCACGCCCCCTCCAGTCGAATCCGATTGGGCGCCGATCATGGAGTTCACCGCAGCGGACATCTTTCAACTCTCACCTTTTGGCGAAATCTTGAGTTCGCTAAAGTATCTCTCGTTATCAGGAGAGCCCTGGCCGGACTGCGGTGAGGACGGTTGGGATGCGGACGACGAAGAAATTCAAAGCCCACCCACCCACCCACTTGGTAGCCGCTGTCGATGATCTAACCGACATGCTAGACTACGACTCCGAAGACATCGACGGTATGGACGAAGATGCCGGAGATGACCAAGAACCAGCGCCTACTGGGCACTGGAAAGCCACCTCATCATATGACATATACATGGTGGATATCCCAAAGGATGGGAATGGCGAAGAAACAGCGGAGGATGACCCCTCCAAGAAGCAGCCCAAGCGCCGGCGTCAGCGGTGCCGCTCTAAATCCCGCCACAGCAAGAATGAAGACTCCGGCACCAGAGATAATAATACACCGGACAGTGCCGAAGACAACCCACTCCAGCAAGATGCAGCGCAGGAGGACGGAGACGCCAGCCCTCATGAGAGAGCGGCAGAAGAAGAGGTAGAGGATTATATGCCTCCCTCCGGAGACGAGGCAAGCCTCGACGACGATGAATTCGTCGTGCCTGAGGATCCCGCCGAACAAGAGCGTTTTAAACGCAGGCTTATGGCCACGACGAACAGCCTCAAGAAAATGCAGCAACAACTTAGAGCTGATCAAGATCTGCTAGCCGACAGATGGACTGAAGTCCTCGCGGCCGAAGAGCATGAGCTCGAATGCCCCTCCAAAAGCTACCCTAAACGCAAGCTGCTCCCCCGATTAGAGGAGGAAGCGTATGAACCCGCATCACCAAAAGACAATACGGCTGACCGACCACCCCGTGGTCGCGACAGAGAGGCCTCTAGGCCCTTCACTAGACCCGTACCCCGGCATCGCTCGAAAAGCACAAGGCCACAGGGGAACGCTCCGGACTTGCGAGATATATTGGAGGATAAGGAAAGACAATCAAGATCGATCTGTGGATCGCGTGGGCGCCCCACGGTACGTGACAACAGCCGTCGCGCCGGACACAGTAAGTCCGGCCGGGTCGAACAAAACAGACAAAGTTCTTTTGAGCTCCGTCGTGATATCGCCCAGTACAGATGAAGTAATGGATCATCAAATCCCCGAAGGGTTTAAACCCGTGAATATCGAATCTTACGATGGCACAACAGACCCCGCGGTTTGGATCGAACACTATCTTCTTCACATCCACATGGCCCGCGGTGACGATCTTCACGCCATCAAATATCTCCCCCTCAAGCTTAAAGAACCAGCCCGGCATTGGCTTAACAGCTTGCCAGCAGAGTCAATTGGGAGTTGGGAAGACCTGGAAGCCGCATTCCTCGATAACTTCCAAGGCACGTATGTGCGACCACCAGACGCTGATGACCTAAGCCACATAATTCAGCAGCCAGATGAATTGGCCAGACAATTCTGGACACGGTTCTTAACCAAGAAAAACCAAATCGTCGACTGTCCGGATGCGGAGGCCCTCGCGGCCTTCAAGCATAACATCCGCGACGAGTGGCTGGCCCGACACCTGGGATAGGAAAAGCCGAAATCCATGGCAGCCCTCACATCACTCATGACCCGCTTCTGCACGGGTGAGGATAGCTGGCTAGCACGCAGCAACAACCTCAGCAAAAATTTTGGCAGTCCGGATTTCAAGGACCGAAATGGCAGGTCGCGTCGTAACAAAAACAAGCGCCGCATCAATGGCGACAATAGTGAGGATACGACAGTCAATGCCGGATTCAAAGGCTCTAAACCCGGTCAGCGGAAAAAGCCATTCAAAAGAACTACTCCGGGTCCGTCCAATTTGGACCAAATACTCGACCGCTCGTGCCAGATACACGGCACCCCCGAAAAACCAGCCAACCACACCAACAGGGACTGTTGGGTATTCAAGCAGGCAGGCAAGTTAATTGCCGAAAACAATGACAAGGGGCTGCATAGCGATGACGAGGAAGAGACCCGACCGCCGAACAATAGAGGACAGAAGGGTTTCCCCCCACAGGTGCGGACGGTGAACATGATATACGCAACACACATACCCAAAAGGGAGCGGAAGCATGCACTCAGGGATGTATACGCGATGGAGCCAGTCGCCCCAAAGTTCAATCCATGGTCCTCCTGCCCGATCACTTTTGACCGAAGGGACCACCCCACCAGCATCCGCCACGTCGGATTCGCCGCATTGGTCTTAGACCCAATCTTCGATGGATTTCACCTCACCAGAGTCCTGATGGACGGCGGCAGCAGCCTGAACCTGCTCTATCAGGCTATAGTGCGCAAAATGAGCATAGACCCCTCAAGGATTAAACCTACCAAGACGACCTTTAAAGGCGTCATACCAGGTGTAGAAGCCAATTGTACAGGCTCAGTTACACTGGAAGTGGTCTTCGGATCCCCGGATAACTTCTGAAGCAAGGAGTTAATCTTCGACATAGTCCCGTTCCGCAGCGGCTATCATGCCTTGCTCGGACGTACCGCGTTTGCAAAGTTCAACGCGGTGCCGCACTACGCATACCTCAAGCTCAAGATGCCAGGCCCTCAAGGAGTCATCATGGTCAACGGAAACACTGAACGTTCTCTCCGAACGGAGGAACATACAGCGGCTCTCGCGGCAGAAGTACAATGCAGCCTCTTAAGGCAATTCTCGAGTCCGTCTGTTAAGCGGTCGGACATAGCTAAGCGCGCCCGGAGTAACCTACAACAAGACCACCTGGCACGTTCCGAGCACGCGTAGCAGTGCGGCCCCAACCCCAGCCCCTGCAAAACGTCAAAACAGGTCCTTCGCGTACACCATTACGCTTTGAAGATACCATGGGCATGGGGAGAGGGGCACGACCACGATAAGCCCAGACTGCGGCTCAACCACACCAGGGGCTCTCAAGTGTGTCGTTCTTTTTTTTTCTTTTTACCTTTTATTTTTTACCTACTGAGGGAGTTCCGGACTAGGGGGTGTCCGGATAGCCGAACTATCATCATCGGCCAGACTCCAAGACTATGAAGATACAAGATTGAAGACTTCGTCCCGTGTCCGGATGGGACTTTCCTTGGCGTGGAAGGCAAGCTTGGCGATACGGATATGTAGATCTCCTACCATTGTAACCGACTCTGTGTAACCCTAGCCCTCTCCGGTGTCTATATAAACCAGATGGCTTTAGTTTGTAGGATGAACAACAATCATACCATAGGCTAGCTTCTAGGGTTTAGCCTCCTTGATCTCGTGGTAGATCTACTCTTGTAACACACATCATCAATATTAATCAAGCAGGACGTAGGGTTTTACCTCCATCAAGAGGGCCCGAACCTGGGTTAAAACATCGTGTCCCTTGTCTCCTGTTACCATCCGCCTAGAGGCACAGTTCGAGACCCCCTACCCGAGATCCACCGGTTTTGACACCGACAGTGGGAGTTATCAATACTCAAGATTTGGGTTTTCACCCTTCATCCAATCATAGTTGGTAAACGAACTAAGTGATTTAATATCACAGGTATGATTTATTTCATATTTCTATTCAGCCTTAGTAATAAACCAGGCTTTGTCTTGGCATTATGACCCGTCCGGCGGCAAACCGCTCGGACAATTCTTTTTATGCAGATATCCGGAATGCATGAAATTATCAAAGTATATTTAAGCACAGCAAATATCCTGGCGGATCAATAAAGTCATGCATCAGTACCATAGATCAAAGTATTTTAACTAGCCTATTACAAGGCGCTTTGAGGCCCAAAATAATGATTGTTTTTACACAGAACAAAGTCTGTGACAATAACCAGATTGCCGAATCAAGATTCATCATCGGGTTGACGTGATGTTGATGGATCTTCAGGCGTCGGTTCAACCCCCTCCTCTCAACCCAGTGGCTGGAAGTCAACGGTGGTCTAGTCAATCCGGGGTAAAGCTTGAAAGACAACCTCTTCACTTATAAGATTCGACGGTTCAACGTCAGGAGCATAAGTGTGCTTACGAATTGGCGGAATAAGATTCTGTACTTCCTTCATAGCAGTGTCAACTCGATGGTTGTTGGCATCATAGAAGGACCGGTGCGAAGTCAAATTCACCTCTTCAGCCAACTGACTTGCTACCGGACGCATCTCCTTGGTCAGGGCCTTGAGGGCTTCATTATCGAATGTTAATCCATTTTCTTGTTCATCCGGATAGCCCTTGGCGATATCAACTGGATCCAGGTCAGCTATCCATGATTTGGCACGAGTCAGCGCTAGCAAAGCGCCCACTCTGGCAGCCGATCGCTTCAACTCCTCTATCCGAGCAGGAGTCATTGAGAGCCTAGCCAAGGTATCCTTGATCATGGTGGGTGCCGGTTTGTTGTACGAAGCTGCAGAAATGACTCGTTGTGCACCAGTATACAATTGCTCAATCAATGTGTATGCTGCCTTCAACTTCATCCGCATATCTGCGCCTAGATTAGCAATGCGATTTCTTGAAACGGTTTTGAAACTTAAATGTTAAACTGGCAGAGTTGAAGATACTTCAGAACAGGATATTATAAAGTACTTACCAAAAACTGCAGCTATCATGGCATTCACTTGATGTTTTAGCCCAGCCATCTCTTCCTCCACCAGTTTAAGAGCTGCTTCGGCGTCTTCAGCCCGCTTCAACAAAGCAGCCCTTTCGGTTTCCCAGTTGGTGCATTCATTTTTGAAGCCATCCTTCAATTGTTCCATGGTTGTCAAAGCGCCCTTGAGCTCCTCTTTGGCTTTAGAGGTATCTTCTTGCTAGGACTTGATGTTTTCTTGAAGATCGGTGATTTGAGATTCTTTGTTATTTATATCAGTCTGCAAAAATCAGAAGAGGAAGCTATTAAAATTACTCTCAAAGTCCCAAGCACATAACAAGTTATACACTTGGCACTTGGGGGCTAATGCGGATTGCTTCTTAACATAGAGATCTTCAAGTCCCATGGCTCAAAACACAATATTAAGCTTGGCACTTGGGGGCTAATGCACAATTGATCAGTTCAAGGTGAAGGCAATTGACAAGGATAAAATGCTTAACAGAAAGTCCCGGTTTGTCTTCAAGAGACAAACCGACCCTTGGTGGCTACTCAGTTGAAGTACTCTTGATCTTGAAAAAGTCCCGGTTTATCTTCAGGGGATAAACCGGCCCTTGGGGGCTACAATGGAGGTTTTATACAGAACAAGGCAAATTTAAAGTGTTTTGAAGATTACCTCATAATGTTCGTTCATTAAGTTCACTAAACCGGCCTCATAATCCCGGCTTGTATAGAGGCGGTTTAAGAATCCGGAATGGAGCTCGTCGGCGCTAAGGTTAATAAAGTTGGATAAATCGGCCTTCCCTTTTCCCTTGGCCATAGCATCAAATTCCTCCTTAGCAGTATGCTTTGACAAGGCAACTAGGTTGCCAGGGGCAGTGTAACCATGACTAGTGATAACAACATCATCATCACCACCTTTTGAGGGGGTTGGCGGATTGACAGTATCCCTGGCCGGGCTTGGCACGTCGTCGCCCTTGGCTGGGCTTGGAGGATCAGCATGGGGACTGGCCGGATTGACTTCTGGCGCTTCAACATATGTATCCTGACTTTGAGGTACATGATCATCAATGGCAATGTTAGCTTCTTGGTCAGCACCTTCTGAAATTCTGTCTGGTTCAACTTCTTCAGTAGGGACAGTGGTCTTTGCTTTCTTGCTCAGACGAGCTTTGGCACTGTGATATTAGAACAAGAGGTCAGTTGGTAAACCGGTGCAAGAAGACAAAGTTAAGGACAGTATCCTTACCAAGGGACAGTCTTGCGGGGAGGCATTTGAGTGGTTGATGAACCGCCAGATGATGAATTCGAAGACACCTGGTAATTCGGATCAGACGGATTAAGTGGGTATCGGAAGCAACCCTTCAAGGGATAAATTTTTTCGGGAGAACAAGAAACCTCTGGATGACGCTTCCGGGTTGGTGTATCCGGTAAACCGGAGGAAGTGACTTGCTGGCCACTGTGCCGGGTTATGCGACGACCTTTAGTTTGCTGTGTCTTCAAAGAAAATTGCGGATCCAAATGAGCAAGAGAGCGAGAGTGTTTTACTTTCCGAACGGCACGGCGAAATCTTTGAACCGGTACAACGTCAGAATCGGAGGAAAGAGAGATTACCTCTACATGGTCCGCACGGCTGGCCTCCGCATCATCCTATGAATAGTCATTGTCAATAAGGCGTATGAAAAATGAACCAAGGGAGTCAAGTTCTACCTCTGGATCCGACTCATCAACATCTTCAGGCGGATCAGAAGACTCGGCAGTTTTCTTCTTGGCCGCTTTCTTTATGACTTTGCTTTTTGGACGAGGAGCCCTCACCGGTTTATCTGAAGTTTTCCTCTTCTAGAAAGAATCCTTGGCCTGTAAAATCAAACAAGGGATTATCAGAACAATGTTAAAGCAGAGACAAATCAATAAAAGTACAAAATGGTAAATTTCTTACTCCCGGCGATTTGTTGGAGGCATAAAAAGGAGCCAATCCGGTCTTGCTGCATTGAGCGATCGGTTCATCCAACATCTTCTTCACGGCTTCAATAACTTCCTCATCAGTCTTTTATATCTCATGAGACCGTTGAGGGTCTTTGATGTTGCTGGTATACTCATACATCAAACCAGAGCGGCGGCTTAAGGGAAGGATACTCCATGAAACCCAGCATCGAACAAGGTCGATGCCGGTTAAGCCATTGGCTAGAAGGGCCCGGAGCTTAGCAAGTTGAGGTGCGTAATATTGTCGTTCTCTGGCTGTGAGCCGTGAGGGCAGAGGATGGCTGTTGCTGAGCCGGTGAGCACGGTAACCCGACAGAGGGTTTTCATCAGCAGGTGCAGTGTTCAGATAGTAAAACCAGGTTTGATTCCAGTCCTTTGGATGGTTGTGGTGTTTTGCATGAGGGAAGTCAACTTCTTTCCTTTTTTGAATTGATACGCCGCCAAGTTCAGTGTTGGGGCTATCAGAGAATTCGGTCCGGCGGTTTAAATGAAAAAAGTCTCTAAAGAGCTCAACAGTTTGTTCTTATTGAAGGTAAGCTTCGCAGAACACTTGAAAGTTACATATATTGGACACAAAATTTGGTCCAATGTCTTGAGGATGGAGTTGGAAGCTGGCAAGCACATCCCGGAAAAACTTTGAACCGGGAGGGCTAAAATCCTGGTCTAGATGTTGCATAAACACCACCACTTCCCCAGCTTGAGGTTCTGGAGGGCATTCAGGGCCAGGAACTCGCCAATGGAGGACATCTTTCTTGGCCAAAGCGCCAGTCAAAACATATCCATTGAGCTGCATTTCGGTGATCCCAGAAGGAACCTAGTTGCATGCGGCGAATTGCTTGGTCATATTGGAAAGTAAACTAAAAAAAGCACGAAGGCCGGTTTACGATTTAAAGTTGATGTATACCAACCAGAGTTAAACCGGGTAATTATGCATGTTAAACCGGCTAATGCTACTCAAGTTAGATGGCAGTTTAATTGAGGGCTAATGGTGCCAGGTGGATTATGATTTTCTACAAGTTAAACCGCCTATGAAGGAAGCAGCAAAGCTGAAATTTTGTTAAGTGTTGCAGAAACAAGTTTCACAAAATAAGGATATAATTTTAGATCTATCGTGGCTCAGTAACGAAATATTTCTGAAGCCCTACAATGGCGCTAAGCAGAACAGAGAAGATTCCGATGGGATTTGTTCAGAAACAGTAAGATGCTACAAATGGCAGATTAAAACTATGGATTTAGCCGCAAGAAAAAACTATCAAGTCTAGCTAGATTCAATAAAGAGGCTAAGGGAAAGGTGGAGAAGCACTAATGAACACTGATGAACACAGACGAACACAGATGAACATGACGCCCTAATGGAGATCTAGGGTTAAGGGAAGAAAACTCGTCGGGTTCTCAGGAGCAGCAGAGGAGAGTGCGGATTTCCGGCGTGTCTCAGGTTGATGCAGCGGCCTGGTCGGTGCAGAGTTGAAGGTTGACGGCGGCGGCGACGCTTGAGTTCATCGGGCGCGAGGAGGAAGACGAGGCGAAGAGGCAAGGGGAGAGAATGTAAAGACCCTGGCCCTATTTATAAAGAAAGGGGATAAGTGGCAGGCGCGAAAATCGAGGAGCCTAAAGCGGCAAAAGAGGGCGCAGCTGTTGCCTTGATCTTCGGGATACCATTAATGAAGGGAATTTTTTAGTCTTTTTATACAGAGATGACATCATGATGATCTGCTGCTGTGTCTAGAGGATGACGTCATGGCGGTTTAACAAAGTTTATAGGAGAAGACATCATGGTGGTTTACAAAAAGTGTAAGAAGATGTTCACAGAGTTTTTCTAAGTATTGAAGATTGACATGAACTGGTTTAAATCAATCTAGGGCCCAATGTTGGGGATATAACTACTGAGTGTAAACCGCCTAGGAGGGGCCGGTTCACCCTCAACTATATTGAAGCCCATGAAGACCAGGAAGATGGCGCTTTACTAATGAAGCTTAGAGGCCTGAAGCCCAAGGGCGGATTAGGGCCCATAACTGTAAACCACCATAGTTGTATAACTTGTATTGTAAGTTAGGGAGGTAGAGACCGAGCCGGACACTTGTATGAGCCGGCCTCGGAACTCTGTAAACCGGCTGGGCGTCAACCTATGTATATAAAGGGACGACCCGGCGGTGGTTCAGGGACAAGAAACAACAACTCGAAAGCCAGGCATAGCGTGTTTGCTCCCTGGTAATCGAAACCCCAATAATTCCATCACAACTACACGTAGGCTTTTACCTTCATCGAAGGGGCCGAACTAGTATAACTCTCGTGTCCTTTGTCCGGTTTAACCCCTTCAAGCTAACCCGTCGCGATGGCTCCACGACTAAGTCCTTTCATGAGGACATCTGACGTGATATTTCCACGACACTTTGGGTGCCGTTAGATTTTTGGACACAGAACACGATGCAAAAAGAATCAATGCATTTGGACTTTTAGGTAAAAAGTTGTGGCTGTTTGAATGCTACTGGAATTTAAATGAATTTGAAATAATAAACAGAGGGGGTGACGTCGAAGGCGTAATCTCCCGGGGCGCCACCACTCATACTGCTTCGCACGCGTAATGAGTGGCTGACTAGTGGGCCCTGCTAGTCAGGCCAGAGGGAGGGGAGAGGGAAACAGAGAGGCGCGGCGCTTCGTCGGAGCTCACACCGGCGTTGAGACTTCTTGGAGGTGAACAAGAGGGAGGGATCGAAGGAGAAGACGATTGCGCACCTGCCCGTACCCGTAGCGTGTCTAACGGTGGCCGGACGGCGTCGGATTTGACCTCTCCAGCGGCGACAGAGGGCGGAGGTTGCCGGAGTTGGAGAAGACGGCGGCTTGGGGCGGCTCCAAGGGCTCTAGCTAGGTGCCTTGGCTTCGCGGAGGAGAGGCGGAGGCCCTGGCGGGGTTGCATTGGCTTGGGAGGGGCCGGAGCTGCGGGAACGATCCAGAGGGGATTGTCGGCGAGCTCGGCTCTGGGACGGCAGCCCGTGGCCTGCCCGGCTGGGCTGCGGCTTCTAGTGGCTCTAGGAGGGAGCGAGAGTGGCTTTGCAATGCTCCAAGAGGCTGCGGAGGGGGCTTTTATAGGCGGGGCGGCGAGGAGGGCTCGGGTTCTGCCAGAGGACACCTGTCCCCGGTGCCCGGTGACGAACGGTGCTAGGGAGCAATGGAGAAGGCGACGGAGGTCATCCAGCCACTGTACACGGGCGCGGACGAGCACATGATCGAGGGGGAAAGAGACGAACACAGTGCGCGTGCACTATGCCGTTGGCTGGACCGTGCCCGTGCTGGCTGCGGCGAGCTCCAGCGTCGGCGAGCGGCAGGGTGGAGTTATGGAGGTGGAGAAGAGGATGGTGGCGAAGGGGAACACGCTCTAGCTGGCCGAGCAGCGATCACGCGCTCAACAGATGCGCTGGCGACGCGCAGAGCGCGCGTTTGGCATGCCAACATGCTCGGACGAATGCGGTCACCGAGTGGACTGTGACATCAGGCCACCTACGCACGAACAAGGATGTCTGGCGTGTAGTCCTTAGTAAACTGGGGTGTTACCATGGCTCGGTTTGGTTCCAGGTGCAGTAGAAGTGAAATGGTGACGAGGTTAAGTTACTGGACAGAAACTTTGGGGAGTTACTATGGACAAACCATAGGGATTCAAGGGCTGAGCTTTGGGGTTTTACTGTCTCTTACTAAGGTAAATAAGCTTAGGGAAAACCAGCTACATTGGAGCTAGTAAAAAGGTAGTTGATGTAGAAACTACCAGTTCAGCCCAGAAGTGATTTAATTTTCTGTAGCCAAAATATTCCAAAGAGTGGTGAAATATATTTTCTCAGAAATGTGCCCTAGGGTCCAAAGAATATTTGGGATTTTTCTCAGTATTTTTGGGGCAAGAAATATTAGGGTTGCTTTGGAGCTCAAAGAGATAGCTAGGGTTTTGGAGGCCAAAATGAACATTTTTCATTTAAGAAAAATATTCCAAGCAATATTGTTGGGTTGACCAGGGGTGAAATGATGGCTTTGAGGAGGAGAGGGAACACTTGGGTGAAAATCAAGGGATACCCAAGTGGTTAAGTCCAAATGAAATGATTCAAAACTCCAAACCCAAGACCAACTCAGCTGAAAATCAAGCAAAGAAAAGAGGGCAAAAACCAGGCTGTCACAAACCAATACCAAGCATTGTGGCACCCCGGCTCAGAGCGATCGGTTTACCTTGCATTGCCAGCCCAGAGACCTTGTCTTCTGGCAACACACAACAACATGGTACAGAAAACAACTGCTTTATTCATGCTAGCGGAGCATAGCTCATATTACAACAGTTAGCGAGGCCAAGCGGCACACACAATGTGGCTGAACAATATGTACATTATTTAGTGAACATAAAGGGGGCCTCGATCATGACAACTACTCAGCAGAGGAACAACGTCGTAGCAGGACTCCATAGCACAAGAACACCGACGTGGACACGGTCTAGACTCGGAAAGCACTCCTTTCCAATGGGACTTTCCTAAAATCTGGCATGACACGCCTGGTCAGTACTATGAATGTACTTGCAAGCTCACAATAAGCATAAACATGATGACAGACAAAATCATGATATTTAACCAATTAAACAACAATGAAACCATATATCCAACATGCTGTAATTATGCTCAACAGGTACTCATTCTCCTGACTGGCTTACCAGATATGACCAATAAACATGATAATACCAAAACACACTCGTGATCCTTACGGCGGTCACAACCCGACCAACTCGTGTCACGTGATCCTTACAACAATCACAACCCGACCAACTCGTGGCCCGTGATCCTTACGGCGATCACAACCCGACCAACTCGTGGCCCGTGATCCTTACGTCGATCACAACCCGACCACCTCGTGGCCAACTCAACACGATGGCCTCACTGCCATCCTTAGTGCAATTTAGTGTGCATATTTATTAAGTGTTGACCCATGGTGTACCCTACTTTCGAGCGTGTCTGTAACCGTGGACTCGGCTATCGATAGATTAAAAACACTCTGCAGAGGTTAGTACACTGTACCCACACTACGGAACCCATTGTTATACGAGAACTCGGCATACGGCAAGTAGTCTTCCCATTGGGATCCTTGGGCCAAAACACAGGCTGGAGCATATCTTCGAGTATCTAATTTATTCTTTCTGTTTGCCCATCCGTCTGAGGATGATAAGCAGTACTGTATTTTAACTTTGTCCCGAGGGCCTGATGGAGACGGGACCAGAAAGCAGATGTGAAAAGTGAACCTCGGTCAGAAGTGATGGTTCCGGGAACTCCATGCAAACTGACAATCCTGGATACATACAGTCGGGCAAGTTCTTCTGCTCGGTATGAGGTTTTGACTGGGAGGAAGTGGGCTACCTTGGTTAATGTATCCACTATGACCCATATCACATTATTGCCTCATCCAGTCCTGGGTAGTCCTGTGATGAAATCCATACATACATCATCCCATTTCCATTGTGACATGGGCAGTGGTTGGAGAAGTCTGGCTGGTTTCTGATGTTCTGCCTTAACTTTGTTGCATATGTCGCAACATGCCATGAAATATGCAATGTCTTTCTTCATTCCATCCCACCAGAATATTTGTTGAAGGTATTCATACATTTTTGTACCTCCTGGGTGGATTGAATACGAGGATTCATGGGCTTCTACAAAATTTTCTGCTTTAGGTCAGCTTGATTAGGCACACAAATCCTTCCCGTGAATCGGAGGGTACCGCACTGATCCTTCGAGAAATCGGATGAATTGATGCGTTTCTGCATATCGGCATCACCTGACTGGGCCTTATGGATTTCTTCCTCAAGAGTAGGGGTAACCATTAGGATATTGGCATGGCCAGCCTTAGCTATGACCAGGTTGAGCTGAGCAATCTCTTCTTTAAGTTCGGAAGGCAACAATTCCAACATGACGTTTAAACTGACGGGCTTTCGACTAAGTGCATCGGCCACCATGTTGGCCTTACCCGGATGATAATTTATTCCAAGACCATAATCCTTGACCAACTCAAGCCATCTTCATTGATGGAGATCTAAATCCGACTGAGTAAATATATATTTGAGACTTTTGTGATCGGTAAAAATTTGGCACCTTTTTCCAATGAGGTAGTGTCTCCAAATTTTTAAAGCATGGACTACCGCGGCCAATTCCAAATCATGAGTGGGGTAATTTCCTTCGTGAGGTTGTAGCTGCCGTGAGGCATAAGCTACTACCTTACCATCTTGCATAAGCACGCATCCAACTCCTTGCCGGGAAGTGTCGCAGCACACGTCAAAGCTGCGGTAGATATCTGGAAGTGTTAACACTGGCGCAGTTGTCAAGCGTTTCTTTAACTTGGTGAAACTTTTCTCACAGTCTGAAGTCCATTCAAACTTCTTATCCTTTTTGAGCAGCTCCGTCATGGGCTTAGCAATCTTGGAGAACCCTTCAATGAAATGATGGTAGTATCCGGCTAATCCAAGAAAACTCCGAATCTGAGATACGGTGGCGGGTGGCAACCAGTCGAGCACATCTTTTACCTTGCTTGGGTCCACGGCTATACCTTCAGCGGATAGCACATGCCCGAGGAATACAACTTGCTTGAGCCAAAACTCGCATTTATTGAATTTGGCATATAACTGGTGCTCACGGAGTCGTTGTAACACTGCGCGGAGGTGTCCTTTATGCTCTTCTTCACTTCTTGAGTAAATAAGTATATCATCGATGAAGACGACCACGAACTTATCGAGGAAATCCATGGATACTTTATTCATCATGTGTATGAAGAAGGCGGGGGTGTTGGTGAGGCCGAAGGACATGACGGTATATTCATAGAGACCGTAGCGAGTGGTGAACGCGGTCTTGGGAATATCCTACTTTTTAATTATGAGCTGGTAATATCCAGTCCGCAAATCAATCTTTGAGAATACCTTGGCTCCACTGAGCTGATCAAACAAATCATCAATTCTTGGCAGGGGGTACTTGTTTTTGATCGTGACATCATTCAACTGTCGGTAGTCCACACACATACGAAGGCTGCCCTCTTTCTTCTCCACAAAAATAGTGGGTGATCCCCATGGCGAGGAACTGGGGCGGATGTATCCTTTTTGGAGCATTTCATCGAGCTGTTTCTTTAGCTCCACCAATTCGGATGACGACATTTCATAATATTTCTTGTGTATTGGTGTGGTTCCGGGCACAAGTTCTATTGCAAACTCAAGCTCTCGGTTAGGTGGCATGCCTGGCAGTTCTTCTGGGAATACATCAGGAAACTCACTGACCACCGGAATTAATTCAATTTCTGCTATTGCTGTAAAAACCATTTCCTTGGAGGGTATGCTTCTACGAGCAATAAACTTGGTGGCTTGCCCATCTTGTCCGGTCAAGTTGACTTCTCGTGTCGCAAAATTTATGCATACTTGGTACTGAGTCAGCCAATTCATACCCAAGATAACATCCAATTTATCAGACTCAATAAGTATCAAAGATGTTGGGAAACGGATTCCGTTGATACTGACTTCCAGATTGCGGCAGACAAGATTGCTTTGGATAAGAGATCCCGGGGTTTGTACCAGCATATTCTTGCCCAAAAGTGAGCAAGGGAAATTGTTTTGGGCAACAAAACTCCGAGAAATAAAAGAGTGGGAAGCCTCAGAGTCAAATAAAATTACTGCATGTATGCTATTAATAGGGAACATACCAATGACGACTTCGGGATTTTCTTGGGCTTCGTCGGCTGAAATATGATGAACGTATACCGTGACGTCGTGCTGACTCGGACCGGCTTCCAGATAATGGATTTGAGGCTTGAACGTAGCATTGGTCCAGTTGTTCTTAGGACACTATTTTGCATAATGTCCGGTTTGTCCGCAACTGTAACAGGAATTGTTGCGCAATCGATTTTCCATAACTGGGTTGAGCACGTCATTCTTGACTTGGGTGGTGGTCTTGTTAACATTTTGTTGCCAACTAGGCTAGTATGCCACTGGCGTTGGCTGCCAGGTATGAACCTTCTGCACTAGTTGTATTTCCTTCTTGGGCTCAAACTTGCGCCTGTGATCATTATGGGCAGACTTATTGTCTGATGCAAGTTTGTGTTCCCTTTCAGCCATGAAAGCCTTGTTCACCAGGGTTTGGAAATCTAGAAATTGAACACACTAAGAGCACAGCGAAGTTGCGGGTTTAATCCACCAAGAAATCTGTCCATCTTCCTTTCTTCAGTGGCCACGTCATATTGAGACTAACGTGACAGGTGATTGAATTTTTGCAAATATTCTCCCACTGACTGACTTCCTTGGAGGAGCGCGAGAAATTCACGCTGCTTAGTCTTCAGAATTCCCGCAGGGATGTGATATTTCCGGAATTGCTCCTTGAATCTCGACCAGGTAATTGCTTCATTCTCAGTCCCTATGGCTTTCTCATTTTTCCCACCATATAGTAGCAGCACCTTCCAGATAATGTGTTACAAATGGCACTTTATCCTCTTCATCAGTTCGAGCAACCTCAAGTTTCTTTTCCATAGTTCTTAACCAATCATCTGCATCCAAGGGATCAATGGTCTGACTGAAACTGGGAGGCTTAGTCCTCTGAAAATCCGATAGCTTAGAGTGAAGGGCGGGATGATTTCCATTCTGTCCCACCATTGCTTGGATAGTTCTGAATATTTCCATTAGATCATTGTTTCATCGTTCCTCAAACATACGCATAATTTGCTCGGTGGAGGCGGTGGTGGAATGTATGGCTCGGGTGATTGTCCTACCTGTCATGCGGAATGCCGAACAGGGGAACCCTCACGAACGTTGCTACTGCAGCCTCCCCGCATCATCCTAATATGATTTTTCCCAAGTCAACGCAACTGAGATGAGAAGCATTCAACAAAAACTGGGGAGAAGCCAGCAACAAAACCAAGCAAAACTGAAAAGACGAAGAAAAATATGGCAAATAAAATAAAGTCCAGCATAATTATACATAGACTCATACATGAAAGATAACAACATGCCAGGTCCAACTACCCTCATACCTGAAATGAAACATCATAACTCGTACTACTACATCCGTACTCCATCTCGATGACTGAGAATACTCGAAAGCTCTACTGCTCGGCTGGCGCTGCAGGGTCCTCTCCTGAAGCAGACTCGGATCCAGAACTGACGGGGTTAACAAAGACCTCCGGGTTAAAAGTGACACGACGACGCTGCCTCGAGGGCTCTCCCTCTAGGGCAGGTGGAGGGTGGACCATCGGGGCTGCAGGAGTGGCGAGGAGTGAAACCCACTCGGCCGGAGAACTAGGTAGACTCGCAGTCCTGGTGCCCGAGTTACTCGGGGGAGTAACCGGAGAAACAGGGGATCTAGAACTGGCAGGAACGTAGGGAATAAATCCTACGGATGGAGAAGTAGTGGCTGAGCGAGCAGAGACTAAAGTAGCGGCTAAAGCAGTACGGGTACGACTACGACTTAGCTCACGAGCCAGCTCGCAGTTCAGAAGATAGCTAGTAGTGATGTAGCGAGAAAGGTGGCTAGCTACACTATCAGACTCCGGATCAATGATAGGGAAACGAACATGACCATTATCGTGGAGAGAAGGGTAGTAATGGAAAGCTAGGTGATTCTGCATCCGGACCTCGTTGTAGCGAAGCTCAACAAGTACCTCGAACGCAGCAAACTGGACAACCTGAGAAGCGGAAGAAGCGTAGCCGCTACGAGAGGTACAAGTGTAAGAGCCGGAATCGGAACTGGTGCGCAGAGTAACCACGGCGTGATACTCATACACTGAGTCAGCTAGGCGCTCCCGGTACACTCGATAGACTGGATCGTCTCCGTGAGGGTACAGCCATCACCACACGTTACGAAGGAGATGCGGCGACGTGTACAGCATCAGCTGCAACTGGCACAGATACAGCACCGGAGCCATCTACACTCACAACCATTAGCAGGTTAGCATAGAAATATATAATTAGTGCAAGCAATGCAACAACCAGCTACAGTTATTACCGACACTCAGCTACAACTCGTATCTAGCGTCCAGTTAACTCGGCTTAGTCTAGCGTGGCCTACAGTCAGCGCGGCTCTGACACCAAGCATTGTTGCACCCCGGCTCAGAGCGACCGGTTTACCTTGCATTGCCAGCCCAGAGACCTTGTCTTCTGGCAACACACAACAATAGGGTACAGAAAACAACCGCTTTATTCATGCTAGTGGAGCATAACTCATATTACAACAGTTAGCGAGGCCAAGCGGCACACACGGTGCGACTGAACAATATGTACATTATTTAGTGAACATAAAGGGGGCCTCGATCATGAAAAGTACTCGGCAGCGGAACAACATCGTAGCGGGACTCCATAGCACAAGGACACCGACGTGGACACGGTCTAGACTCGGACAGCACTCCTTTCCAACGGGACTTTCCTGAAATCTGGCATGACACGCCAGGTCAATACGTTGAATGTACTTGCAAGCTCACAATAAGCATAAACATAATGACAGACAATATCGTGATATTTAACCAATTAAACAACAATGCAACCATATATCCAACATGTTGTAATTATGCTCAACATGTACTCATTCTCCTGACTGGCTTACCAGATGTGACCAATAAACATGATAATACCAAAACACACTCGTGATCCTTACGGCGATCACAACCCGACCAACTCGTGGCTCGTGATCCTTACGGCAATCACAACCCAACCAACTCGTGGCCCGTGATCCTTATGATGATCACAACCCGACCAACTCGTGGCCCATGATCTTTATGGCGATCACAACCCGACCACCTCGTGGCCAACTCAACACGATGGCCTCACTGCCATCCTTAGTGCAATTTAGTGTGCATATTTATTAAGGGATGACCCATGGTGTACCCTACTTTCGAGTGTGTCCGTAACCGTGGACTCGGCTATCGATAGATTAAAAACACTCTACAGAGGTTAGTACACTGTACCCACACTACGAAATCCATGGCCTCGCACTCCCATTCGGGTGGACCAACAGCGTTCCGACGAAACAATTTCATTGTCATGACACTCTCCCGGCCCTTCCGACTCAGACCCCAATGGGCTAGTCCTGGGTGGCCCCGTGTCTACCTCCAAACACCTCGACCACCGTCGTGGCCACGATCCACTCTGGGACCCGGTACCAAAATTAACTTAACTACAGGCTCACAAGGTTATACTTGCCTACCGGGCCAGGGTACATCACGCCCATAACCTTCCCTAAATGGAGGCACTGACCAGAGGCATGACAATGAAACACATTAAGGCCGTCCCATACCGGCAAATGTGGTTGCACTGGGAAGACTCGTTTCAGTGACACCACGACCCGGTCAACAACATGTTCAAGTTGAATTATTAATCAGGTTCAACTTAATGTAAAAAAAATAACCGGTGTCATAATGCCATACTATGCATCACTTAACATATGCATCACATAATCATGCAAACAACTGCACAAACCACGCTCCTACGGAGCCATCATCAACACATACTACCATTCTGGTTAAAATCTCACTTTACTTACACCAGAACCATTTCTAGCATTCTCATCATTATTCATCATGCAAAATAATATTTAAACTACTCATCAAAATTCTATGACCATATTATTTATTTATTACTTACAACTAAGTTCTCCTTATCTTGCCAACCACATTTACTTCAAACATTCTAAAGTTCAAGTATTCCAACACATCAAGCATATAATAGAATATATTTATTATATAACTAATTTAAATGCATCAATATTCATAGGTTCAAGTATGAAAATCATAAATATTGAAGTGGCACCATGAAAATGTTATTGTGGCTTGCCTTAGTACTGGTGAGGTTCACAAAGCTCCTGGTGATCCTCAAGACAAGCTGGTTCTGCAGAAAATATTCGAAACCACAAAAAGAAAATATCAAGAAACCTTCTAAAAAAATGCCAGAAAATCCAGACAGCAAGGAAAAATCCCATCCTTTGGGTGCTGTTAGATTTATGGACACAGAACACGATGCAAAAAGAATCAATGCATTTGGAGTTTCAGGTAAAAAGTTGTGGCTGTTTGAATGCTACTGGAATTTAAATGAATTTGAAATAATAAACAGAGGGGGTGACGTCGAATGCGTAAACTCCCAGGGCACCACCACTCATACCGCTTCGCGCACGTAATGAGTGGCTGACTAGCGGGCCCCGCTAGTCAGGCCGGAGGAAGGGGAGAGGGAAACAGAGAGGCGCAGCGCTTCGCTGGAGCTCACGCCGGCGTTGAGACTTCTTGGAGGCGAACGAGAGGGAGGGATCAACGGAGAAGACGATTGCACACCTACCCGTACCCGTAGCATGGCTAACGGTGGCTGGACAGCGTCGGATTTGACCTCTCCAGCGGCGACAAAGGGCGGAGGTTGCCGGAGTTGGAGAAGACGGCGGCTTGGGCGGCTCCAGGGGCTCTAGCTAGGTGCGTTGGCTTCACGGAGGAGAGGCGGAGGCCCTGGCGGGGTCGCCTTGGCTTGGGAGGGGCCGGAGCTGCGGGAACGATCTAGAGGGGATCGCCGGCGAGCTCGGCTTTGGGACGGCAGCCCACGGCCTACCCGGCCAGGCTGCGGCTTCTAGTGGTTCTAGGAGGGAGTGAGAGTGGGTTTGCGATGCTCCAGGAGGCTGCGGAGGGGGGCTTTTATAGGCGGGGCGGCGAGGAGGGCTCGGGCTCCGTCGGAGGACACCTGTCCCCGGCGCCCGGTGACGAGCGGTGCCAGAGAGCGATGGAGAAGGCAACGGAGGTCACACAACCACTGTATGCGGGTGCGGACGAGCACAGGATCAAGGGGGGAAAGAGACGAACACAGTCCGCGCGCACTGTGCCGTTGGCCGGACCGTGCCCGTGCTCGCTGCGGCGAGCTCTGGCGTCGGCAAGTGGCAGAGTGGAGTTATGGAGGTGGAGACGAGGATGATGGCGAGGGGGACACGCTCTGGCTGGCCGAGCAGCGAGCACACGCTCAACAGAGGCGCTGGCGACACGCAGAGCGCGCGTTTGGCATGCCATCACGCTCGGACGAATGCGGTCACCGCATGGACCGTGACATCAGGCCACCTACGCACTAACAAGGATGTCTGGCATGTAGTCCTTAGTAAACTGAGGTGTTAACATGGCTCGGTTTGGTTCCAGGTGCAGTAGAAGTGAAATGGTGATGAGGTTCAGTTACTGGACGGAAACTTTGGGGAGTTACTATGGTCAAACCTCAGGGATACAAGGGCTGAGCTTTGGGGTTTTACTGTCTCTTACTAAGGTAAATAAGCTCAGAGAAAACCAGCTACATTGGAGCTAGTAAAAAAGTAGTTGTTGTAGAAACTACCAGTTCAGCCCAGAAGTGATTTAATTTTCTGTAGCCAAAATATTCCAAAGAGTGGTGAAATATTTTTGCTCAAAAATGTGCCCTAGGGTCCAAAGAATATTAGGGATTTTTCTCAGGATTTTTGGGGCAAGAAATATTAGGGTTGCTTTGGAGCTCAAAGAGATAGCTAGGGTTTTGGAGGCTGATACGTCCATTTTGCATCATGCTTTTATATCAATATTTATTGCATTACAGGCTGTTATTACACAATATATCTCATTACTTATGGCTATTCTCTCTTATTTTACAAGGTTTACCATGAACAGGGGGAATGCCGACAGCTGGAATTCTGGCTGGAAAAGGAGCAAACGTTGGGAACCTATTCTGCACAACTCCACGAAACAAGTTTTTGGAATTATTAAAAATTTCTGAGCGAAAGAAATAGGCCAGGGGGCCCACACCCTGTCCAGGAGACAGGGGGCATGCCCCCCTATAGGGCGCGCCCCTATCTCTTGGGCCCCCTGGTGGGCCTCCGGTGTCCATCTTCTGCTATATCATCACTTTTACCCTGGAAAAAATCGTGGGCAAGCTTATGGTACGAAACTCCGCCGCCTCGAGGCGGAACCTTGGCGGAATCAATCTAAGGCTCTGGTGGAGCTGTTCTGCCGGGGACACTTCCCTCCGGGAGGGGGAAATCATCACCAACGTCATCACCAACGATCCTCTCATCGGGAGGGGGTCAATCTCCATCAACATCTTCACCAGCACCATCTCCTCTCAAAATCCTAGTTCATCTCTTGTATCCAATCTTGTATCAAAACCACAAATTGGTACCTGTGGGTTGCTAGTAGTGTTGATTACTCCTTGTAGTTGATGCTAATTGGTTTACTTGGTGGAAGATCATATGTTCAGATCCTTTATGCATATTATAACTCCTATGATTATGAACATGAATATGCTTTGTGAGTAGTTACATTTGTTCCCGAGGACATGGGTGAAGTCTTGCTATTAGTAGTCATGTGAATTTGGTATTCGTCCGATATTTTGATGAGATGTATGTTGTGTTTTCCTCTAGTGGTGTTATGTGAACGTCGACTACATGATACTTCACCATTATTTGGGCCTAGAGGAAGGCATGGGGAAGTAATAAGTAGATGATGGGTTGCTAGAGTGACAGAAGCTTAAACCCTAGTTTATGCGTTGCTTCGTTAGGGGCTGATATTGATCCATATGTTTAATGATGTGGTTAGGTTTACCTTAATACTTCTTTTGTAGTTGCGGACGCTTGCAATAAGGGTTAATCATAAGTGGGATGCTTGTCCAAGTAAGGACAGTACCCAAGTACCGGTCCACCCACATATCAAATTATCAAAGTACCGAATGTGAATCATATGAACGTGATGAAAACTAGCTTGACGATAATTCCCAATGTGTCCTCGGGAGCTCCTTTATTATTATTAGAAATTTTCCAGGCTTATCCTTTGCTACATAAAGGATTGGGCCACCTTCCTGCACTTTATTTACTTTATTTACTTGTTGCTCGTTACTATTTATCTTATCACAAAACTATCTATTACCTACAATTTCAGTGCTTGCACAGAAAACCTTACTGAAAACCGCTTATCATTTCCTTCTGCTCCTCGTTGGGTTCGACACTCTTACTTATCAAAAGGACTACGATAGATCCCCTACACTTGTGGGTCATCAGAGGCCAAAATGAATATGTTTCATTTAAGAAAAATATTCCAAGCAATATTGTTGGGTTGGCCAGGGGTGAAATGATGGCTTTGAGGAGGAGAGGGAACACTTGGGCGAAAATCAAGGGATACCCAAGTGGTTAAGTCCAAATGAAATGATTCAAAACTCCAAACCCAAAACCAACTCAGCTGAAAATCAAGCAAAGAAAAGAGGGCAAAAACCAGGCTGTCTCAAGGTAACATCATATGCCCCTCTCGTGGGGCTATACCAAGATAATTTGCCACATGGGTCGCATAAATTCCTCCAAATAAATCTCCAGCTCTACCATTTTTATGCAACTTACGTGCAACTATTGCCCCCAAGTTATGATCTTTATAACCTAACACAACACTCTTGAGGACACAATGATCAGGGACACACATATGACATGCCTCATGTTTACCGTTAATGCATCTACCAATGAAGAGAGCAAAATAATGTATAGCAGGAAAATGAATGCTCCCTATGGTAGCTTGTGCAATATCCCTAGATTCTCCCACAGTAATACTAGCAAGAAAATCTCTAAATTCAGATTTGTGGGGATCATTAACATTGCCCCACTGCGGAAGTTTGCAAGCAGTTGTAAAATCTTCTAAGTCCATGGTATAAGATTGATCATAAATATCAAACGTGGTTGGTGCCCTAATTCCAACACTTGACAAGACACTTTGAGAATTACGCGAAGGTGAAAATTTAAACCTTCTCACAAACGAATCAGTTAGATAGTAGTACTGAGGATATTATCTTGCATGAAGTCCTCAAGATCGGCATTACGCACATATGTATCAAATTCATCCTTAATGCCTGCATTGACCATAAACTCTTCTGACGGCCATTCACAAGACCGCACTTCAGCTTCCCTTGGTGGTTCATCGTCTTGCTCACGCATAGCAATCATGGGTCCTTTCTTTACTGAGGAACCACTTTGGTACATTTTCCTGAACATATTTATTTTTTGCAATATTTCTGAAATTTTTAATAACTTCAAAATAAAAGTAAATAAAATTAAACAAGATTGGTAGCAACTACTCCTACAAGTGCCTAGAGCCTATATCATGCATTGGAATTACTTGGGACCTCATAAATTTAACATGCAAGCTCAAGAATAGGGTCACCAAGACAGCAAGGATTTGCAATGAATAAAGCACTAGACCAAAAACTAATTGGACCAATGGAGGAGTCACATACCAAGCAACAATCTCCCCAAATAGTTTTGTGAATGGAGCTTTGAGCAAGGAGATCGAAACTCGCAGCAAAATGAGCTAGAACTCGTGCTTGAGCTGGATGGGGATTTTTTTGGGAAGAACATGGAGTGTGTGGGTGCTGGCATAAGTGGAGGGGGTCCACCAGGGGCCCACGAGATAGGGGGCACGCCCAGAGGGGGTGGGCGCGCCCTCCACTCTCGTGGCCTGGTGATTGCCCCTCCTCCAGTGATTTCAGTGCCTAAAATCCTCAAATATTTCATAAAAAATCATACTAAATTTGCGGGGCATTTGGAGCAATTTTATTTTCGGGATATTTTTTATTGCATGGATAATTCAGAAAACAGACAGATAATACTATTTTTGCTTTATTTATTTTAAATAACAGAAAGTAAAAAGAGGGTACAAAAGGTTGTGCCTTCTACTTTCATCCATCTCATGATCATCAAAATGAATCCACTAACAAGGTTGATCAAGTCTTGTTAACAAACTCATTCCGAATAACACGGAACTGGAGAAATTTCGAATAACACTAAGTTACCTCAACGGGGATATGAACATCCCCAGCAATAAGAATATCATATTTTTTCTTGACAGTGGGGGAGAGGAAATTCAAAACCTCCAATAATAATTGATGGAATTTTCTCAATAGAATTTATGTTGTGAACTTGAGGTTGTTTCCTCAGAAAATGTACCGTGAGCTCATTTCCATTAACATGAAAGGTGACATTGCCTTTGTTGCAATCAATAATAGCTCCTTCAGTATTTAAAAAGGGTCTACCAAGGATAATAGACATATTATCGTCCTCGGGAATATCAAGAATGACGAAGTCTGTTAAGATAGTAACATTCGCAACAACAACAAGCACATCCTCACAAATGCCGACAGGTATAGCAGTTGATTTATCAACCATTTGCAAGGATATCTCAGTGGGTGTCAACTTACTTAATTCAAGTCTACGGTACAAGGAAAGAGGCATAACACTAACACCGACTCCTATATCACATAAAGCAGTTTCAACATAATTTCTTTTAATAGAGCAAGGTATAGTGGGTACTCCGGGATCACCAAGTTTCTTAGGTATTCCACCCTTAAAGGTATAGTTGGCAAGCATGGTGGAAATCTCAGCTTCAGGTATTTTCCTCTTATTTGTAATGATATCTTTCATATATTTAGCATAAGGGTTTGTTTTAAGCATATCGGTTAAGCGCATGCGTAAGAAAATAGGTCTAATCATTTCAACAAAATGCTCAAAGTCCTCGTCATCCTTTGTCTTGGATGGTTTAGGGGGAAAGGGCATGGGTTTCTGAACCCATGGTTCTCTTTCTCTACCATGCTTCCTAGCAACAAAATCTCTCTTATCATAACGTTGGTTTCTTGATTGTGGGTTATCAAGACCCGCAGCAGGTTCAATTTCTATATCATTGTTATTACTAGGTTGAGCATCAACATGAACATCATTATTAACATTATCATCAGGTTCATGTTCATCTCCGGATTGTGTTTCAGCATCATAGATAGAAGTATTATTAGGATTCTCAGGTGTTTCTACATTAGGTTCACTAGAAGCATGCAAAGTACTGTCATTTTCTTTTTCTTCTTCTTAGAAGAACTAGGAGCATCTAGATTATTATTCTGAAAATCTTGTTCAATTCTCTTAGGGTAGCCTTCAGGATACAAAGGTTCCGGAGTCATTTTACCAGTTCTATTAGCCACTCTAACAGCAAAATCATGTTTATTATTTAGTTCATCTAGCAATTCATTCTGAGCCTTAAGTACTTGTTCAGCTTGAGTGGCAACCATAGAAGCATGTTTACTAGTGAGTTTAAGTTCATCCTTAACTCTAGATATATAATCACTCAAGCATCCTATCATATAAGCATTATTTTTAAATTGTCTACTAACATAATGATTGAAATTTGCTTGTCTATCCATAAAATCATCAAATTCATCTAAGCATGGGCTATGAAATTTAGTAGAGGGAATTTCAACTTTATCATATCTACAGAGAGAATTTACCTTCACTACCTGTGTCGGGTTATCAAGACAATGTGGTTCTTCAGCAGGTGGTATATTAAGACCATGTATTTCTTCAATAGGTGGTAAATTCTTAATGTATTCAGCTTTTATACCTTTTTCTTTCATTGATTTCTTTGCCTCTTGCATATCCTCAGGACTGAGAAATAGAACACCTCTCTTCTTCGGAGTAGGTTTAGGAATAGGCTCAGGAGTTGGCTCAAACAGTTCAGGAATTGCCTCAGGAATTGACTCAGGAAGAGTCCAATTATTTTCATTTGCCAACATATTGTTCAATAATAATTCAGCTTGGTCGACTGTTCTTTCCCTGAAAACACAACCAGCACAACTATCCAAGTGGTCCTTGGAAGCATCAGTTAGTCCATTATAAAAGATATCAAGTATTTCATTTTTCTTAAGAGGATGATCAGGCAAAGCATTAAGTAATCAGAGAAGCCTCCCGCAAGCTTGTGGGAGACTCTCTTCTTCGATTTGCACAAAGTTATATATTTCCCGCAAGGCAGCTTGTTTCTTATGAGCAGGGAAATATTTAGCAGAGAAGTAGTAAATCATATCCCGGGGACTACACACACAACCAGGATCAAGAGAATTAAACCAAGTCTTAGCATCACCCTTTAATGAGAACAGAAATATCTTAAGAATATAATAATAGCGAGACTTCTCATCATTAGTAAATAGGGTGGCTATATCATTTTACTTGGTGAGATGTGCCACAACAGTTTCAGATTCAGTGCCATAGAAAGGATCGGATTCAACTAAAGTAATAATCTTAGGATCAACAGAGAATTCATAATCCTTATCAGTAACAAAGATAGGTGAAGTGGCAAAAGCAGGGTCATGTTTTATTCTAGCATTTAGAGTCTTTTGTTTCATCTTAGCTAACAATTTCTTAAGATCTGACCTGTCATTGCAAGCAAGAAAATCTCTAGTAGTTTCTTCATCCATAACATAACCTTCAGGAACAACAGGCAATTCATAATTAGGAGGAGAACCTTCATCGTCACTTTCATCAATAATTTCATTTTCAATAATTTCATTCTCCCTAGCCTTAGTATGTTGTTCATCAAGAAATTCACCTAATGGCACAGTAGTATCAAGCATAGAAGTAGTTTCATCATAAGTATCATGCATAGCAGAAGTGGCATCATCCATAACATGCGACATATCAGAATTCATAGCAGTAGCAGGTTTAGGTGTCGCAAGCTTATTCATAACAGAAGGAGAATCTAGTGCAGATCTAGATGGCAGTTCCTTACCTCCCCTCGTTGTTGAGGGATAAATTTTAGTTCTTTGATCTTTCAAGTTCTTCATAGTGATTAGCAGATATAAATCCCAAGTGACTTAGAGAATAGAGCTATGCTCCCCGGCAACGGCGCCAGAAATTAGTCTTGATAACCCACAAGTGTAGGGGATCACAACAACTTTCGAGGGTAGAGTATTCAACCCAAATTTATTGATTCGACACAAGGGGAGCCAAAGAATATTCTTAAGTATTAGCAGTTGAGTTGTCAATTCAACCACACCTGGATAACTTAGTATCTGCAGCAAAGTATTTAGTAGCAAAGTAGTATGATAGTAATGGTAATGATAGCAAAAGTAATATTTTTGGGTTTTGTAGTGATTGTAACAATAGCAACAGAAAAGTAAATAAGCGAAGCACAATATATGAAAAGCTCGTAGGCATTGGATTAGTGATGGATAATTATGTCAGATGCAATTCCTCATTTAATAGCTATAACATAGGGTGACACGGAACTAACTCCAATTCATCAATGTAATGTAGGCTTGTATTCTGAATATAGTCATATGTGCTTATGGAAAAGAACTTGCATGACATCTTTTGTCCTACCCTCCCGTGGCAGCGGGGTCCTAGCGGAAACTAAGGGATATTAAGGCCTCCTTTTAATAGAGAACCGGACCAAAGCATTAACACATAGTGAATACATGAACTCCTCAAACTATGGTCATCACTGAGAAGTATCCCGATTAATGTCACTTTGGGGTTGTCGGATCATAACAAATAATAGGTGACTACAGACTTGCAAGATAGGATCAAGAACTCACATATATTCATGAAAACATAATAGGTTCAGATCTGAAATCATGGCACTCGGGCCCTCGTGACAAGCATTAAGCATAGCAAAGTCATAGCAACATCAATCTCAGAACATAGTGGATACTAGGGATCAAACCCTAACAAAACTAACTTGATTACATGGTAAATCTGTTGGAAATATGCCCTAGAGGCAATAATAAAAGGATTATTATTATATTTCCTTGTTCATGATAATTGTCTTTTATTCATGCTATAATTGTATTATCCGGAAATCGTAATACACGTGTGAATACATAGACCACAATATGTCCCTAGTGAGCCTCTAGTTGACTAGCTCGTTGATCAACAGATAGTCATGGTTTCCTGACTATGGACATTGGATGTCATTGATAACAGGATCACATCATTAGGGGAATGATGTGATGGACAAGACCCAATCCTAAGCATAGCACAAAGATCATGTAGTTCGTTTGCTAGAGCTTTTCCAATGTCAAGTATCTTTTCCTTATACCATGAGATCGTGTAACTCCAGGATACTGTAGGAGTGCTTTGGGTGTACCAAACGTCACAACGTAACTGGGTGACTATAAAGGTGCACTACAGGTATCTCCGAAAGTGTCTGTTGGGTTGACACGAATCGAGACTGGGATTTGTCACTCCGTATGACAGAGAGGTATCTCTGGGCCCACTCGGTAATGCATCATCATAATGAGCTCAGAGTGACCAAGTGTCTGGTCACGGGATCATGCATTACGGTACGAGTAAAGTGACTTGCCGGTAATGAGATTGAACGAGGTATTGGGATACCGACGATAGAATCTTGGGCAAGTAACGTACCGATTGACAAAGGGAATTGTATACGGGGTTGCTTAAATCCTCGACATCATGATTCATCTGATGAGATCATCGAGGAGCATGTGGGAGCCAACATGGGTATCCAGATCCCGCTGTTGGTTATTGACCGGAGAGCCGTCTCGGTCATGCCCACATGTCTCCCGAACCCGTAGGGTCTACACACTTAAGGTTCGGTGACGCTAGGGTTGTATGAATATGAGTATGCAGCAAACCGAAAGTTGTTCGGAGTCCCGGATGAGATCCCGGACGTCACGAGGAGTTCCAGAATGGTCCGGAGGTAAAGAATTATATATGGTAAGTCGAGTTTTGGCCATCGGGAAAGTTTTGGGGGTCACCGGTATTGTACCGGGACCACCGAAAGGGTCCCGGGGGTCCACTGGGTGGGGCCACCCATCCCGGAGGGCCCCATGGGCTGAAGTGGGAGGGGAACCAGCCCCTGGTGGGCTGGTGCGCTCCCCCCTGGGCCCCCCTCTGTGCCTAGGGTTGGGAACCCTTGGGGAGGGGGCGCCTCCACTTGCCTTGGGGGGCACTCCACCCCCCTGGCCGCCGCCCCCTTGGGAGATCCCATCTCCAGGGCCGGTGCCCTATATAAAGAGGGGGGTTGGGAGGGCAGCCGGACCCTGACATCTGGCTCCTCCCTACCCCCCTTGCTACACCTCCTCCTCCCGTAGTCGCTTGGCGAAGCCCTGCCGGAACCCTGCTGCATCCACCACCACGCCGTTGTGCTGCTGGATCTTCATCAACCACTCCTTCCCCCTTGCTGGATCAAGAAGGAGGAGACGTCACGCTGACCGTACGTGTCTTGAATGCAGAGGTGCCGTCCGTTCGGCGCTAGGATCTCCGGTGATTTGGATCACGACGAGTACGACTCCCTCAACCCCATTCTCTTGAACGCTTCCGCTCGCAATCTACAAGGGTATGTAGATGCACTCCTCTCTCTCGTTGCTAGATGAACTCATAGATTGATCTTGGTGAACGTAGGAAAAAATTTATGTTATGCAACATTCCCCAACAAAATCTTATCCAACCCATCACCGTCCAGCAAGCCTACGATGGAATTACTCACGCATGGCGGTGAGCATCATGAAATTGGTGATGGAGGATGGTTGATGATGACGACGGCGACAAATCCCCCTCTCCAGAGCCCCGAACGGACTCCAGATCAGCCCTCTCGAGAGAGATTAGGGCTTGGCGGTGGCTCTGTATCGTAAAATGCGATGAAACTTCCTCTCTGATTTTTTTCTCCATGAAACAGAATATATGGAGTTGGAGTTGAGGTCGGTGGAGCTCCAGGGGGCCCACGAGACAGGGGGCGCGCCTAGAGGGGGTGGGCGCGCCCCCACCCTCGTGGACAGGGTGTGGGCCCCTGGTCTTCATCTTTTGCGAGTATTTTTTATATTTTCTGAAACTTGTCTTCGAGGATTTTCAGGTCGTTCAAAGAACTTTTGTTTTCTACACATAAAATAACATCATGGCAGTTCTGCTGAAAACAACATCAGTCCGGGTTAGTTTCATTCAAATCATGCAAGTTCGAGTCCAAAACAAGGGCAAAAGTGTTTGGAAAAGTAGATACGTTGGAGATGTATCACACCCCCTTTGCAAGGTGACACAAACTAGTTACTCGTCTCCTTTGAAGATAAATATGCATACTTTCCAGTCTGTGAACACAAAAGGATGAGATTATAACAAAAACACCACATAATGAAACATGTCGCATCTCTTGCACTTGCACACAATGAAATGAGCATTTAGTATGTGTGCACTATGTAAAAACTAGGCATACCTTCAAACTATATTAGAGTGTTAGGTCACCTATGAGTTGGACAAGGCCAAATCTTTATGTCACCTATGAGTTGGACAAGGCCCCACTACAGCATCCCTTAGTGTTTAAATCGTTGACAAGCTATATTATAGTGTTAGGTCAAGAACAACAAGTAATCAAAGCAAACAGTCCTAGTATGGCTGGCTAATGCAAACAAGCAATTGAATAGATGTGTGAGCAAATCTTACATATCAAGAAAAGAAGCAAAGAAGGAGGCTTAAAGACCATCACTTGACTGACCTGATTTAAGGGGCATTTAAACATCATGTGCAACGTATGAACTAACATAAACATTGCATATTCCAGATTCCAGATTCTACAACGGAATGCACATGTATTAGGTTATGCCATGTATGATGATGCCTCAATGTACACTATAGCAGGCAGGAGTGATTCATCATTGCACGCACAATTGAATTGCAGGTTAAGGGCCAGTTTGATTCCGCCTTTTTAGGGCTTATGTCAAAATAAGCCATAGAAGATGTAAAGAAGTCATTTTTGAGTTATGGGCTTGGGCTTAACTTATTTCGCTTTGGAGGGGGGTGTTTCGGGTAGAACCTCACTAAAAATTGAAGGGAAGGGGAATAGTGAAATGATTCTGTTGTCTGCCTATATTACACACAAAATAAATTGCTGGCACTCGTGTCACACCTGACCCTCAAGTAAAAACAAACATGCAAGCGTTCATTGCCCTTCCCGCTTGCATCTCCTCTCCCCTTTCCCTATACGTTGATCCCCTGCCTGCAGCACTAGGGGTCCTCCGGTGAGCCATCGCAACTGGTCCCATCTGGCCCGGTCCTCGATGATGCTCTGTCCAACTAGGCTACATGGCCGATGGGTAGGGGAAAATCTCCCTGGCTGCTCCTCCCTCTAGCACTGCCCCTCATTCTCATGGTCTCTAGCAACTGCTCCACTGTGGTTCGTCCAATGCACTACTCCGGCAGGCACTGCACAACTACGGCTAATGCCACACTGCGGCAGAAGGCACCTTATTCCCCCTCCCCTCCTCCCAGGTCGTGGCCTTGAGGTGCTATTAAAGGATGAGCTCATCCAACAAGGTGAGGATCTCCTCTGATTTTTTGCCAAATTTTCATTATGATCCACTACACGATGAATTGCTATGAGTTGTTGATGCTGCTGCTATATGATGCATTGCTATGAGCTGCTCATGCTGCTGCTATATGATGAATTACTATGAGCTGCTGCTGCTATATGATGAATTGCTATGAGCTGCTCCTGCTATATGATGAGTTGCTATAAGCTGCTCCTGCTGCCGCTGTACGATGAATTGCTATGAGCTGTTCCTACTGCTGCTATATGATGAATTGCTATGAGCTGCTCCTGCTGCTGCTATATGATGAATTGCTATGAGCTGCTGGTGGTATATGATGAATTGCACACTGCTGCTACTGCTGTATGATGAGTTGCTATGAGCTGTTCTGCTGCTATATGATGCTTTCAGGTGATGCTGCTATATGATAATAACCAGCCACTTGGACCATCAAATTTCAATAAATAATTGTTCTTCGTTTAAATGTGGGTCATGCGTTCTTTGTTTAAATTAGGCAATGGGATCTCTATGGAAAACATTGACCAAAGCAGATTGTGCCAAGTAGATGGTATTTTTGTATTTGCATTTTGAGCAAATAGTGATGGTCTGTTTTCCTATCATATTAATTACTGCACTGGGTTCAATTTGTGATGTTTGCAAGTCAAATTAATTTTCATATGGGCAGCAAAATGAAAAAATATAATGCAATCTAGACTTTTCGCTGATCATGCCAAAGATAAGCTGAAAAGGCAATGAAAAGAACTGGTTGTCTTATTACATGGAGCTTATATTCATAGGTGCTTATTTTCTTAGGATAACTCGTAATAACTGTCCCTAAGAGACTTGGCCAATAGAACTGACATACAAATAACATGTCACGATGATTGCAATGGAGGAGTGACGTACCATAGCACAATGTATAGGCTTACCGTTGCCTCTCCTTTTTTTGTGATGTTCCATGAAATTGCCACGTACATCTTGTACTTTTTCATTGTGTAACCCTATCTGCAAGTTGACACGGCTAATTTCAGACATCTCTACATGATAATACTTTGCATATCCCTTGTGCATATTTAAACCACCAATTAATGATTGTCTGTGTAGCATAAACTAGCCATGACTCTGTATGCTGGACTAGCAGGCACTCTAAGGGAGCCTAAAGTAGTGCACTGGAATTCCTACATGCCACCTACGATTTTGTGTAATGTACTGCCTCTGTTCCTAAATATATGTCTTTGTAGAGATTCTAGTATGGACCACACACATATGTATATAGATGCATTTCCCGGTGTAGATTCACTCATTTTGCTCCATATGTAGCCTATAGTGGAATCTCTAGAAAGACTTGTATTTAGGAACGGAGGTACGAGGTAGTATCATGTATGACATCTACATATCTAATTTAGCAGCCAGTAGTAGAAATCATTGTCTGCACAAAATGATTACTGGTTGAAAATCCTAGCAAAGCATGCTGGCAGGCACAGAACAATACAAGAGAGAGAGAGAGACGCACTTACAAGATCATAGCAATGCCTCAGTCCAGGATCTTGGTTGGCCAAGCTGTTAGATCCAGAAGAAACATCATCCTTGTAGTTTTTGCCAGCTGCATAACAGGTAACAGTGACCTTTTAGTATATTTGAAGTACATCGGGCAGGTGATGTTGGACGGGTTTAAAGGTGACAAGTACCTAGGCTGTGGCGGGTGCTTGGCATCTTGCCAGACGGTGGGAATCAGGTTAGAAACCTCAAGAGTGATGATGCTGCGCTAGCTGTCGGGGTCCGGTAAGGAGATCTAGAACCATCGAGTAGGGTGTTTATGGAGCGACTCCGGTAGGGTGGACTAAGGTGTGGGAGAAGCGGATCTGTGGCCGTGGACGAGGGCGTAGGTGAAGCTACTCCGGTGGTTGGGTTAAGTATGGTGTCGATGATGCGAATCTGCGGCCGTGGACGGGGCGTCAGAAGCTGCTCCGGTAGGTTGGATGAGGGTGTGAGGAAGCGGACCTGAGGCCGTGGACTTGTGAGTTGGCAAAGCAGCCCCGATAGGGTTGAGAATGGTATAGGCGAAGCTACTCCGGTAGGGTTGACGATGATGTCGGCGAAGCAGATCCGGTAGGGTTGAGGGAGGTGTCAGCGAAGAGGATCAGAGGCCGTCGACGTGGGCGTCGGTGGGGCAGCTCCGGGGGGGTGGATGAAGCGTCTCCGATGGGGAGTACGAATGAGCCACTCTAGATTCGTTGCGGTTGACGAGAGTACCGGTGAAGCAGATCCAACGCCGTGGACAAGGCCGGCACTGAATGGGCTGTGGTACAGTGGTGGATGAGTAGTCTACTTGTTTCTAGGGGAGGTGGGAGGGGTAGATGCGGCCGCAAAAGCAGATCCGACAAGGTGGACGCCGCTAGCAGTGAATGGGCTATGGTACGCCAGTGGATGAGCAGTATAGGGTTTCGAGAGGGGAGGGGAGAAAGGTCGATGAAGTACGGACGGCGTGATATAAGATGCTCTGGTGCTGTGGAGTTAGTCGTTTTTTTGGGAGGGGGAGAGGAAATGGGGTGCCGTGTAGTGGGGGGGACCGGAAGTTACCAAAGCAGCCCCAACCTATTATGTAGATGAGGGCGGTATTGTAACTGTTGGTCTCCGTTCACCAATGACAAAAGGGGAATTTCGCATGCTAAAGACTAGGTGGCGGAAATTTTAGAAGGAGGCGGGAGATTTTGCCGCCCGTGGGATCGTTCGTATCCAGTTTCAACTAATTTTGGACTGTGCTAGCGGGAAGGTCATGCGAGACTGTGTACACGGGGCACGCGTCAGCATTTAATAACTGGTGTGAAGTCCACCCCAGAAAAAGACAATAACTCGGGATGATGCGCCGATAACTTGGACGTTCACATGGGCGCGACCAATCGTACGGGTAGAGGCGCGTTCACAAAAAAAGGGATCAAACACTCAGCCTGTGTATTTCTCGGGTAAATAAATAATTTAGTACCATTGGTTATTTACTTTAAACATAATGCATTGACGTGTTAGTGTAGAGGCGCACAAAAAGAAATGGATAGTGTAGTCCGCTACTTAAAAGTGTTACCTCATATGATTACGTAGCCTCCATTTCATAAATTGCGTACCCGTTGAATTCATATATGAATATTAGATATATTACTTCATAATAGAACCTTAAATCACCCAAGACGAATTAATTTGAATGCAAGAGTAACAATGGTTCATGTACATGATAGCTACATTGGTTGTTTGAAGAAACATCACTGTAACTTTGGCATGCACAACTGAAAAGGTTTATTTAAATAGAAAAAATATGATATGTGAGTATCCAATCTTTGTTGCATTGAATCGATATTGTACCTTTGGCCATGATATGAAGTAGATATTGATTTATGTTGAAGCGATGCATGTCCACGATCGCTAGATAGTGATACGTGAATGAATTGTGCAATATCTCTCACACACATACATATCTCATTTCCCTGTGGGCATCGGAATCACACACGTGCACTTTGTGTATTTATCTCCATCTGTCAAGGTTAAAATTTGTCTTTCTACCCCGTCCTACAAGTCTCTCACACAGAAACGCACACGCTCTCTTTGTCGAACACGCCCACCCCTTCAATTCTGCCCACCCACAGCCACTAATGTCTCAAAGGATAATTATGTCTCTCACACATATGCCTAAGGTTAACTCGAGTTCCGGAACCATATGAATACATACAATGGGATTCCAACAGAGCACCTTTTGTTTTGAGATTTCACTCTCTCTATCTCTCTCTCTCTCTCACACACACACACACAGACAGACAGACACACACACACACGCGTGCGCACGCGCGCATGCATACACATTGTTTCTCTCTTCATTTTTTCCGGCACTTGCATGCACACTGTTTGTTTATCTTCGTGATGCTTTAAGTATACCTCGCACACATGCTATCTACCTATCCCTTAATATAGCTAGATATGTGTTACATAAACTCCTTCTCCCTACTAGCAAGATGCCCATGCGTTGCACGGAACATCAAGATGCATTGGTATGAGTAGTTTATCTTGTGGGAGAAAAGGATGAACGAGGGAATGCCTTATTTGCAAATGTGGATAGTGGTGTGGGTATCTTTTTGCAAAATTGCCATAGTTTCCTTCCTATCTATTGGATATAAATCGGATGGCCTATATCGCAGGATGGCAGGAACACCATCATCACCAACTCTGTTTTTTATAAGAGTAGAGATATGTAAGTGTCACTGCCCCCCAACACACACCCACACACCCACACACACACACACACACTTCCCAACACCAAAGGGGTAGGGTGACACCTCGATCTTGATACTAGTCTATCGACTGGCTTCTCTCTCAAACACACACACACACACACTACCCGACACCGAAGGAGTAGGGTGGCACCTCGATCTTGATAGTAATATATCTACTCCTCTTTCAAACACACACACATACACACACACTCACTAGTTGTGCCTTTGTGCCTACCGCGCACACTCTCGATACGTCTTTCTCTCCCTCCCCCTTCCCCCACCCCAACAATGACAGCAGAAGGGTGACAACTTGATCTGATCGTAATCTGTCAATTGGTTTCTCTCTCAAACATTGTGTCTCTGCCTCACCCAGTAGCCCGCTCGATATGTAGACTTCTCGAGCGCGCACAGCTGTAGTGACGATGACGCTGAACCCAGTGTGCCTCATTTTTACCGGCCTCATGTGATAGTTTTCACCCTGTTTTCTGTTAATTAACAAGGCAACCTTTTCTCTATTACTACTAGTGAATCTGAAATCATTCGAGGCAGACATAAAATATATCACTTCAACTCAATTATCGCAGTAACTATTTTAAAAGAAACTAGCTGATGCCCGTGCATTGCACGGAACATCAAGATGCATTTGTATGAGTAGTTTATCTTGTGAGAGAAAAGGATGAACAAGGGAAGGCCTTATTTGAGAATGTGGAGAGGGGCGTGGGTATATTTTTGCAAAATTGCCATAGTTTCCTTCCTATTCGTTAGATATAAACCCGACAGCCTATATTGCAGGATGGCACGCACACCATCATCACCAACTCTGTTTTCTACTCCCTCCGTTCCAAAATATTTGCTTTTTAGAGATTTTAACAAGTGACTACATACAGAGCAAAATGAGTGAATCTACACTCTAAAATATGTCTACATACACATCCGCATGTGGTAGTCCATTTGAAATCTAAAAAAGACAAATATTTAGGAACGGATGGAGTATAAGAGTAGACATGGAGATATATCTCCAGCATGGTTTACAACAAAAATGTGTCGGACTGGTTAGCATCGGATGCTCGCAACGTGATGACATGAGTTCAAATTCTGTCTTTAACTTTAGATTTTTTATAATATATATTACTTATTTAATATATACTTCTTTCTCTACTGTACTGACAGTGGAACCCACAGAGTACTTAGAATACAAGATTAAGGATGCACTTGTTTCTTTTTAACTTTATGTACGAAGCTGTAGCTACCCTGCAAGTCATGTGTACACTGTACACGCAATCAACTTTTTATAGAGGGACAATCATACACGCAATTGACTCAAATGGATTGGATGTCACTCTATTATTTCCAGCATAAGAGCATCTCCAACGGCAGCCAACAAATTTCCTCCCGCTTCCTTTTGCAGAGGATGACATCAAACGCGAGCGGCATACATTTTCACAACTCTAACCAACCAGATAAAATTCGTGCAAACACGGACTGATTTCATATAAGCATGAAGGATTTCGTATAAAAAAGCCGGATCTTCACACAAACATGATTGATTTTATTACATTTATCTGAACTAAGCGGTGCCAATCCGGCTCTCTTGGTATAATTAATACTCCCTCCGTCCGGAAATACTTGTCGTAGAAATGGATGTATCTAGACTTACTTTAGTTATAGATACATAAAATTTATCCATTCTTAGAACAAATATTTCCCGCCAGCTGGAGAGGGGGTACATAATCTAAATGGTTGCCCGCAGATCCCTTTGTCTTCCTCATGTCCGGCAGACACTTGCGGGGTTGACGAAGGTCCTAGGAAGAGACGAAGCAGCAAAGAAACCACCTGAAGGCACAGTCGTCGCCTCGGCAGTGGCCTTCATGGGACCCAAGTGGCGGCGGCCTCCCGTGTTCTACTTCTCCTCGATGATAGCGGCGGACACGAAGAAGCTGGCCACCGACTCGTCGCTCTCCATGCACCCAGCTTTTGTCTCTGTTTGCATGATGTTGCCGCAGGCACGGGAGGCACGACCGCAGGCACGGGAGGCGCGCCCACAGACATGGGAGGCGCGGCCACCACAGACACTGGTGGCGCTGTACAACGCGGCAACACAACGCCCGTACCGGCGTGCTCGCCACCGTGCCGACTGGAGCAACTCGCCACTCCTCATCGAGCTGAACTGGAGCGGTGAGTTGCTGAATCACGCGCCTGCTTGGGGCGGCAACTGGCTCCATCGGGCCAAGCGAGGTTGGTGAAGCACCGAGCGGCCTCGCCCGTATCCGGAGGGCTTGGCGGGCCACCCAGCCGGGTAATATGCCGGAGAACGGCTCCTTGGAAGTCATCGCAAGAGTGTAGAAAATGGTGAAGGAGGAGATGGGGAGCGGCGGAGGGGTGCGATTCTTGTCCGCTGTCTGTCTGGCCTCGTGTAAATAGAGGGTGGACCGTAGGAGCTTGGCCGGCGTCTGGCCTCGTTTAAACTGAGGGCGGACAGGAGGAGCTCGGCCGGTGTTGCGTTTAATTCTGGCACGCTCATGAATGGACGTGTGGCTAGAGTAGGTTTCTCGGTTTGCATGCGGGTTTAACATAGGGGTTTGATGGAGGCGAGGAAGCGTGTTCGGTCGGGACTGCAGCGGGCGGCGTAGTTCCCTATACGGCTTTAGTGCCAACGAGGGAGGGAGTAGCGGTTCCTGAAATGTTGAACGGCCAATGCATCCTCCTTCAATTAATGCATGCGGGAAGTAATGGGAGGAGGACCGGGAAAAGAGGCTGCATGATGTGAATGCAACACAGTTTGCCCTCATATATAGGCGCCCCTCCATTCCAATTCATCTACCACATCGTACGCACCTAAGCATTTGCCTAAGCACCTACCCTAAGCGCAAAAGAGCTCACTCCAAACCCATGGCGGCGATGCGCGCGAGCGGCCAGCGGCTATGCCAAATGGTCCACGACGCCGGACTGCGGCATGGCGTCAAGGATCGTCTCCAGACGGTGTTGGAGACCGGCTGGTGGATGGCCGCCGTTGATGCCAACTACGACTCTCAATTGGACCAGATGATCGATGCCACCACCAACAAGTTCATGTCCTCAAGAAGCTCGCGGACGACATCGCCATACTCCTCCATCCTGCACGCCCGGGCTCCTCATTGCCTGCCACCCTAATCGGCCTCCATGGTCGGAACCTCTTTCAAGCACTGGTGGCCCTACGACTGCCCACCGACGCCATGAAGAATGTCCACCTGGAGGTCGCGCTCGCTGCGAGGCACCTTGCCTTGCAATAATTCGTCGACCTACACATCCACGTGTACGAGCAAATCGTGTACATAGGTATCTACAAGGCCAGTGAGGACGCTACGACGTTGGACTTCCACAACCGGCTGGAAGCCTTGGATGCCTTTGCTGAGAAGCACCTCGACCTCGCCACAAAAGCCGCCGCTCCTTAGCCGCCGGTCGGTGGCCCGGCGCACTAAGTTGAGGAGGAGGAGGTCGTACGTTGATGGATGCATCTTTCTTCTTGCCTTCTGTAACCACCACTGCGATCGCATCATCGTGGCCTTAATTCTTATTGTGCTGTTGCCTTCTCGTTCTAGTCAATACCGACATGTGTGATCCCTTTGCTTAATTATATGCATCACTGTAACTAGTACTCCATCCGTCAATTTATAAGGTGTGCTTACCTTTTCCATCAACTTCGTGCAACGCGTGGGCATCTTGCTAGAAACGGTAAAACATGTCATACCGCGTGTGACCAAACCGACGATGTGCCAACCTAGCTACTATGTACCCTGCTTATCTGGCAGAAATAGCCCCGCCCTAGTGTTTCCAATTGTTATTTCTATCTATCGATCGTGCCAAGGAGCAGAACCAAATGTTACAATTTATACATGCTTCTCTACTCCTACTCCTATAAAAGACTCAGTTGGTGATGGTGGTGTGTCTGCCATCCGCCATTTCTGACCATTAGATCTGCATCTAACGGTTGTGAGGTAAGTTGTGGCATTTTTGCAACAATAGCCCACTTCTCTGCTACAATTCGCAGAAAACCCCTTATTATCTTGAAAGAAACCACATCCCTCCCTCACCTCATCAAAACAGCTTGAGAAATATATTTTGAGTGAAAAGTAATATATTAGGAGTATATCAAAACAAGAGTGATTTCTTTCAAGTTTGTGAACAAGTACTACTGTTCTACTACTTTGGATCCGTCGCAGTGCACGGGCACATTGCTAGTAAAAGGAACAGGCTTGCCGCATTCACGTCGCACCCCCACACGCCCGGGAATCGGGAGTACTCCACGGCCCATCAGGCACGACACATAGCTTAGGGAAGGCGTGTTGCCTAGCATTTTCACTTTCATGTGGGACCGCCGTTGAGCAAACCGACTATTGGCAAACCGCACCCCACCCACCACCGGATTGGAAAACAGAAACGAGGGGAAGATCTAGTTGCACCATGAAAGCCAAGAAATTTGGCGTCAAATGGGGCTCGTTGATAGAGTAGGAGCATTTCGTACAACTACTCCTACTAGTACCAAGTTTGTACTATACAACTAGTACTACCACTATACAACTAGTAGGTACGTACACGTCACAACATCGTAGAAACAAAAAACGGGAAGATCTTATTTTGGGTGATTTATCTTTTTATCAGTCAACATAGTATGAATAATATGATGTGGAGGGCACCCATGAAGCTTATGTGGCTTGGTTGCATGGCTACGAAAGGTTAGAGAAAAATAAATAGATAATGTGTTTAGAGTGCACTCCACTAAATAGATATACTTTGGACCCATTGTAACGGGCCGACACATCTATATCTATACCCCCTATATAGTGTGTGAAAAACTTTGAAAGTTGGTCGTTGGATGAAGCCAATCCGACGGTACAAAGATGGCAAATCCGAGCACTACTGGCCGTTGGATATCATCTACATTCCACGAGATTCTGTCACATGTAGAATCTAGAAGACTCCATGGTTGAACTTAAGGGTCTGTTTGGTTCATGACTAACTTTGCCGCAATTAAGCTTAGGCAAAGTGTGTCTGCCACAAAAAATGTGGCTAACAAAATGGCCACCACAAGTGTGGCAAGATTTGGCAAGAAGTTGAGTCTATGACATGTGGACCATGTAGCTAGAAAAGTGTGGCAAGCCACAAGTGTAGCAATGAACCAAACACATGCCTAAGATATTGTGGCATGCCTAAGCTTAGGCGTGGCAACCTTAGGTTGCAAACCAAACATCTATACCCCTATATAGTGTGTGAATAACTTTAAAAGTTGGTCGTTGGATGAAGCCAATCCGATAGTACAAAGATGGCAAATCCGGGCAATACTGGCTGTTGGATATCATCTACATTCCACCAGATTCTGCCACATGTAGAATCTAGAAGACTCCATGGTTGAACTTAGGGGCTGTTTGGATTGTGACTATCTTTGCCATATATTGCCACATGATTTTTGCCACACTTGCCTTAGTTGAGTTGCTCAAATTGTTAGCCACACTTTGGCTTGCCTGAGGGAATCTTGCCACACTTTCTGTGTCTATGACATGTGGGGCTCACTACTCATAAAAATATCCTTGCCTTAGGTGTGGCTAGAACCAAACATCTACCTAACTTGGTCAAACTTTCTTAAGGTTAGGTGTGGCAAAGTGTGGCAAGGTGTGGCTAGGAAACAAACATCCCCTTAGGGTCTGTTTGGTTCATGACTAACTTTGCCACAACTAAGCTTAGGCAAAGTGTGTCTGCCACAAAAAGTGTGGATACATAATGGCCAAGCATAATGCACAAACCACCAGAATCTCATGCGTGCAATGCACATGTACCTTAATAGTTGGTAGTAGTAAGAAACAAATTCCGGGTTTGGCATGAGCTCGTACTGGGGGAGCACCACAAGGCCTGCCGAAGGAGTTACATTTCCCTCTTGGGGCCCACGGTTCCAAACTTCAGTGGCTTAGTGCGCTGCTACGTATTGAGCTTGTGTTGGTTTTCCTTGAAGTGGAAAGGGTGATGCAGCAATAGTAGCGTAAGTATTTCCTTCAGTTTTTGAGAACCAAGGTATGAATCCAGTAGGAGGCTCCTCACAAGTCCCACGCACCTACACAAACAAACAAGAACTTGCAACCAACGCAATAAAGGGGTTGTCAATTCCTTCACGGCCACTTGCGAAAGGGAGATCTGATAGAGATAATATGATAAGATAAATATATTTTTGGTATTTTATGATATAGATTGGAAAAGTAAAGATGCAAATAAAAGTAGACTGAAAGCATATATGATAAGAGATAGACCCGGGGGCCATAGGTTTCACTAGTGGCTTCTCTCAAGATAGAATTATTATGGTGGGTGAACAAATTATTGTCGAGCAATTGATAGAAAAGCGCATAGTTATGAGATTATCTAGGCATGATCATGTATATAACATCACCTCCGTAACAAGTAGACTGACTCCTGCCTGCATCTACTACTATTACTCCACACATCGACCGCTATCCAGCATGCATCTAGAGTATTAAGTTCATGAAGAACAGAGTAACACATTAAGAAAGATGACATGGTGTAGAGGGATAAACTCATGCAATATGATATAAACCCCATCTTTTTATCCTTGATGGCAACAATACAATACGTGCAAAGATAACTTAATCACACATAAAAGAATTCGGAGGAGATTCAAATATTTCTAATAGATAAACTTGATCATAAACCCACAATTCACTGGATCTCGACAAACACACCGCAAAAAGAGTTACATCGAATAGATCTCCAAGAAGAGGAAGGAGAACTTTGTATTGAGAATCAAAGAGAGAGAAGAAGCCATCTAGCTAATAACTATGGACCCGAAGGTCTATGGTAAACTACTCACAACTCATCGGAGAGGCCTTGGAGATGATGTAGAGGCCCTCCGTGATCGATTCCCCCTCCGGTGGAGCGCCGACAAAGGCTCCAAGATGGGATCTCGCGGATACAGAAGGTTACGGCGGTGGATATAGTTTTTCATGGTCGCTTCTGATGCTTTCGGAGTACATGGGTATATGTAGGAGGAAGAAGTAGGTCGGTGGATGCTCGAGGGGCCCACGAGGGTGGGGGCGCGCCCACCTGTAGGGGGCGCGCCGGGCACCCTCGTGGCCGCCTTGCTTGTTTCTTGACTTCCACTCCAAGTCCTCTGGATCACGTTTGTTCCAAAAAGATCGCTCCCGAAGGTTTCATTCCGTTTGGACTCCGTTTGATATTCCTTTTCTTCGAAACACTGAAATAGGCAAAAAAACAGCAATTCGGGTTGGGCCTCCGGTTAGTAGGTTAGTCCCAAAAATGATATAAAGGTGTAAAGTAAAGCCCATAAACATCCAAAACGGGTAATATAATAGCATGGAACAATCAAAAATTATAGATACGTTGGAGACGTATCAAGCATCCCCAAGCTTAATTCATGCTCGTCCTTGAGTAGGTAAATGATAAAAACAGAATTTTTGATGTGGAATGCTACCTAGCATATTTTTCAATATAATATTCTTTATTGTGGCATGAATGTTCAGATCGAAATGATTCAAAATAAAAGTTCATATTGACATAAGAAATAGTAATACTTCAAGCATACTAATAAAGCAATCATGTCTTCTCAAAATAACATGGCTAAAGAAAGTTATCCCTACAAAATCATATAGTCTGGCTGTTGCTTTATCTTCATCACACAAAGTATTTAATCATGCACAACCCCGATGACAATCCAAGAAATTGTTTCATACTTTAGTAATCTCAAACTTTTTCAATTTTCACGCAATACATGAGCGTGAGCCATGGACATATCACTATATGTGGAATAGAATGGTGGTTGTGGAGAAGACAAAAGGGAGAAGATAGTCTCACATCAACTAGGCGTATCATTGGGCTATGGAGATGCCCATGAATAGATATCAATGTGAGTGAGTAGGGATTGCCATGCAACGGATGCACTAGAGCTATAAATGTATGAAAGCTCAACAAAAGAAACTAAATGGGTGTGCATCCAACTTGCTTGCTCACGAAGACCTAGGGCATTTTGAGGAAGCCCATCATTGGAATATACAAGCCAAGTTCTATAATGAAAAATCCCCACTAGTATATGAAAGTGACAACATAGGAGACTCTCTATCATGAAGATCATGGTGCTACTTTGAAGCACAAGTGTGGTAAAAAGGATAGTAGCATTGTCCCTTCTCTCTTTTTCTCTCAATTTTTTTCTTTTTTTCTCTTTCTTCTTATTTGGCCTTTTTTCATTTGGCCTTTCTCTTTCTTTCTTTTATTCAAAGTCCGAAGTCTCATCCCGACTTGTGTGGGAATCGTAGTCTCCATCATCCTTTCCTCACTAGGACAATGCTCTAATAATGAAGATCATCACACTTTTATTTATTTACAACTCAAAATTACAACTCGATACTTAGAACAAGATATGACTCTATATTGATGCCTCCGGCGGTGTATCGGGATATGCAATGAATCAAGAGTGACATGTATGAAAAATTATGAGGTGGCTTTGCCACAAATACGATGTCAACTACATGATCATGCAAAGAGAAATATGACAATGATGATGCGTGTCATAATAAACGAAACAGTGGAAAGTTGCATGGCAATATATCTCGGAATGGCTATGGAAATGCCATAATAGGTAGGTATGGTGGCTGTTTTGAGCAAGGTATATGGTGGGTGTATGGTACCGGCGAAAGTTGCGCGGCACAAGAGAGGCTAGCAATGGTGGAAGGGTGAGAGTGCGTATAATCCATGGACTCAACATTAGTCATAAAGAACTCATATACTTATTGCAAAATCTACAAGCCATTGAAAACAAAGTACTACGCGCATGCTCCTAGGTGGATATATTGGTAGGAAAAGACCATCGCTCGTCCCCGACCGCCACTCATAAGGAAGACAATCAATAAATAAAATTGTTCTCCAACTTCATCACAAAGCGGTTCACCATACGTGCATGCTACGGGAATCACAAACTTCAACACAAGTATTATTTAAATTCATAGTTAACAAACTAGCATGACTCTAATATCACCACCTCTATATCTCAAAACAATTATCAAGTATCAAATTGATCATAGCATCCAATTCACTTTCTATGATAGTTTTTATTATACCCAACTTGGATGCCCATCATTCTAGGACCAATTTTATAACCATAGCAAATACCATGCTGTTCTAAGAGACTCTCAAAATAATATAAGTGAAGCATGAGAGATCAACAATTTCTACAAAATTAAGCCACCGCCGTGCTCTAAAAGATATAAGTGAAGTACTAGAGCAAAAATTATCTAGCTCAAAAGATATAAGTGAAGCACGTAGAGTATTCTAATAAATTTGAAATCAAGTATTTCTCTCCCAATAGGTGTGTAAAGCAAGGATGATTGTTATAAACTAAAAATCAAAGACTAGTATCATACACGACGCTCCAAGCAAAACACATATCATGTGACGAATAAAAATATAGCTCCAAGTAAAGTTAACGATAGACGGAGACGAAAGAGGGGATGCCTTCCGGGGCATCCCCAAGCTTAGGATTTTGGTTGTCCTTGAATATCTTGGGGTGCCATGGGCATCCCCAAACTTAGACTTTTGCCACCGTTTATTCCATAGTCCATCAAATCTTTACCCAAAACTTGAAAACTTCACAACACAAAACTCAACAGGAAATCTCATAAGCTCCGTTAGTGCAAGAAAGAAAAACTACCACATAAGGTACTATAATGAACTAATTCTTTATTTATATTGGTGTTAAACCTACTGTATTCCAACTTATCTATGGTTCATACCCCCACATACTAGCCATAGATGCATCAAATAAGCAAACAACACACTAAAAGCAGAATCTGTCAAAAACAGAACAGTCTGTAGAAATCTGTAACTTTCGAATACTTCTAGAACTCCAAAAATTCTACCAAAATAGAAAGTCCAAGGCAATTTGTCTATTGAGCTACAGAAAAAATAATCAACGCAAAAGCATGTTTCTGTGATTTATTGAATTGTTTCTCTGAGCGCAAAGTTTCTGTTTTTCAGCAGAATCAAATTAACTCTTACCATAGGTTATCCTATAGGTTCTACTTGGCACAAACACTAATTAAAACAAGAAAACACATCTAAACAGAAATTGGATGAAAATTTATTACTAAACAGAAGCAAAAACAACAAAACTAAAATAAAATTGGGTTGCCTCCTGTCGGTGTCAAAACCGGCGGATCTCGGGTAGGGGGTTCCGATCTATGCGTCTTAGGCTGATGGTAACAAGAAGCAAGGGACACAATGTTTACCCAGGTCCGGGCCCTCTCGATGGAGGTAAAATCCTACTTCCTGCTTGATTAATATTGAAGATATGAGTAGTACAAGAGTAGATCTACCACGAGATCGTAGAGGCTAAACCCTAGGAGCTAGCCTATGATGGTATGATTGTAATTGTGATCGGCCTTCGAAGGACCATCCCCTCTGGTTTATATAGACACCGGAGAGAGCTAGGGTTTACATGGGGTCGGTTACAAGGAAGGAAATATAATATCCAGATTGCCAAGCTTGTCTTCCACACAAAGGAGAGTCCCATCCGGACACGGGCCAGAGTCTTGTGTCTTGTATCTTCACGCTTCAATAGTCCGGACGATGTATATAGTCCAGTTGTTCGGATACCCCCTAATCTAGGACTCCCTCAGTAGCCCCTGAACCAGGCTTCAATGACGATGAGTCTGGCACGCAGTCTTCTCTTCGGCATTGCAAGGCGGGTTCCTTCTCCGAATACTCCAAGGTAATTATCGAACACGTAGACCATGTCCGGATCTGCAAGATGATCTTCACACACCATTGTAGGGAACATAGCATAAATCCATTCTGCGGGCAATCTTTGTACGTCGTGCCCTTGCATCGTGGCCTGGTCCAACACGAACCGGCGTTTCCTGCTCCACCTCGACTTGCGTTGCGAGGCGGTTTTATTGGCACGTCCTGCCAAAGCAGAGATCGTGTTCCTCTTATTACGGGATCTTTCATCAATATGGGCGTGTGTGACCCCACGGCGACCGTTGGCATGACTCCGTGTATTTTAGATAAGTCTCAAGCAGCCACGCTGAGGACTCTTGATATTCATCCCTTTTATAAAGGGGTCGAGGCCTACGCCTCTTTTCCACCTCCCTTGCTCCTTCTCACACCTCGAGTTCTAACACCCAAGACCCAAGCTCCAACACCCCAGATCCTCCAGTATGTCCGGATCCGACGCAAAAGGCCGGTGGGTGGCCTCCTCGATCCAAGAGGAGGACATTACGAAGCTTAGGGAGGTCGGATACCTGACCGCCGATATCCAGCATAGGCTTCCTGCTCCAGGGCAAGTCATCCCTACACCGGAGCCCAACGAGAGCGTTGTGTTTGTCCCACACTTCCTCCGAGGCCTGAGCCTCGCCCTCGACCCCTTTGTGAGGGGTCTCATGTTCTACTATGGGTTGGATTTTCATGATCTGGCTCCAGATGCTATCCTCCATATCTCGTCATTCATTATTGTGTGCGAGGCTTTTCTCCACGTCACCCCACACTTCGGCTTATGGCTCAAGACCTTCAATGTGACGCTGAGGATGATCGAGGGGCGACATGCGGAGTGCAGAGGTGCCATAATAAGTAGGAATGCTGATGCCCCATGGCCAGAGGGTTCTTTCTCGGAAGTATCCGATGTATGGCAACAGAGGTGGTTTTATGTTACAGCTCCCAGAGGCACAAAGTGGGTAGCTGCCCCTGAGTTCCGCTCAGGCCCTCCATCACAGTTAGTGTCTTGGACCAACGTAGGACGGAATTTTGGGCCGCTGGTGATGTACCAGACCTGCAGAATCGCATTCGGGAGCTTATTGAGAGGGACATAAATCTTGTCAGCATAATGCAAGTGATGCTAATCCGACGGAAGTTGCCGTGCAAACGTCGGCCTCTCCGGATGTGGGAGTTTAATCTGGAGGGTCCGCGGACTATTAAGCACTTCTTCGGCCTGAAGCTCGAAGGGACGTGTAAATTATTCTTCGGACCACAAGTAAATTGTCCGTACACCACCGAGGATGCGGGCCTAAGCTGCAATTGCCTAGATGCCCAAGTGAGTAACCTTAAAGCTGGACACTTCATTTATATTTACCATAACTATTATTCTGAAAATCCCTTCGTGGCCAGGAATGGCTCAACAAGGCGGAGATAATCAGGTCTCCGGCACCACTTCCTGAAGGCTCGCTTGGTCCGACCGTTGCCAAGATGCTTGGCCGGGTGCTCAGCAAAATCCCCTAGGGGAAAGGCGAAGGAAAGTGCAGTGAAGCCAAACTTCACACACTGCGCATCCAGACCGGGGGAATTGCTACCTCTCCTATGGAGGATAGTCGGGAAGGGGAGGTTAAAGCCTCCTCTCCGTGCGGGAGGAAGAGGGCCGCTTCCAAAGACTTGGAGGCGGAGATGCCCAAACAAGGGAAGAAGGTATCACCAGGGGGCTCTGCCGCGACGGGCACCCTCACCGCGTTGTGCCACCAACGGGCCAGCCCTCCACCGAGCTGTAAGTTATTCATTAATTCAAAGGTATGGTGTTTCTCCGAGATTCATAACCGGGACTTCGTCTTTTGCAGTCTAGCGAGCAGCTCCTCTCAACAGAGTTCGTCTTCGGGGGATCTTCCTCCGGAGATGATGGAGAGTGAGATCCCACCCACCTCTCCGCCTCATTAAGCGGGCGACACTGAGGTGTCTTCATGGAGGAGTCCGGATCTGCTGAAGCCGGAAGCAAACACGTCAGTCGCCCTGAGTCTGGAGTGTTTGGCTCCCACGGGGGGCGATGTGAAGGCTCCGCCACAGTTCGATGTCCGGCTGGACGTACTGACAGGCCTTCTGGAGCGAGCCGCGCTCTCGGAAGAGCACCGCTCTTTAATGAGCATGGTGCTCATGAAGATTTCATCCGCTACCAGCGGTTTGAATGAGGCATTTACAAGCCTGCTCAAAGGCTTTGAGGTATGTAGTGAAAAATGCACTATGCTTTGGTTGTGAAGCACGCGCTAGGTGTGCTCCCTATGGATAGTAGCCCCTGAGACTCTGGTTGCCCGCCATAGGCGGCAAACGGGGGATCACATAGTAATGGCTGCGTCGTACATGTGCGCAGGTATCTAAGGATCCGGCAGCCGACCAGTCTGTTGAAGTTGCCGAACTAAGGAGGCAGATCGGATCTATTGATCCCGATATCACGCTGGTGAACAAACGGCTGGAAGAATCACATGGTATGTGATCTGCTTCCCTTATCATGTTGTATAGGAAAATGCGAGAGTGGCATAATGTCAATGACATGTGTTTGTACTGCAGATGGCGTTGCTGCCGTGGAGGCCCTGAGGGCGGAACTTGTTCAGGCCAAGGAACAAGCTCGGGCTAGTAATGCGGCTGCCCTAAAGGCGGCCAAAGAATTGAGAGCCGAACATGCTGCTCATCGCCGAAGCGAGGAAAAGATAGCCGAAATGGCTGGGGATTTGAAAAATGCCGTCGACCGTATGTACTCCTTGAAAAGGAGAATAAGGCTAGTTCAGCCGAGCTAGACAAGGAACTTAATGCCGCCAAAGAGATGCGGACCGAGATCCGGGGTATGCGGGAGGAGCTCCAACAAGCCGACAAAATCGTGGCTGGGGGCTCCTACTTACTGCGGACGAGGTTTTTGGATCTGAAGTATGCTCCCCTGGCTGGGCGCTGGAGTCCTGCAGACGCATATGCGGACTTGGTGAATAGTACAACTGACGCTGTTAAGTTCTTCGAGGGTCAAGGTGATAAAGAAGTGGAGAAGCTTTTCTGGTCGCAGTTCAATGCTCCCACTCGCCCGCTGCCGCTAAATGAGAAGGTGGCTGCTGTGGCAGAGCTCCACAGGCTGTCCGGGCTTGCAATGTGGTCTATAATAGACCATCTTTGGCCGAAGGGGCCTGAGCCGGAAAACTACTTTGGTTTGGTGCAGCAATTCCTTGGGGTCGTGTCTTGGATTGACGCCATGAGGAGGTCGACGTGCATAGAGGGTGCGCGGAAGGCTCTTGCCCGCGTTAAAGCCTATTGGACGGATATGGAGGCCACCATTATAGCGACCCAGAACCTGGCGGGAGGCCAATATCCGGCCGAGCACTACTTGGCGCAGGTCACAGAAGGTGCCCGCCTAATAGAGGCGCAGTGCTTGAAGAATGTCTTGTTCAATTGATAAGTCGAATCATTGTAAATAACAATGTTTATTTTGATTATGAGGCTATATTTATACTTTTTGCCCGGAAGTATGATTGTGTCCCCTTTGCGGCCGTTTTTATATAGATATGAGTAATCCGAAAGTTAGCAGTCGTTGGCTTCAGCCCCCACGCATACAATGCGGGGTGTTCGCGAGAAATATGCTTAATCACACTTGATCCAACATCTTGGTCCATTAAGGAGGTGATCGCACGTCGAACTAGGCAACCGGACTATATAGCTGTAACACTTTTGCTTAGCCATGGGGGTCTAACGGTGGGGCTACTATGTAGCCCCTGGTACATTCGCGTGCATCCGAATACGGGCGCGTATGTACATGGACGGGAAACAACCCCTCGTTAATACGGAGGAATCCTTAAAGATTCCGGTGAGTCTTCGAGTGGTTGAACAGTTTCTCGCTGTATCATGACAGTCAGTTTTCGGCTTTCTCTACTGAGGTGCTCATCCGGAATAACCAGGGCACAATCGGAGTAGTTCTCCTTTGTCCGCCTTAGCCGATAATAACGAAACGTAAGGCAGCAAACCCAGGAGCCGGGCAAACCCAACATTTGACCAAAGACATGATTCGAAGCTGATGCATATAAGGCCAAACTCGTGACACCGAACACTGCCGAAGGTATTCGGTCTTTGTAAAAGAAAACAGGCTGACGAAAGCCTGTTATAAACCCTAAAGTTCCAGGTACTTGTGATGAATCTGTCATGGCGAAATGCCAATAACGGCAGTATCCTCTGTGCGTATGGAACCCATGGGATGGTTAAACAACAAGAGGCGGTAGAAAAGGTTTACACAGGGGCTTAATCCAAAAAGAAACATGTTGAACTGGGCCCTGCGGCACGTCTGCGCCTTCGTCTCTGTTTGTCGTATCCTGAAAGGGTATCGCGTGAACATTGTCTGTGGAAAAAGAAAACCCGTAGGAGAGAACAACATAAGTATGCGATTGATAATAAAAGTGTAAGATATTGGCCTGCCAGTAAGGTTGAGCCAGATGTGGGGCTACATTAAATATTTATAGCCCCTGGTATCCGTTATGGGATTACATATACGGTGACCTGGTCCAGTTTTATTCAGGCTACCGGACTCGTCTAACCGTGTCTGTGGTCGTAATGACCAGTCATGTTTTTGATATTGGAGGCTGCTTATAGTCCGGCCGCCAGGGCCGTCGCATGTTCCTCTGCGCGTGAAGAGCACTCTGTGATTCCACTAACGGTGATGACGCCACGTGGACCGGGCATCTTGAGTGTAAGGTAGCCATAGTGCGGCAATGCGTTGAAGCGGGCGAAGGCCGCTCTTCCAAGCATTGTGTGATAGTTACTTTGGAAGGGTGCGATGGTGAAGAGTAGTTCTTCGCCTCTGGAGTTACCTGGGGAGCCGAATGTTACTTCCAGCACGACAGAGCCCCTGCCGTGGGCTTCAACGCCTGGTATCACCCCTTCAAAGGTGGTGTTGCTTTGGCTAATTCTAGATGGGTTTATACCCATTCTGCAGACAGTGTCCTCGTATATTAAATTGAGACTACTGCCACCGTCCATAAGGACGCGGGTGAGATGGTATCCATCGATTATTGGGTCTAGCACCAAGGCCTCTGATCCTCCGCGCCGAATATTAGTCCGGCCGTCCATGTGACCAAAAGTGATCGGATGAGACATCCAGAAGTTAGATGTGGGTACGATGGGCTCTACATCGTGCGCGTCTCTGAGCGTGCATTCGTGCCTTCTCGTGAATGTGTGAGTCGCGTGGATCATGTCTACTGTTTTAACCTCTGGCGGGAATTTTTTCTGTCCCCCCAGTGTTCGGCTGGCGAGGTTCGTCCTCGTCTTCACTTGGTGTTTCCCTCCCCTTGTGTGCGGCATTTAATTTGCCGGCCTTCTTGAAGACCCAACATTCTCTATGATGTGGTTCGTAGGTTTCTCCGGGGTGCCATGAATTTGGCATAGTCTGTCCAGGACTCTGTTCAGACCGGACGGTCCCTCTTTACTACCTTTAAATGGCTTCTTTTGCTAATCAGGTCGAGAGCCCCTGAATCCGGCATTGACCGTTGTGTTATCCAGGCTCTCTTCCTTGTTTTGGCATTTGTATTTATTACGCCGTGGCTTCCCATTGCCACCCCTTAGTTCGGATGTGTTGGGGTCGCTGGTGCCTTTACAGGCTAACCAGCTATCTTCACCCGCGCAAAAGCGGGTCATAAGGCCTGTTAAGGCTGCCATTGTCCTTGGCTTTTCTTGGCCGAGGTGCCGGACGAGCCACTTGTCGCAGATGCTGTGTTTGAATGCTGCTAAGGCTTCAACGTTCGGACAATCGACTATTTGATTCTTCTTAGTGAGGAATCTGTTCCAAAGCTTGCGGGCGGATTCTCCGGATTGTTGGATTATGTGACTTAGATCGTCTGCATCCGGAGGCCGGACATAAGTCCCTTGAAAGTTGGCCCTAAAAGCGTCCTCGAGTTCCTCCCAACTCCCGATTGAATTTTCGGGGAGGCTTTTCAACCAGTGTCGAGCTGGTCCCTTCAACTTGAGGTGAAGGTATTTGATGGCGTGGAGGTCATCCCCATGAACCATGTGAATATGCAGGATAAAATCCTCGATCCAGACCCCTGGGTCTGTCGTTCCGTCGTATGCCTCTATGTTCACAGGTTTAAAGCCTTGTGGGAATTCATGGTCTAGTACTTCTTCGGTGAAGCACAGGGGGTGAGCAGCCCCTCTGTATCTGGACGTGTTGTGGCATGTAGTCGGCTATTGTTGTGTCCAGTGCTTATTCCGAACTGGTATTTGGCTTGTATGAGTGTTACGGTGACCATAGTCCCTTGCCGGGGTGTGTCCTTTAGATCCGTAGATGGACCTGGCTGCACCGGCTTTCTTATCCAGATGCTCACGTAGATCGTGCGTGGTGTCAGTAGCCGCTCTGTTGTGGTTGTGAAGCGGTACGTCTTGTCTCCTGCTCGTATTATTCTTTGGTGGAACGGCCTCGTCGTCGAATTCTGGCAGTAGCTTGTGTTTTGGATAGCTTTTTGTATGGCAATCGTTGACATATCTTTCTTCAGTGTCTAGCACTTAATTCCATCTGCGACTAAGCTTTTCCTGTGCGGCTTTAAGCCATTGTTTCTGCTTCTTTAGACTTTTTGCTATGGCCATAAGCTTTCGGTGGAGGTTGTCTTGTTCCACTCGTTCATCCGGAATGGTGAATGCATCGTCGTCCGGACTGTGTTCCTATTCTGGGGCGGCTTCATGAGCTCGTCCCTTCGGATCAGTGTGATTGGGTATTTGCTCCGAACTTGGTTTGGCGTGGCCTGGCTCATCCTGCTCCATCGCTAGGTCCATGTGGTTGTTATTGCCTTCGGGGTTTACTGGTATATCGATCCTTCTTGTGCTCTTGTCGCTTTTTTCTGTTGCTGGACTTTGACCAGCGTCTGCACTGTCGTTTTGGCTTTTGCCTGGGTGTCTTATCATCCGGATTATCACTGTCGTCCTTCTTGGGCGTATCCACCATGTATATATCGTGTGACGAGGTAGTAGTCCCGCGCCCCAGAGATTCTGAAGCTTCTCCTGCATCATCGTCCATGTCGTCGATGTCTTCGGAGTCGAAGTCAAGAACGTCGGTTAAATCATCGATCATGGCAATGAAGTGGGTGGTGGGTGGGCAACGAATTCCTTTTCCGCCTGCTTCCCACTCAGGCCGGACATAGTTCGGCCCAGAGTCTCCTGACAAAGAGAGAGACTTTAATGAGTTCAGCATGTCGCCAGAGGGCGAGTGCTGGAAGATATCCGCTATGGTAAACTCCCTTAACGGAGCCCAACCTGGCTCGGCTAGCTCGAGGGTGTGCGGACTGGGACCAACAACCGGATACGAGTCCGGGGGCCCAGGCTTACATGCCTCCACAGAGGTGGGACCTGTGTTTGGCTCCACCGCCGATGAGTATGCGGCCTGCAGGGCGGGGTCCACCCCTCCGTCCTTAGGCAACGCAACCTTCTCCAGATTTAGGTCCGGGGCTACTGCAGGGGTGATATCCCGAGCATTGTCCGACAGCAGGTCTAGGCCGTGCTCGTCATGATTGTCTGGCGTTCCTGGCACATGCCCAAATCCATCGAAGACCAAGTCCCCGCGAATATCCCTCGTGTAGTTCAAGTTTCCGAACCTGACCTGGTGGCCAGGGGCGCGGCTGTCGATCTGCTCCAGATGACCAAGCGAATTGGCCCGTAGTGCGAAGCCGCCGGACATAAAGATCTGTCCGGGGAGAAAAGTCTCCCCCTGGACCATGTTGTTGGCGATTGAAGACGCCAACAAGCCTCAAAGCAACGACACAGAGGAACTCTCAATGAAAGCACCAATGTCGGTGTCAAAACCGGTGGATCTCGGGTAGGGGGTCCCGATCTATGTATCTTAGGCTGATGGTAACAGGAAGCAAGGGACACAATGTTTACCCAGGTTCGTGCCCTCTCGATGGAGGTAAAACCCTACTTCCTGCTTGATTAATATTGAAGATATGAGTAGTACAAGAGTAGATCTACCACGAGATCATAGAGGCTAAACCCTAGGAGCAAGCCTATGATGGTATGATTGTAATTGTGATCGGCCTTCTAAGGACCATCCCCTCCGGTTTATATAGACACCGGAGAGAGCTAGGGTTTACATGGAGTCGGTTACAAGGAAGGAAATATAATATCCGGATCGCCAAGCTTGTCTTCCACGCAAAGGAGAGTCCCATCCGGACATGGGCCGGAGTCTTGTGTCTTGTATATTCACGCTTCAATAGTCCGGACGATGTATATAGTCCGGCTGTCCGGATTCCCCCTAATCCAGGACTCCCTCACCTCCCAACTAGCGCTATTGTTTAACGCCCCAAGCTAGGCATAAAAGCAAGGATAGAGCTAAATAGTGTCATAATAATAAGATAGATCACGAAAACTCATCTCATATTCTCTACGTTCAGCAGCAAGTTTTCTTTGAGGCAAGCAAAAGTAATCAAAAGGGCTGAATTTAATGGGACAAAAGTCCCCAAGATTGATCTTAGGAGGTATGGGTTCCTCCTTTGGCCCTTCATATTGCACAACTAATTCATCATTATAAGCATTCTTTTGGCCGAACTTTGTGAGCCTATACTCAAGAGAGTATCCTAGCTCATTGTTTCGAAGAGCAAAATCATTATTAAGTTCAGAAATTCTATCAACTAGGACATTGGTAGGAACCTTTTTTCTAAGGTTTTCGTTGAAAGCAACATAGTCCAAAGATTGAAAACGCCTAATTTCCTCTTGATCAAAGAGGATCACTTCTATGGGAGGACGGCCGGCGTCCACCCTATAGTGCGCAAAGATTTCTTTGGCCTCTTTTATTATAAATCTAAACTCATGTGCCAAAAAGATGGAAGCGGCAAGCTTAACAGAAGAATGCTTAATATTAGAAAATTCCAGGAAAATTCTTTGTATGCAAGGATGCATATGCATAAATTGTCTTTCAAGCTCAACTACAAGCATGGCGATAACATCCGTAAGACTACTAGTTCTATGAAGAATAGAAACACCCATAGAAGGTAAAGCACCGACATAAGTAAAGAAGTCTTGAATAACTCCTTTTCCAATAATATTACCACTACCGATTTGAAACTTTTTAGTATGCAAGATAGGGGATTCTTCAGCAGGAGCATCAGAATTTTCCATGTTATCATTATTGTCCATATCGACGATAATCTCCCCAATTTCAGACATAACGGTAAACAAAAGCGAGAAGGAAGAAGAGGGCAAGCGGAAGAGAGAGGAGAACAGGAAAGAGAGGGCGAATAAAACGACAAGGGTGAAGTGGGGGAGAGGAAAACGATAGGCAAATGGCAAATAATGTAAGTGCGAGGGAGATGAGTTTGTGATGGGTACTTGGTATGTCTTGACTTGAGCGAAGACCTCCCCGGCAATGACGCCAGAAATCCTTCTTGCTACGTCTTGATCTTGCTTTGGTTTTCCTTGAAGAGGAAAGGGTGATGCAGCAATAGTAGCGTAAGTATTTCCCTCAGTTTTTGAGAACCAAGGTATCAATCCAGTAGGAGGCTCCTCACAAGTCCCACGCACCTACACAAACAAACAAAAACTCGCAACCAACACGATAAAGGGGTTGTCAATACCTTCATGGCCACTTGCGAAGTGAGATCTGATAGAGATAATATGATAAGATAAATATATTTTTGGTATTTTATGATATAGATTGGAAAAGTAAATATGGAAATAAAAGTAGATTGAAAGCTTATATGATAAGAGATGGACCCGGGGGCCATAGATTTCACTAGTGGCTTCTCTCAAGATAGAATTATTATGGTGGGTGAAAAAATTATTGTCGAGCAATTGATAGAAAAGCGCATAGTTATGAGATTATCTAGGCATGTTCATGTATATAGGCATCACGTCCGTAACAAGTAGACCGACTCCTGCCTGCATCTACTACTACTACTCCACACATCGACCGCTATCCAGCATGCATCTAGAGTATGAAGTTCATGAAGAACAGAGTAACACATTAAGAAAGATGACATGATGTAGAGGGATAAACTCATGCAATGTGATATAAACCCCATCTTTTTATCCTTGATGGCAGCAACACAATACGTGCCTTGCTGCCCCTGCTGTCACTGGGGAAGAACACCGCAAGATTGAACCCAAAGCTAAGCACTTCTCCCATTGCAAGAAAGATCAATCTAGTAGGCCAAACCAAACTGATAATTCGAAGTGACTTGCAAAGATAACTTAATCACACCTAAAAGAATTCAGAGGAGATTCAAATATTTCTCATAGATAAACTTAATCATAAACCCACAATTCATCGGATCTCAACAAACACACCACAAAAAGAGTTACATTGAATAGATCTCCAAGAAGAGGAAGGAGAACTTTGTATTGAGAATCAAAGAGAGAGAAGAAGCCATCTAGCTAATAACTATGGACCCGAAGGTCTTTGGTAAACTACTCACAACTCATCGGAGAGGCCTTGGAGATGATGTAGAGGCCCTCCATGATCGATTCCCCCTCCGGTGGAGCACCGACGAAGGCTCCAAGATGGGATCTCGCAGATACAGAAGGTTACGTCGGTGGAGATAGTTTTTCATGGTCGCTTCTGATGTTTTCAGGGCACATGGGTATATGTAGGAGGAAGAAGTAGGTTTGTGGACGCTCGAGGGGCCCATGAGGGTGGGGTGCGCCCACCTGTAGGGGGCTCGCCGGGCACCCTCGTGGCCGCCTCACTTGTTTCTTGACTTCCACTCCAAGTCCTCTAAATCACGTTTGTTCCAAAAAGATCGCTCCCGAAGGTTTCATTCCGTTTGGACTCCGTTTGATATTCCTTTTCTTCAAAACACTGAAATAGGCCAAAAAAATAGCAATTCGGGCTGGGCCTCTGGTTAGTAGGTTAATCCCAAAAATGATATAAAAGTGTAAAGTAAAGCCCATAAACATCCAAAACGGGTAATATAATAGCATGGAACAATAAAAAATTATAGATACGTTGGAGACGTATCATGCACCGGCCTATGAGTCAATGACATGCGGACCTTAAATGCGGCTGTCCCACATGTCATTCTCATGGTGGTGGCATGGTTCGCGACTCACTCATTCGAGATAAACCGGCTGGTGGTGGCGTGGTTGTGGCAAGGGTGCCACAGTTGGGCGTTGGAGCGGCGTCGTGGGAATCGCACATGGGTGTGGCAGTGGTAGAAACAAGAAACGTGATGGTCGCCGTGGTTCAACTTCCATGGACAAGATGTCATGTCTGCTGACACTTGTATATCAAAACTAGAGTGTTTATATTCCAAGCACGTGAACAAGTATTATTCTACTACTTTGGATCCATTGCAATGCACGGGCCAGCACATTGGTAGTAGTAGTCTCTATCTCTATCTCTAGAGGCCTTCCCCGTTCATTCTTTTCTCTCACAAGATAAAATACTCATACAAATGCATCTTGATGTTCTGTGGAATGCACGAGGATGTTTCCTTGGGGGTCTCTCCAGTGCAGCGTGGCCATAGTTGCAAGTTGACACCCCTTGAGATGCCGACGTTGAGGGGCACTCGGATTTCCTCTTATGAGCAGGTAAGATGAGTTTTGTCACGTAGTAAATGCATTCTAAAGACTACTTCCGTGTCCATTTCCTAATTCTCCCCCTGCCCACTGTTTCATAGGTTAGGCTCGGTGCGAGTGGAGTTTGGCTTGCATATGTACGGGAGGGTACCAACATCAATCTGCACAACATTTACAATGGTGACACCATTCCCGTAGAACCTTTGTCCAACACTGGGATCAGCCATGCAACAGGCCACTGCATGAATTGCTACGATGGAACCACGGTGAGATTGAACAAGATAGCACGATCCTTGCACATGGTGGCAAAGGTGGACCATGCTATCTGCGGCCTATTTGTTGCCATACGAGTACGAAGACGTTGTGCTCCTTTCTAACCGCATCTTCGTGGTCACAAACCAGGGGATTTGTTTCGTATGGGACACATTCTACGATATACTCCCTCTCTCCCAGTTTATTTGTTTTGAATCTTTTTGTTTTATAAGTTTCAAATTCAAATTTAGAGCTCCCCATCACATGTTGAGATTACAATGCACATTAAATCATTGCGTGCATGTATAGTAAAGAAACAAATCTCGAGTTTGGCATGAGTTTATGCAGCGGTAGCACCACAAGGCCTGGCACAGGAGTTACATTTCCCTCTCAGGGCCCTCGGGACTGAGCCTCAACGCCTTACTACACCTGCCTTTGAGTCAATAACATGTGGACCCGATAGGTGGCTGGTCCACATGTAATGCTCCCAAAGGCAGAGGGGCAGTGTGGCCGAGAGGGGTGAGCCGCAGGTCAGGGGACGTGTGGTGTCATGGGTTCGAGTGGCATCGTGGGAATCGCATGTGTCTGTGGTAGAAACTTGATGCTCGCCGCATTTAAGGTGGCCCACATGTCATGCACACAAAGGCAGAGGAGCGGTGCGGCTGAGAGGGGTGAGGCGCACGTCGGGGGACGTGGTGCCGTGGGTTGGAGCAGCGTCGTGGGAATTGCGAGTGTTAGTGGATGAAACGTGATGGTCGCCGTAGTTGAACTTCCATGGATAGGTTGTCATGTCTACGGACACATGCATTGCATACCGATCACTGGAAGGAGTAGTAGAGAAATCTAGGTGGATAAATAGTCCCTTATAGTCAAGCGGACCCACACTACTACTTGTTCCAAATACATGCACACCATCAAAATAGTCCATCTATATCATTATACACTGAGAGGGAATAATTTTTGTACAAGAGAGGAAATAGTTCATCCATCCATAATGCCCTGCTGCTGGTGCAGCCTTTTCTTTTTCTTCTTCTTCTTCTTCTTCTTCTTCTTCTTCTTCTTCTTCTTCTTCTTCTTCTTCTTCTTCTTCTTCTTCTTCTTCTTCTTCTTCTTCTTCTTCTTCTTCTTCTTCTTCTTCTTCTTCTTCTCATTTTCTATGGGAGACGGCTTCGCAAAAAGTTCTTTGGACCTTGCAGCTATCTTGAAACTCACACGGGCATCGAGGGCAGCATATTTTATCTGCTCGTACATCAAGGGATAATTCTCCCATCCAGACAACCTTAACGCCAGCGTCTTGTCACCCTTTTGAAGATTTGTACCGAGCACAAAATTTGCTACGTCGAATAGGGGTGGTGTTTGTTTATCACAATCTTCTACAGGAATTTTTATTCTGGTTTGTAGGTCAGTGATGCTTTTCAAATCAAGGTTGTACGGCTCCAGCTTCTGTTTGTCCCCTTTGATGGCTGCCCCACAGAAGTATATGTCCTCCCAAGACAAGAAATCGTGAAGCTCACCTGGTATGGAGGGAGCGTGTATGATTTGGTACACCAAAACATCATCTTTGAGGCACAGCTGAAGGACGGCGGTGTGTTGGATCTTCCCAGTGGCACGCTCCGTGTACTCTGCGTCGTGACCGATGACCCTCATCTCTACCTTTTCGAGGGAGTTGGATACATTGGTGATCCACTTACGAACAACCCTTGGGTGGATGGTGATGGTGGCAACTATGCTCAATGAGCCTTCGACGAGGACATGTTGGCGCTAAAAACCTACATCTCGATCTCTTTCTCCATTTGGAACCGCTGGAACAGAGGGCTATGGTTTGGAGAATTATAATTAGATGGCTAGTCTAACTGAAGTAGATGATTATTTAAAGGGGCTTCAGAATTACTCTAGGAGTATGTGAAGAGGTTAAAACAATGTGAACACAGTGGTGTTTCGATGCAAATGAAGACGAAAGGGAGGTGAAGAAGCTGAGGAAAATCGGTTCCCGATGGAGAAGTGAATGGGAGAAGTGGCATGCAGGTAGTTGATTAGACGGCTAGGTAGACTAAACGAAAAGGCTATGCGGGGAGACTGAGGAGTCTTACCTGTTTGTGTACGTGCCCATCCTTCCTGATAGGTGGGACCTATGCAAACAGCTAAAAAATGTGTCATAACTGGTTCAGATGGATATTGGCGCGTGCGTGGGAGACACAACATTCTCTGGTTAAGGAATACACAGTTATCCTCATCAAAAAAGAAAAGGCCCATCTTTGAGCTTCTGCATGCATGAGAATTTGGTTCTGCTTGCGTTATGGATGATACCTGGAGGGTGAAGTGAACAGTCATGCTAGCACGGGAGACCTATTTCCGCTATACAGTACTGGAGTACTCGTGTTCCTACTAGTAGTAGTAGTAGTAGTACAACTGTGGTACACTTGATGGTCAAAATACTATTCATCCGGTCCTCACAGTGAAGTGACAACACCCTGCGCCTGACACTAGTCCAGGCGGCGTGTTCGGGTTACCAAAGTCAGCCTCACCCTATGCATTGTGCAGTCTGTCACCGCCGATGTACAACACATTAGGATGCCTCGCCTCGTCTCCCTCTCCCCTCCCATAGCACCACTCCATCTCCATCTCCATCTCCATCTCACTGTGCCCCCGTGTACCGTCGCCTTGCTCGCCTCCCCCAGTACCACTATTCCCTCACTAGCCGCTCCAGCACCAACAACCTTCTCCCCCAAAAATCAAGCCCCCCAAACAAACCACCTTCCAAACTCCACCATGGCAGAACACGAACCATGCAACATCCATATGATCCGTGATTGGCGCAATCTCCCCAGTGACATCCTCGACCAATGTAGTTCGTGTATGGATATGTTGAGCGCCCTGTGGCTGGCTGCATGCTCGAGGGACATGCACACGGCCATCATCGAAGTGAGGCCTAAGCTTTTCAAGACACCCTGCTTGCTGCTATCTGGTCTTGCAAGATTGGCTCACTGATACGTCCATTTTGCATCATACTTTTATATCAATATTTATTGCATTATGGACTGTTATTACACGTTATGTCACAATACTTATGGCTATTCTCTCTTATTTTACAAGGTTTACATGAAGAGGGAGCATGCGGGCAGCTGGGATTCTGGGCTGGAAAAGGAGCAAATATTACAGACCTATTCTGCACAGTTCCAAAAGTCCTGAAACTCCACAAAAGTCATTTTTGGAATTAATAAAAAATACTGGCAAAGGAATCAGTGTCAAGGGGCCCACACCCTGGTCACGAGGGTAGGGGGTGCGCCCACCCCCCTAGGGCGCGGCCCCTTGCCTCGTGGGCCCCCTGACAGGCCTCCGGTGCTCATCTTCTGCTATATGAGGACTTTTACCCTGGAAAAATCATAAGCAAGATTATGGAACAAAACTCCGCCGCCACGAGGCGGAACCTTGGCGGAACCAATAGGGCTCCGGCGAAGCTGTTCTGCCGGGAAACTTCCCTCCGGGAGGGGGAAATCATCACCATCATCATCACCAACGATCCTCTCATTGGGAGGGGGTTAATCTCCATCAACATCTTCACCAGCAACATCTCCTCTCAAACCCTAGTTCATCTCTTGTATCCAATCTTTGTACCAAAACCTCAGATTGGTACGTGTGGGTTGCTAGTAGTGTTGATTACTCCTTGTAGTTGATGCTAGTTGGTTTATTTGGTGAAAGATCATATGTTCAGATCCTTAATGCATATCAATACCCCTCTGATTATGAACATGAATATGATTTGTGAGTAGTACGATTGTTCCTGAGGACATGGGAGAAGTCTTGCTATAAGTAGCCATGTGAATTTGGTATTCGTTCAATATTTTGATAAGATGTATGTTGTCTATCCTCTAGTGGTGTCATGTGAACGTCGACTACATGACACTTCACCATTGTTTGGGCCTAGAGGAAGGCATTGGGAAGTAATAAGTAGATGATGGGTTGCTAGAGTGGCAAAATCTTAAACCCTAGTTTATGTGTTGCTTCGTAAGGGGCTGATTTGAATCCACATGTTTCATGCTATGGTTAGGTTTACCTTAATACTTCTTTTGTAGTTGCGGATGCTTGCAATAGGGGTTAATCGTAAGTGGGATGCTTGTCCAAGAAAGGGAAGTACCCAATCACTGGTCCACCCACATATCAAATTATCAAAGTAACGAACGCGAATCATATGAACGTGATGAAAACTAGCTTGACGATAATTCCCATGTGTCCTCGGGTGCGCTTTTCTCATATAAGAACTTGTCCCAGCTTGTCCTTTGCTACAAAAAGGATTGGGCCACCTTGCTGCACCTTATTTACTTTCATTGCTTGTTACCCGTTACAAATTATCTTATTAAAAAACTATCTGTTACCTACAATTTTAGTGCTTGCAGAGAATACCTTACTGAAAACCGCTTGTCATTTCCTTCTGCTCCTTGTTGGGTTCGACACTCTTACTTATCAAAAGGACTACAATAGATCCCCTACACTTGTGGGTCATCAAGACTCTTTTCTGGCGCCGTTATCAGGGAGTCAAGCGCCTTTGGTAAGTGGAACTTGGTAAGGAAAAATTTATATAGTGTGCTGAAATTTACTGTCACTTGTTACTGTGGAAACTAATCCTTTGAGGGGCTTGTTCGGGGTATCTTCACCCCGACCAGTAGAGCAAAGAGTTGCTCCTCAACCTACTGAACCTACTGAAAATGTTTACTTTGAAATTCCTTCGGGTATGGTAGAGAAACTGCTAGCTAATCCTTTTACAGGAGATGGAACATTACATCCCGACTTGCACCTAATCTATGTAGATGAAGTTTGTGGATTATTTAAGCTTGCAGGTATGCCTGAGGACGTTATCAAGAAGAAGGTTTTCCCTTTATCTTTGAAAGGAGGCGCATTGACATGGTATAGGCTATGTGATGATATGAGATCCTGGAACTATAAACGATTGAAATTGGAATTTCACCAGAAGTTCTATCCTATGCATCTTGTTCATCGTGATCGTAATTACATATATAATTTTTGGCCTCGCGAAGGAGAAAGCATCGCTCAAGCTTGGGGGAGGCTTAAGTCAATGTCATATCATGCCCCAGTCATGAGCTCTCAAGATAAGTGATTATTCAAAAAAATTACGCTCAGCTTTCTCTCAACAATCGCACCATGCTTGATACTTCTTGTGTTGGGTCTTTTATGATCAAGACTATTGAATTCAAGTGGGGTTTATTGGAAAGAATTAAACACAACATTGAAGATTGGGATTCTGACGATGGTAAGGACTCAGGTATGACACCTAAGTTTGATTATGTTAAATCTTTTATGGATACCGATGTTTTTCATGGATTTAGCACTAAATATGGACTTGACTCTGAGATAGTAGCTTCTTTCTGTGAATCATTTGCTACTCATGTTGATCTCCCTAAGGAGAAGTGGTTTAAATATAATCCTCCCACTGAAGTAAAAGTAGTTGCACCTATTAAAGTTGAAGAAAATACCGTCACTTATAATGATCCTATTGTCCATACTACTTATATTGAGAAACCTCCCTTTCCTGTTAGGATAAAGGACCATGCTAAAACTTCAACTGTGGTTCATAAGAGTAATACTAAAACACCTACACCACCTGAGCAAATTCAAGTTGAACCTAATATTGTCGTGGTTAAAGATCTCTTGGCTGATAATATTGATGGGCATGTTATTTATTTCTGTAATGAAGCTGCTAGAATTGCTAAACCCGATGCTAAGAAACATAGACCCGTAGTAGGCATGCCTATTATTTCTGTTAAAATAAGAGATCATTGTTATCATGACTTATGTGATATGGGTGCTAGTGCTAGTGCCATACCTATTTCCTTATAACAAGAAATTATGCATGACATTGCACCTGCTGAGATAGAAGATATTGATGTTACAATTAAGCTTGCTAATAGAGATACTATTTCACCAATTGGGATTGTTAGAGATGTTGAAGTCTTGTGTGGGAAAGTTAAATATCCTGTTGATTTTCTTGTTCTTGGTTCCCCACAAGATAACGATTGTCCCATTATATTTGGTAGACCCTTCTTGAATACTGTTAATGCTAGAATTGATTGCAAAAAAGATGTTGTCACGATTGGCTTGGATGATATGACTCATGAGTTTAATTTTGCTAAATTTCGTAGACAACCCCATGATAAAGAACTGCCTAGTAAGGATGAAATTATTGGTCTTGCTTCTATTGATGTGCCTCCAACTGACCCTTTAGAACAATATTTGCTAGACCATGAAAATGATATGTTCATGAATGAAAGAAGCGAAATAGATGAAGTATTGTTTAAACAGGGTCCTATTTTGAAATACAACTTACCTGTTGAAATCCTAGGGGATATCCCATCACCCAAGGGTGATCCCGTGTTTGAACTTAAACCATTACCTGATACCATTAAATATGCTTATCTTGATGAAAAGAAGATATATCCTGTTATTATTAGTGCTAACCTTTCAGAGCAGGAAGAGGAAAGATCATTGAAAACTCTAAAGAAGCATCGTGCAGCTATTGGATATACTCTTGATGATCTTAAGGGCATTAGTCCCACTCTATACCAACACAAAATTAAGTTGGAAGAAGACGCCAAACCAGTTATTGATCATCAACGATGGTCAAACCCTAAGATGAAGGAAGTGGTAAGAAAGGAAATACTAAAACTCCTAGAGGCAGGTATAATTTATCCCGTTGCTGATAGTAAGTGGGTAAGTCATGTCCATTGTGTCCCTAAGAAGGGAGGTATTATTGTTGTTCCTAATGATAAAGATGAATTGATCCCACAAAGAATTATTACAGGTTATAGGATGGTAATTGATTTCCGCAAATTAAATAAAGCTACTAAAAAGGATCATTACCCTTTACCTTTTATTGATCAAATGCTAGAAAGACTATCCAAACATACACATTTTTGCTTTCTAGATGGTTACTCTGGTTTCTCTCAAATACTTGTGTCACTGGATAATTAAGAAAAGACCACTTTTACTTGCCCTTTCAGTACTTTTGCTTATAGATGTATGCCTTTTGGTTTATGTAATGCACCTGCTACTTTTCAAAGATGCATGATGGCTATATTCTCTGACTTTTGTGGAAAGATTTGTGAGGTATTCATGGATGATTTCTCCATTTATGGATCCTCTTTTGATGATTGCTTGAGCAACCTTGAATGAGTTTTGCAGAGATGCAAAGATACTAGTCTTGTTTTGAACTGGGAGAAGTGCCACATTATGGTTAATGAAGGCATTGTCTTGGGGCATAAAATTTCTGAAAGAGGCATTGAAGTTGATAAAGTTAAAGTTGATGCAATTTAAAAGATGTCGTGTCCCGAGGACATCAAAGGTATAAGAAGTTTCCTTGGTCATGCCGGTTTTTATAGGAGGTTCATTAAGGACTTTTCTAAAATCTCAAGGCCTCTGACTAATCTATTACAAAAAGATATTCCTTTTGTCTTTGATGATGATTGTGTAGAAGCATTTGAAATACTTAAGAAAGCTTTGGTTTCTGCACCTATTGTTCAACCTCCTGATTGGAATTTACCCTTCGAAATTATGTGTGATGCTAGCGATTATGCTGTAGGTGATGTTCTAGGACAAAGAGTTGACAAGAAACTAAATGTTATTCAATATGTTAGTAAAACTCTAGACAGTGCCCAAATAAATTATGCTACTACTAAAAAGAATTTTTAGCAGTTGTATTTGCTTGTGATAAGTTCAGACCTTATATTGTCCATTCTAAAGTAACTATTCACACTGATCATGCTGCTATTAAATACCTTATGAAAAAGAAAGATGCTAAACCTAGACTTATTAGGTGGTTTCTCTTGCTACAAGAATTTGATTTACATATTATTGATAGAAAGGGAGCTGAGAACCCCGTTGCAGACAACTTATCTAGGTTAGAGAATGTTATTGATGACCCACTACCTATTAATGATAGCTTTCCTGATGAACAATTAGCTGTCATAAATGCTTCTCGGACTGCTCCATCGTATGCTGATTATGCTAATTACATTGTTGCTAAATTCATACCACCTAGTTTTACATACCAACAAAAGAAAAAGTTCTTCTACGATTTAAGACATTACTTCTGGGATGACCCACACCTTTATAAAGAAGGAGTAGATGGTGTTATTAGACGTTGTGTACCTGAGCATGAAAAGGAACATATCCTATGCAAGTGCCACTCTGAGGCATATGGAGGACATCACGCTGGAGATAGAACTGCACATAAGGTATTGCAATCTGGTTTTTATTAGCCTACTCTCTTCAAAGATGCCTGTAAGTTTGTCTTGTCTTATGATGAATGTCAAAGAATTGGTAATATTAGTAGACGTCAAGAAATTCCTATGAACTATTCTCTTGTTATTGAGCCATTTGATGTTTGGGGCTTTGATTATATGGGACCTTTTCCTGCCTCTAATGGTATACACATATTTTAGTTGTTGTTGATTACGTTACTAAGTGGGTAGAAGCTATTCCAACTAGTAGTGCTGACCATAACACCTCTATTAAGATGCTTAAATAAGTTATTTTTCTGAGGTTTAGAGTCCCTAGATACTTAATGACTGATGGTGGTTCTCATTTTATTCATGGTGCTTTTCGTAAAATGCTTGCCAAGTATGATGTTAATCATAGAATTTCATCTACATATCACCCACAGTCTAGTGGCCAAGTAGAGCTGAGTAACAGAGAACTTAAATTAATTTTGCAAAAGAATTGGTCCAAGAAACTTGATGATGCATTATGGGCTTATAGAACTGCATATAAAAATCCTATGGTTATGTCTCCATATAAAATGGTTTTGGAAAAGCTTGTCACTTACCTCTCGAACTGGAACATAAAGCCTATTGGGGCATTAAAGAGCTCAATTATCACTTCAAACTTGCCGGTGAGAAGAGGTTATTTGAGATTAGCACACTTGATGAATGGAGAACTCAAGCCTATGAAAATGCCAAACTGTTTAAGGAAAAGTTAAAAGATGGCATGACAAAAGGATACAAAAGCGAGAGTATAATGTAGGTGATTATGTGTTTCTCTTCAACTCTCGTTTAAGATTTTTTGTAGGAAAAGTTCTCTCTAAATGGGAAGGCCCCTACGTTATCGAGGAAGTCTATCGTTCCAGTGCCATAAAAATCAACAACTTCGAAGGCACAAATCCGAAGGTGGTGAATGGTCAAAGAATCAAATATTATATCTCAGGTAATCCAATAAATGTTGAAACTAATGTTATTGAAACCATAACCCCGGAGGAGTACATAAGGGACACTTTCCAGAACATTTCACACTCCAAAAAGGAATAGGTATGTGGTACCGTAAGTAAACTGACTCCAAAACAGTTCTAACGGCAATCTTTCTCTGTTTTGGAATATTTAAGAAAATAGGAAAATAAGAAGTATTCTGGGAAGGACATGAGGCATCCACGAGGTTGGAGGGCTGCCCCCCCCCCCCCGCTGGGCACGCCCCCTGCCCTCCTGGGCACCTCGTGTACCCTCCGGACTCTGTTTTCTTGCACGATACTTCTTTTGGTCGGTAAAAATTCATTATATAATCTTCGAAGGCTTTCACCACCATATCACGCAATTATCCTTTGTTTTTGCCTTGAGTTGTTTCCGTTGCAGATTTGAACAATATGTCATCCCAGGATTCGAGGGAGAAAGCTATGTGCCTGATTACCTTGCAGACCCTAAGGTCTACGGGGACGTGGACCATTATGGTTGGACCACTGAGGAGGAAGAAGACTGCGAGCCTAAGAAGGGAGGAGACGAGCTAATGAAGATGAACCATTACCTCAACCTGGGACATGCATGTGGAGTTTAAAAAGTCAAGCCTCCCTCATAGAGCAAAGAAACCTAAGATCGAGTTTATCCCTTTTCGTCTCTTGTAGGAGAACAAACAGAACTATGCAAAAATACATTAAGGCTTGAGCAGGAGATTGATGATCTAAGGGAGTAAAATTCTATCCTCAAACGCAAAATTAAGGAAGAGGCCTACATCGTCAACAACTCCATCATCACCACCTCCGAAGAAAGAGGCATAATCACATGGGTATGGGCACTCCCCTTGGCAACTGCCAAGCTTGGGGGAGGTGCCCCGGTATCGTATCACCATCACACTCCTATCTTTACCGTTTTACTTAGTTCGATCCTTTTAGAAATATCTTGATCTAGTAGAATAAAGTTCTTGTATGATTTAGTTTTGAGTTTTTCTTTGTGTTCCCTCTATGTAGTTCCAATCCGTGAGCTTTATATAATAAAGATTAGTGTTCAGTTAAGGGATTTGCTGTTTTGCTATGATCTTGAGGGAATAGAAAATAAAAGAAGTATAAAAGAAATAAGAGATCATATTGATCTTATGAAGAGTGATGACTTCACATATAGAGAGTTGGCAAACATAGTTTGGGCATCATTGCAATTAATAGGAAGTAATAAAGAAAGAGAGGTTCTCACATATAAATACACTATCTTGGACATCTTTTATGATTGTGAGCACTCATTAAAATATGACATGCTAAAGAGTTGATGTTGGACAAGGAAGACAACGTAATGGGTTATGTTTTCTTATATCCGAAATAAAGTATATTGTCATGGATCGTCCAACATGTTGAGCTTGCCTTTTCCCTCTCATGCTAGCCAAATTCTTTGCCACAAGTAGAGATACTACTTGTGTTTCCGAACACCCTTAAAACCAGTTTTGCCATGAGTGTCCACCATATCTACCTATGGATTGAGTAAGATCCTTCAAGTAAGTTGTCATGTTGCATGCAATAAAAATTGCTTTCTAAATATGTATGTCTTATTAGTGTGGAGAAATAAGGTTTATATGATCTTGTGATATGGAAGTAATAAAAGCGACCGACTGCATAATAAAGGTCTCTATCACAAGTGGCAATATAAAGTGACGTTCTTTTGCATTAAGATTTTCGCGCATCCAACCATAAAAGCACATGAGAACCTCTGCTTCCCTTTGCGAAGGGCTATCTTTTATTTTGTCTTATACATTATGCAAGAGTCATGGTGATCTTCACCTTTCCTTTTTGTATTTTATCCTTTGGCAAGCACCTTGTGTTGGAAAGATCCTGATATATATATTCCAATTGGATGTAAGTTAGCATGAACTATTATTGTTGACATTACCTTGAGGTAAATGGTTGGGAGGCAACACTATAAGCCCCTATCTTTCTCTGTGTCCGACTAAAACTCCATAACCACAAGTATTGCGTGAGTGTCAGCAATTGTGAATGACTAAATGATAGTTGAGTATGTGGACTTGCTAAAAATCTCTTATGTTGACTCTTTCCTATGTTACGATAAATTGCGATTGCATCAATGACTAAGATTATAGTTTGTTAGTTCTCAATGAAGTTTCTGAACCATACTTGAGATTATGAATAGATTGTCACTTGAGCATAAGAAATTATATGACAATACATATATATGTTGCTGTTATAAAAATGATCATGATGCATGCATGTCCGTACTTTATTTTTATCGACACCTCTATCTCTAACCAAGTGGACATATTTTTCGATATCGGCTTCCGCTTGAGGACAAGCGAGGTCTAAGCTTGGGGGAGTTGATACGTCCATTTTGCATCATCCTTTTATATCAATATTTATTGCATTATGGACTGTTAGTACACGTTATGTCACAATACTTATGGCTATCCTCTCTTATTTTACAAGGTTTACATGAAGAGGGAGAATGCCGGTAGATGGGATTCTGGGCTGGAAAAGGAGCAAATATTAGAGACCTATTCTGCACAGCTCCAAAAGTCCAGAAACTCCATGAAAGTCATTTTTGGAATTAATAAAAAATACTGGCGAAGGAATCAGCATCAGGGGGTCCACACCCTGGTCACGAGGGTGGGGCGCGCCCACCCCCCTAGGGCGCGCCCCCTGCCTCGTGGGCCCCTGTCAAGCCTCCAGTGCTCATCTTCTGCTATATGAGGTCTTTTACCCTGGAAAATTTCATAAGCAAGCTTACGGGACAAAACTCCGCCGCCACGAGGAGGAACTAATCTAGGGCTCCGGTGGAGGTGTTCTGCCGGGAAACTTCCCTCCGGGAGGGGGAAATCATCACCAATATCATCACCAACGATCCTCTCATCGGGAGGGGGTCAATCTCCATCAACATCTTCACCAGCACCATCTCCTCTCAAACCCTAGTTCATCTCTTGTATCCAATCTTTGTACCAAAACCTCAGATTGGTACCTGTGGGTTGCTAGTAGTGTTGATTACTCCTTGTAGTTGATGCTAGTTGGTTTATTTGGTGGAAGATCATATGTTCAGATCCTTAATGAATATCAATACCCCTCTGATTATGAACATGAATATGATTTGTGAGTAGTACGATTGTTCCTGAGGACATGGGAGAAGTCTTGCTATAAGTAGTCATGTGAATTTGGTATTCGTTCGATATTTTGATAAGATGTATGTTGTCTATCCTCTAGTGGTGTCATGTGAACGTCGACTACATGACACTTCGCCATTGTTTGGGCCTAGAGGAAGGCATTGGGAAGTAATAAGTAGATGATGGGTTGCTAGAGTGGCAGAAACTTAAACCCTAGTTTATGCGTTGCTTCGTAAGGGGCTGATTTGGATCCACATGTTTCATGCTATGGTTAGGTTTACCTTAATACTTCTTTTGTAGTTGCGGATGCTTGCAATAGGGGTTAATCATAAGTGGTATGCTTGTCCAAGAAAGGGCAGTTCCCAATCACCGGTCCACCCACATATCAAATTATCAAAGTAACGAACGCGAATCATATGAGCGTGATGAAAACTAGCTTGACGATAATTCCCATGTGTCCTCGGGAGCGCTTTTCTCATATAAGAACTTGTCCAGGCTTTTCCCTTGCTACAAAAAGGATTTGGCCATCTTGCTGCACCTTATTTACTTTCATTGCTTGTTACCCGTTACAAATTACCATATCACAAAACTATCTGTTACCGATAATTTCAGTGCTTGCAGAGAATACCTTACTGAAAACCGCTTGTCATTTCCTTCCGCTCCTTGTTGGGTTCGACACTCTTACTTATTGAAAAGACTACAATAGATGCCCTACACTTGTGGGTCATCAAGACTCTTTTCTGGCACCGTTGCCGGGGAGTGAAGCGCCTTTGGTAAGTGGAACTTGGTGAGGAAAAATTTATATAGTGTGCTGAAATTTACTGTCACTTGTTACTATGGAACATAATCCTTTGAGGGGCTTGTTCGGGGTATCTTCACCCCGACCAGTAGAGAAAAGAGTTGCCCCTCAACCTACTGAACCTACTGAAAATGTTTACTTTGAAATTCCTTCGGGTATGGTAGAGAAACTGCTAGCTAATCCTTTTACAGGAGATGGAACATTACATCCCGACTTGCACCTAATCTATGTGGATGAAGTTTGTGGATTATTTAAGCTTGCAGGTATGCCCGAGGATGTTATCAAGAAGAAGGTCTTCCCTTTATCTTTGAAGGGAGAGGCATTGACATGGTTTAGGCTATGTGATGATATGGGATCATGGAACTACAATCGATTGAAATTGGAATTTCATCAGAAGTTTTATCCCATGCATCTTGTTCATCGTGATCGTAATTACATATATAATTTTTGGCCTCACGGAGGAGAAAGCATCGCACAAGCTTGGGGGAGGCTTAAGTCAATGCTATATTCATGCCCCAATCATGATCTCTCAAGAGAAATGATTATTCAAAACTTTTATGCTCGGCTATCTCTCAACAATCGCTCCATGTTAGATACTTCTTGTGTTGGGTCTTTTATGATGAAGACTATTGAATTCAAATGGGATTTATTGGAAAGAATTAAACGCAACTCTGAAGATTGGGATTTCAATGAAGGTAAGGAGTCAGGTATGACACCCAAGTTTGATTGTGTTAAATCTTCCGTGAATTTAGCACTAAATATGGACTTGACTCTGAGATAGTAGCTTCTTTCTGTGAATCATTTGTTGCTCATGTTGACCTCCCTAAGGAGAAGTGGTTTAAATATAATCCTCCCACTAAAGCGAAAGTAGTTGCACCTATTCAAGTTGAAGAAAAGACTATCACTTAGAATGATCCTATTGTACCTACTACTTATATCGAGAAACCATCGTTACCTGTTAGGATAAAAGATCATGCTAAAGCTTCAACTGTGGTTCGTGAGAGTAATACTAAAACACCTACACCGCCTGAGCAACTTAAAGTCGAACCTAGTATTGCTATGGTTAAAGATCTCTTGGCTGATAATGTCGATGGGCATGTTATTTACTTCTGTGATGAAGTTGCTAGAATTGTTAAACCCGATTCTAAGAATAAACATAAACCCATTGTAGGCATGCCTGTTATTTCTGTTAGAATAGGAGATCATTGTTATCATGGCTTATGTGATATGGGTGCTAGTGCTAGTGCAATACCTCATTCCTTGTATATAGAAATTATGCATGATATTGCACCTGCTGAGATAGAAGAAACAGATGTTTCAATTAAGCTTGCTAATAGAGATACTACCTCACCAGTTGGGATTGTTAGAGATGGTGAAGTCTTGTGTGGGAAAGTTAAATATCCTGCTGATTTTCTTGTTCTTGGTTCCCCACAAGACAACTTTTGTCCTATTATATTTGGTAGACCCTTCTTGAATATTACTAATGCTAAGATAGACTCTGAAAAAGATATTGTTATGATTGGTTTGGATGATATGACTCATGAGTTTAATTTTTGCTAAATTTCGTAGACAACCCCATGATAAAGAATTGCCTAGTAAGGATGAAATTATTGGTCTTGCTTCTATTGTCGTGCCTCCCAATGATCCTTTAGAACAATATTTGCTAGACTATGAAAATGATATGTTCATGAATGAAAGAAGGGAAATAGATGAAGTATTCTTTAAACAGGGACCTATTTTAAAACACAACTTGCCAGTTGAAATTCTAGGGGGTCCTCCACCACCCAAAGGGGATCCCGTGTTCGAGCTTAAACCATTACATGATACTCTTAAATATGCTTATCTTGATGAAAAGAAAATATATCCTGTTATTATTAGTGCTAACCTTTCAGAGTAGGAAGAGGAGAGATTATTGAAAACTCTGAAGAAGCACCATGCTGCTATTGGATGTACTCTTGATGATCTTAAGGGCATTAGTCCCACTCTATGTCAACACAAAATAAAATTGGAGGAAGACGCCAAACCAGTTATTGATCACCAAAGACGGTTAAATCCTAAGATGAAGGAAGTGGTAAGAAAGGAAATACTGAAGCTCCTAGAGGCAGGTATAATTTATCCCGTTGCTGATAGCTAGTGGGTAAGTCCTGTCCATTGTGTCCCTAAGAAGGGAGGTATTATGGTCGTTCCTAATGATAAAGATGAATTGATCCCACAAAGAATTGTACAGGTTATAGGATGGTAATTGATTTCCACAAATTAAATATAGCTACTAAAAAGGATCATTACCCTTTACCTTTTATTGATCAAATGCTAGAAAGATTATCCAAACATACACATTTTTGCTTTCTACATGGTTACTCTGGTTTCTCTCAAATACCTGTATCGGCGGAGGATCAAGAAAAGACCACTTTTACTTGTCCTTTCGGAACTTTTTCTTATAGACGTATGCCTTTTGGTTTATGTAATGCACCTGCTACCTTTCAAAGATGCATGATGGCTATGTTCTCTGACTTCTGTGAAAAGATTTGTGAAGTTTTCATGGATGATTTCTCCGTTTATGGATCTTCTTTTGATGATTGCTTGAGCAACCTTGACCGAGTTTTGCAGAGATGCGAAGACACTAGTCTTGTCTTGAATTGGGAGAAGTGCCACTTTATGGTTAATGAAGGTATTGTCTTGGGGCACAAATTTCTGAAAGAGGTATTGAAGTTGATAAAGCTAAAGTTGATGCTTTTGAAAAGATGTCATGTCCCAAGGACATTGAAGGTATAAGAAGTTTCCTTGGTCATGCCAGTTTTTATAGGAGGTTCATTAAAGACTTCTTTAAAATTTCTAGGCCTATGAACAATTTATTACAAAAATATATTCCTTTTGTCTTCGATGATTTTTGTGTAGAAGCATTCGAAATACTTAAGAAAGCTTTGATTTCTGCACCTATTGTTCACCCACCTGATTGGAATTTACCCTATGAAATTATATGTGATGCTAGTGATTATGACATAGGTGCTGTTCTAGGACAAAGAGTTGATAAGAAACTAAATGTTATTCAATATGCTAGTAAAACTCTAGACAGTGCCCAGAGAAATTATGCTACTACTGAAAAGGAATTTCTAGCAGTTGTATTTGCTTGTGATAAGTCGGACCTTATATTGTTGATTCTAAAGTAACTATTCACACTAATCACGCTGCTACTAAATATCTTATGGAAAAGAAAGATGCTAAACCTAGACTTATTAGATGGATTCTCTTGCTACAAGAATTTGATTTACATATTATTGATAGAAAGGGAGCGGAGAACCCCGTTGCAGACAAATTGTCTAGGTTAGAGAATATTCTTGATGACCCACTACCTATTGATCATAGCTTTCCTAATGAACAATTAGCTGTCATAAATGCTTCTCGTACTGCTCCATGGTATGCTGATTATGCTAATTACATTGTTGCTAAATTCATACCACCTAGTTTTACATACCAGCAAAAGAAAAAGTTTTTCCATGATTTAAGACATTACTTCTGGGATGACCCACACCTTTATAAAGAAGGAGTAGATGGTGTCATTAGACGTTGTGTACCTGAGCATGAACAGGAACAGATCCTATGCAAGTGTCACTCCGAGGCATATGGAGGACACCACGCTGGAGAGAGAACTGCACATAAGGTATTGCAATCTAGTTTTTATTGGCCTACTCTCTTCAAGAATGCCCGTAAATTTGTCTTGTCTTGTGATGAATGTCAAAGAATTGGTAATATTAGTAGACGTCAAGAAATGCCTATGAACTATTCTCTTGTTATTGAACCATTTGATGTTTGGGGCTTTGTTTATATGAGACCATGTCCTTCCTCTAATGGGTATACACACATTTTAGTTGTTGTTGATTATGTTACTAAGTGGGTAGAAGCTATTCCAACTAGTAGTGCTGATCATAACACCTCTATTAAGATGCTTAAAGAAGTTATTTTTTCGAGGTTTGGAGTCCCTAGATACTTAATGACTGATGGTGGTTCACATTTTATTCATGGTGCTTTTCGTAAAATGCTTGCTAAGTATGATGTTAATCATAGAATTGCATCTCATTATCACCCACAGTCTAGTGGCCAAGCAGAGCTGTGTAACAGAGAGCTTAAATTAATTTTGCAAAAGACTGTTAATAGATCTACAAAGAATTGGTCCAAGAAACTTGATGATGCATTATGGGCTTACAGAACTGCATATAAAAACCCTATGGGTATGTCTCCATATAAAATGATTTACGAAAAAGCATGTCACTTACCTCTTGAACTAGAACATAGGGCATATTGGGCTATTAAAGAGCTCAATTATGATTTCAAACTTGCCGGTGAGAAGAGGTTATTTAACATTAGCTCACTTGATGAATGGAGAATTCAAGCCTATGAGAATGCCAAACTATTTAAAGAAAAATTTAAAAGATGGCATGACAAAAGGATACAAAAGCATGAGTTTAATGTAGGTGATTATGTGTTGCTTTTCAACTCTTGTTTAACATTTTTTGCAGGAAAACTTCTCTCTAAATGGGAAGGCCCTTACATTATTGAGGAAGTCTATCATTCCGGTGCCATAAAAATCAACAACTTCGAAGGCACGGATCCGAAGGTGGTGAATGGTCAAAGAATCAAACATTATATCTCAGGTAATCCAATAAATGTTGAAACTAATGTTATTGAAACCGTAACCCTGGAGGAATACATAAGGGACACTTTCCAGAATGTTTTGGACTCCGAAAAGGAATAGGTATGTGGTACGGTAAGTAAACCGACTCCAAAAAAATTCTAACATCAATTTTTCTCCGTTTTGGAATATTTAAGAAAATAGGAAAATAATAAGTATTTCGGGAAGGACACGAGGCGTCCACGAGGGTGGAGGGCGCGCCCTACCCCCTGGGCGTGCCCCTGCCTCATGGGCACCTCGTGTGCTCTCCGGACTCCGTTTTCTTGCACAATACTTCTTTTGGTCAGTAAAAATTCATTATATAATCTCCCGAAGGTTTTGACCATTGTATCACGCAATTATCCTTTGTTTTTTCCTTGAGCTATTTCCGTCGCAAATTTGAACAATATGTCATCCCAGGATTTGGAGGGAGAAAGCTATGTGGCTGATTACCTTGCACACCCTAAGGTCTACGGGGACGTGGACCATTATGGTTGGACCACTGAGGAAGAAGAAGACTACGAGCCTAAGGGAAAGGAGGAGACAAGCTCAGATGAAGATGAAGTCCCATTACCTCAACCTGGGGACCTGCATGTGGAGTTTAAAAAGTCAAGCCTCCCTGATAGAGAAAAGAAACCTAAGATCGAGTTTATCCCTTTTTGTCTCTTGCAGGAGAACAAACAGGAACTATGCAAAAAGATATTAAGCCTTGAGCAGGAGATCAATGATCTAAGGGAGAAAATTTCTATCCTCAAACGAAAATTAAGGAAGAGGCCTACATCCTCAACAACTCCATCATCACCACCTCCGAAGAAAGAGGCATAATCACATGGGTATGGGCACTCCCCTTGGCAACTGCCAAGCTTGGGGGAGGTGCCCCGGTATCGTATCACCATCACACTCCTATCTTTACCACTTTACTTAGTTCGATCCTTTTAGAAATATCTTGATCTAGTAGAATAAAGTGTTAGTATGATTTAGTTTGAGTTTTGCCTTATGATCCCTCTATGTAATCGAGTCTGTGGGCTATATATAATAAAGATTAGTGTTGGGTCAACGGCTTTGCTGTTTGCTATGATCTTGAGGGAATAAAAAGAAATAATAAAGAGAAATAAAGAAATCATATTAATCTTATGGAGAGTAATGACTTCACATATAAAGAGTATGATGAATAAAAGTTGTTGAGAGTTGGCAAACATAGTTTTGGTCATCGTTGCAATTAATAGGAAGTAATAAAGAAGGAGAGGTTCTCACATACAAATATACTATCTTGGACATCTTTTATGATTTTGAACACTCATTGAAATATGACATGCTAAATAGTTGACGTTGGACAAGGAAGACAACGTAATTGGTTATGTTTTGTTATATCCGAAATAAAGTATATTGTCATGGATCATCCAACATGTTGAGCTTGCCTTTCCCTCTCATGTTAGCCAAATTCTTTGCCACAAGTGTAAATACTACTTGTGTTTCCGAATATCCTTAAAACCATTTCTGCCATGAGAGTCCACCATATCTACCTATGGATTGAGTAAGATCCTTCAAGTAAGTTGTCATGTTGCATGCAATAAAAAAATTTCTCTCTAAATATGTATGACTTATTAGTGTGGAGAAAATAAGCTTTATACGATCTTGTGATATGGAAGTAATAAAAGAGACGAACTACATAATAAAGGTCTCTATCACAAGTGGCAATATAAAGTGACGTTATTTTGCATTAAGATTTCGTGCATCCAACCATAAAAGCACATGACAACCTTTGCTTCCCTTTGCGAAGGGCCTATCTTTTATTATTGTCTGACACATTATGCAAGAGTCATGGTGATCTCCACCTTCTCCTTTTATATTTTATCCTTTGGCAAGCACCTTGTGTTGGAAAGATCCTGATATATATATATATATATATATATATATATATATATATATATATATATATCCAATTGGATGTAAGTTAGCATGAATTATTATTGTTGACATTACCCTTGAGGTAAAAGGTTGGGAGGCAACACTATAAGCCCCTACCTTTATGTGTGTCCCGTTAAAACTCCATACCCATAAGTATTGCTTGAGTGTTAGCAATTATGAAAGACTAAATGATAGTTGAGTATGTGGACTTGCTGAAAAGCTCTTATATTGACTCTTTATGATGTTATGATAAATTGCAATTGCTTCAATGACCAAGATTATAGTTTGTTGGTTTTCAATGAAGTTTTTGATTCATACCTGAGATTGTGGATAGATTGTTACTTTAGCATAAGTAATCATATGACAAATATATATATATATAGGTTGTTGTTATAAGAATGATCATGATGCCCTCATGTCCGTATTTTATTTTATTGACACCTCTATCTCTAAACATTTGGACATATTTTTCGTTATCGGCTTCCGCTTCAGGACAAGCGAGGTCTAAGCTTGGGGGAGTTGATACGTCCATTTTGCATCATGCTTCTACATTGATATTTATTGCATTATGGGCTGTTATTACATGAGATATCACAATACTTATGCATATTCTCTCTTATTTTAAAAGGTTTACATGAAGAGGGAGAATGCCAGCAGCTGGGATTCTGGGCTGGAAAAGGAGCAAATATTAGAGATTCTGCACACCTCCAAAGTCCTGAAACTCCATGAAAATCATTTTTGGAATTAATAAAAATACTGGCGAAAGAATTAACGTAAGGAGGCCCACACCCTGTCCACGAGGGTGGGGGGTGCCCCCCCCCCCCGAAGGCGCGCCTCCATGCCTCGTGGGTCCCCTTATAGCCCCCCGGTGGCCATCTTCTGCTATATGAAGTCTTTTACCCTGGAAAAAAATTTAAGCAAGCTTTCGGGATGAGACTCCGCCACCACGAGGATGAGACTCCGCAAGCTTTCGGGGACTTGCCTATCTTTACGCTGGTGCCATCTTTAGCTGGAGACAACTCAACTCGCAGTGGATCATCGTCAAAGCTGATACACACTTCTGTGATGCTATTGAACACAATGGCATCATCTACGCGATCGACAAAGCAGATGGCACCACATATTGCTGGGACGGCACGTGTAAGTTGTTTATGTCTCATGTTAATGATGACGCCGTGACACTGTTTGAACTTTTTGTGATGATTGGCATATCCCTATTTGAGTAGAATTTGAGTAGAACTATGGCAATGTATTAGAGACACTGTAAATCAACTATATTTGGAATGAGTTAGTTCATGCGATTGTGACCATGTCATTACATCCAATTTGTACCCCTGAATAATCAAACGGTTAGGAATATATGGATATTCTCCTAATTTTACAGTAATCTATATACTACTACTAAATGTGAGTGTGTATCAATGGCCATGTTAGTTTCCTCATTTTCATGATGTAGAAACATGCACCACACTATTGGTTTCATCTAACCATACATTAGGGAAGTAAATGTGCATATGGAGAACTCTATATTTGGAAGTAGTGAAATCCTGTAATGCTTACCATGTGTACATACCTATATTCACCTTTCAGCAATCAATGGCTAGAATAATATCCTCACAAAAAATTTGCCCACAGAACACGAGTATATAACAATGCATGGTCTGTTAGTTACCCTGAAGAATTTGTTTGTGAGGACAGAACATGATTACATAACATGCATGACATGGTAGTTTCCTGTGAAGAATCGATTGCGAGATAACATGAGTATAACCATGCATGGGACTTCTATATTTTCGAACCCAGTATACATTTCCCTGTATTTTCCTCCCAGTTCCAACATGGACATATCAATGCTGTTAATTGCATTATCCTACTCATACTCTGAATAATGTCGATCTTACATTAACAATGCATGTCCTTTTTGATATGATGCAGTGTCCCTATAGTTATTGCCCATTGTAATCACACCACCTTTGCCAAAGTTAGGGAAGCACAACTGGTTCCTCGCTCGACCAGACGACGACAAAAGACTGATGATCATTCGGACTCATGAGCCAGAAAAGTTATATTGCAAAAAAACCACTGTATACAAGCACCGTGAAATACGTGAGTATCTGGACAGTGGCTGTTATGTCTATGAGAAGGATACCAGCTTGTTGGGGCCTTCAGGATTTTTTAGTTGGAGGCGGGTAAACAGCCTTGGTTCACACTCTATGTTTCTCGGACTCAACTATATGATTAACCAGGAGATCACCGTTGGCAAGGACCTTGATGGTAGAGAGGCTCTGTTTGCTATGGAAAACTGTGTCTGCACAACGAGCCCTAGGAGTTCGGGAGCAAACTCTCCTGATTGTCAATGATACAGCCTGCAGCCAAAAGAAGGTGAGAATGACAAAGGCATCCGGATTAACTTTGATCCTTGGATGTTTCAATTACGATAGGCAGTGATGTGGTTCAAGCCTTTAGGTAGATAGGTAATTGGGTTGTTGCATCAAAAGGGTGGAGTACTGGTGTCTGCGGATCACTGGTCGCTGAAACGGGGCTGCAAATTATGATGGTGTTGGATCATCTCTTCAAATGACTTTGTTGTCTTTGCTGCTTGTTATGGATGGGTAGTTCTTTCTTTTGTTATGCATATTCCTTGTCATTTGGTCATCCTCGTCTATGTCACTCTTACTATGTAATAGTTGCCTCTGTTTAGAATGACATTCTCGTCTGGATCACGAGAGTCTGAGTGCTGTAGATGGGTGCGTTTTGGTGGTGTAGCAAGAATTCTTATGAACTATCATGGCTTGTTGTTTATGTCAGTAGTAGTCACTAGTCAGTGTTTGAATGTTGTATATATCGTTGTTTTGAATTGTTTATTGTCTTGAATTACTGGTGGGCTAAATGAGGGCATCACCATTCTCTAGTGTTCAGAGTGTTGGGGAACGTTGCAGAAAACAAAAAATTTCCTACTCGTTTCACCAAGATCATCTAGGAGTTCATCTAGCAACGAGTGATTAGATGCATCTACATACCTTTGTAGATCGCGAGCGGAAGCGTTCAAAAGAACGGTGATGATGTAGTCGTACTCGACGTGATCCAAATCACCGATGACCAGCGCCGAACGGACGGCACCTCCGCGTTCAACACACGTACGGAACAGCCACGTCTCCTCCTTCTTGATCCAGCACGGGAGGGAGGAGAGGTTGAGGGAGATGGCACCAGCAGCAGCACGACGGTGTGGTGTTGATGGAGCTGCAGTACTCCGGCAGAGCTTCGCTAAGCACTATGGAGGTGGAGGAGGTGTTGGGGAGGGAGAAGGAGGCAACCAAAGGCCAAGGCGTTCAGGTATGAAGTCCCTCCTCTCCCCCACTATATATAGGAGGGCCAAGGGGGGGTGGCCGGCCCTAGGAGATCCAATCTCCTAGGGGGTGCGGCGGCCAAGGGGGGTTTCCCTCCCCCCCCCCCAAGGCACCTAGGAGGTGCCTTCCCCTCCTAGGACTCTTCCCCTTTCAAACCCTAGGCGCATGGGCCTATGTGGGGCTGGTTCCCTTGGCCCATTAGGCCAAGGCGCACCCCCTACAGCCCATGTGCCCCCCCCGGGACAGGTGGACCCACCCGGTGGACCCCCGGGACCCTTCCGGTGGTCCCGGTACAATACCGATAACCCCGAAACTTGTCCCGATGCCCGAAACAGGACTTCCCATATATAAATCTTTACCTCCGGACCATTCCGGAACTCCTCGTGACGACCGGGATCTCATCCGGGACTCCGAACAACATTCGGGTTACTGCATATACATATCCCTACAACCCTAGCGTAACTGAACCTTAAGTGTGTAGACCCTACGGGTTCGGGAGACAAGCAGACATGACCGAGACGACTCTCCGGTCAATAACCAACAGCGGGATCTGGATACCCATGTTGGCTCCCACATGCTCCACGATGATCTCATCGGATGAATCACGATGTCGAGGATTCTATCAACCCCGTACGCTATTCCCTTTGTCTATCGATATGTTACTTGCCCGAGGTTCGATCGTCGGTATCCCAATTCCTCGTTCAATCTCGTTACCGGCAAGTCACTTTACTCGTACCGTAATGCATGATCCCGTGACTAGACACTTGGTCACTTTGAGCTCATTATGATGATGCATTACCGAGTGGGCCCAGTGATACCTCTTCATCATACGGAGTGACAAATCCCAGTCTTGATCCATGTCACCCAACAGACACTTTCGGAGATACCCGTAGTCTACCTTTATAGTCACCCAGTTACGTTGTGACGTTTGGCATACCCAAAGCACTCCTACGGTATCCGGGAGTTACACGATCTCATGGTCTAAGGAAAAGATACTTGACATTGGAAAACTCTAGCAAACGAACTATACGATCTTGTGCTATGTTTAGGATTGGGTCTTGTCCATCACATCATTCTCCTAATGATGTGATCTCGTTATCAATGACATCCAGTGTCCATAGTCAGGAAACCATGACTATCTGTTGATCAACGAGCTAGTCAACTAGAGGCTCACTAGGGACATGTTGATGTCTGTTATTCACACATGTATTACGATTTCCGGATAACACAATTATAGCATGAATAAAGACAATTATCATGAACAAGGAAATATAATAATAATGCTTTTATTATTGCCTCTAGGGCATATTTCCAACAGTCTCCCACTTGCACTAGAGTCAATAATCTAGTTACATTGTGATGAATCGAACACCCATGGAATTCTGGTGTTGATCATGTTTTGCTCTAGGGAGAGGTTTAGTCAACGGATCTGCTACATTCAGGTCCGTATGTACTTTACAAATCTCTATGTCTCCATCTTGAACATTTTCACGAATGGAGTTGAAGCGACGCTTGATGTGCCTTGTCTTCTTGTGAAACCTGGGCTCCTTGGCAAGTGCAATAGCTCCAGTGTTGTCACAGAAGAGCTTGATCGGCCCCGACGCATTGGGTATGACTCCTAGGTCGGTGATGAACTCCTTCACCCATATTGCTTCATGTGCTGCCTCCGAGGCTGCCATGTACTCCGCTTCACATGTAGATCCTGCCACGACGCTTTGCTTGCAACTGCACCAGCTTACTGCCCCACCATTCAAAATATACACGTATCCGGTTTGTGACTTAGAGTCATCCAGATCTGTGTCGAAGCTAGCGTCGACGTAACCCTTTACGACGAGCTCTTCGTCACCTCCATAAACGAGAAACATTTCCTTAGTCCTTTTCAGGTACTTCAGGATATTCTTGACCGCTGTCCAGTGTTCCTTGCCGGGATTACTTTGGTACCTTCCTGCCAAACTTACGGCAAGGTTTACATCAGGTCTGGTACACAGCATGGCATACATAATAGAACCTATGGCTGAGGCATAGGGGATGACGCTCATCTCTTCTATATCTTCTGCCGTGGTCGGACATTGAGCTGAGCTCAATTTCATACCTTGCAACACAGGCAAGAACCCCTTCTTGGATTGATCCATATTGAACTTCTTCAATATCTTATCAAGGTATGTGCTTTGTGAAAGACCTATGAGGCGTCTCGATCTATCTCTATAGATTTTGATGCCTAATATATAAGCAGCTTCTCCAAGGTCCTTCATTGAAAAACTTTTATTCAAGTAGGCCTTGATGTTGTCCAAGAGTTCTATATCATTTCCCATCAAAAGTATGTCATCTACATATAATATGAGAAATGCTACAGAGCTCCCACTCACTTTCTTGTAAACGCAGGCTTCTCCATAAGTCTGTGTAAACCCAAACGCTTTGATCATCTCATCAAAGCGAATGTTCCAACTCCGAGATGCTTGCACCAGCCCATAAATCGAGCGTTGGAGCTTGCACACTTTGTCAGCATTCTTAGGATCGACAAAACCTTCCGGCTGCATCATATACAATTCTTCCTTAAGGAAACCATTAAGGAATGCCGTTTTGACGTCCATTTGCCATATTTCGTAATCATAGAATGCGGCAATTGCTAACATGATTCGGACGGACTTCAGCTTCGCTACCGGTGAGAAAGTCTCATCGTAGTCAACCCCTTGAACTTGTCGATAACCCTTAGCGACAAGCCGAGCTTTATAGATGGTCACATTACCATCCGCGTCTGTCTTCCTCTTAAAGATCCATTTATTTTCTATGGCTCGCCGCTCAACGGGCAAGTCAGTCAAAGTCCATACTTTGTTTTCATACATGGATCCTATCTCGGATTTCATGGCTTCCAGCCATTTGTCGGAATCCGGGCCCGCCATCGCTTCTTCATAGTTCGAAGGTTCACCATTGTCTAACAGCATGATTTCCAAGACAGGGTTGCCGTACCACTCTGGTGCGGAACGTGTCCTTGTGGACCTTCGAATTTCAGTAGGGGCTTGATCAGAAGTATCTTGATCATTTTCATTAACTTCCTCTCTAGTCGGTGCAGGCACCTCAGGAACATTTTCTTGAGTTGCGCCATTTTCCGGTTCAAGAGGTAATACTTCATCAAGCTCTACTTTCCTCCCACTTACTTCTTTCGAGAGAAACTCTTTCTCCAGAAAGGACCCATTCTTGGCAACAAAGATCTTGCCTTCGGATCTGAGGTAGAAGGTGTACCCAATAGTTTCTTTTGGGTATCCTATGAAGACGCATTTTTCCGACTTGGGTTTGAGCTTTTCAGGTTGAAGTTTCTTGACATAAGCATCGCATCCCCAAACTTTTAGAAACGACAGCTTAGGTTTCTTCCCAAACCATAATTCATACGGTGTCGTCTCAACGGATTTCGACGGAGCCCTATTTAAAGTGAATGCGGCAGTCTCTAAAGCATAGCCCCAAAAAGAAAGCGGTAAATCGGTAAGAGACATCATAGATCGCACCATATCTAACAGAGTGCGATTACGACGTTCGGACACACCATTACGCTGAGGTGTTCCAGGCGGCGTGAGTTGTGAAACTATTCCACATTTTCTTAAGTGTGCCCCAAACTCGTGACTCAAGTATTCTCCTCCATGATCTGATCGTAGAAACTTGATTTTCCTGTCACGTTGATTTTCAACCTCACTCTGAAATTCCTTGAACTTTTCAAAGGTTTCAGACTTGTGTTTCATTAAGTAGATATACCCATACCTACTTAAATCATCAGTGAGGGTGAGAACATAACGATAGCCACCGCGAGCCTCAACACTCATTGGACCGCATACATCAGTATGTATGATTTCCAATAAGTCGGTTGCTCGCTCCATTGTTCCTGAGAACGGAGTCTTGGTCATTTTACCCATAAGGCATGGTTCGCATGTGTCAAATGATTCATAATCAAGAGACTCTAAAAGTCCATCAGCATGGAGCTTCTTCATGCGTTTGACACCTATGTGACCAAGGCGGCAGTGCCACAGGTATGTGGGACTATCATTATCAACCTTACTTCTTTTGGTACTCACATTATGAACATGTGTAGCATCACGTTCGAGATTCATAAAGAATAAACCATTCACCATAGGAGCATGACCATAAAACATATCTCTCATAAAAATGGAACAACCATTATTCTCAGATTTAAAAGAGTAGCCATCTCGAATTAAACGAGATCCCGATACAATGTTCATGCTCAAAGCTGGCACTAAATAACAATTATTAAGATTTAAAACTAATCCCGAAGGGAGATGCAGAGGTAGCGTGCCGACGGCGATCACATTGACCTTGGAACCATTCCCGACGCGCATCGTCACCTCGTCCTTTGCCAGTTTCCGCTTATTCCGCAGCCCCTGCTTTGAGTTACAAATGTGAGCAACTGCACCGGTATCAAATACCCAGGAGCCACTACGGGCACTAGTAAGGTACACATCAATTACATGTATATCACATATACATTTCGTTTTGCCGGCCTTCTTATCCGCTAAGTACTTAGGGCAGTTCCGCTTCCAGTGACCGCTTCCCTTGCAATAAAAGCACTCAGTCTCGGGATTGGGTCCATTCTTTGGCTTCTTCCCGGCAGCTTGCTTGCCGGGCGCGGCAACCTCCTTGCCGTCCTTCTTGAAGTTCTTTTTACCCTTGCCTTTCTTGAACTTAGTGGTTTTATTGACCATCAACACTTGATGTTCCTTCCTGACTTCTACCTCTGCTGATTTCAGCATAGCAAATACTTTAGGAATGGTCTTTTCCATCCCCTGCATATTGAAGTTCATCACAAAGCTCTTGTAGCTTGGTGGAAGCGACTGGAGGATTCTGTCAATGACCGCATCATCCGGGAGATTAACTCCCAGCTGAGTTAAGCGGTTATGCAACCCAGACATAGTGAGTATGTGCTCACTGATAGAACTGTTTTCCTCCATCTTACAGCTGAAGAATTTGTCGGAGACTTCATATCTCTCGACCCAGGCATGAGCTTGGAAAACCATTTTCAACTCTTCGAACATCTCATATGCTCCATGTCTCTCAAAACGCTTTTGGAGCCCCGGCTCTAGGCTGTAAAGCATGCCGCACTGAACGAGGGAGTAGTCATCGAAACGTGCCTGCCAAGCGTTCATAACATCTTGTTCTGCAGGGAGAACGGGTGCGTCACCAAGCGGTGCTTGTAGGACATAATCTTTCTTGGCAGCTATGAGGATGATCCTCAGGTTCCGGACCCAGTCTGTATAGTTGCTGCCATCGTCTTTCAGCTTAGTTTTCTCTAGGAACGCGTTGAAGTTGAGGACTACGTTGGCCATTTGATCTACAAGACATATTGCAAAGATTTTAGACTAAGTTCATGATAATTAAGTTCAACTAATCAAATTATTAGTGAACTCCCACTTAGATTAGACATCCCTCTAGTCATCTAAGTATTACATGATCCGAGTTAAACTAGACCGTGTCCGATCATCACGTGAGACGGACTAGTCAACATCGGTGAACATCTTCATGTTGATCGTATCTTCTATACGACTGATGCTCGACCTTTCGGTCTTCTGTGTTCCGAGGCCATGTCTGTACATGCTAGGCTCGTCAAGTCAACCTAAGTGTTTGCATGTGTAAATCTGTCTTACACCTGTTGTATGTGAACGTCTGAATAAAACACCCGATCATCACGTGGTGTTTTGAAACAGCGAACTGTCGCAACGGTGCACAGTTAGGGGGAACACTTCTTGAATTTATTGTGAGGGATCATCTTATTTACTACCGTCGTACTAAGTAAACAATATGCAAAACATGATAAACATCACATGCAATCAAATAATAAACGTGACATGATATGGCCAATATCACATAGCTCCTTTGATCTCCATCTTGGGGCTCCATGATCATCTTGTCACCGGCTTGACACCATGATCTCCATCATCATGATCTCCATCATCGTGTCTCCATGAAGTTGCTCGCCAACTATTACTTCTACTACTATGGCTAACGCGTTTAGCAATAAAGTAAAGTAATTTACATGGCGTTTCTCGATGACACGCAGGTCATTAAAAGAATAAAGACAACTCCTATGGCTCCTGCCGGTTGTCATACTCATCGACATGCAAGTCGTGAATCCTATTACAATAGCATGAACATCTCATACATCACATATAGATCATTCATCATTCATCACAACTTTGGCCATATCATATCACAAACCACTTGCTGCAAAAACAAGTTAGACGTCCTCTAATTGTTGTTGCAAGTTTTACGTGGCTGAATTAGGGTTCTAGCAAGAACGTTTTCTTACCTACGTTAAAGCCACAACGTGATTTGTTAACTTCTATTTACCCTTCATAAGGACCCTGTTCATCGATTCCGCTCCAACTAAAGTAGGAGAGACAGACACCCGCCAGCCACCTTATGCAACTAGTGCATGTTAGTCGGTGGAACCGGTCTCATGTAAGCGTACGTGTAAGGTTGGTCCGGGCCGCTTCATCCCACAATACCGCTGAAGCAAGAAAGGACTAGTAACGGCAAGAAAGTTGACAAATCTACGCCCACAACAAATTGTGTTCTACTCGCGCAACAAGAACTACGCATAGACCTAGCTCATGATGCCACTGTTGGGGAACGTTGCAGAAAACAAAAATTTTCCTACTCGTTTCACCAAGATCATCTAGGAGTTCATCTAGAAACGAGTGATTAGATGCATCTACATACCTTTGTAGATCGCGAGCGGAAGCGTTCAAAAGAACAGTGATGATGTAGTCGTACTCGACGTGATCCAAATCACCGATGACCAGCGCCGAACGGACGGCACCTCCGCGTTCAACACACGTACGGAACAGCCACGTCTCCTCCTTCTTGATCCAGCAAGGGAGGGAGGAGAGGTTGAGGGAGATGGCACCAGCAGCAGCACGACAGCGTGGTGTTGATGGAGCTGCAGTACTCCGGCAGAGCTTCGCTAAGCACTATGGAGGTGGAGGAGGTGTTGGGGAGGGAGAAGGAGGCAACCAAAGGCCAAGGCGTTCAGGTATGAAGTCCCTCCTCTCCCCCACTATATATAGGAGGGCCAAGGGGGGTGGCCGGCCCTAGGAGATCCAATCTCCTAGGGGGTGCGGCGGCCAAGGGGGGTTTCCCTCCCCCCCAAGGCACCTAGGAGGTGCCTTCCCCTCCTAGGACTCTTCCCCTTTCAAACCCTAGGCGCATGGGCCTATGTGGGGCTGGTGCCCTTGGCCCATTAGGCCAAGGCGCACCCCCTACAGCCCATGTGGCCCCCCGGGACAGGTGGACCCACCCGGTGGACCCTCGGGACCCTTCCGGTGGTCCCGGTACAATACCGATAACCCCGAAACTTGTCCCGACGCCCGAAACAGGACTTCCCATATATAAATCTTTACCTCCGGACCATTCCGGAACTCCTCGTGACGTCCGAGATCTCATCCGGGACTCCGAACAACATTCGGGTTACTGCATATACATATCCCTACAACCCTAGCGTAACTGAACCTTAAGTGTGTAGACCCTACGGGTTCGGGAGACAAGCAGACATGACCGAGACGACTCTCCGGTCAATAACCAACAGCGGGATCTGGATACCCATGTTGGCTCCCACATGCTCCACGATGATCTCATCAGATGAACCACGATGTCGAGGATTCTATCAACCCCGTACGCTATTCCCTTTGTCTATCGATATGTTACTTGCCCGAGGTTCGATCGTCGGTATCCCAATACCTCGTTCAATCTCGTTACCGGCAAGTCACTTTACTCGTACCGTAATGCATGATCCCGTGACCAGACACTTGGTCACTCTGAGCTCATTATGATGATGCATTACCGAGTGGGCCCAGTGATACCTCTCCGTCATACGGAGTAACAAATCCCAGTCTTGATCCATGTCACCCAACAGACACTTTCGGAGATACCCGTAGTCTACCTTTATAGTCACCCAGTTACGTTGTGATGTTTGGCATACCCAAAGCACTCCTACGGTATCCGGGAGTTACACGATCTCATGGTCTAAGGAAAAGATACTTGACATTGGAAAACTCTAGCAAACGAACTATACGATCTTGTGCTATGTTTAGGATTGGGTCTTGTCCATCACATCATTCTCCTAATGATGTGATCTCGTTATCAATGACATCCAGTGTCCATAGTCAGGAAAACATGACTATCTGTTGATCAACGAGCTAGTCAACTAGAGGCTCACTAGGGACATGTTGATGTCTGTTATTCACACATGTATTACGATTTCCGGATAACACAATTATAGCATGAATAAAGACAATTATCATGAACAAGGAAATATAATAATAATGCTTTTATTATTGCCTCTAGGGCATATTTCCAACACAGAGTATATCTCCTTTTTCAAGTTATATAATTTGAGCTCAATGTCTTTTCGATGATGTACACTTGTTTGGGCCAGTGAGGTGTCATTGAATATGGGCCGAGTAGTAATGCAATGCCAAACAGGTCAATTATGACTCTCAGGCCGGGCTCTCAAAAGATCTTCAAAAAAAGTTGGGCTCTCCAAAAAAGAAAGAATAAGGACTCTTAGGGCGACATGTGGGTGCCATCGGTGTTTTCGTGCGCTTGCACGCCGAGAGCATATTGGCGCATGTTCGAAATTCATGCTACCTTTTCATCCCCAATCTCCCGCCCCTCCCCCACCTCTGGAATCTCGATTCCTACTCTAGTTCCCCCAAATCCCCCTCCTGTACTCCCTGTACTCAAGCGCACTATCATGTCACCGGTCAACGCGGATCTCTGAGCCGGAGATCCTGAGGTCCATCCTGCCTTCGGTCACTGCATGTTGTCGATCAACAGTGGCATGGCGGTGCTTGACGAACAGTTTATCGGCAAAGTGCTGATGGTAACCATCAACGGCGACCGGCCTCCCATCTTGTCGGACGACCTTGTCAAAGCTCTTGGCATTGCGCATGACTTACAAATAAGTGACTTGATCGTTGAAGTTTGTCTGCCACCAGCTGATTTCTTTGTCAGGTTTCGGACAACTTTCGACTGCAGTCGTGTGTTTGAATCTTCCTGGCGTTTGTTCTGCGATGGCGTGCTGGTGAGCTTTGATCGGTGGCACCCAAGATGGGGCTCGGTGCCCTCTGAGCTTGAGTTTTTAACAAAGCTTACCTTCCATGGCATGCCTCGACGTGCTTGGAACAGCGAGTCCATGAATGAGCTTATCAGCGACCTTGGAGGTGAGCTCGTAAGTATGTTTGTTCCTCCAGATAGCTGGGCTCTAACGGTTATGGCATGGATGAAGAAGCCTTCCACCATACCGAAGGTTATTGGTGTTGAGATACCGGTGCAGGAACCGGGGTTGTACTATTCCTCGCCACCAAGGCCGTTGCGGACCACGTTAGGGATGTACCTGTATTGAGTGTTCGTGCATGTCGAAGAAGTGGTCAATCCATCAATCGAAGTCCTGCCGCCGCCGCTGGTGCCAGGGTCCGTCGATGAGGTCCATTACAGGAGTCAATGTCAGACTTTCCCCATGTTGATCGGAACGATGGATGGCACAGGGCCTACTCTATCGCGCGGCGGAGACCACTGCTTCTTTGGGAGAAGAGGTAGGGCTGGCTTCCTAGATGTGCTCTAATTTGAGGTAACTACTGAATCTTGTCAGATACTAGTTAAATCCTAGCTATGGGTGTGAAGCACTGATGTGCCAGTACATTTGATTGTAACATGTTCTAATTTTGTACCTGAACTTTTTCTAGAAAGGGCTGTATGTCAACTTAATGTGCTAGAAGAACTTATTGTGTTGTCTGTATGTTTTCTTTGCACATCATTCAAGATATTTCCCCGTCATTGATAAATATGATGAACCGTTATGTACGAGTTCGTTGGTTTCAACATAGCCCTACCCGTAGTGATCCACTGCTTCCATCCTGATTGTGCCGCCTGCGTGAAATTTGTGTATGCAAGTTCAGTGTGCTATGATGTTCTATATGATTGTGCCAACTATATAAGTTTTTACTGAGCATCAGCAATGCATATGGCTGAAAGATGTATTTACAAGCATCGACCGATGGGTATCTCTCTCTCTCTCTCTCTCTCTCTCTCACACACACACACACACACAAGTGGGACCCGTTGAATTATTTCTTTGCTCATGACAGCTTTTAATTAGGTTCCACTGTAATCTAACTTTTTTCTTAAGTTATTAGTTGAACTCAGTGACTTCAAAAAGTTGTATAAAAGCCTTGTTTGGGCCTTTCCGGCGTCACTGAATGTGGCTGAGTAGCCATGTTAGGTTGTACTCTACTACACCGGCATTTTTTTCCAACATCAGCAATGAAACTAGACCGACAGTTGTACACAATATCCGGGTCAACTTGTTATTCTCTGACCCGCTGAGCTGCAAACTTTCCTAGGAGGTTGTCACACCCAATATGCGACCCTATCCAAAAGGAACTCGAAGGTCCCACCAAGGATAGACCGGCATATTCAAACGCTTTTGCAAGGTGGATATCATTACATCAACATTACATAAAAGATGGGGATACATACAAAAGGCATACAATGCCACATGAATACAACATCACAATACATAAGAGCATCATCCGACTACGGATGAAACACAAACAGAAACTCAAACGACATCCACCCTGCTAGCCCAGGCTGCCGACCTGGAACCTATCCCCTGATCGAAGAAGCAGAAGAAGAACTCCAATACAAGCAAACATCGCTCTTGCGTCATGATCATCGCAAAACCTGTACCTGCAATTGCTGTTGTAGTAACCTGTGAGCCACGAGGACTCAGCAATCCCATTACCATGGGTATCAAGACTAGCAAAGCTTAAAGGGAAAGGAAGGGGTAAAGTGGTGAGGCTGCAGCAGTGACTAAGCATATATGGTGGCTAACATACGCAAATAAGAGCGAGAAGAGAGCAAGTGGAATGGTCGTGAAGCTAGCAATGATCAAGAAGTGATCCTGAACTCCTACCTACGTCAAACGTAACCCAAAGACCGTGTTCACTTCCCGAACTCCGCCGAGAAGAGACCATCACAGCGACACACACAGTTGATGCGTTTTAATTCAGATCTGGTGTCAAGTTATCTACAACCGGACATTAACAAATTCCCATCTGCCTATAACCGCAGGCACGGCTTTCGAAAGATTATACCCTGCAGGGGTGTCCCAACTTAGCCCATGACAAGCTCTCGCGATCAACGAAGGAATAGACCTTCTCCTAGGAAGACCCGATCAGACTTGGAATCTCGGTTTACAAGACATTTCGACGATGGTAAAACAAGACCAGCAAAGCCGCCCTATGCGCCGACAAATCCCGATAGGAGCTACACATATCTCGTTCTCAGGGCACACCGGATGAGCGAAGCGTACAGGAACCGACGTAACCCAAGTTGCCAAGGGATGGCCCCGCACGGTGCTCTAGTTCGGACCAACACTTAGACAAGCACTAGCCCGGGGGGGCTAAAATAAAGATGACCCTTGGGTTGGCCGACCCAAGGGAAAGGGTAGGTGGTGGTGAGGCAAATGGTAAAACCAAAGTTGGGCCTTGCTGGAGGAGTTTTATTCAAAGTGAACTGTCAAGGGGGTCCCATAAATCACCCGACCACGTAAGGAACGCAAAATCCGGGAACATAACACCGGTATGACGGAAACTAGGGCGGCAAGAGTGGAACAAAACACTAGGCAAAAGGCCAAGTCTTCCATCCTTTACCAAGTATATAGATGCATTAATAATATAAGAGATATTGTGATATCCCAACCAAAATCCTGTCCACCACGGAGAAATCTTCAAATTCACCTGCAACTAGCAACGCTATAAGAGGGGCTGAGCAAAAGCGGTAACATAGCCAAACAACGGTTTGCATAGGAAAGGTGTCAAAGGTTAGAGGTTCATGGCAATCTAGGATGGCTTGATAAACAGGTAATAGGTAGCATAGCATAGCGATAGAACGAAGCAACTAGCATAGCAATGATAGTAGTGAGATCCAGGGTAGCGGTCATCTTGCCTGAAATCCCGCAAGGAAGAAGAACGAGTCCATGAAGAACATGAAGCCACGAAGACGAACCAAGCGTAGACGAACGAATCCTCACGATCGCAACGAAACATGGCAGAAACAGAATTATGAAGGCATGTAGATGAGCTTGTACCACTCACCACAGAGCAAAACATGGCATGACAAGGCACCCAACAGTAAGAAGACATATTTGTGTAGCTAAGCATGGCAATAGCAAGGTCATAGGGTGCATGGAACACTAGCAAAACACATGGTAACAACTGAACTTAATGTTAACAGGCTGACAGCAACATTATGAAGCAACTTTGGAGCAAGATATGAACAAGCTACAGCAAGCTATAAATGCTACCAGGGGCATGAATGGATATAGCATGACATGTAGAACAAAACATGTTTATAGAACATCTCCAGATTATGCATAGAATGATTAGTAGCAACATGTATATATAGCATCACGAAATAACAGATTCAGCCTAGCAAAACAGCAACATCATGTACACTACTTAACAAGCTCGATTCACTCACCACAAGTCATTGCATGACAAGATAAGCATAGCATCATCAAGAAGACATGTTTGTGAAACAAACCAAGTCAAGAACAAGTTCGTAGCATGCAACGATCAACTATAACAACCTTGGCTAAATTGAATATGTAAACAATCTGCCAGGAAACATTTTGAAGCAAAAGTAGAGCACGAAAATGACATGCTACACTACTCCATAATTGCAACAGAGGGCATTAATGGATAGACAATAACCACATGTTTAAAACACCCTTACTGAAGTATCTCAAAATATGCATGGATCTCTCTGTAGCATCAAGTTTACATGGCATCAAAATAACATCAGACCAGGGACTAAAATCAGCAACATCACGATGCCTAGTTTGCATGCTTGTGCTAGTCACCACATTGATCACAAAAATACATGGTAAGGACCTCTGTAAAGAAGACATAGCATAGATCAAAACACATGAAGACATCAACCTCATAGGATGCACACATCAATCATGGCAAAAATGACAAAAGAGCTCGTTCTGATAATAGACAGCAGAAAACATTATGAAGCACTCTTACATCGATGATTTAGGCATCAAGATGACCTGAAATGAATATGATGCAATAAAAAGAAATGATGTACTCGTCGAGGCGAACAATTTGACATATTACACGCACGAAACGGAGCTACGGATGCAGAGATATGACAGGTCAAACATGGCATGAAAATTATTGCAGAATAAGGGACATAGACGAATTTTGGAGGGGGAAAGTCAACCTTCGTTCTAGATCGGGGCACGGACTTCGGAGCACGTCGGAGTTCGCCGGAGAAGACGCCGAAGAGGAGGGAGACGGCCGGGGACGGACGGATCCGGCCGGGGTCGACGCGGGGGCGCTGGATCTGCCGGGGCGAGGACGGGGCGCGCCGGCTCCGGCGGAGCTCGGCGAGGCGAGGCGTGGGCGGAGGCGGACGGCGGCGGGACGGAGCTGGCCGGGGCGGCTCCGGCCGGGGGCGGCCAGGGTGCGCGGCGGCGAGGCCGGGCGACGCGGAGGGAGGCGCGGGGCGGAGCGGGGCCGCGGCGGCGGGCGGCCGGCGCCGGGCGGCGGGGGAGCCGGGCGGCCGCGGGGCGCGGGCGGCCACGGGACCGCGGCCGGCGGAGGCGGAGAGGCGGGGCGGCGCGCGGGGGCCGTGGACTGGCCGCACGGGCCGGTGGCGCGGGGCGGCGGCGGTCGCCACGTGGTGGCCTCCGATTGGACGGGGTGCGGCGGCGGACGCGTCCGGCTAGGGACGGACATGTCCGGCGCGCGCGGAGGGGAAAAATCTAGGGTTTGGGGTAGAATGACCCAAAATTTTCGGGGGAGGTCTAGTTTTATATGTAGAGGGAGCTAGGAGAGTCCAAATGAGGCACGATTTTCGCCCACACGATCGTCATCGAACGAACGAGAGCATGGAGGGGAGTTAGATGGGTTTTGGGCCACTTTGGAAGGGGTGTTGGGCTGCAAAGAGGAGGCTTCGGGCTACGCGGTTAACCGTTGGAGTATCAAACGGACTCCAAATGGCATGAAACTTGACAGGCGGTCTACCAGTGATATACCAAGGCCGCTTGGCAAGACTCGGGCCATTCCGAGAAAGTTTAACACCCACTCACAACAGGAGACAAAAAGGGGACGCCGGAGGGCATAGGAGCGCCGGATTGCAAAACGGACAACGGGGAAAATGCTCGGATGCATGAGACGAACATGTATGCAATGCAATGCACATGATGACATGATAAAATGCAACACACAAGCAAATGACATGGCAACGGCGGCGAATAACTGGCAGACAACTGGCGCATCGAATCCGGGGCGTTACAGAGGTATGCATTAGGCTTAACAAGAAAATGGACTTTAAGAAATAATAAATGAGATGTAATTATAATAACTCGGGAGTAACTATCAAAAAATGCATCAAACGCGTAATTAGTTTAAAAATATATTATTTTTGGAAGTTGAAAATTTTAATTTCATTACTTGTTGCGCGCGCAATATTTCGTTGGATTTTAACGTAATACAACATTATTTTGAAATTATATTTAATCTGACTAGAAATTCGAGATAAAAATATTTCGGATCCCATCAAAATGTGGGCATTTTTTTTAAATTCTGTTTTGAGCGGTTGGTTGAAATTATTAATCATTGTCCTAGCTAGAAAATGGGTTGTACTTTTAATAAACTGTAAATGGGTTGTAGTAAATCCCATTAGAATTAAAAAATGGGGTGTACATTCTTACAAATCGCAAATGAGCTATATGTTCTCTACCACACACTTGTGGGCCTTCTAAGTTGGCGTCCCCTAAAAAAACTAAGTTGACGCGTATGCAAGTCTTTGTCAACAACACACGGTTCTAGCAGCTGTGGCCGTTGGATGTCCATCCAACAGATGTCATGCTTCTTCTTCAATCTCGGATATTCTTGCTTCAGCCGCCCAAAAAATGATTCCTCCCCCTGACATATGGAGCGCATCGTTTCGGAGGCTGACCTGTGGGCCTACTAAGTTGATGCATACCAAGGTCTTTGTCAACTTAGTCAATATAAATGATTCTAGCTGCAGTGACCGTACGATGTCCATCCAACGGCCGTAGTGCTTCTTCAACCTTTGGTCTTCTTGCTCCAGCCGCCCAAAGCAGCGCCGGTCGTGCCGCGTGCTCCTGCCTCTCGTGGCCAGCTGTGATGTCGCGGAGGCCTCACCGTCCCCTACTACTCCCACCGCTGGCCAGGCCATCCCTCTACTCACCCACACTCCTTGTTATTCTGCGGCGACGGCAACCTCACACCGCAGCCAAACCAGTGAACCCTCGTACTCCTCTCCGCGCGGGCTTCCACTACCGCATCTTCCCCGGCTCCGCGTTGTCCCCTTCCTAGGCCTCGCCGTCATCTACCGCCGTGGTGCTCTCGGCGCGGCGTGGTCAATGTGGTCAACGACCGACTTCCATCGGGAGAGTACTATAGGTGGAGAGGCTGACAGCTGGGTCCACGACAGCCGCAAGGAAGTGCCTCCTTATTACACGTAAAGTAATTATTCATCCACCTGACAGCGGGGATCCACCGAACAGGCCACCGTATTTCATGAAACAAATGTTTCCCCCTTGACTGCTGGGACCCACCAGCTACATCTTCGCATGCAAGGAAGTGCGTCCGGGCAAAAAATTGATTCGCCCCCCTGACTGCTGGGACCCACCATCTTTACATGCAAGGAAGTGTCTGACAGTCGGGGCCCACCTAGTCGAAGCATACGTAGCGTTGTCATTCTGGTCGCGAACGTGTACGTACATACTGGTCGATGTAGAGGCATGCACGCATCGTAGTAGAGGCGCGCATGTAGCATGTACACATACGTACAACAGCCAGTGTGCAAGAAAGAAAATACGGCCACGTATGTACATACGGGCGGGGTCTCAAACGCCTACTCGTGCATACGTATGGCCAGGGCTTGTGTACATGGTTGGGTCAAAACGGAGAAACTGCATCATCGTCGTGTTCATGGGGAGGCAACGGAATGCGTTGTGTTCATCGGGAGCCAACAGAACGCGTGGGAGCCAACCGGATTGGACGGAACAGCCGATGGAAACGAGGCCTGGCGTACCACATAACAGAGGAAACGTCCTTGTGTTTGACCGGCCACGGTCGAAACGAGATCCTCTTCATCATGAGGGGTCTGGCGTACTACAAAACAAAGGAAACGGACTTCTGTTGGACCTCCTACGGTCGAAACAGGGTCTTGTTGATCGGGAGGGGTGTGGCATACCGCAAAACGGATGAAACGGACTTGTGTTGGAGCGCTACGGTCGAAACGGGGTTCCTTTTCATAGGGAGGGGTGTAGCATATGGCAAAACGGGACTCCACGGGATACTCTTCATCTCCACCGTCGACCTCCTCCAGCCTCCACGGGCTACTGTTCATCCACTGTCGACCTCCTCCAGCCTCCACCTGCGACTGTTCATCCACGGGCTCCTGTTCATCCAGCCTCCACCGCGCGCTACTCCATTGGCTACTATTCAGCCAGCCCTCTCCACGGGGTCCTGTTCAACCACCCCTCCACGGGCTACTGTTCATCCAGCCCTCCACCGGCTACTGGTCAACTAGCCCTCCACGGGGTCGTCCTGTTCATCCAGCCCTCCACGGGGTCCTATTCATCCAGCCCCAACCAGCTCGATCAAGGTCCTATTCATGCAGAGGCCCACCCCCACCAGGAACTCTTCATCCAACCCCCCCCCCCAAAACGCTCATTGTTCATCCAGCGGCAGCATCGATCGCCTTCAGTTAGCAGCAGTAGCGAAGGAATCGCTCGATCGCTCGGGTTCAGTAATGTGTAGCCTGTAGTGCGATCGCTCGGGTTCAGTTAGGCGAATGCCTCACTCGGGTTTAGTTAGAGCCCAATGCCTTGCACCCACACGCGTACGTGTACAAGAGAAACGCGCATCGCTCGGCCCCCAACCACCCACCGTAACCGGGAACTTGCCGATATTTTCCTCGGCCTCGCTTATACCATAGTTTTTTTCCGTCATGGACGGCCCAAAGAATGTCATGAAGTTGCGTCTCCGACCCGCCCAGGATGGAAAGCCCATTTTCTGTCATGATTTTTTGTCATAGAAGTAGGAGCTCACCACATCTATGATGATACCGGGTTTTGTCACAATTATCGTCATAGAAGTGTCATAAGTATGACAGAATAAAATTTCGTTCGTCCCAAAATGTCACGGATGTGTCTTTTTTGTGTAGTGCATGTGAATAAATTGTCTTTCAAGTTCAACTATGAGCAAAGATATAGCGTCTGCAAGACTACTAGTTTTATGAAGAATAGACCCACCCATAGTGGGCAAAGCACTGGCACAAGTAAAGAAATCTTGAATAACCCCTTTTCCAATAATATTACCACTACCAATGCGGAACTTTTTAGTGTGCAAAATAGTAGGTTCTTCATTAGGATTATCAAAAGCATCAAAGTTTCCCCCATCGTTACTACTATCTTTTTCAACGATAACCTCCCCGGTTTCAGACATGATGGCTACAAACCGGACTAACAAACGGGCACACAAGAAGGAAGCGAGAAGAGACGAATGGCAGAGGGGCAAAGAAAAGGCAAAGGTTTTCAAAAATCATTTTAGAAGTGGGGGAGAGGAAAAAGAGAGGCGAATGGCGAATAACATAATGCAAGGAAGAAGAGTTTATGATGGGTACTTGGTATGGCTTGACTTGACGAAGATCTCCCCGGCAACGGCGCTAGAAATCCTTCTTACTACCTCTTGAGCTTGTGTTGGTTTTCCCTTGAAGAGGAAAGGGTGATGCAACAAAGTAGCATAAGTATTTCCCTCAATTTTGAGAACAAAGCTATCAATCCAGTAGGAGACGACGCACAAGTCACCGAATACCTGCACAAACAATCGAGAACTTGCAACCAACGCGATAAAGGGGTTGTCAATCCCTTCACGGTCACTCGCAAAAGTGAAATCTAATAGAGATAAATAAACAATAAAGTAAATATTTTTGGTATTTTTAGTTTATAGATTGGAAAGTAAAGATTGCAAATAGTAGATCAGAAACTAGCAAAGTGTAAACGGGATTCAATAATATGGAAAAGAGATTCAATAATGTAAAAGAGACCCGGGGGCCATAGGTTTCACTAGTGGCTTCTCTCGAGATAGGATATATTACGGTGGGTGAACAAATTACTGCCGAGCAATTGATAGAAAAGCGCATAATTATGATGACATCAAAGGCAAGGATCATGAACATAGGCATCACGTCCGTATCAAGTAGACCGACTCCTGCCTGCATCTACTACTATTACTCCACACATCGACCGCTATCTAGCATGCATCTAGAGTATTAAGTTCAAAAAGAATGGAGTAATGCATTAAGCAAGATGACATGATGTAGAGGAATTAACTCAAGCAATATGATGAAAACCCCGTCTTGTTATCCTCGATGGCAACAATACAATACGTGCCTTGCTGTCACATCCCCAGTTCAGGCCTTGCTTGTCTTTGCATTAGTATCCATGCATCATGTTTAAATTTTATGAAACTTGAAATGGGGATTGCCTAAACCCTAGCACCAAATGAATTCAACTAGGTTCAACTAAAATATTTTCAGTTAAACCAAATGGCTTTAAAAAAATGTTCATCATTTCTGGAAAATGCTGGAGACATAACCAGGGGTGTTGCACATTTTTCCATGACATATTTGGGCTCTGAATTAAATCTTATAGTATTTGCATTTGGGCATTTAAATGCTATTAAATATTTTAAATGCTCAAATAATCATAAACTAAAATGTTTACTGTTGGATATATTCCAAATAGTGGCCATGAGCAGTTTGGTGATTTTTGAAAATGCCTAAGTATTTTTAATAAAGCCCTACAGTTACAGAAAAATAGAAAAGAGAAAACAATTTAGAAAGAGAGAGAGAGAACACCTACCTGGGCCACTTACCTGGCCGGCCCACCTGGCAGGCCCAGCACTGTGCTGGCCCATGCCAGCCAGCTGCTTCGTCCTCGCCAGGCAGGCACAGAGGTGACGCCGGCGAGCACGAGCTCGCCACGACGCCACCTGCTTGCCGCTGAGCTTCTGGACGCCCTGGACGCCGACACGCACCCCTCTGGAACTCTCTCACTCTCTCCCGATCTTTTCCCCCTCCTCTGCTTTCTCTCCCTCTCTGCCCGAGCGGAGCTCGACGCCGCCGTACGCCGTAGACGCAGCCTCCGTGCTCCCCTCGCCTCCCCGACGTGTCCACGAGCATCGCCACGCCTCCCTCGTCCTCCCTGTCCAGCCACGCCTCGCCGGAGGCCCTGCATCGACGCCATCTTCATCATCTTCGTCGCCGGCCGCCGGAGATCCCTCTCGCCGCCCCGCTCGCTCTGGTGCTTCCCCGAGCACGCCAAGGCCACCTCTGCACTCGCCGTGAGCTTCTCTACCGATCCCCCCTACTCACATGTCCATTAAGTCATCGTAGCCCTCGTTTCCGTGGAGACCGAGACCTCACCGGCGCCGGACTTGTCGCCGTCGTCGTTTTGGTTCGCCTCCGTCCAAACCGAGCACGTCACTGCACTCAGCGCGGCTCCAGGAGGCCGTAGCGCCCACTAGCTCTCACTGCCTTGCACCGTAGCGCCTAACTCGCCGATGCCAAACTCCGGCCGCCGCATTCGTGCTCGCCGCCGCCAACTCAGACCACCCCAGCTCCTCCCGCTTGGCCTACCAGATGCGCGCGAGCCCAGCTACGTGTAGGACCAAACCGCGGTCGATTTGGTCGACCGTGGGGAAATTCCGAGCCATGCTACCGTCTCGGGCCTCGCCGGCGTCGAGTCGCCGGTGGGTTTGACCCCGCTGACCGTTGACTGGGTGGGCCCAGTTTGACCCCCTGAGTCACTGACGTGTGGGCCCCAGGCCACTAACTAAACTAGGTTAGTGTTAGTTTAACGCTAATTAAATTTAATTAGTTTAACTAACTACTGACAGAAGGGACCCACTGGTCAGGTTTGACCTGGACCGGGTCAGTTGACCTGCTGAGGTCAGCATGACGCAATGCTGACGCAGTAATAGGTTTTTCTGGATTTATTCTTTTTCAGGTAATTTCAGAAAATAGTGCTAACTTCTAAAAATCATAGTAAATCAACCGTAGCTCCAAATCAAACAAATTATATATGAAAAATGATCAGAAAAATGCAATCTATCCATCTGTACCATTTTCATGCATGTTAGAACACTTTAACCTTGCTGTTTAGATGAAACAAGTTAATGCACTATTATGACCTCTTAAATGGGTTTGCATTTGAATCTTTGGTTCAAATGGACTCATCTCATCTGTTCTAGTTGCATTAGCCAAACACATTCATATTGCCATGTCATAGCATGCATCATATTGTGCATTGCATTGATTGTGTTTCTTCTCTGTTTGCCGGTGTTGTCCCCCTCGGTAGACGTTGTACCGACGTTGTGATCGTTGACACTGATGAAGACTCAATGCTATCTTCGGAAGTGCCAGGCAAGCAAAACCCCCTTGTTCATTCTGATACAATCCCACTCTCTCGCTCCTGCTCTCTTTTACTGCATTAGGACAACATCGATTCATCTGTTACTTGCTGCGGTAGCTGAACCCCTTTATCCTCTGCATGACCTGTCATTGCCACAGTAAATAGATGAAACCCACTAGCATGAGTAGGAGTTGTTTGAGCCCTGTTGTGCCTACTCATTCATGCTTGTTTGTCATGCCTGCTACTGCTTAGAGTTGAGTCAGGTCTGATTCATCGGGGATGAGTCAGAGGTGTGTGAACATGTCCTACTGTTGTGAGCTAAGTGTGTGAATACGATTTGGTAAAGGTAGCGGTGAGAGGCCATGTAGGAGTACATGGTGGGTTGTCTCATTGCAGCCGTCCTCAGGAACTGAGTTCTGTGTTTGTGATCCATGAACAGATACTACCACGCATTGGGCCCGAAACCAATGGACCCTCTCGGCTTCTTAATCACCCTTGTCCTCTGTCCAGGAGTTGCAAGTAGTTTCTGGTGTTTGTAGTATGCTGGAGGCCGTGGGCAGCGCTGACCGGAGGGGTGGGCTGTGATGCGGTAGGCACGTGGCCGGTGTACCGGGCGCCCGTTTGGTGTCTCGGGAACCCTGCACACATCGTTTGGGGCTGTGAGCGAAACTCCGGCCGGATCTCCTCATGGATGGAACCCGAATAGGCGATAAACCTAGACTAGAGACTTGAGTGTTTAGGTAGGCCGTGGCCGACACCCACGTTGGGCTTCCGCTTGAAGGTTGCCGAGTACATGTCGTGTAAACGGCGGTAAGTGGTGAGAGCGTGTGTGAAGAAGTACACCCCTGCAGGGTTAACATCATCTATTCGAATAGCCGTGTCCGCGGAAAAGGACTTCTGGGTTGCCTGTACAGTTCATAGACAAGTGAAAGTGGATACTCTAAAATACGCAAGATAAGCGTGAGTGCTATGGATGGCGTTCTCGTAGGGAGACGGGAGCGGATCCATAGTGGTGTATTGATATGGTGAATATGTGGACTCGTGTGCGCCACCTCAAAAGAGTTACTTGCAGTCGTAGTTCAGGATAGCCACCGAGTCAAAGCTGGCTTGCTGCAGTTAAACCCCACCATCCCCTTTGTTGATAATGATGCATATGTAGTTAGTTCTGATGTAAGTCTTGCTGGGTACATTTGTACTCACGTTTGCCTATTTTATGTTTTTGCAGAGAGACTTCAGTCTCGCTAGTAGTTCCGCGTGGACTTCGACGTTTAGCTTGTTACCTCAGCTACGATCTTGTGCCCTCGGCAGGATCTGGTAGATAGTCAGGCTTCTCAGCCTTTTTCATTTGTAGATGTCTGTACTCAGACATGTTAAGCTTCCGCTTGTGCTTTGACTTGTATGCTCTGAATGTTGGGTCATGAGACCCATGTTTGTAATATCTCGCTCCTCGGAGCCTATTGAATAAAATACTTGAGTCGTAGAGTCATGTTGTGATGCCATGTTGTATTTGCACATATCGAGCATATTGTGTGTATGTTATTGAAATGCTTGGTATGTGTGGGATCTGACTATCTAGTTGTTTATCCTTAGTAGCCTCTCTTACCGGGAAATGTCTCCTAGTGCATCCACTGAGCCATGGTAGGTTGCTACTCCTCCGGAACACTTAGGCTGGCCGGCATGTGTCCTTCCTCGTTCCTGTGTCTGTCCCTTCGGGGAAATGTCACGCGATGAATACCGGAGTCCTGTTAGCCCGCTACAGCCTGGTTTACCGGAGTCCTGCTAGCCCAGTTGCTACAGCCTGGATTCACTCGCTGATGACCGACACGTTCGTTGTTGGGTCATGTATGCCTGTCCTTGTAAGTTAGTGCCACTTTGGGTTCACGACTAGCCATGTCAGCCCGGGTGCTTTGTCATATGGATGCTAGCGGCACTATCATATACGTGAGCCAAAAGGCGCAAACGGTCCCAGGCCAGGTAAGGTGGCACCCATGGGAATACCGTGCGTGAGGCCGCAAAGTGATATGAAGTGTTACATGCTAGATCGGTGTGACTTAGGATCGGGGCCCTGACAGCTTTGGTATCAGAGCCTGACTGCCTGTAGGATTACCAAGCCAAACTGGTCGAAGTTGTGTCTAGAAATGCTTTAATTATGTAAGGGAATTGATTGTGGGATGGAACGTAAGGCTCTTTTACTCCTTATACCTCATGGCCTTCTGATCTGAGTCAACCTCTTCTCTTCTACGAGGATTAAGAACTAGGCTTCTCGTCTATCTACTAGGATGACGAGTTACTATGTTAGAGACTTATAGGATTGATAGTTTCAAGCCTCAATTCAGTTTCTACCTCTGTATGTTAACTATTGATCTCGAAACCTTGATATTGTACTTCTGAGTGGCTATGCCACCATCTTTGTAGCATGTCTCAAAACTTTTTGAGCATTTGCAGTCGTTATCCTGTCCAAGTCATCCCAGGTTTCTAAACAATCTGATGCACTTGCAAATCCTTTCCCTCTGGTTTTTATGTTCCTTTGGGCCAGGTTAATCACACTAATTGCCGAGTTGAGGTATTCTATTGCCTCGACATATATGTTGGAATTATTATTATGACCCTGGGTGTCTTAGAGGATCACCTAGTAACTTAGCCATGTTTTGTGTCCCAGTGTGATGATTCTGGCCATCATTCTCGAAAGCATCCCGTGATACCACTTAGTTAGTAGGAATTCTATTCCTGGGTTCTTGACCCAAGATCCACCCTACTTACTTCATGTTGATAGTGTTTGCTCGTTCCTTTAGGAAATTAGTAACCTTTGCAATAGTCCTCGAAGTTCGTGGTATTTCCTTCTTCCAAATACTATGAACCACTTTATGGTAGAAGTTTGTTGGATCAAAAGATCACAACAGGAGTGCCCTCGATGAGTTCTCCATCCTATATTGCGACTCTGCCAGTTCTACTTTTCTACATGGGTTATCTGGAAGAAACTTGTTGAACTTGTTTCGACATACTAACCTATGCATCCACAACTCAGAAAAACATATGTTCCTTTGAGTTGACCCTCCTTAGTTGTTTTCTGACCTCCATCTATCAATTGATAGTCAAGAGTATGCGTGCCTTCGTTCATCGATGCCTATTATTCTTGTGGTCCGTCAAGCCATTCTATTCTGGAATGACTAGGAGAAACAAACTCCAGTACCTCATCCACATCCAGGATTGGGTCAAAGTAGTTGTACCTCGCAGATCAAAATGCCAACCTAGCTTTTGATCTGTTCTACCTAAAGTATTACCCACTTTACATCAGGAAAATCATGAGGATTGCACCATCTCTTATGAATTCTTGACGCAGTAATACTTCTTGCCATCATTGTTCATTCCTCGGTTTCCGTGTTATTGTAACCAGAATGCTGACAAGTGAATCGTGGTGTGTGAAATCAATACTGCTAGCAACTCCGTTGCTTAGTGGTTAATGGACAACATTCTCATTTTTAGCGTGTTGGTTATTGAATCGTCACCCTAAGGTTGATTGTGCTACCTAGTCCCTATTCCGGTGCACTCTTTGGTCGTTGAGTTTGGATTTTGTCAATCCCTCGCTCTTTTGATCATATCATCTTGCCCTGAAAAGCAAGATTGTTCTCGAGCTTAGTAACATGTCGGTGGTTCGTGATTTTCCGAATATCTTCTCGGAAGTATTACCAGGTTGTCACCTGACCGCCATGTTGAGTTCGTGATCAAGATGCTTTATTCCTGTAAACCACCCTTTCTCCAGGAATTCGTGTTGGATACCTCTGAGCTAGTTAGTTAAGCCAAACAACAACTTGGAGAGTTGGAAGATAAAAGCTTGTCTGACTTAGCTCATCCCAAAGGGATATCTTTGTGTGTGTGTTGAAGAAAGATAATATCTTCATTGATTGATCCTCATGGTCAACTGTTGGATCTATTGTCTTACCAAAACTTTGATTTGAGTGTGGGCTATCCTCAAACCAAATCAGAACCAACGATGTTCCTAATGTTGTCTTACTTGTGGTTGATCCCTCGAGCATACACCATTATATCCCTGGGTCCGACCAATGTTATCACTTGTTCACATGATTATGGAATTCCATCTTCATGGAAACCTGGAAGAATTGTTGTTGAGCCCATCAGCAACACTACTACCCTCTCCATGATTTTGTTGAACATTAAGCTAGTGTTGGAAACTTTTGAAAGCATTTGTTCATGTTAGCTCATGAAGCATATGTTCGGATGTAAGAAGTGACTTCCTCCAGTTCATGTGCATTTGATGCAAGTTGCCGCCGTGGATTCGAGAAAGTCAATGTTGCTTCCTTTGGAATCATCCCAAATCGGTCATGCATACGTGCAAAGTATTCTGTGGTTCGGAGACTTGCAACCTTCATTCTATATGTATTCCTAGCACACCAAGCCACTGATTAATTTGTTCAAGGAGAAGAAGTCTCTTCTTAAGAGCAAGAATTATGCAAGGACTTCGATATCCTCGATGATGGTTCCCCCTCTGAACTCGGTAGTGTTTTATTATAAGACTACTACGTGGTCATGCTTGTCTGCGACAGCATGTTCACATGTATGTAGTAGAACCAGCTCATGTTTTGGAGCTTGCTATCGTAGTTAATCTCCCGAGAATCTCGCAACGTCATCTCGTCGATTTGTGTTGCAAACTTTCATTTTTCTTCCTAGACTCGATAAGTCTAGAATATCCTGACACCAGCCAGATCTGAATCTCAGGCAGATATGATGGTTGGAACGTTTCCCAAGAACTATAATATTGGTCTCTCTGTAACCGGTAAGGTGGATGTCGTGGCCAACACACCCAACCGGAAGACCTGTTATTGTAGTATCTTGATTGAGAAAGTTGGCCACCTCCCCCTAAGGACTTCGTAGGATTTACCCCCTAGTTGTGCCTTATGGATTTTTGTGTTTCCGAAATCCGACCTTTTACTTGATGTTCTAGATACTAAACCATTTCAATGAATGGGTTATGCTAGCACATCAAGGAGAACATTAGAAGCGGAGTGCTAAATGTCTCTCGGTCGATCATCCAGATTTTGTTTCCTTGGCTCTGCTAGGGTGAGATCTGAGAAGGTGTTATCTTCTTTTGCATCTGCATCATCCATCACCATTCATCATGGTAGTAAGTTGTGTTGCCAGGATCCTTGACACGGATGTTGGTAAAACCTTCATGATTATGGAAATGCTCAAGTTCTTGAGAGCACGCACAAGCACTAGGTGTTATCATCGTCATAACTAGATTGCTCCTAGCTTCCTCGGTTATGCTATAAATTTTCAAACAGTGGACTCACTCTCTACTGTTGAGCTTCCCCTCAGTTACTAAAGTCATCCCTTGTGTTGTTTTCAACAAGGTAATCCACATCATCCATTCTAATCCAAGCATGTCATTCTACCGACCCCCTCCAAATGATCGCTCGAGAATTGCCTGAGGTTGGTATAAAGAGTTTCAATGATCTCTGAATCAAAGGTAATTCTTTTTGCCACTTAAGGGAATATTTCTGCGAGTCACGTGCCTCAAGATGTCTCGTTATGGTATCATGACAACTCAACTCTTCGCTACATTGACAACCCATCACCACCCTCTTAAGGCGGGATTGTTGCCTACCTAGCGAACCTTCGCCATCTATTCCACTCCATTCCTCTAGAGGTGTGCTTCGTCTCTCAGCTCGAGAGATGTTGCTATGTCTCGTTTCGTGAGTTAATCCTGAGTTGTTCGACCTTCCAGAAGATCGATTCTTCTAGAGTTTTTTTTCTCCTCTCGTTGTCATGTCAAGTTGGAGTTCTCGGAGCAAGACATCAAGATAATGATGGTGATCGAACCAACGTTCATTTGAAGTGCAACCTGGATCGTGAAGATTGTGTTAGTTTGCGCTCCCCCTTCATCTTACCCTATGCTTGAATCTCGGGACGAGATTCTTGTTTAGTGGGGGTGAGTTGTCACATCCCCAGTACATGCCTTGCTTGTCTTTGCATTAGTATCCATGCATCATGTTTAAATTTTATGAAACTTGAAATGGGGATTGCCTAAACCCTACCACCAAATGAATTCAACTAGGTTCAACTAAAATATTTTCAGTGAATCCAAATGGCTTTAAAAAAATGTTCATCATTTCTGGAAAATGCTGGAGACATAACCAGGGGTGTTGCACATTTTTCCATGACATATTTGGGCTCTGAATTAAATCTTATAGTATTTGCATTTGGGCATTTAAATGCTATTAAATATTTTAAATGCTCAAATAATCATAAACTAAAATGTTTACTGTTGGATATATTCCAAACAGTAGTCATGATTAGTTTCATGATTTTTGGAAAAGCCCTGACATTTTTAATAAAGCCCAGAAGTTACAGAAAAATAGAAAAGAGGAAACAAAAGAGAGAGAGAGAACTTACCTGGCGCTCACCTGGCAGCCCAGCCGGCCCAGCTCCTGTTCCGGCCTAGCCCACCACCGCCTCCTCCCTATCGCCTTCCTCCTCGTGCCAGTAGGCAGAGGAGGGACACCGCGACGCCACCGAGCTCGCCACGCCACCACCCTGCCTGGCTACCTCCTCCTCTCCCTGGACGTCTCCCGCAGCTCCACGCTGCCCCTCTGGAACTCTCTCACTCTCTCCCGATCTTTTCACCCTCCTCTGCTTTCTCTCCCTCTCTGCCCGAGCAGAGCTCGCCGCCGCCGTAGGCCGTAGACGCAGCCTCCGTGCTCCCCTCGCCTCCCCGACGTGTCCACGAGCATCGCCACGCCTCCCTCGTCCTTCCTGTCCAGCCACGCCTCGTCGGAGGCCCTGCATCGACGCCATTCTCATCATCTTTGTCGCCGGCCGCCGGAGATCCCTCTCGCCGCCCTGCTCGCTCCGGTGCTTCCCCGAGCACGCCAAGGCCACCTCTGCACTCGCCGTGAGCTTCTCTACCGACCCCCCTACTCACATGTCCATTAACTCATCATAGCCTCATTTCCGTGGAGACCGAGACCTCACCGGCGCCGGACTTGTCGCCGTCGTTGTTTTGGTTCGCCTCCGTCCAAACCGAGCACGTCACTGCACTCAGCGTGGCTCCAGGAGGCCGTAGCGCCCACTAGCTCTCCCTGCCTTGCACCGTAGTGCCTAACTCGCTGATGCTGAACTCTGGCCGCCGCATTCGTGCTCGCCGCCGCCAACTCAGACCACCCCAGCTCCTCCCGCTTGGCCTACCAGATGCGCGCGAGCCCAGCTACGCGTAGGACCAAACCGCGGTCGATTTGGTCGACCGTGGGCAAATTCTGAGCCACGCCACCATCTCGGGCCTCGCCGGTGTCGAGTCGCCGGTGGGATTGACCCCGCTGACCGTTGACTGGGTGGGCCCAGTTTGACCCCTGAGTCACTGACGTGTGGGCCCCAGGCCACTAACTAAACTAGGTTAGTGTTAGTTTAACGCTAATTAAATATAATTAGTTTAACTGACTACTGACAGAAGGGACCCACTGGTCAGGTTTGACCTGGACCGGGTCAGTTGACCTGCTGAGGTCAGCATGACGCAAAGCTGACGCAGTAATAGGTTTTTCTGGATTTATTCTTTTTCAGGTAATTTCAGAAAATAGTGCTAACTTCTAAAATTCATAGAAATTTAACCGTAACTCAGAATGAAATAATTTATATATGAAAAATGATCAGAAAAATCCAATCTATCCATCTGTACCATTTTCATGCATGTTAGAACAACTTATAACTGCTGATCAGGTCAAATCAATTAAATGGCATTTAAACTCTCACATATGGAGTTTGAATTTTAACCTGGTGTTCAAACCAACCCCATTTAACTTGTTGCTAGATGCATTAGGCCAATCAACAGCATATTGTCCTGTCATGATCATGCATCATATTGTGCATTGCATTGATTGTGCTTCTTCTTTGTTTGTCGGTGCTTGTCCCCTCTTAGTAAGACGTGTATCGACGATGTGTTCGATGACACCGATGAAGAACTATATTATCTTCAGAAGTGCCAGGCAAGCAAAACCCCCTTGTTCATTCCGATACAATCCCACTCTCTCGCACCTGCTCTCTTTTACTGCATTAGGACAACAACGATTCAACTGTTACTTGCTGCGGTAGCTGAACCCCTTTATCCTTTGCATGACTTGTCATTGCCACAGTAAATAGATGAAACCCACTAGCATGAGTAGGAGTTGTTTGAGCCCCTGTTGTGCCTACTCATTCATGTTTGTTAGTCATGCCTGCTATTGCTTAGAGTTGAGTCAGGTCTGATTCATCAGGAATGAATCAGAGGTGTGTGAACATGTCCTACTGTGTGTGTGAGCAAAGTGTGTGAATACGATTTGGTAAAGGTAGCGGTGAGAGGCCATGTAGGATTACATGGTGGGTTGTCTCACTGAAACCATCCTCAGGAACTGAGTTCTGTGTTTGTGATCCATGACATAGTTACTACCATGCATTGGGCCCGAAACCAATGGACCCTCTCGGCTTCTTAATCACCCTTGTCCGTTGTCCAGGAGTTGCAAGTAGTTTCTGGTGTTTGTAGTATGCTGGAGGCCATGGGCAGCGCTGACCGGAGGAGTGGGCTGTGATGCGGTAGGCACGTGGCACGGTGTACCGGGCGCCCGTTTGGTGTCTCGGGAACCCTGCACACATCGTTTGGGGCTGTGAGCAAAACTCCGGCCGGATCTCCTCGCGGATGGAACCCGAATAGGCGATAAACTTGGACTAGAGGCTTGAGTGTTTAGGTAGGTCGTGGCCGACACCCTCGTTGGGCTTCCGCTTGAAGGTTGCCGAGTACATGTCGTGTAAACGGCGGTAAGTGGTGAGAGCGTGTGTGAAGAAGTACACCCCTGCAGGGTTAACATCATCTATTCGAATAGCCGTGTCCGCGGAAAAGGACTTCTGGGTTGCCTATAATAGTTCATAGACAAGTGAAAGTGGATACTTTAAAATACACAAGATAAGCGTGAGTGCTATGGATGGCGTTCTCATAGGGAGACGGGAGCAGATCCACAGTGGTGTATTGGTTGGTGAATATGTGGACTCGTGTGCGCCACCTCAAAAGAGTTACTTGCAGTTGTAGTTCAGCATAGCCACCGAGTCAAAGCTGGCTTGCTGCAGTTAAACCCCACCATCCCCTATGTTGATAATGATGCATATGTAGTTAGTTCTGATGTAAGTCTTGCTGGGTACATTTGTACTCACATTTGCCTATTTTATGTTTTTACAGAGAGACTTCAGTCTCACAAGTAGTTCCGCATGGACTTCGACGTTTAGCTTGATACCTCAGCTACGATCTTGTGCCCTCGGCAGGATCTGGTATATAATCAGGCTTCTTAGCCTTTTTCATTTGTAGATGTCTGTACTCAGACATGTTAAGCTTCCGCGTGTGCTTTGATTTGTATGCTCTGAATGTTGGGTCATGAGACCTATGTTTGTAATATCTCGCTCCTCGGAGCCTATTGAATAAAATACTTGAGTCGTAGAGTCATGTTGTGATGCCATGTTGTATTTGCACATATCGAGCATATTGTGTGTATGTTATTGAAGTGCTTGGTATGTGTGGGATCTGACTATCTAGTTGTTTATCCTTAGTAGCCTCTCTTACCGGGAAATGTCTCCTAGTGCATCCACTGAGCCATGGTAGCTTGCTACTGCTCCGGAACACTTAGGCTGGCTGGCATGTGTCCTTCCTCGTTCATGTGTCTGTCCCTTGGGGGAAATGTCACGCGATGAGTACCGGAGTCCTGTTAGCCCGCTACAGCCCGGTTTACCGGAGTCCTGCTAGCCCAGTTGCTACAGCCTGGATTCACTCGCTGATGACCGACACGTTCGTTGTTGGGTCATGTATGCCTGTCCCTGTAAGTTAGTGCCACTTTGGGTTCACGACTAGCCATGTCAGCCCGGGTTCTTTGTCATATGGATGCTAGTGGCACTATCATATACGTGAGCCAAAAGGCGCAAACGGTCCCGGGCCAGGTAAGGTGGCACCCGTGGGAATACCGTGCGTGAGGCCGCAAAGTGATATGAAGTGTTACATGCTAGATCGGTGTGACTTAGGATCGGGGCCCTTACTCAGACATGTTAAGCTTCCGCATGTGCTTTGATTTGTATGCTCTGGATGTTGTGTCATGAGACCTATGTTTGTAATATCTCGCTCCTCGGAGCCTATTGAATAAAATACTTGAGTCGTAGAGTCATGTTGTGATGCCATGTTGTATTTGCACATATCGAGCATATTGTGTGTATGTTATTGAAGTGCTTGGTATGTGTGGGATCTGACTATCTAGTTGTTTATCCTTAGTAGCCTCTCTTACCGGGAAATGTCTCCTAGTGCATCCACTGAGCCATGGTAGCTTGCTACTGCTCCGGAACACTTAGGCTGGCCGGCATGTGTCCTTCCTCGTTCCTGTGTCTGTCCCTTGGGGGAAATGTCACGCGATGAGTACCGGAGTCCTGTTAGCCCGCTACAACCCGGTTTACCGGAGTCCTGCTAGCCCAGTTGCTACAGCCTGGATTCACTCGCTGATGATCGACACGTTCGTTGTTGGGTCATGTATGCTTGTCCCTGTAAGTTAGTGCCACTTTGGGTTCACGACTAGCCATGTCAGCCCGGGTTCTTTGTCATATGGATGCTAGTGGCACTATCATATACGTGAGCCAAAAGGCGCAAACGGTCCCGGGCCAGGTAAGGTGGCACCCGTGGGAATACCGTGCGTGAGGCCGCAAAGTGATATGAAGTGTTACATGCTAGATCGGTGTGACTTAGGATCCGGGCCCTTACTCAGACATGTTAAGCTTCCGCATGTGCTTTGATTTGTATGCTCTGGATGTTGGGTCATGAGACCTATGTTTGTAATATCTCGCTCCTCGGAGCCTATTGAATAAAATACTTGAGTCGTAGAGTCATGTTGTGATGCCATGTTGTATTTGCACATATCGAGCATATTGTGTGTATGTTATTGAAGTGCTTGGTATGTGTGGGATCTGACTATCTAGTTGTTTATCCTTAGTAGCCTCTCTTACTGGGAAATGTCTCCTAGTGCATCCACTGAGCCATGGTAGCTTGCTACTGCTCCGGAACACTTAGGCTGGCCGGCATGTGTCCTTCCTCGTTCTTGTGTCTGTCCCTTGGGGGAAATGTCACGCGATGAGTACCGGAGTCCTGTTAGCCCGCTACAACCCGGTTTACCGGAGTCCTGCTAGCCCAGTTGCTACAGCCTGGATTCACTCGCTGATGACCGACACGTTCGTTGTTGGGTCATGTATGCCTGTCCCTGTAAGTTAGTGCCACTTTGGGTTCACGACTAGCCATGTCAGCCCGGGTTCTTTGTCATATGGATGCTAGGGGCACTATCATATACGTGAGCCAAAAGGCGCAAACGATCCCGGTCCAGGTAAGGTGTCACCCGTGGGAATACCGTGCGTGAGGCCGCAAAGTGATATGAAGTGTTACATGCTAGATCGGTGTGACTTAGGATCGGGGCCCTGACACTTGCTGCCCCTATTGTCACTGGGAAAGGACACCGCAAGATTGAACCCAAAGCTAAGCACTTCTCCCATGGCAAGAAAGATCAATCTAGTAGGCCAAAGTAAACTACTAATTCTAAGAGACTTGCAAAGATATCAAAACATGCATATAAGAATTAGAGAAGAACCAAATAATATTCATATATAATCTTGTTCATAAATCCACAATTCATCGAATCTCGGCAAACACACCGCAAAAGAGTATTACATTGAATAGATCTCCAAGAACATTGAGGAGAACTTTGTATTGAGAATTAAAGAGAGAGAGAAGAAGCCATCTAGCTAATAACTATGGACCCAAAGGTCTGTGGTAAACTACTCATGCTTCATCGGAGAGGTAATGGTGTTGATGTAGAAGCCCTCCGTTATTGAATCCCCCTCCGGTGGATCGCCGGAAAAGGCCCCAAGATGGGATGTCACGGGTACAGAAGGTTGCAGTGGTGGAAAAGTGGTTTCGTGGCTCCCCTGATGTTTTTAGGGTATAAGAGTATATATATAGGCAAAATAACTAGGTCGGTGGAGCTACAAGGGGCCCACAAGGGTGGGGGCGCGCCTACCCCCCTGGGTGCGCCCTCCTGCCTCATGGCCTCCTTGTTACGTCTCCGACTTCATCTCCAAGTCTTCTAGTTTGCTTTCGGTCCAAGAAAGATCATCACGAAGGTTTCATTCCGTTTGGACTCCGTTTGGTATTTCTTTTCTGCAAAACTCTAAAATAGGCAAAAAAAACAGAAACTAGCACTGGGCCCTCGGTTAATAGGTTAGTCCCAAAAATAATATAAAATAGCTTATTAAAGCCCATTAAACATCCAAAGCAGATAATATAATAGCATGGAACAATCAAATAATAGATACGTTGGACACGTATCAGAGACGTATCAGCATCCCTAAGCTTAATTCATGCTCGTCCTCGAGTAGGTAAATGATAAAAATAGAATTTTTGATGTGGAATGTTGCCTAACATGTTCATCACGTTTCTTTTCTTTATAGCATGGACATATTGATTTTTATATGATTCAAAGCAATAGTCTAGTTTTGACATGAAGACTTTAATACTCAAGCATACCAACAAGCAACCATGTCTTTCAAAATATCAATACTAAAGCAAGTTATCCATAGCCCATCATGCTCAATCATTGATCCATTCATGAAACACACTCGAATATTAGCTACACCCAATGCTCACATACGATCATAGTGCCCCTTAGTTGGTGCTTTATTTGAGAAGATGGAGACTCGAATTCAAAATAAAAATTGCATAAGTAAAAGAAGGGCCCTTCGCGGAGGGAAGTAGTGATTTGTAAAGGTGCCAGAGCTCAAAGCTTAAATTGAGAGATAAAAATTATTTTTGAGAGGCATACTTTTCCCACCAACAAAGACGACTTGGAGCATCCCAACACTTTCCATGCTAGATACATCATAGGCGGTTCCCAAACAGAAAATAAAGTTTATTCCTTTTTCCACCATTACTTTCACTTTCCATGGCTAACTGTATCCACGGGTGCCCTCCATACCAACACTTTCCAAGGAATTTATTATTTGACAACACAAAGTAAATTCGTTATTCATTTCAGGCCTAGGCATCCCTAGTACCTTTGTCGTACTCTCGTGCAATGACAAGTGAATAAACACTCATCGTGAGAATAACACTTCTAGCATGGAAAATATTGGCTACCCTTTACCGCTTCGCGAGTAGTAGAGCACGCAAAAGAGAAATTTATTTTGAACATTAGAGATGACACATGAAAATTTGCTTAGAACGGCATGGAAATACCACATATAGGTAGCTATAGTGGACTCATATGGCAAAACTGGTTTAAAGGGTTTTGGATGCACAAGTAGTGATCATACTTAGTGCAAAATGAAGGCTAGCAAAAAGATTGAGAAGCGACCAACCAAAAAGCAAAAAATCTCATACCCAAGCATTAAGCATAAGTAACACCAAATAATGCACCATAAGTAGGATATAAATTTCATTGCATAACTATTGACTTTCGTGCTTGCATAGGGAACCACAAACCTTAACATCAATATTCTTACTAAAGCACGATTACTCATCAACATGACTCACATATCATATCTTCATATCTCAAAACCATTACAAAGAATCAAGTTTATTTTGTCCAATTATCTTCATGAAAGTTTTTATTATATCCTCCTTGGTTATATAGCACTTTGGGACTATTTTCATATGTTGCTTTTGAAAAGCTCAAACAAATATAAGTGAAGAACATGAGCATAATTTTTTTCTTTCTCTCAAAATAATCTAAGTGAAGCAAGAGAGAATTTATTAAAAAATTACTAACTCCCAAATAAATCTAAGTGAAGCATGAGAGAATTTCTTCAAAATTAATAAAGCACACTGTGCTCAAAAAGATATAAGTGAAGTACTAGAGCAAATCCATGGCTCTAAAAATTTAAGTGAAGCATAGGAGGAAGCATAGCATAATTTTTGGATCTCTCAAAAAGGTGTGTCCAGCAAGGATTCAACACTTAAAACACAAAACAAAACAAGCAAAGACTCATGTCATACAAGACGCTCCAAGCAAAACTCATATCATGTGACGAATAAAAATATAGTTTCAAGTAAAATATCGATGGTTGTTAGAACAAAGTGGGGATGCCACTCGGGGGCATCCCCAAGCTTAGTTGCTTGCTACTTCTTTGAATATTATCTTGGGGTGCCTCGGGCATCCCTAGGCTTATCCTTTTGCTTATCATTATTCCTTCATCCATCGTAAGATAACCCAAAACTTGAAAACTTCAATCACACAAAACTCAAACAAAACCTTCGTGAGATCCGTTAGTATAAGAAACCAAACCACTACTATAAGTACTATAGAAAACCTATTCTTATTTTTTTTTGCATTATATCTACTATATTCCAACTTCTCTATGGCAAAAACTCATCAAAGAAAACCATAGAATCATCAAAACAAGCACACAACACAAAGAAAACACAATTTGTCAAAAACAGAATAGTGTGTAGCAATCTGAATATTTCGAATACTTATGTAACTCAAAAAATTCTGAAATGAATTGATAGACGTGAGGAATTTGTCTATTAATGCTTTGCAAAAAGAATCGACTCAAAAGCACTATTCTGAAAAAATGACAAATAATCTCATGTGCGCAAAAGTTTTTGTTTTTCAGCAAGATCAAATAAACTTTCACCCAAGTCTTCCCAAAGGCCTTGCTTGGCACAAACACTAACTAAAACACAAAAAACACAATCATAGAAGTAGTATAATTGTTCTAACACTCAAGAACAGGAAGCAAAAAGCAAAAATAAATTTTATTCATTGGGTTGCCTCCCAACAAGCGCTATCGTTTTACGCCCCTAGCTAGGCATAATGCGTAGGATCTAAGTTTTGTCACTCTTATCCTTGTTTCCCTTGGAGGTATTTGTGTCGGGAGGTTTTGTAAATAAGACATAAAACACATTATCCATGGAAATATTAGCACTATCAAGTTTATTTTTATCATAACCCCTTTGATTTCCGGCAGTGATCCAAGAATAGTGTTGATTAACATCGTTAAAAACTTGTTGGATTATATCTAAATGGGGACTTGCTTTTTACTATTCTCATCAAAGATTTGGTTATCTCCAAGCAAATGTCTCAAGGCATAATCACTATTATAAAGAATTTCATCAATCACGGGGTTTTCACGATTCATGCCATAAAAATCAAAGATTTCCCTAGCTTCTCGTATTATGTAGTCAAATTCATTCATCAAAACAAGAGTGGCTAACTTTTTAGCTTTAGGATCCTTTATAATGGTCAACTCATAGAACAATCTTTGCAAGCTGGATGAGTACGAATGAATCTAGTTTCAAGCTTCAAAACAAGTGCCGAAATAGCTCCACATAAGATTTAGTTCTTTTAAGTATATGGATATCATCAAGACTTAATTTTCTGACACAATCGAAAAAATCTTGGATATGTTCTTTTCCCATAAAATTCCCTTGCCCCAAAACAAAAGTTTTTGGCATTCAGAGTACTCGTACGCTCCATTTCAGGAGTTAGGCCATCATCTGTTTCTGCCATACCAAAGTCACTCATGGTGACAAGTTCAAGCAAATAAGAGATTTGACGAGAAAATGACGAACGAAAAAGAGGGCGAAAAAATGGCAAATTTTTGTGAAGTGGGGAAGAGGAAAATGAGAGGCAAATGGAAAATAATGTAATTGCAAGGAGATGCGACTTGTGATTAGGAACCTGGTTGATGTTGAAGATCCTCCTCGACAACGACGCCAAAAATTCCTTTTGATGTTTGCTAGAACTATGTCGGTATTTCCCCAAAGAGGAAGGGATGATGCAGTATAGCGACGGTAAGTATTCCCCTCGGTGATGAGACCAAGGTCATCAAACCAGTAGGAGAACCTCCTCACACCACGTAAACAACACTTGCACACAAATAACAAATACTCACAACCCGACGTGTTAAAGGGGTTGTCAATCCCTTCCGGGTACGACGCCTCAAGATAGGCAAATAACATGAGGTAAAAATGGTAGATAGGATAAATAGATCACAAAACAAATAAATTGCAGCAAGGTATTTTTTGTATTTTTGGTTTAATAGATCTGAAAATAAATGCAAGAGAAAATAGACCACAAAGGTAAATGTGATGAAAAGAGACCCGGGGGTCGTAGGTTTCACTAGTGGCTTCTCTCAAGAAAAATAGCAAACGGTGGGAAAACAATTACTGTTGGGCAATTGATAGAACTTCAAATAATCATGATGATATCCAGGCAATGATCATTATATAGGCATACGTCCAAGATTAGTAGACCGACTCCTGCTTGCATCTACTACTATTACTCCACACATCGACCGCTATCCAGCATGCATCTAGTGTATTAAGTTCATGAGAAAACGGAGTAATGCAATAAGAACGATGGCATGATGTAGACGAGATCTGTTTATCTATTACAGAGATATAGATCTCATCTTGTTATCCTTAGTACCAACGATACATATGTGTTGGTTCCCCTTCTGTCACTGGGATCAAGCACCGTAAGATCGAACCCACTACAAAGCACCTCTTCCCATTGCAAGATAAATAGATCAAGTTGGCCAACCAAAACCCAAATATCAGAGAAGAAATACGAGGCTATAAGCAATCGTGCACATAAGAGATCAAAGAAGACTCAAATAACTTTCATGGATAAAAACATAGATCTGATCATAAACTCAAAGTTCATCAGATCCCAACGAACACACCACAAAAGGACTTACATCATATGGATATCCAAGACACCATTGTATCGATAATCAAGAGAGAGAGAGAGAGGAAGCCATCTAGCTACTAACTACGGACCCGTAGGTCTACAAAGAACTACTCACGCATCATCAGAGAGGCACCAATGGAAGTGGTGAACCCCTCCATGACGGTGTCTAGATTGGATCTTGTGGTTCTAGACTCTGCGGCGGCTGTAATTGATTTTCGTCGACTCCCCTAGGGTTTCTGGAATATTGGGGTATTTATAGAGCAAAGAGGTCATTCAGGGGGCACCCGAGGTGGGCACAATCCATCATGGCGTTCCTGGGCCTCCTAGCATGCCCTGGTGGATGATGCTCCCCTCGAGCCACCCCCTAGGTGCTTCCTTGGCCCATTGGATGTCTTCTGGCCCAAAAAAAATCCTATAGGAGTTTCGTTGCATTTGGACTCTGTTTGATATTGATTTCCTGCGATGTAAAAAACATGCAGAAAACAGCAACTGACATTGGGCACTATGTCAATAGGTTAGTACCAAATAATGATATAAAATGACTAGAAAATGAGTGTAAAACATCCAAGAATGATAATACAACAACATGGAACAATAAAAAATTATAGATACGTTGGAGACGTATCACTCACCCCTCACCCTTACCAAAAGCCACATTTCCCCTATTTCTGCCTTCCTTTCCAAGTTGAAACCTTCACTTCATGCTTGCAGCACCGCCTCCTCGCCGGCGACCCTCCTTCATGCTGCTCGGCCTCACCTATCTAGGCAGGTAATCCACACCCGACCCCCATCCTCCTCCTCCTTCCACATCCCACATGCCCCGACCGCCGGTGCAAGTGTGACACCTTCCACCCAAATCACCAACCCCTCCACCAAATAAGCGCCGCCCTAAGCCATGGTGCACGCAGTATAGCCAGGATCTCAAGGAGCATTTGGCAGCAAAGAAGCACATCGCGGCCGCACGCGCGAATGAGGTCATGATTGCTGACATTCGTGCCGAACCGCAGATCTTGGAGGAGCACCTCGTCGTCGAGGCTACCATCAACACCTCGCGCGCTGATGCCACGATGCGGTTGGCTGCTTTAAACAAGAGTTCATGGAGTTTTCTCGAGGCCACCGTTGGTGCCTTCGACAAAGACTACGAGGTGTTTTCTCAGCATGCACATGCTTACCTCATCTCGAGAGCCAGCAGGTTGGTGCCTGGAGCGGCTCTGGCAACTCACCACTACGACGAGGGCACCCACAATGCGGAGGCCTTGCCCTCTTCCATGTCCAAGGAGCCAATCGTCATCGATATATCCGATAATGAGTAGCTTGTCTTATTAGCTCACTATAAGGACCCATGTTTAGTTTTCTAGCTACTGCCTTTCCTTAACAAATTCTAGTGAATTGTGCTATCTAATTTTACCATGCAATCTTCTGCTCTAGTGTATATGTTCTATATGTCGTGCAATGTGGTGTTCAGTTAACTGTTTGGTTCAATTCTGCAAATGTGATGTTCAATTCTTTAGGGTGCAATTTTCTAAGTTGTCAAGCATGCTTGGTTTGGTTAACTGTCTGATCTTTTATTAGGAGTATGTTATATTGTGCAATGTGGTGCTCAGTTAACGTTTGGTTCATTTGTTGCGGTGTTTAGTTAACTGTTTGGTTCAATTCTGCAATGCGGTGTTCAATTGTTGTGTGTGCATTCTGTTATTGTATACCATGTGAGAAATAAATCGAATTTGGATGTACTAAATACATGAGAAACAAATACAATTGCTATATTTCCAAGTTGTTAAGCATGCTTGGTTTGGTTAACTATCTGATCTTCTATTAGGAGTATGTTATATTGTGCAATGTGGTGCTCAGTTAACGTTTGGTTCATTTGTTGTGGTGTTTAGTTAACTGCTTGGTTCAATTCTGCAATGCAATGTTCAATTGTTGTGGCTGCATTCTGTTATTATATACCATGTGAGGAATAAATCAAATTTTGCTGCACTTAATACATGAGAAACATATACAAGTGCTATATTTCCTAGTTCTTAATCATGCTTGGTTTGGATAAATGGGTTTTCCATGTGGCTTGAATTAATTTGATGAATCTGCAATGTGCTTATTTTCATCAACATATTTTCTATACCATTATATAGTGTACCGATAGCTTCAAATATTAGTCATTGGATATGCCCATCCAACGGTCAAGAGATGACAAATCCGAGCATTATCATCTGTTGGATATAGTTTTTAACTCATAGGATACTGCCACGTGGCCTTCTAACTGAAAACCTAATTCTACCATCTCATGTGTTCTAGAAGTATCTATCAACATGATTATCCGATACTCTAATAAAAAGAGGCTAGAACAATCTAGATTCTAGAGAGATAAGAACCAAGTTGGATCTTATCCAATTGATTCTAGAAAAGGAAATACATATTCAAATATATTTTTCCATGCTTTTTATATATATTTAAATGATGTGCAAAGCACGTACAATTTACTAGTACTGATAGCATGTGAACCCTTATTTAACTTGATGACTAACTACCTTATATGTGTTGCAAGGAAACAATGAGAAGCATTAAGGTTTACAAGATGGTACTAACTATTATACCTTGCCTTTTTTTATTCATTTGCCCCATTTCCAATATAGAGAAGATATTTATGCACATCCTTGTTTTCAGGCCTTTCTAAAGCAGTTCACTGATGATTACCTCTCAAACCACCTCTATGGTCAGGAGGCGAGGAAAGTTTTACAACACCCATGGTTCAATATTGAAGTGTTCCTGAAGAGGACAAAGGATGGACGGTCAGTCATCCACATGCACTGGCCTAAAGTTGCAAAGACCTTCAACATGAATGAAGGCTCAATATTCTCCTTCCGCTTCAGCAGTTTTCCAGATGAGATGCATCTGTCTATGTATCATCTATGAAGCTAATTTTGAAAGGTTCTAGATGTTGCATGTGAAACTTAGTGCTAGTGCAATTGTGTAATGGGGTAGCTGAGTGCTGAAGCTATATCATGTTGTACTCAAATGTATTTCAATTATGAAATCCTGCTTCCTTAATATAGAAATGAAATATATTATGTGCTTAATATGAATGTCAATTAGATTAATAAATGGATTATTAATAATAGGGCAATTAGCCTACTAATTGGGTTTTCCTATTGCAAACGGTTATTGAGAAAACACCATGGGCGATGACCTCAGGCAACGCACACAGTTTCTAGGAATAAACCATGTTGGATCAATGAACAATCACACACGACATTCTCTTGAAAATTCTTTGCATTACGCCACCTTGCGCAAACGTTTTCCTTGGAGTGACTGTGTGGGATGTATATACGAACGGAAACGTTTAGCAGGGACTGACTATGTGGGATGTACTTACGACCGGAAACGATTTCGCCTGTATAATTGTATTTTTTAGCACTACTGTATGCATAACCATATTTGGTCGTTCGCCAGTCGCACACGACCTCATTTTGCCGAGCGTTTGTGCAAGGAGGGAATATCCCAACGGTTTCTAGGTCGTGTGGGAAGGACCCCCCTATCGTAGTCAATCACTAGGTGACGGTTCCGAACGCCGTCGTGGAAAGGGGTTAAAAACCGTTTGTATAGCACCTCGTTGTACTAGTGTAACAACGCAATTATGTCTTCTCAAAAATAACATGGCCAAAGAAAGCTTATCCCTACAAAATCATATAGTATGGCTATGCTCCATCTTCATCACACAAAATATTCAAATCATGCACAACCCCGGTTTCAGCCAAGCAATTGTTTCATACTTTAGTATTCTCAAACTTTTTCAACTTTCACGCAATATATGAGCATGAGACATGGACAAAGCACTATAGGTGGAATAGAATGGTGGTTCTGGAGAAGACAAAACGAGGGAGATAGTCTCACATCAACTAGGCGTATCAACGGGCTATGGAGATGCCCATCAATAGATATCAATGTGAGTGAGTAGGGATTGCCATGCAACGGATGCACTAGAGCTATAAGTTTATGAAAGCTCAAAAGAAAACTAAGTGGGTGTGCATCCAACTTGCTTGCTCATGAAGACCTAGGGCGATTTGAGGAAGCCCATCATTGGAATATACAAGCCAAGTTCTATAATGAAAAATTCCCACTAGTATATGAAAGTGACAAAATAGGAGACTCTCTATCATGAAAATCATGGTGCTACTTTGAAGCACAAGTGTGGTAAAAGGATAGTAGCATTGCCCCTTCTCTCTTTTCTCTCTCCTTTTTTGTTGTTTTTTGGGCCTTCTCTTTTTTTTCGTCCGGAGTCTCATCCCGACTTGTTGGGGAATCAGAGTCTCCATCATCCTTTCCTCACTGGGACAATGCTCTAATAATGAAGATCATCACACTTTTATTTACTTACAACTCAAGAATTGCAACTCGATACTTAGAACAAAATATGACTCTATATGAATGCCTCCGGGGGTGTACAGGGATGTGCAATGAATCAAGAGTGACATGTATGAAAGAATTATGAACGGTGGCTTTGCCACAAATACGACGCCAACTACATGATCATGCAAAGCAATATGACAATGATGGAGCGTGTCATAATAAACAGAACGGTGGAAAGTTGCATGGCAATATATCTCGGAATGGCTATGGAAATGCCATAATAGGTAGGCATGGTGGCTGTTTTGAGGAAGGTATAAATGGTGGGTGTATGGTACCGGCGAAAGTTGTGCGGTACTAGAGAGGCTAGTAGTGGTGGAAGGGTGAGAGTGTGTATAATCCATGGACTCAACATTAGTCATAAAGAAATCACATACTTATTGTGTCGGAGTAAATGACCACGGGTAGCCCTATCCGCTCCCCATGACGTTTCAAGACATCGGGGCCGCCTGCGCCCCTCAAGCATCCAAGACAAAGGGCCACCTTCTTGTGGACGGCTGGTCCAAGAGGCCGGCTACAAGGAGGCGGCAAGGCCCAAAGAGAGGCCCTAGAGTAGGCCGACTCCTAGCAGGCGGCCCACCCTTGCACCCTCAAAGTTTGCACCCACATAACAGCGACAAGACGGGGCGTGGCTACAGTGCAGCCTGCCACCCCCGAATTCCGGAATGGGCGTGGCCACAGTGCAACATACCGGGCGGCCATTCCTAGTCCAGCGCGGCACTGTTGCCACGCTGACCATGTCATCATCCATGGCAGAGCAGCCCTGCTCCCACGACGGGCTGTCGATACGGCCCGCAGGCGGCGGGCCCTACCTATCAGCGAGATACCAGAAGGCGGCATGCCCAGACTAGGCGGCACAGGGGGAGGCCGGCTCCAAGGAGTCGGCCCTCCCCTTCCCTAGAAGTTTGTGCACCATTAACCAGATAAGACGGGGTGTGGCTATAGTGAACGCCCACCAGGCGGTGGTACTGTAGCCACTCTCTCCCCGACCAAGCCATCGTTATCAGGGGCAAGGCAACAGTAATGAGCAGCCGACAAGGCCCAGAGGCGGTGGGCCTAAGCTGTCGGCCGAGAGCCCGGCAGCCGGTGGGACCCACCAGGCGGCGAGCCCCAGCGGCCTGCGGAGAAGCCGACGACCACAAACACTGACGGCCTAGGCCTACACCCAGCCGGATTACCATTGTACCCCTAGGGGTAGGCCTATATAAACCCCCTAGGGCACCCATGTAAAGGGTTCAGCCTCTTAGATTACACACACCCACGTAGAGAGAGGAGTAGAGCTAGCCTTGCCCTTCTTCCTCCTCTAGCCGAACAGCTCAAGGAGCAACCTTGTAGCCCTTGTCAATCTAGTGATCATGCGGAGACCCCACAGAGCAGGACTAGGGATGTTATCTCCTAGGAGAGCCCCGAACCTGGGTAAGATGCGTCGGCGTGCATGTTTACGCCTTATCCCGTTTGCAGGCACTGTCGACGTCTTACTAGCTCCCACAATGATTAGCCATCCTTTGGCATATGTCGCACCAACCACCCGAGATTTGGCTCCCACCATGGGGCTAGGTGCACCGTCGTCCGGAGATCTTCTATGGACGGGGACTTTGTTCCTCCCTAGCAAGCGCAGCCAGCCCGGCACACGCCAATGGCGTTTGCGCCGACGCGCTTCATGGTGCAGAAGTCGCCTGCGCGGTGAGCTGCCTCGCTGATCTCATCGGTGAGATTTTCCTCTCCGATGATCCCGCGCCACGCGCGGGCGCAGCCAGCTCTGAGAGCTGCCTCATCGACCTCCTTCGCAAGCTTGACATCGCCAACGAGCCTGCCTCTGACTTGGAGTCGATCGGCTCCACCGACCCGATGCTTGTCGACTCTGACACGGCATCCCTCGACGCCTTCCCCACCCACGTGGTGGTCATCAACGACCCGCTCCCTTGTGCCGACAGTGGCGGCAGCACTGTCGTCGAGGTGCTCGTCATCAGCCACGGCGGAGCATCCAGTGCCGGACACCCACGACCCGCTGCAGGCAACATTGCGAGACCTGTCTGCGCCCATCGCAAGCGACACCGACGCCGAGATGCTGGAGGCCCACCGCCTTGCGCTCATCGAGAGCGGCAAGAAGTTAGACACCATGAGACGCCTCACTGAGGCCTACCAGCACGAGGTTGATCGTGTCGTCTGTGGCACGCCGCCTGCTGGCGGGCCTAGCCGAGTGGGCGTTGACACGATGCGACCATCACCAGCATGTTGGGGGCCAACCGCCAAATCTACACCATGCCCATCGAGTACCTGTGTGCTGCCCAGGCGGCAACAGACGAACTAGAAGGCCTGGACGATGACCAGCGCTGCTGCATGACGAAGCGCGTCCAACACCTCATCAACGCGGCTGCCGTGCAGCAACAAGCCGACGCCCGCATCG